>NW_027332465.1:0-719936 GCF_002575655.3 Aegilops tauschii subsp. strangulata | reverse complement strand
TTTTGAACACACAAAGAGTCAGGAGTTCAAATAAGGTTTAAAAAACGAAATCCCTTTGTAACAGACGAGTTTCCGGATGAAATCCTGATACTTTGAAAGAGATTGTCCGTTTTGTACACGAAGTGCATCCAGTTTTTGCCGTAACCCTCTCAACTTTCTTGCACATGCTATGTGGATGAAATGATGATATCATGCCAACTTTCAACCTTTTCAGAGTTCATTTGAAATGCTTTTCATTTTAGGGTCTTATAGCTCAAAATAATTAGTAAATGCATGAGAAATAACAAATGAAGTCAGAAAGGATTGAAAAATGATGATGTGGCTTTGAATGGTGCATTTTGAACACACAAAAAGTCAGGAGTTCAAATAAGGTTTAAAAAATGAAATCCCTTTGTAACAGACGAGTTTCCGGATGAAATCCTGATACTTTGAAAGAGATTGTCCGTTTTGTACACGAAGTGCATCCAGTTTTTGCCGTAACCCTCTCAACTTTCTTGCACATGCTATGTGGATGAAATGATGATATCATGCCAACTTTAAACCTTTTCAGAGTTCATTTGAAATGCTTTTCAATTTTAGGGTCTTATAGCTCAAAATAATTAGTAAATGCATGAAAAATAACAAATGAAGTCAGACCGGATTGAAAAATGATGATGTGGCTTTGAATGGTGCATTTTGAACACACAAAAAGTCAGGAGTTCAAATAAGGTTTAAAAAAATGGAATCCCTTTGTAACACACGAGTTTCGGATGAAATCCTGATACTTTGAAAGAGATTGTCCGTTTTGTACACGAAGTGCATCCAGTTTTTGCCGTAACCCTCTCAACTTTCTTGCACATGCTATGTGGATGAAATGATGATATCATGCCAACTTTCAACCTTTTCAGAGTTCATTTGAAATGATTTTCAATTTTAGGGTCTTATTGCTCAAAATAATTAGTAAATGCATGAGAAATAACAAATGAAGTCAGACCGGATTGAAAAATGATGATGTGGCTTTGAATGGTGCATTTTGAACACACAAAGAGTCAGGAGTTCAAATAAGGTTTAAAAAATGAAATCCCTTTGTAACAGACGAGTTTCCGGATGAAATCCTGATACTTTGAAAGAGATTGTCCGTTTTGTACACGAAGTGCATCCAGTTTTTGCCGTAACCCTCTCAACTTTCTTGCACATGCTATGTGGATGAAATGATGATATCATGCCAACTTTCAACCTTTTCAGAGTTCATTTGAAATGCTTTTCAATTTTAGGGTCTTATAGCTCAAAATAATTAGTAAATGCATGAGAAATAACAAATGAAGTCAGAAAGGATTGAAAAATGATGATGTGGCTTTGAATGGTGCATTTTGAACACACAAAGAGTCAGGAGTTCAAATAAGGTTTAAAAAATGAAATCCCTTTGTAACAGACGAGTTTCCGGATGAAATCCTGATACTTTGAAAGAGATTGTCCGTTTTGTACACGAAGTGCATCCAGTTTTTGCCGTAACCCTCTCAACTTTCTTGCACATGCTATGTGGATGAAATGATGATATCATGCCAACTTTCAACCTTTTCAGAGTTCATTTGAAATGCTTTTCAATTTTAGGGTCTTATAGCTCAATATAATTAGTAAATGCATGAAAAATAACAAATGAAGTCAGACCGGATTGAAAAATGATGATGTGGCTTTGAATGGTGCATCTTGAACACACAAAAAGTCAGGAGTTCAAATAAGGTTTAAAAAATGAAATCCCTTTGTAACAGACGAGTTTCCGGATGAAATCCTGATACTTTGAAAGAGATTGTCCGTTTTGTACACGAAGTGCATCCAGTTTTTGCCGTAACCCTCTCAACTTTCTTGCACATGCTATGTGGATGAAATGATGATATCATGCCAACTTTCAACCTTTTCAGAGTTCATTTGAAATGCTTTTCAATTTTACGGTCTTATAGCTCAAAATAATTAGTAAATGCATGAAAAATAACAAATGAAGTCAGACCGGATTGAAAAATGATGATGTGGCTTTGAATGGTGCATTTTGAACACACAAAGAGTCAGGAGTTCAAATAAGGTTTAAAAAATGAAATCCCTTTGTAACAGACGAGTTTCCGGCTGAAATCCTGATACTTTGAAAGAGATTGTCCGTTTTGTACACGAAGTGCATCCAGTTTTTGCCGTAACCCTCTCAACTTTCTTGCACATGCTATGTGGATGAAATGATGATATCATGCCAACTTTCAACCTTTTCAGAGTTCATTTGAAATGCTTTTCAATTTTAGGGTCTTATAGCTCAAAATAATTAGTAAATGCATGAGAAATAACAAATGAAGTCAGAAAGGATTGAAAAATGATGATGTGGCTTTGAATGGTGCATTTTGAACACACAAAAAGTCAGGAGTTCAAATAAGGTTTAAAAAATGAAATCCCTTTGTAACAGACGAGTTTCCGGATGAAATCCTGATACTTTGAAAGAGATTGTCCGTTTTGTACACGAAGTGCATCCAGTTTTTGCCGTAACCCTCTCAACTTTTTTGCACATGCTATGTGGATTAAATGATGATATCATGCCAACTTTCAACCTTTTCAGAGTTCATTTGAAATGCTTTTCAATTTTAGGGTCTTATAGCTCAAAATAATTAGTAAATGCATGAGAAATAACAAATGAAGTCAGAAAGGATTGAAAAATGATGATGTGGCTTTGAATGGTGCATTTTGAACACACAAAAAGTCAGGAGTTCAAATAAGGTTTAAAAAATGAAATCCCTTTGTAACAGACGAGTTTCCGGATGAAATCCTGATACTTTGAAAGAGATTGTTCGTTTTGTACACGAAGTGCATCCAGTTTTTGCCGTAACCCTCTCAACTTTCTTGCACATGCTATGTGGATGAAATGATGATATCATGCCAACTTTCAACCTTTTCAGAGTTCATTTGAAATGCTTTTCAATTTTAGGGTCTTATAGCTCAAAATAATTAGTAAATGCATGAGAAATAACAAATGAAGTCAGACCGGATTGAAAAATGATGATGTGGCTTTGAATGGTGCATTTTGAACACACAAAAAGTCAGGAGTTCAAATAAGGTTTAAAAAATGGAATCCCTTTGTAACAGACGAGTTTCCGGATGAAATCCTGATACTTTGAAAGAGATTGTCTGTTTTGTACACGAAGTGCATCCAGTTTTTGCCGTAACCCTCTCAACTTTCTTGCACATGCTATGTGGATGAAATGATGATATCATGCCAACTTTCAACCTTTTCAGAGTTCATTTGAAATGCTTTTCAATTTTAGGGTCTTATAGCTCAAAATAATTAGTAAATGCATGAGAAATAACAAATGAAGTCAGAAAGGATTGAAAAATGATGATGTGGCTTTGAATGGTGCATTTTGAACACACAAAAAGTCAGGAGTTCAAATAAGGTTTAAAAAATGAAATCCCTTTGTAACAGACGAGTTTCCGGATGAAATCCTGATACTTTGAAAGAGATTGTCCGTTTTGTACACGAAGTGCATCCAGTTTTTGCCGTAACCCTCTCAACTTTCTTGCACATGCTATGTGGATGAAATGATGATATCATGCCAACTTTCAACCTTTTCAGAGTTCATTTGAAATGCTTTTCAATTTTAGGGTCTTATAGCTCAAAATAATTAGTAAATGCATGAGAAATAACAAATGAAGTCAGAAAGGATTGAAAAATGATGATGTGGCTTTGAATGGTGCATTTTGAACACACAAAGAGTCAGGAGTTCAAATAAGGTTTAAAAAATGAAATCCCTTTGTAATAGACGAGTTTCCGGATGAAATCCTGATACTTTGAAAGAGATTGTCCGTTTTGTACACGAAGTGCATCCAGTTTTTGCCGTAACCCTCTCAACTTTCTTGCACATGCTATGTGGATGAAATGATGATATCATGCCAACTTTAAACCTTTTCAGAGTTCATTTGAAATGCTTTTCAATTTTAGGGTCTTATAGCTCAAAATAATTAGTAAATGATTGAGAAATAACAAATGAAGTCAGAAAGGATTGAAAAATGATGATGTGGCTTTGAATGGTGCATTTTGAACACACAAAAAGTCAGGAGTTCAAATAAGGTTTAAAAAATGAAATCCCTTTGTAACAGACGAGTTTCCGGATGAAATCCTGATACTTTGAAAGAGATTGTTCGTTTTGTACACGAAGTGCATCCAGTTTTTGCCGTAACCCTCTCAACTTTCTTGCACATGCTATGTGGATGAAATGATGATATCATGCCAACTTTCAACCTTTTCAGAGTTCATTTGAAATGCTTTTCAATTTTAGGGTCTTATAGCTCAAAATAATTAGTAAATGCATGAGAAATAACAAATGAAGTCAGACCGGATTGAAAAATGATGATGTGGCTTTGAATGGTGCATTTCGAACACACAAAAAGTCAGGAGTTCAAATAAGGTTTAAAAAATGAAATCCCTTTGTAACAGACGAGTTTCCGGATGAAATCCTGATACTTTGAAAGAGATTGTCCGTTTTGTACACGAAGTGCATCCAGTTTTTGCCGTAACCCTCTCAACTTTCTTGCACATGCTATGTGGATGAAATGATGATATCATGCCAACTTTCAACCTTTTCAGAGTTCATTTGAAATGCTTTTCAATTTTAGGGTCTTATAGCTCAAAATAATTAGTAAATGCATGACAAATAACAAATGAAGTCAGAAAGGATTGAAAAATGATGATGTGGCTTTGAATGGTGCATTTTGAACACACAAAAAGTCAGGAGTTCAAATAAGGTTTAAAAAATGAAATCCCTTTGTAACAGACAAGTTTCCGGATGAAATCCTGATACTTTGAAAGAGATTGTTCGTTTTGTACACGAAGTGCATCCAGTTTTTGCCGTAACCCTCTCAACTTTCTTGCACATGCTATGTGGATGAAATGATGATATCATGCCAACTTTCAACCTTTTCAGAGTTCATTTGAAATGCTTTTCAATTTTAGGGTCTTATAGCTCAAAATAATTAGTAAATGCATGAGAAATAACAAATGAAGTCAGACCGGATTGAAAAATGATGATGTGGCTTTGAATGGTGCATTTCGAACACACAAAAAGTCAGGAGTTCAAATAAGGTTTAAAAAATGAAATCCCTTTGTAACAGACGAGTTTCCGGATGAAATCCTGATACTTTGAAAGAGATTGTCCGTTTTGTACACGAAGTGCATCCAGTTTTTGCCGTAACCCTCTCAACTTTCTTGCACATGCTATGTGGATGAAATGATGATATCATGCCAACTTTCAACCTTTTCAGAGTTCATTTGAAATGCTTTTCAATTTTAGGGTCTTATAGCTCAAAATAATTAGTAAATGCATGAGAAATAACAAATGAAGTCAGAAAGGATTGAAAAATGATGATGTGGCTTTGAATGGTGCATTTTGAACACACAAAAAGTCAGGAGTTCAAATAAGGTTTAAAAAATGAAATCCCTTTGTAACAGACGAGTTTCCGGATGAAATCCTGATACTTTGAAAGAGATTGTTCGTTTTGTACACGAAGTGCATCCAGTTTTTGCCGTAACCCTCTCAACTTTCTTGCGCATGCTATGTGGATGAAATGATGATATCATGCCAACTTTCAACCTTTTCAGAGTTCATTTGAAATGCTTTTCAATTTTAGGGTCTTATAGCTCAAAATAATTAGTAAATGCATGAGAAATAACAAATGAAGTCAGACCGGATTGAAAAATGATGATGTGGCTTTGAATGGTGCATTTTGAACACACAAAAAGTCAGGAGTTCAAATAAGGTTTAAAAAATGAAATCCCTTTGTAACAGACGAGTTTCCGGATGAAATCCTGATACTTTGAAAGAGATTGTCCGTTTTGTACACGAAGTGCATCCAGTTTTTGCGGTAACCCTCTCAACTTTCTTGCACATGCTATGTGGATGAAATGATGATATCATGCCAACTTTCAACCTTTTCAGAGTTCATTTGAAATGCTTTTCAATTTTAGGGTCTTATAGCTCAAAATAATTAGTAAATGCATGAGAAATAACAAATGAAGTCAGAAAGGATTGAAAAATGATGATGTGGCTTTGAATGGTGCATTTTGAACACACAAAAAGTCAGGAGTTCAAATAAGGTTTAAAAAATGAAATCCCTTTGTAACAGACGAGTTTCCGGATGAAATCCTGATACTTTGAAAGAGATTGTTCGTTTTGTACACGAAGTGCATCCAGTTTTTGCCGTAACCCTCTCAACTTTCTTGCACATGCTATGTGGATGAAATGATGATATCATGCCAACTTTCAACCTTTTCAGAGTTCATTTGAAATGCTTTTCAATTTTAGGGTCTTATAGCTCAAAATAATTAGTAAATGCATGAGAAATAACAAATGAAGTCAGACCGGATTGAAAAATGATGATGTGGCTTTGAATGGTGCATTTTGAACACACAAAAAGTCAGGAGTTCAAATAAGGTTTAAAAAATGGAATCCCTTTGTAACAGACGAGTTTCCGGATGAAATCCTGATACTTTGAAAGAGATTGTCTGTTTTGTACACGAAGTGCATCCAGTTTTTGCCGTAACCCTCTCAACTTTCTTGCACATGCTATGTGGATGAAATGATGATATCATGCCAACTTTCAACCTTTTCAGAGTACATTTGAAATGCTTTTCAATTTTAGGGTCTTATAGCTCAAAATAATTAGTAAATGCATGAGAAATAACAAATGAAGTCAGAAAGGATTGAAAAATGATGATGTGGCTTTGAATGGGGCATTTTGAACACACAAAAAGTCAGGAGTTCAAATAAGGTTTAAAAAATGAAATCCCTTTGTAACAGACGAGTTTCCGGATGAAATCCTGATACTTTGAAAGAGATTGTCCGTTTTGTACACGAAGTGCATCCAGTTTTTGCCGTAACCCTCTCAACTTTCTTGCACATGCTATGTGGATGAAATGATGATATCATGCCAACTTTCAACCTTTTCAGAGTTCATTTGAAATGCTTTTCAATTTTAGGGTCTTATAGCTCAAAATAATTAGTAAATGCATGAGAAATAACAAATGAAGTCAGAAAGGATTGAAAAATGATGATGTGGCTTTGAATGGTGCATTTTGAACACACAAAGAGTCAGGAGTTCAAATAAGGTTTAAAAAATGAAATCCCTTTGTAACAGACGAGTTTCCGGATGAAATCCTGATACTTTGAAAGAGATTGTCCGTTTTGTACACGAAGTGCATCCAGTTTTTGCCGTAACCCTCTCAACTTTCTTGCACATGCTATGTGGATGAAATGATGATATCATGCCAACTTTAAACCTTTTCAGAGTTCATTTGAAATGCTTTTCAATTTTAGGGTCTTATAGCTCAAAATAATTAGTAAATGCATGAGAAATAACAAATGAAGTCAGAAAGGATTGAAAAATGATGATGTGGCTTTGAATTGTGCATTTTGAACACACAAAAAGTCAGGAGTTCAAATAAGGTTTAAAAAATGAAATCCCTTTGTAACAGACGAGTTTCCGGATGAAATCCTGATACTTTGAAAGAGATTGTTCGTTTTGTACACGAAGTGCATCCAGTTTTTGCCGTAACCCTCTCAACTTTCTTGCACATGCTATGTGGATGAAATGATGATATCATGCCAACTTTCAACCTTTTCAGAGTTCATTTGAAATGCTTTTCAATTTTAGGGTCTTATAGCTCAAAATAATTAGTAAATGCATGAGAAATAACAAATGAAGTCAGACCGGATTGAAAAATGATGATGTGGCTTTGAATGGTGCATTTCGAACACACAAAAAGTCAGGAGTTCAAATAAGGTTTAAAAAATGAAATCCCTTTGTAACAGACGAGTTTCCGGATGAAATCCTGATACTTTGAAAGAGATTGTCCATTTTGTACACGAAGTGCATCCAGTTTTTGCCGTAACCCTCTCAACTTTCTTGCACATGCTATGTGGATGAAATGATGATATCATGCCAACTTTCAACCTTTTCAGAGTTCATTTGAAATGCTTTTCAATTTTAGGGTCTTATAGCTCAAAATAATTAGTAAATGCATGAGAAATAACAAATGAAGTCAGAAAGGATTGAAAAATGATGATGTGGCTTTGAATGGTGCATTTTGAACACACAAAAAGTCAGGAGTTCAAATAAGGTTTAAAAAATGAAATCCCTTTGTAACAGACGAGTTTCCGGATGAAATCCTGATACTTTGAAAGAGATTGTTCGTTTTGTACACGAAGTGCATCCAGTTTTTGCCGTAACCCTCTCAACTTTCTTGCGCATGCTATGTGGATGAAATGATGATATCATGCCAACTTTCAACCTTTTCAGAGTTCATTTGAAATGCTTTTCAATTTTAGGGTCTTATAGCTCAAAATAATTAGTAAATGCATGAGAAATAACAAATGAAGTCAGACCGGATTGAAAAATGATGATGTGGCTTTGAATGGTGCATTTTGAACACACAAAAAGTCAGGAGTTCAAATAAGGTTTAAAAAATGGAATCCCTTTGTAACAGACGAGTTTCCGGATGAAATCCTGATACTTTGAAAGAGATTGTCTGTTTTGTACACGAAGTGCATCCAGTTTTTGCCGTAACCCTCTCAACTTTCTTGCACATGCTATGTGGATGAAATGATGATATCATGCCAACTTTCAACCTTTTCAGAGTACATTTGAAATGCTTTTCAATTTTAGGGTCTTATAGCTCAAAATAATTAGTAAATGCATGAGAAATAACAAATGAAGTCAGAAAGGATTGAAAAATGATGATGTGGCTTTGAATGGGGCATTTTGAACACACAAAAAGTCAGGAGTTCAAATAAGGTTTAAAAAATGAAATCCCTTTGTAACAGACGAGTTTCCGGATGAAATCCTGATACTTTGAAAGAGATTGTCCGTTTTGTACACGAAGTGCATCCAGTTTTTGCCGTAACCCTCTCAACTTTCTTGCACATGCTATGTGGATGAAATGATGATATCATGCCAACTTTCAACCTTTTCAGAGTTCATTTGAAATGCTTTTCAATTTTAGGGTCTTATAGCTCAAAATAATTAGTAAATGCATGAGAAATAACAAATGAAGTCAGAAAGGATTGAAAAATGATGATGTGGCTTTGAATGGTGCATTTTGAACACACAAAGAGTCAGGAGTTCAAATAAGGTTTAAAAAATGAAATCCCTTTGTAACAGACGAGTTTCCGGATGAAATCCTGATACTTTGAAAGAGATTGTCCGTTTTGTACACGAAGTGCATCCAGTTTTTGCCGTAACCCTCTCAACTTTCTTGCACATGCTATGTGGATGAAATGATGATATCATGCCAACTTTAAACCTTTTCAGAGTTCATTTGAAATGCTTTTCAATTTTAGGGTCTTATAGCTCAAAATAATTAGTAAATGCATGAGAAATAACAAATGAAGTCAGAAAGGATTGAAAAATGATGATGTGGCTTTGAATTGTGCATTTTGAACACACAAAAAGTCAGGAGTTCAAATAAGGTTTAAAAAATGAAATCCCTTTGTAACAGACGAGTTTCCGGATGAAATCCTGATACTTTGAAAGAGATTGTTCGTTTTGTACACGAAGTGCATCCAGTTTTTGCCGTAACCCTCTCAACTTTCTTGCACATGCTATGTGGATGAAATGATGATATCATGCCAACTTTCAACCTTTTCAGAGTTCATTTGAAATGCTTTTCAATTTTAGGGTCTTATAGCTCAAAATAATTAGTAAATGCATGAGAAATAACAAATGAAGTCAGACCGGATTGAAAAATGATGATGTGGCTTTGAATGGTGCATTTCGAACACACAAAAAGTCAGGAGTTCAAATAAGGTTTAAAAAATGAAATCCCTTTGTAACAGACGAGTTTCCGGATGAAATCCTGATACTTTGAAAGAGATTGTCCATTTTGTACACGAAGTGCATCCAGTTTTTGCCGTAACCCTCTCAACTTTCTTGCACATGCTATGTGGATGAAATGATGATATCATGCCAACTTTCAACCTTTTCAGAGTTCATTTGAAATGCTTTTCAATTTTAGGGTCTTATAGCTCAAAATAATTAGTAAATGCATGAGAAATAACAAATGAAGTCAGAAAGGATTGAAAAATGATGATGTGGCTTTGAATGGTGCATTTTGAACACACAAAAAGTCAGGAGTTCAAATAAGGTTTAAAAAATGAAATCCCTTTGTAACAGACGAGTTTCCGGATGAAATCCTGATACTTTGAAAGAGATTGTTCGTTTTGTACACGAAGTGCATCCAGTTTTTGCCGTAACCCTCTCAACTTTCTTGCGCATGCTATGTGGATGAAATGATGATATCATGCCAACTTTCAACCTTTTCAGAGTTCATTTGAAATGCTTTTCAATTTTAGGGTCTTATAGCTCAAAATAATTAGTAAATGCATGAGAAATAACAAATGAAGTCAGACCGGATTGAAAAATGATGATGTGGCTTTGAATGGTGCATTTTGAACACACAAAAAGTCAGGAGTTCAAATAAGGTTTAAAAAATGAAATCCCTTTGTAACAGACGAGTTTCCGGATGAAATCCTGATACTTTGAAAGAGATTGTCCGTTTTGTACACGAAGTGCATCCAGTTTTTGCCGTAACCCTCTCAACTTTCTTGCACATGCTATGTGGATGAAATGATGATATCATGCCAACTTTCAACCTTTTCAGAGTTCATTTGAAATGCTTTTCAATTTTAGGGTCTTATAGCTCAAAATAATTAGTAAATGATTGAGAAATAACAAATGAAGTCAGAAAGGATTGAAAAATGATGATGTGGCTTTGAATGGTGCATTTTGAACACACAAAAAGTCAGGAGTTCAAATAAGGTTTAAAAAATGAAATCCCTTTGTAACAGACGAGTTTCCGGATGAAATCCTGATACTTTGAAAGAGATTGTTCGTTTTGTACACGAAGTGCATCCAGTTTTTGCCGTAACCCTCTCAACTTTCTTGCGCATGCTATGTGGATGAAATGATGATATCATGCCAACTTTCAACCTTTTCAGAGTTCATTTGAAATGCTTTTCAATTTTAGGGTCTTATAGCTCAAAATAATTAGTAAATGCATGAGAAATAACAAATGAAGTCAGACCGGATTGAAAAATGATGATGTGGCTTTGAATGGTGCATTTTGAACACACAAAAAGTCAGGAGTTCAAATAAGGTTTAAAAAATGAAATCCCTTTGTAACAGACGAGTTTCCGGATGAAATCCTGATACTTTGAAAGAGATTGTCCGTTTTGTACACGAAGTGCATCCAGTTTTTGCGGTAACCCTCTCAACTTTCTTGCACATGCTATGTGGATGAAATGATGATATCATGCCAACTTTCAACCTTTTCAGAGTTCATTTGAAATGCTTTTCAATTTTAGGGTCTTATAGCTCAAAATAATTAGTAAATGCATGAGAAATAACAAATGAAGTCAGAAAGGATTGAAAAATGATGATGTGTCTTTGAATGGTGCATTTTGAACACACACAAAGTCAGGAGTTCAAATAAGGTTTAAAAAATGAAATCCCTTTGTAACAGACGAGTTTCCGGATGAAATCCTGATACTTTGAAAGAGATTGTTCGTTTTGTACACGAAGTGCATCCAGTTTTTGCCGTAACCCTCTCAACTTTCTTGCACATGCTATGTGGATGAAATGATGATATCATGCCAACTTTCAACCTTTTCAGAGTTCATTTGAAATGCTTTTCAATTTTAGGGTCTTATAGCTCAAAATAATTAGTAAATGCATGAGAAATAACAAATGAAGTCAGACCGGATTGAAAAATGATGATGTGGCTTTGAATGGTGCATTTTGAACACACAAAAAGTCAGGAGTTCAAATAAGGTTTAAAAAATGGAATCCCTTTGTAACAGACGAGTTTCCGGATGAAATCCTGATACTTTGAAAGAGATTGTCCGTTTTGTACACGAAGTGCATCCAGTTTTTGCCGTAACCCTCTCAACTTTCTTGCACATGCTATGTGGATGAAATGATGATATCATGCCAACTTTAAACCTTTTCAGAGTTCATTTGAAATGCTTTTCAATTTTAGGGTCTTATAGCTCAAAATAATTAGTAAATGCATGAGAAATAACAAATGAAGTCAGAAAGGATTGAAAAATGATGATGTGGCTTTGAATTGTGCATTTTGAACACACAAAAAGTCAGGAGTTCAAATAAGGTTTAAAAAATGAAATCCCTTTGTAACAGACGAGTTTCCGGATGAAATCCTGATACTTTGAAAGAGATTGTTCGTTTTGTACACGAAGTGCATCCAGTTTTTGCCGTAACCCTCTCAACTTTCTTGCACATGCTATGTGGATGAAATGATGATATCATGCCAACTTTCAACCTTTTCAGAGTTCATTTGAAATGCTTTTCAATTTTAGGGTCTTATAGCTCAAAATAATTAGTAAATGCATGAGAAATAACAAATGAAGTCAGACCGGATTGAAAAATGATGATGTGGCTTTGAATGGTGCATTTCGAACACACAAAAAGTCAGGAGTTCAAATAAGGTTTAAAAAATGAAATCCCTTTGTAACAGACGAGCTTCCGGATGAAATCCTGATACTTTGAAAGAGATTGTCCATTTTGTACACGAAGTGCATCCAGTTTTTGCCGTAACCCTGTCAACTTTCTTGCACATGCTATGTGGATGAAATGATGATATCATGCCAACTTTCAACCTTTTCAGAGTTCATTTGAAATGCTTTTCAATTTTAGGGTCTTATAGCTCAAAATAATTAGTAAATGCATGAGAAATAACAAATGAAGTCAGAAAGGATTGAAAAATGATGATGTGGCTTTGAATGGTGCATTTTGAACACACAAAAAGTCAGGAGTTCAAATAAGGTTTAAAAAATGAAATCCCTTTGTAACAGACGAGTTTCCGGATGAAATCCTGATACTTTGAAAGAGATTGTTCGTTTTGTACACGAAGTGCATCCAGTTTTTGCCGTAACCCTCTCAACTTTCTTGCGCATGCTATGTGGATGAAATGATGATATCATGCCAACTTTCAACCTTTTCAGAGTTCATTTGAAATGCTTTTCAATTTTAGGGTCTTATAGCTCAAAATAATTAGTAAATGCATGAGAAATAACAAATGAAGTCAGACCGGATTGAAAAATGATGATGTGGCTTTGAATGGTGCATTTTGAACACACAAAAAGTCAGGAGTTCAAATAAGGTTTAAAAAATGAAATCCCTTTGTAACAGACGAGTTTCCGGATGAAATCCTGATACTTTGAAAGAGATTGTCCGTTTTGTACACGAAGTGCATCCAGTTTTTGCGGTAACCCTCTCAACTTTCTTGCACATGCTATGTGGATGAAATGATGATATCATGCCAACTTTCAACCTTTTCAGAGTTCATTTGAAATGCTTTTCAATTTTAGGGTCTTATAGCTCAAAATAATTAGTAAATGCATGAGAAATAACAAATGAAGTCAGAAAGGATTGAAAAATGATGATGTGGCTTTGAATGGTGCATTTTGAACACACAAAAAGTCAGGAGTTCAAATAAGGTTTAAAAAATGAAATCCCTTTGTAACAGACGAGTTTCCGGATGAAATCCTGATACTTTGAAAGAGATTGTTCGTTTTGTACACGAAGTGCATCCAGTTTTTGCCGTAACCCTCTCAACTTTCTTGCGCATGCTATGTGGATGAAATGATGATATCATGCCAACTTTCAACCTTTTCAGAGTTCATTTGAAATGCTTTTCAATTTTAGGGTCTTATAGCTCAAAATAATTAGTAAATGCATGAGAAATAACAAATGAAGTCAGACCGGATTGAAAAATGATGATGTGGCTTTGAATGGTGCATTTTGAACACACAAAAAGTCAGGAGTTCAAATAAGGTTTAAAAAATGAAATCCCTTTGTAACAGACGAGTTTCCGGATGAAATCCTGATACTTTGAAAGAGATTGTCCGTTTTGTACACGAAGTGCATCCAGTTTTTGCGGTAACCCTCTCAACTTTCTTGCACATGCTATGTGGATGAAATGATGATATCATGCCAACTTTCAACCTTTTCAGAGTTCATTTGAATTCAATTTTAGCGTCTTATAGCTCAAAATAATTAGTAAATGCATGAGAAATAACAAATGAAGTCAGAAAGGATTGAAAAATGATGATGTGGCTTTGAATGGTGCATTTTGAACACACAAAAAGTCAGGAGTTCAAATAAGGTTTAAAAAATGAAATCCCTTTGTAACAGACGAGTTTCCGGATGAAATCCTGATACTTTGAAAGAGATTGTCCGTTTTGTACACGAAGTGCATCCAGTTTTTGCCGTAACCCTCTCAACTTTCTTGCACATGCTATGTGGATGAAATGATGATATCATGCCAACTTTCAACCTTTTCAGAGTTCATTTGAAATGCTTTTCAATTTTAGGGTCTTATAGCTCAAAATAATTAGTAAATGCATGAGAAATAACAAATGAAGTCAGAAAGGATTGAAAAATGATGATGTGGCTTTGAATGGTGCATTTTGAACACACAAAAAGTCAGGAGTTCAAATAAGGTTTAAAAAATGAAATCCCTTTGTAACAGACGAGTTTCCGGATGAAATCCTGATACTTTGAAAGAGATTGTCCGTTTTGTACACGAAGTGCATCCAGTTTTTGCCGTAACCCTCTCAACTTTCTTGCACATGCTATGTGGATGAAATGATGATATCATGCCAACTTTAAACCTTTTCAGAGTTCATTTGAAATGCTTTTCAATTTTAGGGTCTTATAGCTCAAAATAATTAGTAAATGCATGAGAAATAACTAATGAAGTCAGAAAGGATTGAAAAATGATGATGTGGCTTTGAATTGTGCATTTTGAACACACAAAAAGTCAGGAGTTCAAATAAGGTTTAAAAAATGGAATCCCTTTGTAACAGACGAGTTTTCGTATGAAATCCTGATACTTTGAAAGAGATTGTCCGTTTTGTACACGAAGTGCATCCAGTTTTTGCCGTAACCCTCTCAACTTTCTTGCACATGCTATGTGGATGAAATGATGATATCATGCCAACTTTCAACCTTTTCAGAGTTCATTTGAAATGCTTTTCAATTTTAGGGTCTTATAGCTCAAAATAATTAGTAAATGCATGAAAAATAACAAATGAAGTCAGACCGGATTGAAAAATGATGATGTGGCTTTGAATGGTGCATTTTGAACACACAAAAAGTCAGGAGTTCAAATAAGGTTTAAAAAATGAAATCCCTTTGTAACAGACGAGTTTCCGGATGAAATCCTGATACTTTGAAAGAGATTGTCCGTTTTGTACACGAAGTGCATCCAGTTTTTGCGGTAACCCTCTCAACTTTCTTGCACATGCTATGTGGATGAAATGATGATATCATGCCAACTTTCAACCTTTTCAGAATTCATTTGAAATGCTTTTCAATTTTAAGGTCTTATAGCTCAAAATAATTAGTAAATGCATGAGAAATAACAAATGAAGTCAGAAAGGATTGAAAAATGATGATGTGGCTTTGAATGGTGCATTTTGAACACACAAAAAGTCAGGAGTTCAAATAAGGTTTGAAAAATGAAATCCCTTTGTAACAGACGAGTTTCCGGATGAAATCCTGATACTTTGAAAGAGATTGTCCGTTTTGTACACGAAGTGCATCCAGTTTTTGCCGTAACCCTCTCAACTTTCTTGCACATGCTATGTGGATGAAATGATGATATCATGCCAACTTTCAACCTTTTCAGAGTTCATTTGAAATGCTTTTCAATTTTAGGGTCTTATAGCTCAAAATAATTAGTAAATGCATGAAAAATAACAAATGAAGTCAGACCGGATTGAAAAATGATGATGTGGCTTTGAATGGTGCATTTTGAACACACAAAAAGTCAGGAGTTCAAATAAGGTTTAAAAAATGAAATCCCTTTGTAACAGACGAGTTTCCGGATGAAATCCTGATACTTTGAAAGAGATTGTCCGTTTTGTACACGAAGTGCATCCAGTTTTTGCCGTAACCCTCTCAACTTTCTTGCACATGCTATGTGGATGAAATGATGATATCATGCCAACTTTCAACCTTTTCAGAGTTCATTTGAAATGCTTTTCAATTTTAGGGTCTTATA
Organism: Aegilops tauschii subsp. strangulata; assembly: GCF_002575655.3. Taxonomy (NCBI): domain Eukaryota; kingdom Viridiplantae; phylum Streptophyta; class Magnoliopsida; order Poales; family Poaceae; genus Aegilops; species Aegilops tauschii. Next base: position 703,852 of record NW_027332465.1, on the reverse strand, counting down.
GCTCAAAATAATTAGTAAATGCATGAGAAATAACAAATGAAGTCAGAAAGGATTGAAAAATGATGATGTGGCTTTGAATGGTGCATTTTGAACACACAAAAAGTCAGGAGTTCAAATAAGGTTTAAAAAATGAAATCCCTTTGTAACAGACGAGTTTCCGGATGAAATCCTGATACTTTGAAAGAGATTGTCCGTTTTGTACACGAAGTGCATCCAGTTTTTGCCGTAACCCTCTCAACTTTCTTGCACATGCTATGTGGATGAAATGATGATATCATGCCAACTTTAAACCTTTTCAGAGTTCATTTGAAATGCTTTTCAATTTTAGGGTCTTATAGCTCAAAATAATTAGTAAATGCATGAGAAATAACTAATGAAGTCAGAAAGGATTGAAAAATGATGATGTGGCTTTGAATTGTGCATTTTGAACACACAAAAAGTCAGGAGTTCAAATAAGGTTTAAAAAATGGAATCCCTTTGTAACAGACGAGTTTTCGGATGAAATCCTGATACTTTGAAAGAGATTGTCCGTTTTGTACACGAAGTGCATCCAGTTTTTGCCGTAACCCTCTCAACTTTCTTGCACATGCTATGTGGATGAAATGATGATATCATGCCAACTTTCAACCTTTTCAGAGTTCATTTGAAATGCTTTTCAATTTTAGGGTCTTATAGCTCAAAATAATTAGTAAATGCATGAAAAATAACAAATGAAGTCAGACCGGATTGAAAAATGATGATGTGGCTTTGAATGGTGCATTTTGAACACACAAAAAGTCAGGAGTTCAAATAAGGTTTAAAAAATGAAATCCCTTTGTAACAGACGAGTTTCCGGATGAAATCCTGATACTTTGAAAGAGATTGTCCGTTTTGTACACGAAGTGCATCCAGTTTTTGCCGTAACCCTCTCAACTTTCTTACACATGCTATGTGGATGAAATGATGATATCATGCCAACTTTCAACCTTTTCAGAGTTCATTTGAAATGCTTTTCAATTTTAGGGTCTTATAGCTCAAAATAATTAGTAAATGCATGAAAAATAACAAATGAAGTCAGACCGGATTGAAAAATGATGATGTGGCTTTGAATGGTGCATTTTGAACACACAAAAATTCAGAAGTTCAAATAAGGTTTAAAAAATGAAATCCCTTTGTAACAGACGAGTTTCCGGATGAAATCCTGATACTTTGAAAGAGATTGTCCGTTTTGTACACGAAGTGCATCCAGTTTTTGCCGTAACCCTCTCAACTTTCTTGCACATGCTATGTGGATGAAATGATGATATCATGCCAACTTTCAACCTTTTCAGAGTTCATTTGAAATGCTTTTCAATTTTAGGGTCTTATAGCTCAAAATAATTAGTAAATGCATGAGAAATAACAAATGAAGTCAGAAAGGATTGAAAAATGATGATGTGGCTTTGAATGGTGCATTTTGAACACACAAAAAGTCAGGAGTTCAAATAAGGTTTAAAAAATGAAATCCCTTTGTAACAGACGAGTTTCCGGATGAAATCCTGATACTTTGAAAGAGATTGTCCGTTTTGTACACGAAGTGCATCCAGTTTTTGCCGTAACCCTCTCAACTTTCTTGCACATGCTATGTGGATGAAATGATGATATCATGCCAACTTTCAACCTTTTCAGAGTTCATTTGAAATGCTTTTCAATTTTAGGGTCTTATAGCTCAAAATAATTAGTAAATGCATGAGAAATAACAAATGAAGTCAGAAAGGATTGAAAAACGATGATGTGGCTTTGAATGGTGCATTTTGAACACACAAAAAGTCAGGAGTTCAAATAAGGTTTAAAAAATGAAATCCCTTTGTAACAGACGAGTTTCCGGATGAAATCCTGATACTTTGAAAGAGATTGTCCGTTTTGTACACGAAGTGCATCCAGTTTTTGCCGTAACCCTCTCAACTTTCTTGCACATGCTATGTGGATGAAATGATGATATCATGCCAACTTTAAACCTTTTCAGAGTTCATTTGAAATGCTTTTCAATTTTAGGGTCCTTATAGCTCAAAATAATTAGTAAATGCATGAGAAATAACTAATGAAGTCATAAAGGATTGAAAAATGATGATGTGGCTTTGAATTGTGCATTTTGAACACACAAAAAGTCAGGAGTTCAAATAAGGTTTAAAAAATGGAATCCCTTTGTAACAGACGAGTTTTCGGATGAAATCCTGATACTTTGAAAGAGATTGTCCGTTTTGTACACGAAGTGCATCCAGTTTTTGCCGTAACCCTCTCAACTTTCTTGCACATGCTATGTGGATGAAATGATGATATCATGCCAACTTTCAACCTTTTCAGAGTTCATTTGAAATGCTTTTCAATTTTAGGGTCTTATAGCTCAAAATAATTAGTAAATGCATGAAAAATAACAAATGAAGTCAGACCGGATTGAAAAATGATGATGTGGCTTTGAATGGTGCATTTTGAACACACAAAAAGTCAGGAGTTCAAATAAGGTTTAAAAAATGAAATCCCTTTGTAACAGACGAGTTTCCGGATGAAATCCTGATACTTTGAAAGAGATTGTCCGTTTTGTACACGAAGTGCATCCAGTTTTTGCCGTAACCCTCTCAACTTTCTTACACATGCTATGTGGATGAAATGATGATATCATGCCAACTTTCAACCTTTTCAGAGTTCATTTGAAATGCTTTTCAATTTTAGGGTCTTATAGCTCAAAATAATTAGTAAATGCATGAAAAATAACAAATGAAGTCAGACCGGATTGAAAAATGATGATGTGGCTTTGAATGGTGCATTTTGAACACACAAAAATTCAGAAGTTCAAATAAGGTTTAAAAAATGAAATCCCTTTGTAACACACGAGTTTCCGGATGAAATCCTGATACTTTGAAAGAGATTGTCCGTTTTGTACACGAAGTGCATCCAGTTTTTGCCGTAACCCTCTCAACTTTCTTGCACATGCTATGTGGATGAAATGATGATATCATGCCAACTTTCAACCTTTTCAGAGTTCATTTGAAATGCTTTTCAATTTTAGGGTCTTATAGCTCAAAATAATTAGTAAATGCATGAGAAATAACAAATGAAGTCAGAAAGGATTGAAAAATGATGATGTGGCTTTGAATGGTGCATTTTGAACACACAAAAAGTCAGGAGTTCAAATAAGGTTTAAAAAATGAAATCCCTTTGTAACAGACGAGTTTCCGGATGAAATCCTGATACTTTGAAAGAGATTGTCCGTTTTGTACACGAAGTGCATCCAGTTTTTGCCGTAACCCTCTCAACTTTCTTGCACATGCTAGGTGGATGAAATGATGATATCATGCCAACTTTCAACCTTTTCAGAGTTCATTTGAAATGCTTTTCAATTTTAGGGTCTTATAGCTCAAAATAATTAGTAAATGCATGAGAAATAACAAATGAAGTCAGAAAGGATTGAAAAACGATGATGTGGCTTTGAATGGTGCATTTTGAACACACAAAAAGTCAGGAGTTCAAATAAGGTTTAAAAAATGAAATCCCTTTGTAACAGACGAGTTTCCGGATGAAATCCTGATACTTTGAAAGAGATTGTCCGTTTTGTACACGAAGTGCATCCAGTTTTTGCCGTAACCCTCTCAACTTTCTTGCACATGCTATGTGGATGAAATGATGATATCATGCCAACTTTAAACCTTTTCAGAGTTCATTTGAAATGCTTTTCAATTTTAGGGTCTTATAGCTCAAAATAATTAGTAAATGCATGAGAAATAACTAATGAAGTCAGAAAGGATTGAAAAATGATGATGTGGCTTTGAATTGTGCATTTTGAACACACAAAAAGTCAGGAGTTCAAATAAGGTTTAAAAAATGGAATCCCTTTGTAACAGACGAGTTTTCGGATGAAATCCTGATACTTTGAAAGAGATTGTCCGTTTTGTACACGAAGTGCATCCAGTTTTTGCCGTAACCCTCTCAACTTTCTTGCACATGCTATGTGGATGAAATGATGATATCATGCCAACTTTCAACCTTTTCAGAGTTCATTTGAAATGCTTTTCAATTTTAGGGTCTTATAGCTCAAAATAATTAGTAAATGCATGAAAAATAACAAATGAAGTCAGACCGGATTGAAAAATGATGATGTGGCTTTGAATGGTGCATTTTGAACACACAAAAAGTCAGGAGTTCAAATAAGGTTTAAAAAATGAAATCCCTTTGTAACAGACGAGTTTCCGGATGAAATCCTGATACTTTGAAAGAGATTGTCCGTTTTGTACACGAAGTGCATCCAGTTTTTGCCGTAACCCTCTCAACTTTCTTACACATGCTATGTGGATGAAATGATGATATCATGCCAACTTTCAACCTTTTCAGAGTTCATTTGAAATGCTTTTCAATTTTAGGGTCTTATAGCTCAAAATAATTAGTAAATGCATGAAAAATAACAAATGAAGTCAGACCGGATTGAAAAATGATGATGTGGCTTTGAATGGTGCATTTTGAACACACAAAAATTCAGAAGTTCAAATAAGTTTTAAAAAATGAAATCTCTTTGTAACACACGAGTTTCCGGATGAAATCCTGATACTTTGAAAGAGATTGTCCGTTTTGTACACGAAGTGCATCCAGTTTTTGCCGTAACCCTCTCAACTTTCTTGCACATGCTATGTGGATGAAATGATGATATCATGCCAACTTTCAACCTTTTCAGAGTTCATTTGAAATGCTTTTCAATTTTAGGGTCTTATAGCTCAAAATAATTAGTAAATGCATGAGAAATAACAAATGAAGTCAGAAAGGATTGAAAAATGATGATGTGGCTTTGAATGGTGCATTTTGAACACACAAAAAGTCAGGAGTTCAAATAAGGTTTAAAAAATGAAATCCCTTTGTAACAGACGAGTTTCCGGATGAAATCCTGATACTTTGAAAGAGATTGTCCGTTTTGTACACGAAGTGCATCCAGTTTTTGCCGTAACCCTCTCAACTTTCTTGCACATGCTACGTGGATGAAATGATGATATCATGCCAACTTTCAACCTTTTCAGAGTTCATTTGAAATGCTTTTCAATTTTAGGGTCTTATAGCTCAAAATAATTAGTAAATGCATGAAAAATAACAAATGAAGTCAGACCGGATTGAAAAATGATGATGTGGCTTTGAATGGTGCATTTTGAACACACAAAAAGTCAGGAGTTCAAATAAGGTTTAAAAAATGAAATCCCTTTGTAACAGACGAATTTCTGGATGAAATCCTGATACTTTGAAAGAGATTGTCCGTTTTGTACACGAAGTGCATCCAGTTTTTGCCGCAACCCTCTCAACTTTCTTGCACATGCTATGTGGATGAAATGATGATATCATGCCAACTTTCAACCTTTTCAGAGTTCATTTGAAATGCTTTTCAATTTTAGGGTCTTATAGCTCAAAATAATTAGTAAATGCATGAGAAATAACAAATGAAGTCAGAAAGGATTGAAAAACGATGATGTGGCTTTGAATGGTGCATTTTGAACACACAAAAAGTCAGGAGTTCAAATAAGGTTTAAAAAATGAAATCCCTTTGTAACAGACGAGTTTCCGGATGAAATCCTGATACTTTGAAAGAGATTGTCCGTTTTGTACACGAAGTGCATCCAGTTTTTGCCGTAACCCTCTCAACTTTCTTGCACATGCTATGTGGATGAAATGATGATATCATGCCAACTTTAAACCTTTTCAGAGTTCATTTGAAATGCTTTTCAATTTTAGGGTCTTATAGCTCAAAATAATTAGTAAATGCATGAGAAATAACTAATGAAGTCAGAAAGGATTGAAAAATGATGATGTGGCTTTGAATTGTGCATTTTGAACACACAAAAAGTCAGGAGTTCAAATAAGGTTTAAAAAATGGAATCCCTTTGTAACAGACGAGTTTTCGGATGAAATCCTGATACTTTGAAAGAGATTGTCCGTTTTGTACACGAAGTGCATCCAGTTTTTGCCGTAACCCTCTCAACTTTCTTGCACATGCTATGTGGATGAAATGATGATATCATGCCAACTTTCAACCTTTTCAGAGTTCATTTGAAATGCTTTTCAATTTTAGGGTCTTATAGCTCAAAATAATTAGTAAATGCATGAAAAATAACAAATGAAGTCAGACCGGATTGAAAAATGATGATGTGGCTTTGAATGGTGCATTTTGAACACACAAAAAGTCAGGAGTTCAAATAAGGTTTAAAAAATGAAATCCCTTTGTAACAGACGAGTTTCCGGATGAAATCCTGATACTTTGAAAGAGATTGTCCGTTTTGTACACGAAGTGCATCCAGTTTTTGCCGTAACCCTCTCAACTTTCTTACACATGCTATGTGGATGAAATGATGATATCATGCCAACTTTCAACCTTTTCAGAGTTCATTTGAAATGCTTTTCAATTTTAGGGTCTTATAGCTCAAAATAATTAGTAAATGCATGAAAAATAACAAATGAAGTCAGACCGGATTGAAAAATGATGATGTGGCTTTGAATGGTGCATTTTGAACACACAAAAATTCAGAAGTTCAAATAAGTTTTAAAAAATGAAATCTCTTTGTAACACACGAGTTTCCGGATGAAATCCTGATACTTTGAAAGAGATTGTCCGTTTTGTACACGAAGTGCATCCAGTTTTTGCCGTAACCCTCTCAACTTTCTTGCACATGCTATGTGGATGAAATGATGATATCATGCCAACTTTCAACCTTTTCAGAGTTCATTTGAAATGCTTTTCAATTTTAGGGTCTTATAGCTCAAAATAATTAGTAAATGCATGAGAAATAACAAATGAAGTCAGAAAGGATTGAAAAATGATGATGTGGCTTTGAATGGTGCATTTTGAACACACAAAAAGTCAGGAGTTCAAATAAGGTTTAAAAAATGAAATCCCTTTGTAACAGACGAGTTTCCGGATGAAATCCTGATACTTTGAAAGAGATTGTCCGTTTTGTACACGAAGTGCATCCAGTTTTTGCCGTAACCCTCTCAACTTTCTTGCACATGCTACGTGGATGAAATGATGATATCATGCCAACTTTCAACCTTTTCAGAGTTCATTTGAAATGCTTTTCAATTTTAGGGTCTTATAGCTCAAAATAATTAGTAAATGCATGAAAAATAACAAATGAAGTCAGACCGGATTGAAAAATGATGATGTGGCTTTGAATGGTGCATTTTGAACACACAAAAAGTCAGGAGTTCAAATAAGGTTTAAAAAATGAAATCCCTTTGTAACAGACGAATTTCTGGATGAAATCCTGATACTTTGAAAGAGATTGTCCGTTTTGTACACGAAGTGCATCCAGTTTTTGCCGCAACCCTCTCAACTTTCTTGCACATGCTATGTGGATGAAATGATGATATCATGCCAACTTTCAACCTTTTCAGAGTTCATTTGAAATGCTTTTCAATTTTAGGGTCTTATAGCTCAAAATAATTAGTAAATGCATGAAAAATAACAAATGAAGTCAGAAAGGATTGAAAAATGATGATGTGGCTTTGAATGGTGCATTTTGAACACACAAAAAGTCAGGAGTTCAAATAAGGTTTAAAAAATGAAATCCCTTTGTAACAGACGAGTTTCCGGATGAAATCCTGATACTTTGAAAGAAATTGTCCGTTTTGTACACGAAGTGCATCCAGTTTTTGCCGTAACCCTCTCAACTTTCTTGCACATGCTATGTGGATGAAATGATGATATCATGCCAACTTTCAACCTTTTCAGAGTTCATTTGAAATGCTTTTCAATTTTAGGGTCTTATAGCTCAAAATAATTAGTAAATGCATGAGAAATAACAAATGAAGTCAGAAAGGATTGAAAAATGATGATGTGGCTTTGAATGGTGCATTTTGAACACACAAAAAGTCAGGAGTTCAAATAAGGTTTAAAAAATGAAATCCCTTTGTAACAGACGAGTTTCCGGATGAAATCCTGATACTTTGGAAGAGATTGTCCGTTTTGTACACGAAGTGCATCCAGTTTTTGCCGTAACCCTCTCAACTTTCTTGCACATGCTATGTGGATGAAATGATGATATCATGCCAACTTTCAACCTTTTCAGAGTTCATTTGAAACGCTTTTCAATTTTAGGGTCTTATAGCTCAAAATAATTAGTAAATGCATGAAAAATAACAAATGAAGTCAGACCGGATTGAAAAATGATGATGTGGCTTTGAATGGTGCATTTTGAACACACACAAAAGTCAGGAGTTCAAATAAGGTTTAAAAATGAAATCCCTTTGTAACAGACGAGTTTCCGGATGAAATCCTGATACTTTGAAAGAGATTGTCCGTTTTGTACACGAAGTGCATCCAGTTTTTGCCGTAACCCTCTCAACTTTCTTGCACATGCTATGTGGATGAAATGATGATATCATGCCAACTTTCAACCTTTTCAGAGTTCATTTGAAACGCTTTTCAATTTTAGGGTCTTATAGCTCAAAATAATTAGTAAATGCATGAAAAATAACAAATGAAGTCAGACCGGATTGAAAAATGATGATGTGGCTTTGAATGGTGCATTTTGAACACACAAAAAGTCTGGAGTTCAAATAAGGTTTAAAAAATGAAATCCCTTTGTAACAGACGAGTTTCCGGATGAAATCCTGATACTTTGAAAGAGATTGTCCGTTTTGTACACGAAGTGCATCCAGTTTTTGCCGTAACCCTCTCAACTTTCTTGCACATGCTATGTGGATGAAATGATGATATCATGCCAACTTTCAACCTTTTCAGAGTTCATTTGAAATGTTTTTCAATTTTAGGGTCTTATAGCTCAGAATAATTAGTAAATGCATGAAAAATAACAAATGAAGTCAGACCGGATTGAAAAATGATGATGTGGCTTTGAATGATGCATTTTGAACACACAAAAAGTCAGGAGTTCAAATAAGGTTTAAAAAATGAAATCCCTTTGTAACACACGAGTTTCCGGATGAAATTTAAACTATTCAAATTTGGAAACTAATGGATTAACAGAAAGTTTATAATTATTCTGAGCTAAAAGCAAAAAGAATAAAAAAATAAAGCAAAAATCAAAAGAAAATAAATAATTCAAAAAACAAAAAAATACTGGAAAAAATAAAAAATGCCGCCTAATGGGCCACACAGCGTGCATACGACTAGAAACCCATCTGCACATGGGCCAGGATGCAGGCCCGCAGGCCCAATATGCCCAACATGGCAATGACAAAGGTAGGCATGTATAATGCCTGCATATTAGAGAGGAGCTCAGCACCTGAGCTGCAGCGCAGCTTATAAACAGGTGCTGAGCTCTCTCAGCTAGCGAGGTGGGACTAAACTTCCCACCGCACCGCGCCAGCACATTAGTCCCGGTTGGTGGCTCCAACCGGAACCAATGCTCCCCTTTGGTCCCGGTTGGTGCCACCAACCGGGACCAAAGCCCTCTGCTTCCCGCCCTTTGCGCTGGTGAAAAGAGGCCTTTGGTCCCGGTTGGTGGCACCAACCGGGACCAAAGGGTGGGTATTGGTTCCGGTTGGAGCCACCAATCGGGACCAAAGCCTTTGCTATATAAGTAGCACTTTGGAAATTTTCTGATTTCCATCGCCAGTCCCCCGCCCGACGACGACGCGAGCTCGATCTACGCCGCCAGGCTGCCCCGTCGTCGTCGCCGTCGCCCGTGCCCCCGAGCCCACGCCATCGCCCGTCGCCGTCGTCCTCCGCCCCCCCCCCCCCCCCCCGCCGCCGTCGCCGTCGGCCTCCGCCGCGCACCCCCGAGCCGTCGCCCCGTATACGTCACCGTCGCCGCCCTCCGCCACCCTGTGAGTGCCGCCCCGATCCCCTCCTCCTCCTCCCTGTAATGGCCGCCGCCGCTGCCGCCGCGCCCCCTAGCTATAGTAGTTAGATTTGTAATTTAGTTGTATTAATTTGTAATTTAGTTGTTGTAATTTAGATGTATTAATTTAGATGTGTAGTTAGATGTGTAGTTAGATTTGTAATTTAGTTGTATTAATTTGGATGTGTAGTTAGATTTGTAATTTAGTTGTATTAATTTGTAATTTAGTTGTTGTAATTTAGATGTATTAATTTAGATGTGTAGTTTAGATTTTTCATATTTAAAAGTCATTTATGGATGTTCATATTTAGAAGAAAAAGAAGGAGAGAAAAAAGGAAAATAAGAAGAGGAAGAAGGAGAAGAAGAAGAAGAATAAGACGAAGAGGAGAGGAAGTAGAGGAGAAATAAATAAGAAGATGAAAAAGAAGAAAAAAAAGAGTAGAAGAAGAAGAAATAGAGGAGAAGAAGAAGAAATAGAATAATATATTATTCTATTTTTCCTTCTTCTCCTCTATTCCTTCTTCTTCTCCTCTTTTTTTCTTTTTTTTCTTCGATCTCCTCCTCTATTCCTTTCTTCTTCTCCTCTTTTTTTTCGTCTTCTTCCTCTTCTTATTTTTTATCGGGTATGTCGTTGTCGATATATGTACCCCCTCCCCGATAACTTTTAGTAAGTACTACTTAGAAAGTGTTTAATAGAATTAGTTAGAAAAATAATAGAACTAGTTAAACTAGCTAGTTTATTTGCAGTAAGTACTACTTTATTCTATTTATAGTAAGGAAATTAATAGAACTAGTTTGTTTTTTTAGTTAAAGCAATTATTCCCGCATCGACGTCGACGATGCCTATCCCGCATCCTCGTCATCGACTCGGCGGAGGAGGCCGGCTTGATCAGAGGGGCCATGTCCGGGACTGGGCTCCGCCGGGCTGGTTTTGGGAGGTGCTACCTTCCGGTGGGCGTAGGTTGGTGAGGAACCAGCCCGTCGTTGACCCGATCCTTGTTTGGTGGCGCTCGCGTGGGCCAGTGACGGTGCCGAGGCTTCCGGACACCGCGGAGGAGGTATGTCACTGTGTCAGCGAGGAGGACCAGCACGTCCGTCGCTACATGGTTGCGTTGGAGTGCAGGTTCGACAGTACCTGGCAGGTTCTTCAGGGATCTCACTGGAGCTATGATCCTGTGATAGTTCCGTCCCTTTGGGTGTCCACCGCCCGCGCCGATACCCGTCGGGCGCTACTGTTCTAGCTGTACTAGCGATGCTATATGTATGATAGTATTCGAGGTGTATTAATTAGTGATAATATTCGGCGATGTACGGACGCATGGAGATGATGTAGTTTTGCTTATAATTGAATGCATCCTAATTTGAATACTACTTTATTTTGTGATTTGATTTTGCTTATTGCATGCTCAAAGTGGAAAACTACTCCGATCCTACTTTGAATGCTAAAATTGGAGAGCACTATGATTAATTAGTTGATAGCTTATAGGGTTTTTGTTTTCGCAGAAATCTAGGAGCCCCCACGGCCCCTCCATCATCCCCGTCGTCGTCCCCGTCACCGCCCCCTCCGACATCGAGGTGAGACCAGCCAAATCCTCTTTTAGAAAGATAATTAAATGATATTTCGGGTTGACTGTAAGTCTGTAGAGTCTCCACCATATATGAGAGGACGAAGAATCCCGACTGTTGTCGTGGGGGTAGCTTCTCCTTCGTTCCCGTGTGCTAGACAATTTGGTGTAATGCACTCGAGAACGAAAGGAGGAGCTACCATCACCGACGGTCGCAAATGTCAGAGAGGAATCAGTGAGGGAGAGTTCCACCATATATATATGAGAGGACGAAGAATCCCGTCTGTTGTCGTGGGGGTCGCTTCTCCTTTGTTCCCGTGTGCTAGCTAGACATTTTGGTGTAATGCACACGGGGACAAAGGGAGGAGCGACCATCACCAACGGTCGAATGTATACACCACGTGAGCTGAGAGTTTTCAAGAAAAGACTCGACAAACCGATAGTCAACTCGTGATAAATAATAATGATCTAACTTAGGTTTTTTAGTACATATATTTAATTGTAGATGTTTAATATTTGAATTATATATGAACATAGGAAATGTCGTACTCGGACGACGAAAGTCTCCCGGGGAGTGCGACTGGTGCCACGACGACCGAGGTCAGTGCGACAGGCCTCACCTGGACGAAGATCGGCGCTTCAGTATTAAGCTGGAGGAGACGTTCGATGTTGAAACGGTACGCAACGACGACAAGTGTTATTTTTTCGTAATTAAGCACGACTTCAACTATTTCAACGTGTACTTTTCATCTTTTACAATTCGGCTAGCTTATCCCATGCCATGCAAGACGCTACGTCTTGGAGAGGATGGGTTTTGAAGACCATGAAAGTATGGAAACAAAGAAAATTCACCTAAGGACCCATCATGATATAGATTTTGAAGTAAAGCTGTATAATTCCGAGAGCGTAACCCATTTTGGTTGCAAAAATTGGGAAGCATTTTGCAAGATGTATGGTTTTGATGAGGGTATGCTTGTCACCATGGATCTTGGTGATCCTGACATCGAGCAAGACAATATGGACATTTGGGTCCTTGTTGATACGCCTCCAATTCTACCGCTATGTGAGTTTCTCAAACATAGTTATTAGCTAATTTATATTGTTCATTTCAAAATAGTTGACAGCTTATTTTCATTGACAGCTTATTTTTATTGTTCAAACAATGTGCGGAACATGGTAGACAGAACCTACTACACCGATGGCTCTGAGTTAACTTATAAGGAGAAAACTCATCTGGTCGGATTTTGTACTGATATTGAGAATTACAATATCTACAATCAAACTCCTCATCATTATGGTCCTCCATACGTGCCACTAGTGCACGTGTTGAACTACGGTAACTACTATGGAGATACCCTGGTAAGATTTCTTACTATTACGACATCCGTGCATATTTTGCATAGTTCTAAAACTAGTGCATTATCATTGCTAAGAAGTTATTACTATGTTTTTCAACAGAGAATCCCAGAGGATTGTGTGCCTCATTTGATGTATCAGAATGGTAGGCTTGATGTTTTGAATATACAACCAGGTCATCCTACGAATCTCAACTATCCATACCGGATTTCTAAAAGAAGTGGAGACATGCAAATCAAAGAATGGAAAAAATGTATGGACAGTCGCAAGGAGCTTCTTGGAAGCAAAAGGAAGCGAGGCGCAAGAATTGGAGACAGGATGATCTCCATTCTCCATAATGGAGAGTCAGGGTCTATATTGTTTTATGCTATTTTACCTTAAAGAGGGTATTTCGGTCCTACCTAATACTGATGATCATGTGCTAAGAACAATTAAGTAGGGTTGGTTCGATGACTGTGAGGATGATGATCGTATGACTTGTTATTAATAACTAGTAGAAGTTGTATGATGATGATTAGTAGGACTTGTTATTATATATGATGATGCATGATGCGTGCATGAAGAGTTATTATATATCAGTGGGTGAAATGAACATGGATTGGATTGAAGTGAAGGCAACATGCATGTGGTGCGTGTCGAAAGTAGTACAATCCAAACTTGATCAAGTCCGGATTAGTATTACTTTCGACATGCACCACATGTTGCCTTCACTTCAATCTAAGCCATGTTTAGGCATAGCAGTACGTAGCGTTGGTAAACCAAGCACGGAGATATAAGAGAGGACACTTCTCTCTAATAGCTACCTAATAACAACCTAAATTAACCCCCCAAAACCCCCCAAACCCCCCCCCCTTTCAAAAAAAAACAAAAACCTCAGCTCCTGCCAGGTGCTGACGCGTGGATGCCTATTGGTCCCGGTTGGTGGCACCAACCGGGACCAAAGGCCCTCCTGCCTGGGCTCCCCGCACCGGCCACGTGGACGGCCTTTAGTCCCGGTTCGTGTAAGAACCGGGACTAAAGGGCTAGGGCATTAGTAACGACCCTTTAGTCCCGGTTCCTGAACCGGGACTAAAGGCCCTTACGAACCGGGGTAAAAGCCCCTTTTCCTACTAGTGAGCGTGCGGACCCTATGGGTTCGAGAACTATGTAGACATGACCGAGACTCACCTCCGGTCAATAACCAATTGCGGAACCTGGATGCTCATATTGGTTCCTACATATTCTACGAAGATCTTTATCGGTCAAACCGCATAACAACATACGTTGTTCCCTTTGTCATCGGTATGTTACTTGCCTGAGATTCGATCGTCGGTATCTCAATACCTAGTTCAATATCGTTACCGGCAAGTCGCTTTACTCGTTCCGTAATGCATCATCCCGCAACTAACTCATTAGTCACATTGCTTGCAAGGCTTATAGTGATGTGCATTACCGAGAGGGCCCAGAGATACCTCTCCGACAATCGGAGTGACAAATCCTAATCTCGATCTATGCCAACTCAACAAGTACCATCGGAGACACTTGTAGAGCACCTTTATAATCGCCCAGTTACGTTGTGACGTTTGGTAGCACACAAAGTGTTCCTCCGGTATTCCGGAGTTGTATAATCTCAGTCATAGGAACATGTAAAGTCATGAAGAAAGCAATAGCAACATACTAAACGATAAAGTGCTAAGCTAACGGAATGGGTCAAGTCAATCACATCATTCTCTAATGATGTGATCCCGTTAATCAAATGACAACTCATGTCTATGGCTAGGAAACTTAACCATCTTTGATTCAATGAGCTAGTCAAGTAGAGGCATACTAGTGTCACTCTGTTTGTCTATGTATTCACACATGTACTAAGTTTCCGGTTAATACAATTCTAGCATGAATAATAAACATTTATCATGATATGAGGAAATATGAATAACAACTTTATTATTGCCTCTAGGGCATATTTCCTTCAGTCTCCCACTTGCACTAGAGTCAATAATCTAGTTCATATCGCCATGTGATTTAACACCAATAGTTCACATCACCATGTGACTAACACCCATAGTTCACATCGTCATGTGACCAACACCCAAAGGGTTTACTAGAGTCAATAATCTAGTTCACATTGCTATGTGATTAACACCCAATGAGTACTTAAAGTGTGATCATGTTTTGCTTGTGAGAGAAGTTTAGTCAATGGGTCTGCCACATTCAGAGCCGTGTGTATTTTGCAAATATTCTATGTCTACAATACTCTGCACGGAGCTACTCTAGCTAATTGCTCCCACTTTAAATATGTATCCAGATTGAGACTTAGAGTCATCTGGATCAGTGTCAAAACTTGCATCGACGTAACCCTTTACGACGAACCTTTTGTCACCTCCATAACCGAGAAACATATCCTTATACTTACTAAGGATAATTTTGAGCGCTGTATAGTGTTCCACTCCTGGATCACTATTGTACCCTCTTGCCAAATTCATGGTGAGGTACACAATAGGTCTGGTACACAGCATGACATACTTTATAGAACCTATGACTAAGGCATAGGTATTGATTTTTCATTCTATTTCTATTTTCTGCCGTGGTCGGGTTTTGAGTCTTTACTCAACATCACACCTTGCAACACAGGCAAGAACTCTTTCTTTGATTGTTCCATTTTGAACTACTTCAAAATCTTGTCAAGGTATGTACTCATTGAAAAAACTTATCAAGTGTCTTGATCTATCTCTATAGATCTTGATGCTCAATATGTAAGCAGCTTTACGAAGGTCTTTCTTTGAAAAAACTCCTTTCAAACACTGCTTTATGCTTCCAGAAAATTCTACATCATTTCCGATCAACAATATGTCATTCACATATACTTATCAAAAAGGCTGTAGTGCTCCCACTCACTTTTTTTGTAAATACAGGCTTCACCGCAAGTCTGTATAAAACTATATACTTAGATCAACTTATCAAAGCGTATATTCCAACTCCGAGATGCTTGCACCAGTCCATAGATGGATCGCTGGAGCTTGCACATTTTGTTAGCACCATTAGGATTGACAAAACCTTATGGTTGTATCATATACAACACTTCTTTAATAAATCCATTAAGGAATGCAGTTTTGATATCCATTTGTCAGATTTCATAAAATGTGGCAATTGCTAACATGATTCGGACAGACTTTAAGCATCGATACGAGTGAGAAAATCTCATTGTATTCAACATCTTGAACTTATCGAAAACCTTTTTGCGACAATTCGATATTTATAGATAGTAACACTACTATCAGCGTCCGTCTTCCTCTTGAAGATCCATTTATTTTCTATGGTTTGCCGATCATCGAGCAAATCCATCAAAGTCCACACTTTGTTTTCATACATGGATCCCATTTCAGATTTCATGGCCTCAAGCCATTTCGCGGAATCTGGGCTCATCATTGCTTCCTCATAGTTCGTAATTTCATCATGGTCTAGTAACATGACTTCCAGTACAGGATTACTATACCACTCTGGTGCAGATCGTGCTCTGGTTGATCTACGAAGTTCTGTAGTAACTTGATCCAAAGTTTCATGATCATCGTCATTAACTTCCTCATTAATTGGTGTAGGAATCACTGGAACTGATTTCAGTGATGAGCTACTTTCCAATTCGAGAGAAGGTACAAATACCTCACCAAGTTATACTTTCCTCCCACTCACTTATTTTGGGGAAACTCCTTCTCTAGAAAGGATCCATTCATAGCAACAAATATCTTGCCTTCGGATCTGTGATAGAAGGTGTACCCAACAGTTACTTTTGGGTATCCGATGAAGACGCACTTCTCTGATTTGGGTTTGAGCTTATCAGGCTGAAACTTTTTCACATAAACATCGCAACCCCAAACTTTAAGAAACGACAACTTAGGTTTCTTGCTAAACCACAGTTCATACTGTGTCGTCTCAACGGATTTAGACGGTGCCCTATTAACGTGAATGCAACTGTCTCTAATGCATAACCCCAAAACGATAGTGGTAAATCGGTAAGAGACATCATAGACCGCACCATATCTAATAAAGTACAGTTACGACGTTCGGACACACCATTATGTTGTGGTGTTCCAGGTGGCATGAGTTTGTGAAACTATTCCACATTGTTTTAATTGAATACCAAACTCGTAACTCAAATATTCTCCTCCATGATCAGATCGTAGAAACTTTATTTTCTTGTAACCATGATTTTCCACTTCACTCTGAAATTCTTTGAACTTTTCAAATGTTTCAGACTTATGTTTCATTAAGTAGATATACCCATATCTTCTCAAATCATCTGTGAAGGTGAGAAAATAACGATACCCGCCGCGAGCCTCAATATTCATCGGACCACATACATCAGTATGTATGATTTCCAACAAATCTGTTGCTCGCTCCATTGTTCCGGAGAACGGAGTTTTAGTCATCTTGTCCATGAGGCATGGTTCGCAAGTACCAAGTGATTCATAATCAAGTGATTCCAAAAGTCCATCAGAATGGAGTTTCTTCATGCGCTTTACACCAATATGACCCAACCGGCAGTGCCACAAATAAATTGCACTATCATTATCAACTCTGCATCTTTTGGCTTCAATATTATGAATATGTGTATCACTATGATAGAGATTCAATAAACCATTTATATTGAGTGTATGACCATAGAAGGTTTTATTCATGTAAATAGAACAAAAATTATTCTTTGACCTAAATGAATAACCGTATTGCAATAAACATGATCAAATCATATTCATGCTCAACGCAAACACCAAATAACATTTATTTTAGGTTCAACACTAATCCCGAAGGTAAAGGGAGTGTGCGATGGTGATCTTATCAACCTTGGAATCACTTCCAACACATATCATCACCTTGCCCTTAACTAGTCAGTGTTTATTTTGCAACTCCCGTTTCGAGTTACTACTCTTAGCAACTGAACTAGTATCAAATACCGAGGGGTTGCTATAAACACTAGTAAAGTACACATCAATAACATGTATATCAAATATACCTTTGTTCACTTTGCCATCCTTCTTATCCGCCAAGTATCTAAGGCAGTTCCACTTCAAGTGACCATTTCCTTTGCAGTAGAAGCACTCAGTTTCAGGCTTGGGTCTAGCTTTGGGCTTCTTCATGGGAGTGGCAACTTGCTTGCCATTCTTCTTGAAGTTCTCTTTCTTTCCCTTGCCCTTTTACTTGAAACTAGTGGTCTTGTTAACCATCAACACTTGATGCTTTTTCTTGATTTCTACCTTCGCCGATTTCAGCATCGCGAAGAGCTTGGGAATCGTTTCTGTTATCCCTTGCATATTATAGTTCATCACGAAGTTCTAGTAACTTGGTGATAGCGACTAGAGAACTCTGTCAATCACTATCTTATTGGGAAGATTAACTCCCACTTGATTCAAGTGATTGTAGTACTTAGACATTCTGAGCACATGCTTACTCCTTGAGCTATTCTCCTCCATCTTGTAGGCAAAGTACTGTCAGAGGTCTCATACCTCTTGACACGGGCATGAGTATGAGATACCAATTTCAACTCTTGGAACATCTTATATGCTCCATGGCGTTCAAAACATTTTTGAAGTCCCGGTTCTAAGCCGTAAAGCATGGTGTACTAAACTATCAAGTGGTCATCATACCGAGCTTGTCAAACATTCATAACGTCTGCATCTGCTCCTGCAATAGTTCTGTCACCTAGCGGTGCATCAAGGACATAATTCTTCTGTCCAGCAATGAGGATAATCCTCAGATCACGGACCAAGTCTGCATCATTGCTACTAACATCTTTCAACTTAGCTTTCTCTAGGAACGCATTAAAATTCAACAGAACAACAGCACGGGCCATCTATCTACAATAACATAGACATGCAAAATACTATCAGGTACTAAGTTCATGATAAATTAAAGTTCAATTAATCAAATTACTTAAGAACTCCCACTTAGATAGACATCCCTCTAATCATCTAAGTGATCACGTGATCTAAATCAACTAAACCATGTCCGATCATCACGTGAGATGGAGTAGTTTTCAATGGTGAACATCACTATGTTGATCATATCTACTATATGATTCACGCTCGACCTTTCGGTCTCAGTGTTTCGAGGCCATATCTGCATACGCTAGGCTCGTCAAGTTTAACCCGAGTATTCTGCATGTGCAAAACTGGCTTGCACCCGTTGTATGTGAACGTAGAGCTTATCACACCCGATCATCACGTGGTGTCTCGGCACGACGAACTTTCGCAACGGTGCATACTCAGGGAGAACACTTGTACCTTGAAATTTAGTGAGAGATCATCTTATAATGCTACCGTCGAACTAAGCAAAATAAGATGCAAAAAGGATAAACATCACATGCAATCAATATAAGTGATATGATATGGCCATCATTATCTTGTGCCTTTGATCTCCATCTCCAAAGCACCGTCATGATCACCACCGTCACCGGTGCGACACCTTGATCTCCATCGTAGCATCGTTGTCGTCTCGCCAACTATTGCTTCTACGACTATCGCTACCGCTTAGTGATAAAGTAAAGCAATTACATGGCGATTGCATTTCATACAATAAAGCGACAACCATATGGCTCCTGTCAGTTGCCGATAACTCTGTTACAAAACATGATCATCTCATACAATAAAATTTAGCATCATGTCTTGACCATATCACATCACAACATGCCCTGCAAAAACAAGTTAGACATCCTCTACTTTGTTGTTGCAAGTTTTACGTGGCTGCTACGGGCTAAGCAAGAACCGTTCTTACCTACGCATCAAAACCACAACGATTTTTCGTCAAGTATGTGTTGTTTTAACTTTCAACAAGAACCGGGCATAGCCACACTCAATTCAACTAAAGTTGGAGAAACTGACACCCGCCAGCCACCTGTGTGCGAAGCACGTCGGTAGAACAAGTCTCGCGTAAGCGTACGCGTAATGTCGGTCCGGCCGCTTCATCCAATAATACCGCCGAATCAAAGTATGATATGCTGGTAAGCAGTATGACTATTATCGCCCACAACTCACTTGTGTTCTACTCGTGCATATAACATCTACGCATAAACCTGGCTCGGATGCCACTGTTGGGGAACGCAATAATTTCAAAAAAAATCCTATGCACAAGCAAGATCATGGTGATGCATAGCAACGAGAGGGGAGAGTGTAGTCCACGTACCCTCGTAGACCGTAAGTGGAAGCGTTATGACAATGCGGTTGATGTATTCGTACGTCTTCACGATCCGACCGATCCTACTACCGAAAGTACGACACCTCCGCGATCTGCACACGTTCGGCTCGGTGACGTCCCACGAACTCTCGATCCAGCTGAGTGTCGAGGGAGAGCTTCGTCAGCATGACGGCGTGATGACGGTGATGATGAAGCTACCGGCGCAGGGCTTTGCCTAAGCACTGCAATGATATGACCGAGGTGGATTATGGTGGAGGGGGGAACCGCACACGGCTAAGAGATCAATTATCAACTTGTGTGTCTATGGGGTGCCCCCTCCCCCGTATATAAAGGAGTGGAGGAGGGGGAGGGCCGGGCCTCTACTATGGCGCGCCCTGGGGAGTCCTACTCCCACCGGGAGTAGGATTCCCCCCTTTCCAAGTAGTAGGAGTAGGAGAGAAGGAAGGGGAGGAGAGAGGGAAGGAAGGGGGGGCGGCCCCCCACCCAATTTGGATTGGGCTAGGGGGGCACGCCCTTCACCTTTTCCCTTCCTCTCCTCTATTCCACTAAGGCCCAATAAGGCCCATATACTCCCCGGGGGATTCCGGTAACCTCCCGGTACTCCGGTAAATGCCCGAACTCATCCGGAACCATTAGGATGTCCAACCATAGCCATCCAATATATCGATTTTATGTCTCGACCATTTCGAGACTCCTCGTCATGTCCGTGATCAAATCCGGGACTCCGAACAACCTTATGTACATCAAAACACATAAACTCATAATACCGATCGTCACCGAACGTTAAGCGTGTGGACCCTACGGGTTCGAGAACTATGTAGACATGACCGAGACTCATCTCCGTCAATAACCAATAGCGGAACCTGGATGCTCATATTGGTTCCTACATATTCTACGAAGATCTTTATCGGTCAAACCGCATAATAACATACGTTGTTCCCTTTGTCATCGGTATGTTACTTGCCCGAGATTCGATCGTCGGTATCTCAATACCTAGTTCAATCTCGTTACCGGCAAGTCTCTTTACTCGTTCCGTAATGCATCATCCCGCAACTAACTCATTAGTCACATTGCTTGCAAGGCTTATATATAGTGATGTGCATTACCGAGAGGGCCCAGAGATACCTCTCCGACAATCGGAGTGACAAATCCTAATCTAGATATATGCCAACTCAACAAGTACCATATGAGACACCTGTAGAGCACCTTTATAATCACCCAGTTACGTTGTGACGTTTGATAGCACACAAAGTGTTCCTCCGGTATTCGGGAGTTGCATAATCTCATAGTCATAGGAACATGTATAAGTCATGAAGAAAGCAATAGCAACATACTAAACGATCAAGTGCGAAGCTAACGGAATGGGTTAAGTCAATCACATCATTCTCTAATGATGTGATCCCGTTAATCAAATGACAACTCATGTCTATGGCTAGAAAATTTAACCATCTTTGATTCAACGAGCTAGTCAAGTAGAGGCATACTAGTGACACTCTGTTTGTCTATGTATTCACACATGTACTAAGTTTCCGGTTAATACAATTCTAGCATGAATAATAAACATTTAGCATGATATAAGGAAATATAAATAACAACTTTATTATTGCCTCTAGGGCATATTTCCTTCAGCATGGAACCCAGACATTCTTTTCTGAATAGAATGGAAGCCAGGAGTCGGTCTACTAAGCTTGGACGTGATACCTATATAATGATCATTGCCTGGATATCGTCATAATTATTTGAAGTTCTATCAATTGCCAACAGTAATTTGTTTACCCGCTGTATGCTATTTTCTTGAAAGAAGCCACTAGTGAAGTCTACGGCCCCCGGGTCTATTTATTTGCTTTGCGATCTATTTTTTATTTGCTTTTGTTTTCAAATCTATTATTCTAAAAACCCAAAAATACCTTGCTGCATTTTTTCTTTATTTATTTTATTTTGTTTTATTGCGAGATCTATTTATCCAAAATCATACAAACCAATCTATCTTCTACCCGAGAGGGATTGACAACCCCTCTTACGCATCGGGTTGCAAGTATTTGTTCTTTGTGGGCAGGTACCGTTTACATAGTGTTGCTTGGTTCTACTGGTTCGATAACCTTCATTTCATCACTGAGGGAAATACCTACCGTAGCTGTGCTGCATCATCCCTTCCTCTTCGAGGAAAAACTGACGCGGACACAAGCCATCACCTTACCTCATGGTAGGCTCCGTGGCTTTGGTTTCTCGGCGTGACATCGGGTAGATACCAAGCGAAAGCTTTGCGCTTCAACACTAGTGTCAGGACGCGTGTGGGTGTTGCATTCCTCTCTTGGGGCACCACAGTGGTGTTTCTCCCCTATGTCGGGCCTCTAGGTGAAGCTCTGCCCGACTCAACAATGGTGGCACATTGTGCATTCTGAAGTGAGAGGAGGAAGAAGCTAGAGGTTGTCTCCAAAAAGCTCAATTAATGGTGCACCATAGTAGAGGTGTGTGGGCTCCCTGGCAAGCCACCAATATGTATCTCACAAGTGACATTCATGCAAATTTAAACGTGACTACGAAGATACCTTTTACTAGCGTGTGTGTGTGTGTGTGTGTTTGACAGATGCATTAGCAGTGGTGAAGGTATTGGTGGCGTGGTGTTTTATTACCACGCCACTAGTAACTATTGCCCTTATTGGGTTGCACACAGCCGTGGCATTCGCCATCGTCTGCAGGCTTAATAAGTCACAAGTGGTGTTTTGTAACTTTGGCACGCCACTGGTATTTTCAGCAAATACATTCGCGTGGCACTTTGGTTGCGCGCCATAAATGTCGATTGTCTATAAGCATTTCTGCACTAGTGTGATCTTCTTGGGGCATCAGGTATATACCTTTTGGTTCCCCATTGACAACATTTTTTAATGGGTTGGGTTATAGATCGAAGTATCTTCGGCGCTGACACATGGCGGTCTTGATGCCTCCTATCTTTTAAACATTGTGCTCATGCTTGCCAGCGAGAGGTATCATCCGATAATGCATGTCTTGTGCATTATTTTGCGTTGTCTTTCTGTTTTTCTGGCTTTGCTTTGATTTTTCTAAGTGGGCTGCGTGATCACTTTGTGTCGCTTGACCATATGACTATGTGTATAGCGTGGCATAAAAATCTGTTTCGGGAGAGTAGGCAGAATTAAATTATAAGCCAGTAAGCCACATGGTCATTAACTCGGTACATTATGCCATAACAAACGCGCTGATAGACATGAGAGAAACAGGTGATGGGTTGTTTCATCCTGGTGACAAAAACCTTCTTGTGTCATTGATAGAGCAAGAGATGGCAGGATAGTAGATTGATCGGGGTGGGCATATCTCTTTCGAAACAATTTATTATACGAACATGAAGGCAATAGAATATGTTGGGACTTTCTCGTGTCTAGATGGCCATTAGTGGTACTACAAGTATATCGCGTTAGAATAAATTTGAGGCGCACAGCCAGTCTACTAAGGACCAAGCAATCATACGAGACACGACACTGAGAATTGTTAACGAGGTCCACCGAACTTGGTTACATCACGGGGCATGACTACGAGCGCTCCTACCCATGATACCGTCACAATACCACACACCGGTCACCCGGGAGCCGGCACACGTCGCAGGCTCCCCCTATGTGTCTGTGCTATTATGTTGGCATAGGTTACATTGTGTCTACCCCGCATTATATGAGAGGCATACTCCATGCGTCCTTGAAAGGGTCTACTTTCAACTCTGTTGGAGAGTCAAACTATCTCAAATTTTGACCAAGTGCAAAAATATATCAATACTTGTGAAATAAAATAGATATATGACAAAAATATATTTTATCATGAATCTAATGCTACTAATTTGATGGCATAAATGTTGGTCTATTATTGTATAAATACGGTCAAACATAAAAAATGTTTGATTTTTCAACAAAGTTGAAATTACACTCTTTTAAGGACGGAGAGAGTAGGATACAAGTGTCCTACTAAGACACGATTACATACCATGTAAACACAATATAACTCAGAGTCCAATTAAAACCTACCTTGTACACAATATTCTGACACAACTGTAACAAACTCCACTTTTGCGAATATTCTTCACCACCATGAATTCGTCGATGCGTCAAACTTTCATGTACATTGACTTGAGCTTACCCATGAGTATCACTGCTACTCCAAAGACTCCATATATATGACTCCACTTGCAACTTGTAGTCGCTTATTTTCTTGACCACAGTCAATGCTCGAGCGAAATTAAATTCCCCTTACTCTAGTTTGTGCTCCCAACTTTTAGAGTATCCGTTCAACGTCATCACACACCGATCACTAACCTGCGTGAAAATGAACAACTCACATATTGGGTGTCACATATAAGAGTTACCTGAACTCAACATCACCGCTCTTCCTTGACCGTCTGTCTGAAACTTGAAGGAATTTCACTGTTGCTTGTAGTCATCTCGAGTCAAATTCGCAGTCGTCACACCACATGTATGACCATCAGAGCCCTGGTCCGTCTCCATGTCCCGTGCTAACCACATGCCTCGCCACTATTACCACATCGAGTCTCTGTTGTCCCGGTCGAGTCTCAAGTGTCACGAACCCACACCACTCAACCCCCACCGCAGAGTACCACCGATCATCACTGACCGATGACGAGTTTCACATTTCCATCAGACAACTGGGCTCCAGTCCGAACTACGTGTCACCTCGCTTTCTCCCGCTGAAATAGGCTTCGACTCTCTGAGCTCTTACGTCGTAGCCCCTCAATTAGCACCGAGTGAAGTCTTCCATTAGACCTCAACTCCACCTTCAAAATGACTCCATGATAGATGATCAGTCCACCCCATGCCCCATCGACTTCAAGTTCTCATGTGCACAGTCCTGAATCAATCTCGTGCCATAGTCTTGTCAAAACCACACAAATCCTCGGGCATGTCCCACGTGTTTCCACGCCCAGAAGTCGGTCACCATTAGCTTCACACTCCTATGTCGTCGTCGCTGATCCCATCACCGTCTTCTATACCAACCGACATCCATGATGATCCGTCAGAATGTCTAGTCCAACCCTATTGAACTTGTCCAGCTGCATGACATGCTCAAGGCTCCCAAATCGTTTGCAGCAAATTTCCATCCATCACATGATAATTCAATTTTAGCTGACATGACTTCCCGCAACGCTTTTTAGCATCCCTATTGTGACAACAAATCTTTCACCCTTGTCTACCATAATCCAAGGTTTCCAGTTCCATCAACTTCTTCACCTCAAACCTGGTATCCGTTGGCGCCATGGTTCTTTGTACAACTGACCCTATGGAAAATTATTCGAGCTCACCTCACGTGATGCCCAAGTAAACAAGCAAAACCTGATGTGGTACACCCTCGTGCACTAAATAGCAAATTCCTACCAAAGAACAAAAAACTTTTGGTCTTCACGTGTAGCTCCGGTCTTGGCTCAACTTTCCAACGCTAGCTAATTGCTTTGCCAAAACCTTTGTCGCTAGTCCCTCATGGATGCATATCAAACGGATATCTCTCTTCGCCCAATCGATCTGCTGTTGCCTCCCTTCACGTCATACGCACAGCACACGAGAACCCGGTCCTCTTCTTTTGTATCCAAATAAATCCACGGTATAGCTGCTCTTGATTCTTTTTTAACACAATACAAACGCACGTGCTCATATATATATGTGTATATACTCATTCTTATGAACACGCGCGCGCACACACTCTACACTATGAGCACCTCCGAGAGACTGCAGCCTTGTTTGGTTACAGGGACTATACTAGAAAATGTCCCTTTTAGTCCCTATGTAACCAAACAGGAGGGACTTTTTCTTAAGGGACTAGAAAAAGACTCTACTGGAGGGTCTTTTTTCTTTAGTCCCTGGGACTAAAACAAGTCTAGTCCCTTGTAACCACACACCCTCTGAGCTGGCATATCATCTTGAGATTTTACAAGTCACCGTAGGCGCCTCGTAGTCGACAGAAACGTCTCCTTCAACTGAACGCGCATCGCCGGAAATTCTGAAATAAATCCAAGATAAATGCGAGTGGCAGTACTTGAACCCGGGTGGGCTAGGGATACCACTGTCCATCTACCATTTAACCACAGGTCAGCGTGTACGGCCACGCAGCCAAAATCATCGCCCAACTCGGCCGTGTCTCGCCTGGCTCAGCCAGCTCCTCGCTGCTGCTGCTGCGCTGCGATCCGATACGGATCCCGTCACCACTGTCGCTACGATTGATCGACCAAGCCACTGCTTCCGATTGCTTCCATGAATATTAGAACTCGGTCACGTCTTTCTCCAAATTGTAACTCGCCGATGTACGACTTCGTCTCGTATTACGATTGCAAACTCCTGTCGATGTTCTTGCTCCTCCAGATCAACTCTGTGACCTCCTCAAAACCTGGCTCTGATATCACTTGTTACAATAAATCTGAGACGCACATTCGATCTACTAAGGACCAAGCAATCATACAAGACAAGACACCGAGATTCATCAACGAGGTTCACCGAACTCAGTTACATCCCCAGGGCATGACTACGGTCGCTCCTCCCCGTGACACCGTCACAATACCGCACACTGACCACCCGAGAGTCGGCACACGTCACCGGCTCCCCTATGTGCATGTGTTGTTATATTGGCATAGGTTACATTGTGTGTCTACCCCGCATTATATGGGAGGCCTAGGATACAATTGTCCTACTAAGACACGACTCCATACCATGTAAACACAATACAATTCAGAGTCCAATTGTAACCTATCTTGTACACAATATTGGACACAACTCTAACATATCGCACTGGACATGCGTGCACGTCCGCGGACCAACCAGATCCCTGCCATATCGTCGATGTCCCCGTCAGGTCACGCTGGCCCGATCTCATCCCCTGCGCTCGGAGTCGCCGGGGCAGCTAAGCACTCGCCGTCACGCAAGTAAATAAGCAACAGATCAAGGTCGGCCACCATTCATCCAACTCCCTTCCTATAGCTGCCAGCAGCAGCTCGCCCACCCGTTCCCACGTCACTCACATCACAGTGCACATCAATCAACCATTTCTAGCCGAGGTCGACCGCGAGAGGCGACTGGCGATGGTACCGGTGGGGCTGGAGAAGGTGACCCTTGCGTTGAACGGACGACACAACTACTAAGTCAGGCCCATCAGTTGGCCCCATCTACTCATAGCAGTATCGCGGGGTTTACTAGTAGTGGATGTGGCCGGCCGCGACGTCCACTCGGGGACCACGCTGCTTGAGTTCATCGGGACCAACACGCCCTTCACCGGCATCAAGCTCAGTTGCCGCCAAGGTAAGTACGCGGGGTGCATGCTGCATGCGCTCGCTCTCGATATACTCAACAATCTCATGCTAGCTAGCTTTAGAAACTTACGAGCACGTAATAGTATAGTACTCCCTCCGTCCGGGTTTGGCCCACTAGCCAAAACTCGGGTACCAAGGCAAGACATTAACGCTAATTATGTGTGATTATGAAGCGTGGGAAAGGCCAATCAAATTAGCTTGTAATTATGGCGTGCAGCCGATTGCCAACTTCCCTTTTGCATGCATCCAATCCATGCCCACGTCCAGCGCTAGTAGGCAGCTATGGCATGCAGCAGATTGCGCACGCCGTTTTGCATGCAGCTGATTAATCAGAAGTTTACCGAATCAAGCGCGCATGCAGTAGAGGAGATCGAGGGAAATTAATTCAGGGCCTTATAAAACCGGACGCGGATGGCTGGCTCACGGCCACAATAAACCCGGACGGAGGGAGTACATTACTCCTTTTTTTTCGGTTTATAGGGCTCAATTCAAAAATCTCACCAACCAAGTTAGATGATGAGTGGTGGAATACTTTTCGTAATTCGGAAAAGCACCCAATTAATGCTCTTGTTTTATTCAAAAATTTATGTTTACCAATGTATTAATTGCAATGCATGTATGCATAAAGTACATGCATTGGTCAATTTTATCTTAATACTTACATGCAATTATTTAATGCACCTTGAAATCTGAACTTGTGATGGGGAACAACCAAATTGAGCCTTATAAAATGGAAAAACTAAGATTTTGAGATAAGCCCTATAAACCGGAAAGGAGGGAGCACTAGCTTGCTAAGAGCAAGTATAATGAGGCGATGTAGGCGGGCTATAAGGCTTTAAATATTTTTTTACTGAGTTGAGAAGAAAGAAGAGGAAAGAGAAAGTAGAGGGCCGTAGATTTACAGCTGGCTATGGCGCAGACTCCAAGATACTTTATGAAAGTGTAAGGTGGGTCATGTGGTAATAAAGTAATACCTCCTTGTAGCTAAATACTCTATATGTTACTCCATCCTTTCCGGTTTATAAGGCTCAATTTAAAAATCTCACCAACCAAGGTAGATGGTGAGTGGTGGAATACTTTTTATAGTTTGCAAAAGTACCCAATTAATGCTCTTGTTTTCCTTAAAAAGTATGTTTACCAATGCATTAATTGCAATGCATGCATGCATAAATTACATGCATTGGTCAATTTTCTCTTAATACTTGCATGCAATGATTTAATGCACCTTGAAATCTGAACATGTGATGGGGAACAATCAAATTGAGCCTTATAAAATGGAAAAACTAAAATTTTGAGATAAGCCCTATAAACCGAAAAGGAGGGAGTAACTATTATATTGGTTATAGATAGCATGGTAACATGTTATAGCCAGCAGTTGAGTATATTATTAACCATGCTTTAATTGTACTCCCCAAGAAAATTCTTTCTTTTCTTTTCTTTTTGAGCAGCTGAGGGATCCCCAAGATCTCAAAGATTTATTCATTAAAACCTAGAGTACAACACATTTTTACAAAAGGACACCTAAGAAAAAAGACAGACAACCAAGTCCCTGGACTTATGCAACAAGGACCCTGCATAGGAAACAAAAACGTGATCGGGTCCAACCTCTCCAGGCTGGATTCACCTCGCTGTCGCCGAGGAACAAGCCGCTTGGGGTGACGAAGGCGCGACAGCTCAAAGCCATGGCTACCAACGCGAAGAGGAATTGCCTCCTATAAGGCAGCATTGCAGGAAGAAACGAAATCGGACCGCTTCCGGCCAGAAGATGCAATGGCATGGCGATGTCGGTCGGCCTTAGACCGCAGTTGCAGGCGCTAGCACCTCCGCCGCGATATCAACCGTGATAAGCTCAAACCCAGTCAGCAAGATCCAGTCTTCTACATCACCATCGGTGATGATCCACCACCTCGATGGCTTCATCAGCCATGCTTGCCAAGCTGAGCAGCTCCTCATATAGACATCAATCAACAATTTCTGGCTAGCTCGCCCACCGAGCGGTGGCGATGGGACCGGTGAGGCTGGAGAAGGCGGTGTTTGCGCGGGCGGCAGCATGAAGTGGCTGGCGATGTCCCCCCTGGGAGGCTGGGACCATGCTGCTCGAATTCATCCGGACCCGGACGCCCTTCACGGTCACCAAACTCGGCTGCGGCGATGGTCCATATCGTCATACTAGTACGCATGCAGTGCATTCTCGCTCGTGATAACTAGCTCTAGGAACCATGTGAAGCAGATTCTTTCTTTTCTCTTGAGGGCAACATCGCTTGTGCACAAGTCAGAGCTTCCACCTGAGCTCAAACCCTTTGTCCTGCTACCGTGCTATGGAAGATTTGGGAGGCACGAAATTATCAGTTTTTCTAACAGCAAACACTGTCCACCTAAGATGTAATATCTAATTTTCTCTCTGATTCACCCTATGAACAATTTGACTAAAAACTGCCAAACTCAAAGAACGCGCCAGATTTTCTTTCCTCGCGTTTGCGCGACCTTTGAAACGACATTCAGGTCGGGACTCTCTCCACCTCATCCCACACGCGAGCTTCAAAGCCACCGTGTCCGATGACAAATGCAATATATGCAAACCATGTTCGATGATTTCATACTTGACAGATGTTAGGAATCGAAGACTCGTGTGCGATGCTCGAGACACCACGCGCAGTTTCCTTGGGAAAACGGTGTGCCATATGTAATATTTCATAATTGTTTTGCGTTGAATCTCTGTTTGGATTCAATGACCAACTACGTGCGCTTAACTCAGAAAACACGTGTGCGAATGATGACCAATCCCACACGCCTGTCATAACTATGGTATGTGCGATAGGTTTGTGCACCACATACAATTGCTTTTGCCAGAACGTCTGCGTTCTAGAGCCCTGTTGCAGATGATTAATCCATGTCGTATGCGATGGACCCCTCTATTGCACAACTTCGCAAGGCGGTGGTTTAAAACGAAAAGGAATTTAGCCGTTTGCATAGTCCCAATCTGCACCGATGCCACCTCAAGTGCGGTATTACCTAGTATGCACCTCCATGAGGCCAATAGGCACACCCAGCTTCAGCAAAAGCCAACCAACACGGGTAGTGAATAAATAGAACACATGATATGGTAATGTGGAACATCATCACATGTTCATGAAAATTAAATGTGCATATGCCTTGAACCAAAAGTACAAAGCAATAAGATATCTCCATGTTGAGTACCTGACCAAATCCCGATGGCATTCATGTTTCTAGTCTTGTGGATTGAACTTAGAAGGTCTCAACTCTCGACTTGTCGACTGGAAATTTTGCTAAAGGTCCAAATGTTCATCTGACTACAATGAATAGTCTGAATCTGAATATGATCCTCTAGAAATATAAAAGGAAAGGGGGATTAGTTGGATTGGTGTACCACTTGCTTTAAATGTTGTGAAGCAAGAACATCTCTTTCTAACACTATGAAACTGATACAAAGTCTTATCTTATGTTTTACGTATTTTGTAGTTCAATTAGCTTAATAAGTATCCATTGCTAAAATTTATAAATATACATGGCACTACTAGAATGGCCTTTTGGCGGATTTCAAAGAAACTCGGCGGAGCCCATAATAAACTTGGCGAAATCTTCGTCGAGTGCCAAACTCGGCGCACAACACTCGGCTGGACGGGCCCAGCAATCATTAATACTGTCGAGTTCTTTCTATTGCGAACTCGGTGAATATTTAAAAAATGTTTGCTGAGTTCCTACCAGAAAAAACTTGGTAAACAAAACCGTCAGGCTAGACAGGACGTTAACGGAAATGCCACATGGCCCTAAGGTTTGACGAATTTTATCATCCTAAACATGGCAGAGTAAGGCGAATAGAAATAAGCCACGTGCCAGCAGTTATTGCCCAGTACAAAATATCAGCCGAGTTCCTTCGTCAGTAGCATTGGGCAAATTGTTTGTCGAGTTTGGCACTCGGCACTAGTATGTCCAACAAGGCCGCCATCATGGCTCCGTCGCCTGCTCTACAACAGGACCCATCTACCATTCTTTACTGGGCTTTTTAGCCTGGAACTCGATAAACTTGAGATTTTGCCGAGTTATTTTTGTTTGTGAGTCGTTTTTCATTTGAACTAGGCAAAGTCAAAGCTTTGCCGAGTTGCTTATCACCGCTGAGTTCAATTTTGAATCAAACTCGGCAGACAAAAGTTTGCCAAGTTCCCGATAGAATGAACTCGGCAAAGTTACGCAACTCGTCATAAAACCAGATTCTTGTAGTGTGGGATTGCGGAAATTTAAAATATCACCAAGACTGATAATTTCACGTACTATCTAAAGAGCATTTTTTTCCTTGATGCTTACCATTCACACATTTAGTTGTCCAATTAATTTAAATGAAGCATTACTAAACTTCACACATACATCGTATGGGAATGCAAAAACTTAAATATCTAGGAAGGCCTATAATTTGACTTTACCGTGGGAAGATCAAATTATTTTCTTGATGTTGATTTGCTCAGCAGGTACTCCACAGGAACTCAGAACCTTCAAAAATTTGTGAACAAACTTATCTTTTGTTCGACATTTGATCTCGACAACCCTGAATTGCTTTGATGCCAAAAATGGTTCCGCCGAATCGTAGCATCCCTCTGTTTCTTCAACGTGTCGATATGGCTATGTAGTTTACCAAATAAATGAACTATGCAATTGTAACTTTAACAGCACAAAATATTTTATAATTGCAAAACATACCAAATATACCTTAAATAGATGGATGTTGAGCTTCTCAAGATTTGGTGACCAACGTAGAAAGTAAAGTAGTGGTCCAAAATCAGGTTCCACACACCATTCATTGAGTGACAAGATTTTGAGCTTGCTAAATGTGGTGCACCGTTTTAAAGCTGTCCTGAAAGCAAACTGGGCAAGCACAAGTGCACAACACATATGGGATGAGCATGTCAAATGAGACTAGCTAGAATTTAAGTGGATAAAAACATATATGTATACCGCTTGAGGCCCGGCCATGAGGTCTAGATTAGAGGAATGTGAGAGGCATCCAAGAAGCAATGAGCAACCCATGTCGTCCTTGTTGCAACTGCGGTCAAGCTTGATAGATGTTGTTAGCAACGACGGCATCATGCTCTCAAACGCAGGAACCAAGCCACAGTCCTCGGTCAGCTCCAGGTCCAGGTGCACGAGGGTTGGGATAGAAATGAGGGCACGTGCCCGGACAAAGTGATCAAAATCACAGCGTGTAATGCTCAGACATCGCACAGATTGCGACGATATATTCATGGAACGGTCGCCTCCCAAGAATAGGATGGAGCAGCGGTTCATCTTTAGAGTCTCCAGGTTTGGGCAGCTCGAGAAATCTAGAGGGTGGGAGCATTCGCTCGAAAGCACCACCCCGTCGAGTTCCAAAGTGGTAAGATGCCCGGACAAGATGGGAACGTCAAGCATAACACTCCGTATTTTATAATCGTAGTATCCGGCGTCAAGATCATTGGGGTCATGGTCACTGATCCGAAGCAGACGCGCATGGCATGACAAGGTGTACCTGACCCACAGATCGATGTACTGGGAGTGCTCGAGGCGATCTCCGTTGCTGTCGTAGTACCCACCGCCGTCGTATTCCTTATAGACGGCGATCTCGCGCTCGCGGAGGGGCGTCCGGTCGCGGAGGACGATGAGGTGGTTCACGAAGCCGTTGACGTGGCGGGCGCTCCTGAAGGCGTCGACGTCGGTGACCCGCAGGGCCGGGGCGGACTTCCACAGGTGGCGCCAGAGGCGGGCGAGCACGCAGGTGCGCACGGCGTCGCGCGACGGCAGGAACGACAGCGCATGCTGGAGGATCTCGTCCGGGAGCGCGCCTAGGCGGTCTACTCCGCCGTCACCGGTGGCCGCAGCCTTTCCGGCGATCCTCCGACGCATCCCGTCCAACAGGTGACGACGGCGCCCACAACTGCCGAATCAGCCGCCGCACAAGATGAAGGAGCACAGAGTTGCCTGGGGTTTTAACGCCCCAAGTGGGCTGTGGGCCGTTGTTGTCACTTGTGAGGCCATGGCCTGGTCTACGAATCCATACAAACTTTGGCCCGTGGACAAATAAAATACCATGTTTAATGTTCAAAAATGTCTCAAAAAAATTTGCTTAATGCTCGAAAATAATAATAATAAAAGTACGATGTATAGTTGGACACCCCTTAAAAATGCTACGATATACACATGAAAATGTCACCCCTTTTTTTACGTCATGTGTCCTTAGAGTAAAGTTGATTTTTTTTTTGCGAGATCAATAGATGTTTATTCCATCAAGGTAGAGTTACAATTCTTTGGCAAGAGTTCCTCAACGCAAGGAGGTCTTCTGCCGAGCCACATAGCCGTAGCCTGCTCAGAGCGACTATACATCATTGGGTTGGGCTATGTCACCCCTTTTTTTACGTCATGCGTCCTTAGAGTGAAGTTGATTATCTAAGCCGACTACTTTTTTTTTAGCCAACTTCTAAGCCGACTACTAAGTGTTGGCCGGCTTATGCACGGATCGGGTCCACCGCACGACGGCCATCCAATTTGGGCTGCATCTTCCAGCCGACCTGTTTTTACAACAAAGACATGTTGCGCTAAAAAATATGCACATGAACAATGTTGCACTCGAAGGTTTGCAAGACGAGTGTTTTCAACATGAGCCATTTTGAGCTAAGAGGTTTGCAAGCAGACTTTTGCAAGACGAGCGATGCTGTCACCGCAACATACCCTCATTATTCGATCTTCCTCCTCAACATCATTTTCGCAGCATGATGGTGCCCCTCCACAACATTAACTCACAGCACATGAGACATTGTGGCAGTTCGTAACATAGGGGATGTTGTGGCGGGGCCTTGCGGTAGGCCACCGGTGGTTGATATTGTGCAGCTTGTTCTCTGGTGGCCAACACTTGCAGAATTCGGCAATTGCCTCCACCGCAAAACGTGGCCAAGCTTGCAGCACTAGCTTGTTCTCCCCTTGGCAGCACAGGCGGTGTTGTAGCGCCATCATCTCCAACTCGGAGCAACACGCCTTGAGGGTGAGAGACGCGCTTGGGATGAGGAACGAGCGATTGAGGCTGGATAATAGAATAAGAGGCGCTGTTGATGACTTCGTTAATCACAAGATGATATTTATATGTCGGCTCAGTCTCTCTAAGTATACGTGTGTGTGCATAGAAATGAGTATCCGCTGCTCATAAGGATAGAGTGCAGGAAGGAGACCGCACACCCACCGGACCCATGCCTCCGCTTGCTCGCTCGCTCGCTTCTGTTTGAGACAGATGACGGGATTTTTCTTTTCGCGGGGCCGGAGACCAGACAGAGAGACGATGCAGACGGGCTCCACGCAGCAAGCTTTGCTGTGCTCCACGTACGTCGACGACGAATCTCATTTTTAAAACGGAGAAGAGACGGTGGAACAGCAGATAATGTTTTCTAACAAGCGTCAGTCAGGAACTCAGGATCGTATCTCTTCCAGAATCCATTTTAATTCACAGATTCTGGACCCATCTTCTGGAACAGGAAGGATCGTTATCCACGCACGCAACAGAAAAATGTGGGGACGTTTTCGTGTCTAAAACAGCGTAGCTTTGGTAGCTGGACGTGGACGTCCGTGCACCTACCAGATTGGATCGCCGCCCGTACCGTGCTGTCACCGTCGGTCGACGCTGTGACTGTGATCCCCTCTCGAGTCTGCAGAAATAACAAAAGAAACGCTAAGATGCAGAAATAACATTGTATACCTACATGTCTTGTAATATTTTCGTAGCAACACGCAGGGAATCATCTAGTTTCTTCAGTTTGAGAGTGACAACAGACAGAAGAAGAAGAGACGCAGGCGGGATAGCAGGTTGATCGGGACAGGAGTTAGGATCATATCTCTTTCGCCTCAATTTTTACACGAACATGAAGGCAACATAATGTGTTGGGACGTTTTCGTGTCTAGCAATAGCTTCAGCCGTTACATCCCACTGCACGTGCGTGCACGTCCGCGGACCTATTTAGATCGCTCTTCAGCCGTTACATCCCACTGCACGTGCGTGCACGTCCGCGGACCTATTAGATCGCTGCCCATATCATGGGGAAAAGTCCATTTTAAACCCTAAACTCGTAGAGGTTTGGCGAAATGAACCCTCAAATTGAAATCCCGGTCGATTGCACTCTGAACTATGCAATCCCGGTCTAAATCGAACCTTGGCAGGGATTTGTCTGGCTCGCGGGCCAAGCAGCAGCGATGTTGACCACAGAGCGCACTGGGCCGGCCCATCATACTCTTTTTTCTTTACGTTTTTCTGCAAAACGTTTCAAAAAACGCGCGCCACGACGATTCGAACCCAGCACCTCACAGGCAATGTACGAGCGCGCTAACCATCCAGGAAAACATCCGCTTCGTGATAGTTTATTCTTTCATTCTATTTTTAATAACGATCATTTTTTTATGCTAGATTCCAGCTTGTTTGCTTTTTTGTGCCGTTTTTCTTCTTTTTTCAATTTCGTGAACTTTTCTCGAGTTTATGAATTTTTTCGTTTCTGTGAACTTTTTTCTGAATCTTTTGAATTCATGAAATTTTTCAAATTCAATGAACTTGTTTTCAAAATAATGAAAATTTTCTAAATTTGATGAACTTTTCAAGTTGACTAACTTTTCAATGAATTTGTATTTTTTTTGCCTGTTAAAATGTCTTTTTTCTGTTACACTGCTAAAAAAAGGTGTGCACATAAGGTGTTTTGAACTTGCAACCTCCCCTTTTTGGTGCAAAAACTGTCCTTACCGACCACGCCACCTCACCTCTTGTGAATAATTTATTCCAATTTCTTAGCTTTTTTTCGTTTTTATCTAATGCGTGAAACTTTTTACAGAACTCGTGGACTTTTTTTGAATCCGTGGACTTTTTTCAAATCCACGAACTCTTTTCATTTTTACAACTTCTTTCAAAATTCCGAGAACTTTTCTTTTGAAAATTTGTGAACTTCTTTTGAAAACATTTGAATTTATTTATAAATCCGTGAAATTTTTATTAAAAAATTGCGGCCTTTTTTCCTTTTGAAAAATTGGTTCACGAGGTTTTTTTTTCGTTTGGTATTCCCTACTAAGATGTCCACGAATTTAGCAAAAAATTAAAAACGAAAAATATAAATAAAAAGAACAGAAAAAGAAAGAAGAAAAAGAAGAAACAGGGATAATGTGAACAATGATGTGCTGTCCAGGTTTTTTACTTCCGTCGACTAACAGCAGCAGGTCACGGGTTCTAGTCACCCTACTTGCTCTTTTTTTGCAGTTTTAAAGAATAAAAAAACTGCACGTTTTAAAAGAAGGAAAAAGAAAACTAAAGCGGGCCGGCCCAATGGGGAACAGTGCGGCGAAATGGCACCAATCCCGGCCATCCTGTGACACGTCGTTGATCCTGGTTTGCCAAACCATTCCAGGGTTCAGTTTAGACCGGGATTGCATAGTTCAGGGTGCAATCGACCGGGATTTCGACTTGAGGGTTTGTTTCGTCGAACCTCTACGAATTCAGGGTTTAAAATGGACTTTTTCCCATATCGTGGCTGTTCCCGTCGGGTGACGCTGGCCCGATCTCCTCCCCGCGCTCCGAGTCGCCGGGGCAGCTAACCACTCGCCGTCACGCAAGTAAAGAGGCAACAGAGGCTGACCAGCATTCATCCAACTCCCTCCCTATAGCTAGCTGCCAGCAGCAGCTCGCCCACCACGTTCTCCATCCCAGTGCGCGTCGTCCTTGCCAGCCAGGCTGAGTAGCTCCTCATACAGTAGACATCTCAATCCACCATTTCTGGTTAGCTCGCTCGCTCGCTCACCGAGGTGGACCGAGCGGCGGCGACTGGCCAAGTGGCGATCGATGGGGTCGACGAGGCTGGAGAAGGTGGTGTTCGCGCTGAACGGGGGGCGGTACGAGGTGGCCGGCGCCGACGTGCACCCCGGGACCACGCTGCTCGAGTTCATCCGGACCCGGACGCCCTTCACCGGCACCAAGCTCGGCTGCGGCGAAGGTACGTATGCTCATCATACCATAGTACGCATGCAGTGCATTCCCCGGCTCGTGATCCGCCATTCTCTTGCTGGCTTCCTCTAGCTAGGAACCTACGTGAAGAAGATTCTTTCTTTTCTCTCTTGAGAGCAACATCGCTTGAGTGTATGCTTTCAAAAAAAAATCGCTTGAGTGTAGTATACGTACTGCCAATCATGAGTGCACAATTCAGAGCTTCCACTTGAGCTCAAACCCTTTGTCCTGGTTCCGATTCCGAGGGTGTAATAACTACTCCCTATGTAAAGAAAAATCTTATATTTCTTTACGAAGGGAGTACTAATTTTCTCTCCAATTTCACCCTACGGC
Source organism: Aegilops tauschii subsp. strangulata (assembly GCF_002575655.3). Classification (NCBI taxonomy): domain Eukaryota; kingdom Viridiplantae; phylum Streptophyta; class Magnoliopsida; order Poales; family Poaceae; genus Aegilops; species Aegilops tauschii. The sequence continues at coordinate 666,337 of NW_027332465.1, read as the reverse complement.
CAAGAACTACCAGATTTTCTTTCTTGCGTTTGCGCGACCTTTGAAATGAAATTCAGGTGAGGCATGAGGGCTCTCTTCCCCCGTTGAAAGTTTCAAAAAAGGAAAGCGAGTACACACTAGAATTATGCCTTGTGTGACTTCGACATGCGTTGTAGTCCGAGAGGAGTACATCATCATTTTGATGATCCAAAGACGTACGTCTATTTAATGTTTATTATGTTTACGAGCACTAGAGTACAAGGAAATTGGTGTTTTAGTTTGTTGGAGACCGGCCGATCTGACACTAAGATCATTATGTTGACGACGATGTTTCATGTCTATATCAGCATGATCGTGCAACATAATTCCTTTAAAAAACTTAGTAGGTCTTACTGATGTAACACATATCACATTCAGATGCGAGGTACGCAAAGGTTTGATTGAGTTGTAGTTGCTCGTAGCCCAAACTTTATTTAGGTCTAAGGAAAAGACTAGGGACTGATTTTTGTCGTGCCGTTCACCACATCGCGTGCATGACATGTTCGTTCCTCTGGGAGCTCATCTAGGATTTGCAACATGGCCCATGTTACAAAGGACGGGGGCAACCACGTGTGTGACAGGTGTGTCTGTGCGGCCTATGTGGAGGGCGAGGGTAACGAGGGGCGTGACGCACGTGTGAGAGCTCAACCTCGGATTGTAGGGAATGTACTACACAATCAAAAAAAAATATGCTATATGATCACGTCTAGAACCACTATGAATATGAAGGATAGATCTAATCTCATCGACAAGAACGCATAGGGGAGGAAGAAGTTGTTAGTGACGATCCAACGATTCCGGCCTACAGCTAGGTTATACCTTCAGCCGCGATAATTACTTCACCGATTGAGAGTCAAAGTTGACCTCCTATGGTATCTATTAGAACGGAGAGAGGGATTGATGTAATGTTCGTTGTATTACTTGAGCCTCATGGGCATATATATAGGAGTACATGATTATCTTGGAGTACAAGTCAAGGTAGAATAATATCCTACGCTATCCTAGCTAGCTTTCCTAATAATCACAATACTCAACATCCCCCCGTAGTCACAACGGTAGCGACGCAGACGATGAGACTGGAGAATAATCCGAAGGAAAGCCGACGGACCCCCCCCCCCCCCCCCACCTAGTCGTAACGGTCGATGCATCGCGGAGTCGTGGCTGGAGTGGAAACGGACGAGGTTGCTCAAGCAAGGCGGTAACCCTTTGTGCCGTTTGTCGAGGTAGCCGAGAGCGTAGGTGGTGTAGCCGTAGTCGAGGTAGCCGTGCGAAGAACGCCGTGGTCGGTGTCGAGTCAGGGGTCGCCGGTGTCGAGGTAGTCGCCGTGGAGCCGCGGAAGAAGAGCAGCGGCGGCGGCTAGAGAAGGAGCGCGGTGGCGGTGCTCGAAGTAGGCGATAATGAACCCGACAGCGTGACGAAGACCGGCGCGGACGGCGACGTTCCCGCACCACGGGAGGCGGCGGGGCGCATATCATCTGGAAGTCAACGCGCGTGGACGGCGGTGGACCACGGGCCGCAGCGTTAAGGCCCGAAGGGGCGACGCAACGGCGGCGGGCAGGTCGGGGCGACGGCAGGGAAGACCTCAGGGCGGTTGCAGGGATCGCGTGCCACGCTCGCTACAGCCCGACGGGGCGATGCAGCGGCAGCGCGAGGGTCAGTGCAGCCTCGGGGACGGCCTGGAGCGGACGGCCTCGGTGCCGCGGCACTACGGCCCGAAGGGGCGACGTAGCGGCAGCGCGCGATGTGGTGCAACCACGGGAACGGCCTCAAGGCGGCGACGGGGAACACGTGCCGCGGCACTACGGCCCGAAGGGGCGACGCAGCGGCGGCGCAGATCGGTGCAGCCACGAGGAGAACCACGGGGCGGCGGCGCTGCGGCCCGACAGGGCGACGCAGCGGCAGCCTGTTGCTCGATCGGCGGAGGGGCGCGCTGAACTCGGGGACAGGGCGGTGATGGCCGGCGTAGATCGACGACGGCCGTGAGGGGCCGACTATCGCGCGAGGTCGTCGGGTCGGGACGACGGGCGGGCAGATGCGCGGACGGCGGCCGTTAGGGGCCGCCTGTCGCGCGAGGCCGCTGGGTCGGTGAAGAGGCCGGTCGGTCGCGCCGATGTCGGAGTAGAGGCGCACAGGGGTCGACGGCGGCGGCGGGCGACGCAAACCGATCAAGTACAGATCGGAAAACCAAAAAGAAAAACGCCGATCAAAACGGCCGGCGAGAGAGCGAAAAAACCCTGAGCAAGGGCTCGGAAAAAAGACTCTCTAGCGCAGCCGGTCAACACGACCGGCGGACGAACCCTAGGTACAGGCGGCGGCCCCCGACGGCGGTCATGGAGGCCGACCGCCCCGGAGGCGGCATGCGGGTGCGAAAGCGGCTAGGGTTTAGAACCCGGAAACTGATACCATGTTAGAAGAGAGAGAGGGATTGGTATAATGTTCGTTGTATTGCTTAAGCCTCATGGTCATATATATATAGGAGTACATGATTATTTTAGAGTACAAGTCAAGATAGAATAGTATCCTAGGCTATCCTAGCTTTCGTAATAATTACAATACTCTCAACAGTATCCACGCGTATCAAGGTTGATCCGAAATAGACGACGCGACAAATTTTCTTTTCCCGGGCAGACACAGAAAGAGACTATGCAGACTCCACGTCGCAAGCTTTGCTTGCTCCACGTCGATGAAGAATCTCTTTTTCTAAATGGAGAGAGGATCAGAGGAAGAGACGACGGTGGAATATCAGATAACGTTTTTTTTTCTAAGGACACCAGATAACCTTTTCTAGTGGAACTCAAGATCGTATCTCTTGCCGCTTCCATTTTGAGGGTCAACCGAGGAAGGATTCTCCACCGATTTTCTTTTGTTTGCTGCTGCCCACACAACTCGATCAAGGAAGGATCGTTATCCACGCAGCAGAAAAAATGTGTCCGAACAGCACTGCTTCGGCACCGCTCGCACTGCACGGTGCACCTACCTACCGGATCACCGCCATGCCGCGCTGTCCGTCCCCGTCGGTGACGCTGGAGGCCACGCGGAGGGGTGCAGCCAGCATTCAACTCACTCGCTATAGCGTAGCAGCAGCTCGCCCACCACGTTCTCCATCACACACACTGACGCATCGCCGTTGACGTCCTAGCCTGCCAGGCAGAGTAGCTACTGCTACTCATACATCTATCAGCCCTTTCTAGCCACTCGACCAAGCGGTGGCGAAGCGGCGATGGGACCTGTGAGGCTGGAGAGGGTGGTGTTCGCGCTCAACGGGCGGCGGCACGAGATGGCCGGCGGCGACGTGCACCCCAGCACCACGCTGCTCGAGTTCATCCGGACCCGGACGCCCTTCACCGGCACCAAGCTCGGCTGCGGCGAAGGTGCGTACAGTTACGGGGTCACAGCACGCATGCTGGATGCTAGCTTAGAGCAACTTCAAACGGGGCGCCCCATTTCGTCCGCGGCTCGCTCTTGATCCGCCATTCTCTTGCTAGCTCTAGGAGCGTACGAACGCTGCCAATTGCACCCCGCAAAGCAGACCGACATCGCTCAAGCGTTGTACTGTCGGTCGTCGAGTACACACTTGAATTATGCCTTGTGTGATTTTGCGCCGACATGCATGCATGTGGTGTGGTCCGAGCGTACATCATAAAATTTGGAGCACGTTATCTGCTTTATAGTCCCGCCGTTCTAAAATAAGTGTTGTAGATTTAGTAGTACAAAGTTGGAACGGAGGCAGTATTTCGTTACGAGTGCGATCACTGTCGCCGTGAACTCCGTTACAAGGAAATTGATGTTTCGGTCTCTTGGAGATTGGCCGATAGTCTGATACCATGATCTTTATGTCGGCGAAGATGTTTTCATGTCTATTTCGACATGATCGTTCAACATAATTCAATTTCGGGTGAAATATGTTGGGCTAATTAAAGTGATCGCAACTTTTAGTACGTGGGTACTGATTGTAACACATATCACGTCCAGATTCGAGGTACGGAATATGGTTAGCTGAGTAAACTTTAGTTACGTATCTAATGATCTTTTATTCTGTGGTCCATGAAATGGCACACTAAGCTTGAGAAACAAATAGTCGAAACACTATTCAAAATTTAACTCTATGCATCTACTCTCATAATGTCACATACAAACGATTGGTGTCGGTGCTTCAGTACATCCAGCTGTGGTGTGCTAGGGTGTCGATCTAAGGTGCAAGGAAATATTAGTTAAAAAAATTGCAAATTTGTAATTGTTCATGGTTTCACTTTCACCATAGATGCAAGTGATTCATCTAATGATGTGCCTTTTTTTAAAGGGATGTAAATGCTCTGTCCGGTCTCACCGAATAAGAAGAGTTTACAAATATTACAGATTAGCCATGATGTACCTTACGTACCTTGATTGCAAACATGAAAAGGAATACCAACGCAAGTCGAACTACCGGTCATCAATAGCTAAGCAGGTCGATCGGTGGTTATGATCACATTTGCTGTGACAGACTGACAGTGATCTACTGATCTTCCTTGGCGTTTCCATTTTGGCTATCAGCTCACGTTCCTGCTTTCTCATCCGTCCTTGTCACAGAGTCATAACCAACACTGTTTCGTTTTATGCGAATACGCATTTGTTGTCAACCCTCCACAGTTGGATAGTTATTAGGTGGTTGATTGTTGGAAAGATGGCACGTCCCTTTCTCGTGGCATGCACGGATGATAATATACATTATATATAGACAACATGTACAACAATAACATCACCATCTGTAAGTTTTTGTGTAGAAATCCTACGGATGCTTTGCAGATTTGAAGTCCTCTTCCTCTCATTCTCTCGTTTCCCGCCTTTCTGTCACATCACCAAAATTCCTATGCGGCAGTGCTTACGTATGGCTGACTGAGCACTTTCGTAAAATGCCGTTAAACTATAACTATTTGATACCCTGCAAGGTTTGGACGAACAGCGGGAAGAGCTTTGCTCCTACGAAGGGAAGGCTTACGTATTTAGTTGGCATGTTTTTGTTGGTTTTAACTGGGGGCATGTGCCCACCCTGAAATTCGGAAGGGGGGGGGGGGGGGGGGGGGGCAGTTTAGTTAGTGGAGAAAGTTAATTACGTACAAAGCTTTCGTAGGTGTAGCATTTTTGCAGTGCGAGTAGGCGGAAAGGAGGAACCAGAAACGATTTCAGATTAGGCCAGATTGAGGGAGGGACCTCCTATTTCGCACATAGTGCGCCGCTCGTCCCCCAAACGGATTTTGGGGCCGACCCATGGGTGGGATGGGGCGCCCCTGTTTTTCCTTATCATTTCCTTTTGTTTCTTCATTTCTTTTCGTTTCTTTTTTTTCTTCTCTAGAAAAATTGGGGTTCCAAAAACTGTTCCCATATTTGAAAAAGTTGTAAACTTCAAAAATCCCTCCTAATTTATGAAAAGTCAATAATTTAAGAAACGTTTCAAAATTCAAAAAATGTTCCTTCTTCTAAAAAAACACAAATTTGATTTTTTTATGGATTTAATCAAATTTTGATAAAATATTTGCAATTCATAAAAAAATCATGGACTTAAAAAATGTTCACCAATTCAAAAAATGATTGCGAAATATTAGAAATTTCACTTGTTCAAAAATTTCAAAAAAATCTCATCAATTCAGCAAATGTAAAGAAATTCAAGACAACCATGAAATTAAATTTTTGCTTTAATATTTTGAAAATGTTTACTAATTTCAAAAAAATTCTTAAATTAATAAAATATTCTCGAATTTGAAAATGTTCACGTAGTTCAAAAAACTATCATGAATTTGAAAATTGTTTGTGATTTAAAAAATTGTGCATGATTTTCAGTGAAGCTCGTGAATTTTAAAAGGTATTTGCTGATTTGAAAAAACTTCACGAATTTGAAATTTTAATGATTTTGATCAGAAGTTTGAGGATTTGTAAAAAGGAAAAGAAAAAAGAAGAAGAAAAGGAAAAAATGAAAAAAGAAAGAAAAAACCGAGAACAAACTGGTTGAGTTAAGGTTCTAGGAACTTCCCAAAATCGATGGAAAGAAAAACTAGAATGGGCTAACCTGTAGACATGACGGGGTGCACGCGAGGGGGGGGGGGGGGGGGGGTACACGTAGGTCGCTATCTAGCAACCTATGTGTGAAATAGGGTCACCTCCATGCAGAGATGTCATCGAATCAGTGGCCGAGCTTGAAGCCCAACGTTAGGCGGGTTGAGCGGGTCAAACAAAAGGGGAATAGCCTGTGGGTTGTTGGTCAAAGGCTCAAGAGTAAATGTATAGCTAAAAAAAATCTAAGTGATAGGAGGAACATGATATGGACTGGCCCCAATGTAGCTCCGCCACTTCCTGGTATAGGAGCCCGCCAAGCTAGAACTTGTTATGGTCGACATTCATCTTCCTTCCTACCTACCTAGTATGATACGGCTTGGAGCACCAGCCACATCGAGTGGGACCATGCATTTTTGCACCTCGCTCGCTCCACCTGGACAATATATTCCCAATCTAGCGCGAGTCAACTTCTTCCACTCCACCAATTCATTAGCTCGATAAGCCTGCTAGAACTTATGGCAACCACGCAATTGAGACTGAGCTCCTTCTCGCCCGACTTGCTTTTGCTAGCGCCATTGGTAACTGCCCCTCCTCCTCATAGGCTCAAAACACATAAAAGGTCTGTAATTGAAGTTCTAGTTTTGTCCTAATTTAAACTTGTCTACGTTTGACCAACTCAATAGAAAAATATGGCAAGATCTACAACACCAAATACACGTAGTACAAAAACAATCTCATGAGACTAATTTGGTGCTCTGGATGTTAATATATTTTCCTATAGACTTGGTCAAATTTAAATAAGTTTGACTTAGGACAAAGCCAAAACTTTAATTATTTTGAAACAGGGGTAGTATCTCTTAAGCTAAGGATCCAATTAAATCACATAAGTGGCGGGTAGCACTTGACATGATAGCATTTCGATCAACAAAGATGTAGGGAAAGCTATTCGAAATTCGGCTTGATTTTGTACATTTTTTTTTGTGGATTACACCAGCCCGATGAAATATGTTTTTTTTAAGATCACGGGATCCCTGGTTTAGACACAAATATCATTATTACAATCTCTGCGGATGCTAATGCAATGATGCAAAAGTTTATGAAAAGAGTAAAATACACGGAATGCGTAAATTTGTTAGTGATGTTTTTTTTTTGAAAACATAATTTGTTAGTGATGTTACGTTAAAAACAGACCCAACAACCATAGAGATATTTGACAAAATCGCAGTAATCTTGCAAAAGAGCCCCTCATACCTCTGAGAGTACACACGGTACCAAAAAAACTTCAAATCGGCCCTCCAATCCCTAGTTCTGCTTTGCCGCCGCACGTCTTCCCCAATTCCGGCGGCATCTCCGTCGAGCCACCGTGTCGCCCCTTTCCGTCTCCCATCGCGTCCCCGCCCCCCTCGCTCTCCAATCTCTTACCATTTCTTTGCCCCGCCTCTCCGTCGCCGACCCAAGCCATGGCCGGAGGCGATCCAGAGGGTGAAGCGAGAGGACGCGGCCTCACATGCCGCTGGCGCACCACAGGTCCTGCGCGACAAGGGCGGTGAGGGTCTCTGCACCTCTGGATTTTTCTGGATGATTTCCACGTATGCTTTGCTATGCATCAATAGGTTTCACTTCTGAAATTGACCGGTTTCCAAGCTGACGTACTAAATTGAACACCCCTGGCAAGTTCATGTACTAATAGTGTGTTTACTCCTATGCAAATATTTTATATAATCTGGTAGTACAAGGTTCATACCGCCCATAGGTTGTGGATCGGCATTCATCGTGTATACGTTTCCATCCGGATGATTCACTGTTGTCATTGTTTTTGTTTACCTGGGCGTTCAGATTGTGGAAGAAGAATCCAAACCAAATTGGGATAAATTAGTAGCAGTAAATTTGGTTATATTTCTTCAGTTTCCACATAAGGCCTGGTTCTTTCGGTTCGGCCAGTTCCTCCAGATCAATGTTATGTTTATTTTGTCCCGATAAGAGGTGGATATAGCATCCCATGAATAACTGTACCATTGTGCTCTATCGCAGGTGGGTGTGGAGCTTGTGTAGTCCTTATAGCAACTTACAATCCAACAAAAGATGAGGTCACTGAATTCTCTGCGAGTTCATGCCTGACTCTGCTCTACAACATAAATCTCTGCTCAGTCATCACCACCGAAGGCCTGGGAAATACCAAAGATGGCTTCCATTCCATCCAGAAGAGGATGTCTGGATTCCATGCTTCCCAGTGTGGCTTCTGCACTCCTGGCATGTGCATGTCTATTTTCACCTCTCTTGCCAATGCCGACAAATCCAAGAAGCCTCAACCACAAAAAGGGTTCTCAAAGTTGACGGTGTCCGAAGCAGAAAAGGCTTTCTCAGGCAACATGTGTAGATGTACTGGTTACCGTCCAATCGTTGATGCATGCAAAAGTTTTGCTTCAGATGTTGACCTGGAGGATTTGGGCCTCAATGTATTCTGGAAGAAAGGTGATAAGCATGCCGACGTTAGCAAGTTGCCAGATTACACTCTTGGCGGCGGAGTCTGCACTTTCCCGGACTTCCTGAAATCCGAGATAAAATCTTCGCTTCATCATCTAAATGATGATTCGGATGTTACGGTCTCCAGGGAGGGTTGGTATCATCCTAAAAGCATCGAGCAATATTATGATTTGCTCAACTCTGGCTTGTTCAGTGACTGCACAGTTAAAGTGGTTGTCGCGAACACAAGTTCTGGTGTAAAGGGATACAAGGATCAGGATCTATATAACAAGTATATTGACATCGGTGACATTCCAGAGCTTTCAGCTATTTGTAAGAAAGACGGTGGCATTGAAATTGGAGCAGCTACACCAATTTCTAAGACCATCGAGATACTTGAGCAAGAAGCCGGGTCTAAATCATCTCCAAATGGAAGTGTAGTTTTCAGAAAACTCGCCGAGCACATGAGCAAGGTGGCCACACCGTTTGTCCGTAACACAGCAAGCATTGGTGGGAACATAATTCTAGCACAGAAATACCCTTTTCCCTCGGACATCGTGACCATACTTCTCGGTGCTGCTTCAACTGTTCGTCTTCAGGTTTATTCAGAAACACTAGAGGTTACTTTGGAAGAGTTTCTGGAGCAGCCTCCTAGTGATCCCAGTACATTGCTCCTGAGCATATTTATTCCACATTGGGCTTCAGATTCTCAGAAAGAAAGTAAGGTGATCTTCGAAACTTACCGAGCAGCGCCGCGCCCTCTTGGCAATGCGGTTTCATATATTAACTCTGCTATGCTGGGCCATGTCTCCCAGAAATCATGTGGTGATCTTGTGCTGAGTAACCTACACATGGCCTTTGGTGCCTATGGGACGGAACATGCTATTAGAGCAACAAAAGTTGAACAACACCTGAATGGAGAAGTGCTCACTCCATCTGTTGTGCTTGATGCAGTTCGGTTACTTAGAGAAACAATTGTACCAATGGAAGGAACATCACATGCTGAATACAGAATCAGTGTGGCTGTTGCATTTCTCTTCAGTTTCCTGTCTCCATTTGCTAAAGGAATCAAAGGGCCTGGAAAAACTGCAAGCATTGGTTATGCTAGTTCTTCAGATACAGATGATCCCTGTAACCTTCCATTGTCTTCACGTCGAGACACAGTTTCCAGTGATGATCATAAACCAGTTGGTGAGCCGATTAAAAAGTATGCAGTTGAGCTTCAAGCTTCTGGTATGTGTTTAATAAGCTTACATCATCAAAATTATTAGTGGGCTCTACATATTCTTTTCCTCTCCAAATTATCCTTCCTTTATGATTATGTTTAGGCTGATAGAATTTCTTTTCTGTACTGCAGGGGAGGCAGTATATGTAGATGATATTCCTGCTCCAAAAAATTGCCTCTATGGAGAGTTTATTTACAGCACACAGCCTCTTGCATATGTCAAGAATATCAAATTCAAGCCTTCTTTAGCATCAGAGAAGGTCCTCACAGTTGTTTCCGCGAAGGATATTCCAAGTGGAGGGCAAAATATTGGATCAAGCTTCATGTTTGGGGATGAACCACTTTTTGGTTCTCCAGTTGCTGAGTATGCTGGACAAGCTCTTGGTGTCGTGGTACTTATCTTTCATATTTTTAATGTTTACTCAACAATAAATTCTTGTATAATGAAGTCAATTTATAAATGGGATTCTTCACTATTTCTCTCTGCAAAATAAGTCTATGAATGTAAGGAAGAATTAATTTTTAATTAGGAGGGGCAAATCCGTACAAATTAAAATAATAAACCCTAATATCACACAGTTGTTCATCCAAAAAATATATCTATATATGTATATCATAAATTTCTTTTGTAAAATACCCTAAGAAAACCCGTATTAGATTGGGTTAATTAAAAGCTCATGGAAATTTTCTGCGGTGAGCTTGTATCTCTTTTCTTTCATTAAAACATTGCTTACTAAATGTGAACGCAAGTGGATATGCAAAAAATACACTATATTGATGTCACATTTTATCATAATATGAATGTATTTAATTTAAACACCATGAGTAATATTTTAAAATTAAACTAATTAATAATTAGTGCAAAATTTCCCCTGGTTACAAGTAAGCATTAGCTACCATTTTCTCTAAGAATCAAAAACTTATTACAAAAGTTTGTTATTTTGTACTTCTTCATTACTGATGTCACTAAAATGTGTACTTTACCTCAGATTGCAGAGACTCAGAGATATGCCAACTTGGCAGGCAAACAGGTCGTTGTTGAATATGACACAAAAGATTTGAAGCCACCCATCTTAACTGTAGAACAGGCAGTACAGAACAATAGTTATTTCGAAGTTCCTCCTGGGAAGTATCCAAAACAAGTTGGTGATTTCTCGAAGGGCATGGCAGAAGCTGATCACAAGATCCTCTCAACAGAAGTATGTTAATTCTACACACCGTGAGACCTTTTCATACTGACATCTCACCTGCATTGCTCAAAAGTGAATGGAAGTTTTTATACTTAACAACGCAAACGTTTAAATTTGATTTTCGATGGTCTCTGTTTTCAACATGCATTAATATGTATGACCTCGATGGTCGCAGGTGAAACTTGCCTCTCAGTACTACTTCTACATGGAAACACAAACAGCACTTGCGATTCCAGATGAAGATAACACTATTGTGGTCTACAGTTCATCACAATACCCTGAGCTTGCACAGAGTGTCATAGCAAGGTGCCTAGGCATTCCATTCAGCAATGTGCGTGTCATTACAAGAAGGGTTGGAGGAGGCTTTGGTGGGAAGGCATTCAGATCATACACTGTAAGTAAGATCAAACAATTTTGAACAACAGTCCAACAGAGTGGCAACAAATTCAAAGCTTGTGTGTTACAACTGAATGAATCTAACAGTACTTTTTGGATATTGCATTTTATGAATAATTGCTATTTTGTATGGTAGATTGGAGTTCTAGTGATAGCTTCTAACATAAGTTTGCCCATTTGAGCTTCATTTTACCATTCATTCAGCTTCCAAGAAAGCCGAAACATTGACCATTTCAGCTATTGCTACTCAGTGATCCAACAATATATGCTTTTGCAGGTAGCAACGGCAGCTGCACTTTGTGCCTTCAAGTTACGCCGCCCGGTGCGGATGTATCTCAACCGCAGTACTGACATGATCATGATCGGGGGTCGACACCCCATAAAAGCATATTACACTGTTGGTTTCAAGTCCAATGGAAGAATCACAGCCTTGCACCTGGACATTCTAATCAACGCTGGGATTTCTCCAGATGCGAGCCCCCTAATGCCAGACACTATGATGTCAGGCCTGAAGAAATACAACTGGGGTGCTCTCTCGTTTGACATCAAGGTCTGTAAGACAAACAACACATCCAAGTCAGTAATGCGTGCTCCTGGAGATACGCAAGGCTCTTTTATTGCTGAAGCCATCATCGAGCATGTCGCTTCAGTGCTGAAGCTTGATGCTAATACTGTCAGGCAGAAGAATTTCCACACCTATGACAGTCTTGTGCAGTTCTATCCAGAAAGCGCAGGCGAAGCATCGACGTACACATTGCATTCTATCTTCAATAGATTACTCACGACGTCAAGCTACTTGCATCGAGCTGAATCCATCAAGCATTTTAACAACTGCAACAAGTGGCGGAAGAGGGGTATCTCTTGTGCGCCCCTCATCTTCAAGGTGGCACCAAGGCCAGCTCCTGGAAGAGTTTCTGTGCTCAACGACGGTTCCATTGTGGTTGAGGTTGGAGGTATTGAGGTTGGGCAGGGACTGTGGACCAAAGTACAGCAGATGACGGTTTTCGCGTTGGGACAGTTATGGCCTGATGGATCTGAATACCTTCTTGATAGAGTGCGCCTTCTTCAGGCTGACACGCTGAACTTGATTCAAGGTGGACTCACTGCTGGCAGCACTTCGTCTGAATCTAGCTGTGCAGCAACCCTTGAGGCCTGCAACATGCTGGTTGAGAGATTAAAGCCAGTCATGAAGAAGCTCAAGCAGCAATCCGGTGGCGCTGTTTCATGGGATGCTTTGATTGCTCAGGTTATTTTTTTATTTCCCTCTGGATTTTTATGCTACATAAGAGTAAAATATTTGTGTGTGGAATTTTTTATCTTTATACGTGCTCACACTTTCCCAAATAGGCCATTACGGATAATGTTAATTTGTCCTCAAGTGCATACTGGGTACCTGGCCAAGAATCCAGCACCTATCTGAACTATGGAGCTGCTATAAGTGAGGTACAAAAATGTTCTGCTAAATGTCAATCACACTAGCATAGTTCAATAGTTACTGTATGATATTGTGATACTTTTCTGACTTCATTTTCACTTTTTACTGAAAATTCAGGTGGAGATTGATGTTCTTACAGGAGCTATTACTTTACTACGGAGTGACCTTGTGTATGACTGTGGAAAGAGTTTGAACCCTGCAGTGGACTTGGGCCAGGTTTGAGATATTTTCCACTGCGCTGTGCTCTTCTTTTATCATTTTGTACTCCCTCCGTTCCTAAATGTAAGTCTTTTTAGAGATTCCACTACAAACTACATACGGACGTATATAGACACATTTTAGAGTGTAGATTCACTCATTTTGATCCGTATGTAGTCCATAGTGTAATCTCTAGAAAGACTTATATTTAAGAACGGAGGGAGTAGTGAACATGGATATTATTTGATAATGCCTTACATCGAAACAGAGCGAGTACATTATATTGCAGCCCTGATCAGAGTTTTTCTTCATTATAGTACATGATGGCATCATATATTCATATCTGATCTCTACCATCCATGTTACAGATTGAAGGCTCCTTCATACAAGGAATTGGTTTCTTCATAAACGAAGAACACGAAACAAATGCCGATGGACTGGTTGTGAGTGACAGCACATGGGTCTACAAGATCCCGAGCGTGGACACCATCCCGAAGCAGTTCAACGTCGAGGTGCTCAACACTGGGTACCATAAGAACCGAGTTCTTTCGTCAAAAGGTGTGTAGTAGGACTGTGCTTCCCCTGAACTGAAGCAACATGAATATAGTTTTACTATTTTGCCAACTGAAATTTTTCATTGGTTAAAGTGATTTAACTAGTCTGCCTCTGCCAGCCTCTGGGGAGCCTGCCGTGGTTCTCGCAGCGTCGGTCCATTGCGCGGTGAGAGAGGCCATCCGAGCGGCAAGGAAGGAGTTTGGAAGCTCAGAGCTCACGTTCCAGCTCGACGTCCCTGCACCGATGACCCACGTGAAGGAAATGTGTGGTTTGGACATCGTGGATAAGTACTTGGAAAGCCTATCTGCACATCAGTCTCGAGCTGCGGCATGATACAAGAATGGGGTACTGTCAACCGGAAGGAGCGGTGTGGTTTGTTCGTGTTGCGTGACGTTGAATGGTAAATTGCATACATGTTGTTCGGAATGTTTATAACATTCAGTGTTGTGCTTGCACACTTTTGTAATAATTCTGGGTTGAGACTTGCATTGATAATTCCAGACTGAACCTGAAGGCATACCTGCATTTGAAATGCATGTTTATAAATAGTAATCCATGTTTGCTATTTGCAAGTTGTCTGAAAATGAAACTTGCGTCACTCGAGTTGCGAAGAGAAGAGGATGGCGAGGCACCGTCCGAGGCAGAGCCGGGGCGACGCCGAGCCAGGGAGGACATGGCTAGCTGTCGTGTCGCCGGTGTATGGGGGTCATAGGCGGCGGCTCGGGTCCTGCTCCGCTGCTATGGCCTCCGTGGCGTTGAGGTCGTGGACTTACAGGAGCTACAGGTGATCCGGTTGTTCGATGGCCAGCGCTGCATGCTCTGGCCTTCGGGGCGGCCGGCGGATCCCGAGGGTGCGACAGTAGGCGTCGTCGAAGACGAGCAGAAGTGATCTTGGCCGCGAGGATGCGTCAAAGCTCAAGGCTCAGACGAGCAGAGGTGAGCTTGGGGAAGAAGGTGGCCACGAAGGGACCGTGGAGGTGTCCGCCGAAGCCGGGGACGACGTCGACATCGGCTAGAGTACCTGGCCAAATCGACCGAGGGGAGCTCAGGGACATGGAGGCAGAGGGGAAGCTCGCCGAAGATGCCACGATTGCGTCCAGACAACTTGCATGTTGCCTGCTGGTGCCCTGGGTGTCAATGCCAATCTCGACCTGGAGGGAAACTCTCTGATGAGATGGAAGGTGACCTGATTGGTGGGTCCCATCGGGCCCCATTGCTCAGTGGGGAAAGGAAAAGAGAAAAATATCTTTTGTTGCGAAACAGAGAAAAAAAAAAGAAATAGGTGGGGGAGACCGACTAGACCCGGTTCAGCCCAGTTTGGTTTGGGTTGCCTCCTCCTCTCTCCTATTTCTTGTATTCCTTTCATTCCTTGGATTTTAAAGGGCTAGTTAATCATTTGTTGGTTCAAAACTGTAGGTACATGTTCCAATTATACTATTTTCACACTATTGTGAAAATTTTCAAGATTTTTCAGAAGTATTTGACTATCATTTAATTCAAATTCAGTCCTGCCCTAAATTTGGGTCTGAATTGCATGTAGATGAAATATGATTCCAAAAGTCCTGATAATTTTACTGGAGGTTAAGGGCCACATATTATCCCGATATATCAATTTTCATTAACGGAATCACCACCAAGCAATTAAATTACAGTTCTACCTTTTTGAATCTGAACAATTATCATTTGATTCAAATACCAAAACTAAGACAGAAAATTTGAGATCCATCCTCGGTGTTGGTTGTGACATTTAGGACTCGGGAAAATACCAAGTCATTAGTTGGATGCCATTTTCTTCGCAACATTCACTTATGAGCAGATTTGGGCATATTGCAAAGTTAACCTAAAGGGTTTTTTCACCATGCAACTATATGATAAGTCATGCTATGAGGTGCATTATGATACATGATGATTGCAAACTCTCCTTAAATTCCCGATCAACGGGTTTACAAGATGGTTCATCGCAGTTCCCTCCCCCTCCAACGATGGGCGGAGGGGGGGGCGGGGGGGGGGGGGGGGGGGGGGACCCACGGCCTCACTAGCATTTGACGTTGGGGATTCGGTCGCCTATCTACCATAGCAGAGAGGGGGGCGGAGAGTGCAAAAAGTGACTTTGGCGCACGAGCTCTAGTGAGCCCTATATTTTGAATGGTGCCAAAATGGTATTTTGAAGTTTGGAAAGATGAACAGTGTATAGTAGATAGGCGACATGCTTATCTACTATTTTGAAGTTTGGAAAAATTGTATTTTCGAGACTCCTATAGTCCTTGCCCTAAGGAGGAGGGCGGAGATGCTCTGGGTTTGCTGGGTGAGCCACCGGCTGCACGTTCGGTTGAGACGGGAGTTATAGGGTCGTATGTATGTCTCTCGCCTTGTATTTTTACAGGAATACGAACGCAACAGAAAAAATGCCGGGACCTTTTCGTGTCTGGACTCTGGACTGGACAGCATTGCTTAGCCTTTCCGTAGCGTGCTGCCCGAGCATGACACTGGATTCGATCCTCTCCCGCAAGTGCTAACCATCGACCAGCTATCATTCAAACATCACGCAGCTGCCCATTCATTCAACTCCCAGGTAGCAGCTCGCCTCCATCTATCGCCGTGCACGTCGTCCTAGATCGCAAGGCGGCTCATAACACAGTCTCACATACACTAGCAGAAGCAGACTAGCAGCTCGCTCACCGCGTGCAATCGACCGATCGGTGACGACCGGCGGCCGGCGAGCGATCAGGGAGATCGACCGATGAGGCTGGAGAGGGTGGTGTTCGCGCTGAACAGGCGGCGGTACGAGGTGGCCGCCGGCGACGTGCACCCCGGAACCACGCTGCTCGAGTTCATCCGGACCAGGACGCCCTTCACCGGCACCAAGCTCGGCAGCCTCGGCTGCGGCGAAGGTACGTACGCTCGCTCGCTCGCTCTTGATCCACGATTCTTTTAGCTTTGCCAGCCAGCAAGCTCTTGAATCTACGTGCCACCGCCAACTGCACTCCGTGGAGGGTGAAGCAGAGCCTCTCCTTCTTGCTTTTCTTGAGGGCGACGTGGTTTGAGTGTGGTGCTCTCGATCATGCGTACCATTGCTTTCCGTGATTTTTGCGTCGACATGCGTACGTTGTGGTCCGAGCGTACACCATTAGTTTTTGATGATCCAGGGACGATCACTGTCCTGACAACTCCCGGTACAAGGAAATTAGTGTTTTTCGTCTGTTGGAGACCGATAGTCTGACTCTGAGATCATTATGTCGATCTAGTATATATATATATATATATATATCATTCTGCGTATTGATCGCGATGTGTTATCATGTGGTCCACAAAATCACACACTCATCACAAACATACACATATCGAAGATACTGGCTAATTTTCCTGAAAGAAAAATGATACACCGCCTAATCCATGATTCTTATAATTTGAAACAAAAGGAGTATGTTTCTTATACGATTCTAACAGCGAAGATTCTACAATTGCGGTCGTACCATCGGAGCTTCGATCTGATTCAGAATCACGATTCGACTACCTTATGACACATGCATCCATGCATCTGGATGTGCCGATATGGTGGGCTCGGTCGGATATATAAAGCGTGACCGGGAATACTTAACAGATTGCAATTTGTATTTTGTGTTTCCTGATTTCACTACGTCATTAATCTAGCTATGTACCTTACATGCAGTATAAATACAGAATGTGATCGAAACGAAACAAATCTTTCATGTGATCCATTACACCTCTAGGGTACGGAGGGGACTACGCACGGTCTTTCCCCCCCCCCCCCCCTCCCGTCCCTCCCGCGACGCGCCCACGCGTGCCGGGGGGGGGGGGGGGGGGGGGGGGAACCCTAGCCGCCGCTCCTCCCGTTCCCCTCCCCCCTCCCTCCCCTGCCGCCGCCGGCAGGCGTTGACGGGCAAAGCCTGGTCGGCGCGGCGGCGGCGGGGCATCTCCTTCCTCCTCTGCTCCGGGGTCCGCCGCGGGGCGGAGCTCGCGGGTGGCGGCGCTGGGCTTCGGCAGGGCCCTGCGGCACGGCGCCGGTGGCGAGGGCCGGCGGTGCGGCCATCTGGTGGCGGCGCGGCGTCGGTGTGTGCCCCGGTGATGGTGCGGCGGCTGCTGGGTGGTCCAGATCGGGTGGCGGCGCGCTGGTGGGCGTCGGGCCAGATCCGCCCGGATCTGGCGCCTGGGGTCTGGCCGGCGACGCTGGGGGGTGGTGGGAGCTCGCCTGAGCTCCCATGTGCTGCCGGTCGGCGGCGTCTCGTGCGGGGCAACGGGGGGCTGTGGCGGCCGGCAACGCGTGATGGTGGATGCGTGTCCAGCCGGGGGATTTCGAGCTTCCTGTTGGATGGCGCGGGCTACGCTGGCCTTGGTCTGCGGTCGGCGGCCTCCTTCATCTCCGGGGAGGCAGCAGCGTGGTGGCGGTGGTGCCCTGGGGGGGTGTGGCCGGCGGCTCCGACGCGGGGGGCTCACCGGGCGGCGCGGGTTGGGCAGTGGCCGGGGTGGTCGCTCTTCCGACCGTGGTTGGCTCCACGGCGGCTTGGCAAGTCGGCTTCGGCGACGGCTGGCACGTCCTGGCGTCGGTTCGTCCGTTTGCGGCTTGTATCGGCCTTTGACCCCTCCTCCTCGTCGTCCGGTCGCTACGTTCGGCGAAGGGCTGGCCTTCTCCCAGCTGCGGTCCATCACTCGTCTCGCGCCCGGTGCGCAGGTCCGAGCTCGTCCCGCGCACGGTGCAGCAGGACTGACCTCGTCTCGCGCACGGTGTTACGGGACCGAGCTCACCTCGCGCCCAGTGCTGCAGGACGGGTCGATGGAGGCCAGGTGGCCGGCCTATTGGGTCTCGGCGCTGGGGTCGCCCAGGGGTGCGAAAGGTGGGACCTTTCTGCTCGTCTCTTTGGTTGGGATAGCGGCAGGTCTCGGGTGAGGTGGTGTCAAGGTCTTGGATGCCGGGGCGGCGGCCCTGGTGGTGGTTGCGCGGTGCTCTCGGGCGGAGGCCGTGGCTTGGTGCTGCCCGATGGCCATGGCCGTGTGGGCGGCGTGGTTGCCGAGGTGTGGCGTTCGGTGGCGGTGAGTGTTGGCCGAGGTGAAAACCTGTTCTATCTTCGGACAGACCGGCGGCGGCGAAGATCTTCCCTTCCTGAAGGCGTCGTCGCGGCTCTCGTTGTCCGTCATGTGACTCTAGGGGAAACTCTAATCCTTGGATCGGGCGGTGGCGGCGCTCCGATGTCGTACCCTTCCTGGAGGCGTCGCCTTGGAGCGCATGGCTCGTCATATGTGGCTACTTCTCTTAGTGGTGATAATGCTAGGAGTGGTGTTGTTGCGCTCAGCGCCTATGTATCCTGCCCTGGATGCGTGCGTGTGTTGCGATGGCGTGCGTTTGTACTGGATGCTTGATGATCGGTGCTTTATATATAAAGCGGAGCAAAAGCCTTTTTGATAAATACAGAATGTAGACTTCGCATACTTGCGTGTCGGCAATCGACAGGGATGGAGCAAGTGTTCAAATGCAATTTAAGAGCCGAAAGCTAGTTCGGACGGCCCTGGCATCTGAGCTAGCTAGCTTAGCAGACGCGACAGGGCATGCGCCGCGGAGTGGCGAAAAGCTAGTCTCTGAAAGCTAAGCAGATCGACCGATCGGTTCTGATCATACTTGCAGTGACAGTGATCTCCCTTGGAGTTTCCGTTTTGCACGCCACACACTTTAACCAGCTCACGTTCTTACCGCCCGGTCTGCATCATACTTTGCTTTACCCACTGTTTTTCATCGTTCGCCATCATCGTCCTTCACTCTGGGGTCGTACTAGTTATTGAGTGGTTGATCCATGGTTGGGAGGATAGAGCGTCCCTTTCTTAGCCGATATATCCTATGGAGTAAATTGACCGCAGCTCGGATAGTTAGGTTCCTTGTGGTGAAACCAGCCTATTGAGGTTTAAGTCTTAAATTTGACACTGATGTACGCATTTTCCTGAATCTTTTTCAGACTTCTGACGATTCAGTGAGAAGAGATGTTTTCGTCGACCATGAGACACATGTGAAGACTTCGTCGGTCTCAGGTTGTTGTGCCAGCTCACTATCTCGGAGGTGCTCAGTGGAATATAGTGTACATATTAAATTGTGATCCAAATTCTACCGTATTGGACTAGACGTAGTACATACGGTGTGGGCCTTTGCGTTGGTACCGACACGTACGAGTACAACTCGTTTACTTGTCCTACAAGGACTCCTATGTGTTGCCCCTCATATATACCCCATGTAGTCGCACCTAAGACGGCATGTCGTCTCGTGCTTGTAATACTCCTCTTTATAGTGATTGCGCCTTCGTGCGTCCGTGGTTTTCTCCCGCAAGGGTTTTCACGTAAAAATTCATGTCTCTTGTGTCTCGTTTATTTCTTGTTATTATCTAACAAGTGATATCAGAGCCAAGTGGCAGAGATGAGATTTGAGATCGAGAGGATTAGGGTTCCGCGCTGTCGCCGCGTCGTGCAATCCGCCGAGTCCGGGCGGCTCATCATCCGTGTCTAGATCAAGATCGGATACTGATTTTTCCTCTACACCGAGATCGAGACGAATCCGCTGCACCGAGCCGACGTGTTGTATGATTTAATCTAGCCGCCGCTGCTCCCGAGTCTCAAGGCGACAGAAGAAAAGCAGCAGCCGCGTGGACAAAGTCCCCAGATTCTTTTCAGCGGCGAGTGTTCTGACCAGCCGCCATGTCCACACGTGAAGACCAAGGGCTGGCAGTACTAGTGTACTAGCACTTCAACTAGTACGCTATCACGTCAAGCTACAGCGCACTTTGGTGCCTAATTGCTACTGTTTGGATTTCTTTTACTGCTTAGTCCACACCCGATGCTTACCAGATTTATCTACTCATGGCTTCCATGAAGTACGATCTTCCGCCGCTGGACCGTGACACAAGGTTTACCCTATGACAAGTTAAGATGTGAGCGTTGTTGGCACAGACCGACTATGATTAAGCACTGGATAGTTTCGGAAAGAACCGAATTGAGGACTGGACTGATGAGGAGAAAAGAATTGATCGTAAGGCTTTGTCAAAAATTCAACTCCATTTGCATAATAATATTTTGCGGGAAGTTTTGAGCGAGAAAACTGCCGCCGCTCTATGGTTAAAGCTGGAAGGGATTTGCATGACTAAAGATCTTACCAGCAAGATGCATCTGAAGCAAAAATTATTCCTGCACAGGTTACCTGAGGGAGGTAATGTTTTGAATCATATTTCAGAATTTAAAGAGATCATATCTGATCTAGCTGCAATGGAGGTTAAGTATGAAGAGGAAGATACTGCTTTAATGTTACTTTGTTCACTGCCAAGTTCTTATACCAATTTTAGAGACACCATATTATACAGTCGTGATACTCTCACGCTCAATGAAGTTTATGGAGCTTTGAACTCTAAGGAGAAGATGAAATTAATGGTGCCTCATGATGGTTCAAGTTCATCCCAAGCCGAGGGATTATCGGTTCGTGGCAGGACAAAGGAGAAGAACTCCAATAATGGAAACAGAGGCAAAAGTAAGAACGGCCAAGGGGCCGGTCGCAATCCAGAGACAAGAAGTATTGCAGATATTGCAAGAGAGGCGGGCATGACATCTCAGAGTGTTTCAAGTTGCAGAACAAGGAAAAGAGGAAAGGTAACAAACTAGGTGAAAATTCTGCTAACGTTGCTCGTGATGATAGTTCCGATGATGCTCTTGTCGTTATTGCTGGATGCGCTGAGACCAATGATGAGTGGGTACTTGACACTGCATACACTTTTCATATGTGTCCACATAGAGATTGGTTTAATACTTTTGACTCCACTACTGCTGTTGGTTCCGTTTTGGGTTTTGATAATTCACCATGCAAGATTGAAGGCATAGGTTCTATTCGAATCAAGATGTTTGATGGCATAATCAGAACTTTGACAGATGTTCGGTAGATGAAGAGAAATCTTATTTCTATGAGTGCCCTTGATGCAAAGGGATACAAGTATTCAGGTGGAGATAGTGTTTTGAAAGTCACCAAAGGTTCCCTTATTGTGATGAAAGGTGATTTGAGTTCGACCAATGGTCTTTATTACCTTCGAGGTTCTACCGTTTCAGGTAACGCTACTCCAGTTATTTCAAAGAATTCTGATTGTGATGCTGCTAACCTTTGGCATATGCGTCTTGAACATATGAGTGAACTTGGTTTGGCAGAGTTAAATAAGAGAGGTCTTCTTGATGGATATGAGCCTGGTAAATTGAAATTTTGTGAGCATTGTGTCTTCGGCAAGCACAAGAGGGTGAAGTTCAACACTTCGACTCATACAACCGAAGGTATTCTTGATTATGTCCATTCTGATTTATGGGGACCATCTCACAGAAAGTCACTAGGTGGTGCAAGTTACATGCTGACTATTATTGATGATTATTCGAGAAAAGTTTGGCCTTATTTCTTGAAGCATAAATATGAAGCATTCTCAGCATTTAAGGAGTGGAAGATTATGATTGAAAGACAAACTGAAAAGAAGGTAAAAATACTTTGCACTGATAATGGTATGGAATTCTGTTCTAAGCAATTTAAGAATTATTGCAAGTCTGAAGGCATTGTCAGACATTACACCGTTCCTTATACTCCTCAACAAAACGGTGTTGCTGAGCGTATGAACAGGACCATTATTTCCAGAGCCCGTTGCATGTTGTCCAATGCAGGTTTGCATAGGCGTTTTTGGGCTGAGGCCGCTTCCACTGCTTGTTATCTCGTTAACCGTTCACCATCTATTGCTCTTAATAAGAAAACTCCAATTGAGGTATGGTCTGGTTCACCTGCTGATTACTCACAGTTGAGAGTTTTTGGGTGCATTGCTTATGCTCATGTTGATAATGGAAAGTTGGAGCCTGGGGCTGTTAAGTGCATCTTTCTTGGTTATAAGTCTGGTGTTAAAGGTTTTAAATTGTGGAATCCTGAAACCCAGAAGGTTGTTATTAGCAGAAATGTTATCTTTAATGAATCTGCTATGTTACATGATGTTTCATCTACTAATGTTCCCGTTGAGAGTGAACAGCAACCTATTGTTCAGGAGCCTACTGTTCAGGTGGAGCATGTTATTGATTCGGGTGATACATCTGGTCATGAAATTGTTGATGCACATGATGAACCCGTCGTTAATGATGATAATGTCACTCCCACTCCAAATCAGCCTATTGTTCCGCCCAGTTGGAATCTCGCACGTGACAGAGTTAGACGGGGTATTAATAAACCTGACAGGTTAATTGAAGAGTGCAATATTGTTTCTTTTGCTTTATCTGTTGCAGAAGAAATTGAAGGTAATTCTGCGCCTTCTTCATATTCCGAGGCTATTATTTCTGGTGATTGTAATAAGTGGGTGAATGCTATGCATGATGAGATGGAATCACTTGAAAAGAATGGCACTTGGGATTTAGTAAGATTACCTAGAGAGAAGAAACCTATTCGTTGCAAGTGGGTTTTCAAGAGGAAAGAAAGTGTTTCTCCTAATGATGAGACAAGATATAAAGCAAAGTTAGTTGCTAAAGGTTACAGTCAGATTCCAGGTATTGACTATAACGAAGTCTTTTCTCCTGTTGTGAAGCATAGCTCTGTTCACACTTTACTCAGTATTGTTGCCATGCATGATTTTGAGCTTGAACAATTGGATGTTAAAACTGCATTCTTACATGGAGAATTAGAAGAGGATATTTATATGGAACAACCTGAAGGTTTTGTTATTCCTGGAAAAGAAAAGCTTGTCTGTAAGTTAAAGAAATCTCTTTATGGATTGAAGCAATCCCCTAGACAGTGGTACAAGAGATTTGACACCTTTATGCTCTCTCAAGGTTTTAAAAGGTTTAATTATGATAGTTGTGTTTATCTGGAAACTGTCAAAGGTTCAACTATTTATTTGCTCCTTTATGTTGATGATATGCTTATTGCTGTAAAGAGTATGTCAGATATTAATGAACTAAAGAAGCAATTGAGTAATGAATTTGAGATGAAGGATTTGGGTGCAGCAAAGAAAATACTTGGCATGGAAATATCCAGAGATAGACCATCTGGAAAAGTATATCTAAGTCAGAAGGGATACATTGATAAAGTTCTTCGTCGTTTTAATATGCATAATGCCAAGCCAGTAAGTACTCCGTTAGCTGCACACTTCAAATTATCATCAACTTTATGTCCTAAGTCAGATGCAGATATTGAGTACATGTCTGGAGTTCCCTATTCGAGTGCAGTTGGTTCACTTATGTATGCCATGGTTTGTTCTCGTCCGGATTTATCATATGCATTGAGTGTTGTCAGTAGATACATGGCTAATCCTGGAAAAGAGCATTGGAGAGCAGTTCAGTGGATTTTCAGATATCTGCGAGGTACTTCTAATGCTTATTTACAGTTTGGGAGAACTGAAGATGGACTTGTTGGTTTTGTTGATGCTGATTTTGCTGGTGATTTGGATAAGAGAAGGTCAGTCACAGGTTATGTTTTCACCATTGGTGGTTGTGTTGTGAGTTGGAGAGCAACTTTGCAGTCTATTATGGCTTGTTCCACTACTGATGTCGAGTATATGGCTATTCTGAGACATGCAAAGAAGCTATCTGGTTGAGAGGTTTGTACGCTGAGCTTTGTGGAGATTCATCTTGCCCTACCATATTTTCTGACAGTCAAAGTGCCATATATCTTACAAAGAATCCAATGTATCATGAGAAAACAAAGCACATTGATGTCAAATTTCATTATATTCGAGATGTTGTTGCTGAAGGCGATTTGAAGGTATGCAAGATAAGTACTCTTGATAATCCTGCTGATATGATGACAAAGCCAGTTCCGACCAATAAGTTTGGGCTTTGCTCAGGCTCAGTTGGTATTTCACACTAGTCCAATGGACTTTGACGCGGAAGGTGTTTATGCTGATTTGGATGGAGTTATTTACTTTCTTCGACTACTGGAGGGAATTTGGCTCAAGGTGGAGATTGTTAAATTGTGATCCAAATTCTACCGTATTGGACTAGACGTAGTACATACGGTGTGGGCCTTTGCGTTGGTACTGACGCGTACGAGTACAACTCGTTTACATGTCCTACAACGACTCCTATGTGTTGCCCCTCACATATACCCCATGTAGTCGCACCTAAGACGGCATGTCGTCTCGTGCTTGTAATACTCCTCCTCATAGTGATTGCGCCTTCGTGCGTCCGTGGTTTTCTCCCGCAAGGGTTTCCACGTAAAAATCCGTGTCTCTTGTGTCTCGTTTATTTCTCGTTATTATCTAACAGTGCATGCATGCGTTCATAAATGTGAGTGTATGCGCGTATATGCACGCATCTATGATTTTATTGTGTTAAAAAAAGATATATCATGTAGAATAGTGAAAGGGGCTAGCTTCTAGACCAGGGTGCGCGGGGAGAGGAGATCGTTGGAAGGGACTTCCTAACTGCCTCTACCGTAAGTGCTATATTCCGGCACCACACATGTCGTTGGTGGTTGTTTTGGGATTTCAGACTGCGTGTACGCAACTCAATTATATATCGGGATTGCTAAATGTCGGTCAAAGTATCAAACACACTGTGTGTCAAAACCATTTCATGAATTTGAACCATCTTTCACTACTAGTACCAACAAACTCCAAACTTCTTTCTACGGATTTCAAGAAACATTTCAGAATTTTTAGGCAGCTTTTAGAAATTGAACAAAGCTGCATAAAAACAACAGGAAATTTCACGGTATCCATCCAGTGCAAACAGATTCAGAATATTTTTCGCTATAGTTTTCAAACATTTGTCAGATCCAGAATACTATCGACACGGGAGCTGGACAACGAGCTCCACCTCCCTCTCGGGGACGCGTCGGCGGGCGGCAGTCCTGGGGGCGATGGCGTCGTCGAGGATTTCTGTGTGGATTTCACCAGCTCGATGCAGCATAGTATTCGAACATCAAAGTGTGTCATCGTCATGGTGACCCTGTTTTGAACATACAAACTCCGCCGATGCGGGTGCGCTAGTGCTAAAGTTTATGCAGAAATCTTGTTAAGAACCTGGTTACATAAGGTCCATATATCATACCGCCCGCAGTTCATGCATCGGCTTTCATTGTGTACTTTGGATCCGTATGCTTCAATGTTGTTCTTTTTTAGAGACAAGTTCAGATTTTGAACTAAGAATCCAAACCAAATTGAGACAGTTCTCACGCAAGTTCTCATGCATTGTGGCTATATTTGTTCAGTTCTCACGCAAGTTCTAGTCCTTTCGGTTTGGCCGGTCCCTCCAGATCCATGATAAGAGCGAGAGGATATACTGGCATGTGATGTTCATTCTTCCGAAAAGAGGAGGATATAGAATGCCATGACTAATTCTATAACTGTGCTCAATTGCAGGTGGATGTGGAGCTTGTGTAGTCCTTATAGCAACCTATAATCCAACAAAAGATGAAGTGACCGAATTCTCCGCAAGTTCATGCCTGGCCCTGCTCTACAGCATAAATCTCTGCTCAGTCATCACCACCGAAAGCCTGGGAAATACACAAGATGGCTTCCATTCTATTCACAAAAGAATGTCCGGGTTCCATGGTTCTCAGTGCGGCTTCTGCACTCCCGGCATGTGCATGTCTATTTTCACTTCTCTTGCCAATGCTGACAAGTCCAAGAAGCCCGAACCACGAAAGGGGTTCTCAAAGTTGACGGTATCTGAAGCAGAAAGGGCTTTCTCAGGCAACATGTGTAGATGTACCGGCTACCGACCGATCGCGTGCAAAAGTTTTGTTTCAGATGTTGACCTGGAGGATTTGGGCCTCAATATATTCTGGAAGAAAGGTGATAAGGACGCCGACGTCAGCAAGTTGCCAGCTTACACTCTTGGTGGTGGAGTCTGCACTTTCCCGGACTTCCTGAAATCCGAGATAAAATCTTCGCTCCTTCATCTAACTGATGTTTCAGATGTCACGGTCTCCGGGGTGGGTTGGTATCATCCTAAAAGCATTGGGCAGTATTATGACTTGCTGAACTCTGGCATTTTTAGTGACTGCACAGTTAAAGTGGTTGTCGGGAACACAAGTTCTGGTGTCAAGGGATACAAGGATCGGGATCTATATAACAAGTATATTGACATCGGTGACATTCCTGAACTTTCAGCTGTTTGGAAGAAAGACAGTGGCTTTGAAATCGGAGCAGCTACACCAATTTCTAAAACTATTGAGATACTCGAGCAAGAAGCTAGATCTACATCATGTGCAAATGGAAGTGTGGTTTTCAGAAAACTCGCTGAGCACATGAGCAAGGTGGCCACACCATTTGTCCGCAACACAGCAAGCCTTGGTGGGAACATAATTCTAGCACAGAAATACCCGTTTCCCTCGGACATCGCGACCATACTTCTTGGTGCTGCTTCAACTGTTCGTCTTCAGGTTTATTCAGAAACACTAGAGGTAACTTTTGAAGAGTTTCTGGAGCAGCCTCCTCTTGATCCCAGTACATTGCTCCTGAGCATATTTATTCCACATTGGGCTTCAGATTCTCAGAAAGAAAGTAAGGTGATCTTCGAAACTTACCGAGCGGCACCTCGCCCTCTTGGCAATGTTGTTTCATATGTTACCCACGGAAAGCTGAGGAATTAACTACACAGGAGATCATGTGAAGTACACTCAAGTTCAAATCACATATTACTGGAAGTATCAACGGCGCATAGAAAGAGGGCAACACAAAAGAGACAAACATAGAAACAAAGGGAGTGCTGCAGATTTTTTTTTTCCGAAACGGAGGCAAAAGCTTTGCCTCATCCATTAATTAAGGAGTTTAGAGTTGCTTTTACAAGAAAAGCGAAAGAAAATATTACAAAGCCACTACTCTCCCGGCATGATTTGACCCAAGTGCTTAGCACCCGCAATTACCCAAAGGTTGGCGTCGCTCTTAATGTTGGAGAACAATACAGACGGAAGCGTGGATTTGTGACGAAACACCCGTGCATTTCTCTCGCACCAAATGGTCCAGCAGGTCAGCATAGCAAGAGAAGCCATCGCCTTCCGGTTGGGCATGCTGGAGTTGGACATGTTGAGCCAGCAGTCCTTGATGGAGCGCACCCGTGCATTTCTTGGCAATGTTGTTTCATATGTTAACTCTGCTATGCTGGGCCATGTCTCCCTGAATGAATCGTCTGGTGATCTTGTGTTGAGTAACCTACACATGGCCTTTGGTGCCTATGGGACCGAACATGCTATTAGAGCAACAAAAGTTGAACAACACCTGAACGGAAAAGTGCTCACTCCATCTGTTGTGCTCGAAGTAGTTCGATTACTTAGAGAAACAATTGTACCAATGGAAGGAACATCACATCCTGAATACAGAGTCAGTGTGGTTGTTGGATTTCTCTTCAGTTACTTGTCTCCATTTGCTAAAGGAATCTGGAGAAACTCTGAACATTAGTTCTGCTGGTTCTTTAGATACAGATGATATTTGTAACCTTCCGTTGTCTTCACGTCGAGAAACAGTTTCCAGTGATGAATATAAACCAGTTGGTGAGCCGATTAAGAGATATGCAGTTGAGCTTCAAGCTTCTGGTATGTGATGAATATAAACCATCAGAATTCCTAATGGGGATCTAGAAGTTTTCTTCCTCTCTAAATTATCCTTCCTTTAGGATTAGCTTCAGACTGATATAATTTCTTTTCTGTACTGCAGGGGAGGCAGTATATGTAGATGATATTCCTGCTCCAAAGAATTGCCTTTACGGAGAGTTTATTTACAGCACACAACCTCTTGCATATGTCAAGAATATCAAGTTCAAACCTTCTTTAGCATCAGAGAAGATCCTCACGGTTGTTTCTGCAAATGATATTCCAAGTGGAGGGCAAAATATTGGGTCAAGCTTGATGTTTGGGGACGAACCACTTTTTGCTGCCCCAATTGTTGAGTATGCTGGACAAGCTCTTCGTGTCGTGGTACTTATCTTTTCATATTTTAATGTTCACTCCGCAATAAATTCTTGTATAATAAAGGCAATTCATAAATGGGTTTTTCTTCATTATTCTTCTTTGAGAAAAACCTTTGTGAATGTTACAGAAAAAGTAAATCTTAATTAGGGGCAAATCTGTAAAAATTAAAATAATGAAACCTTAATTTCACAAATTCATTTTTCCAAAAAATTTATATATATATATATATATATATAATATTTATATCCAGAAATTTACTTGTAAAATGCCCTAAGGAACAACCTATTAGATTGGGTTAATTAAACGCCTACAGAAATTTTGTGTAGTAGGAGCACCTATATCTCTGTTTGTTTCGTAACAAGATTGCTTGTTGAAACTCAATGCAAGTGGATATGCCAAAAATATATTGTATTGTTGTCACAATTGCCCCTAATTAAATACCGAAGGTGATCTTGTTAAATTAAACTATTTATTTAAGTGCACATTTGCCCCTAATTACAAGTGAGCATTAGCTACCTTTTGCTCTAAGAATGAAAATATATATTCTGTATTTTTTCAGTACTGATGTCCTAAAATGTGGACTTTACTTCAGATTGCAGAAACTCAGAGATACGCCAACTTGGCAGGAAAACAGGTTGTTGTTGAATATGACACAAAAGATTTGAAGCCACCAATCTTTACTGTAGAACAAGCAGTACAAAACAACAGCTATTTCGAAGTTCCTCCTGAGATGTATCCAAAACAAGTTGGTAATTTTTGCAAGGGCATGGCAGAAGCTGACCACAAGATCCTCTCAACGGAAGTATGTTAATTCAAAATACTATGAGACCTTTTCCATTCTAACATCTCGCTTGCATTACTCAAAAATTAATGGAACTTCTTATACTTAACATGCATTACTGAAAATTTAATGGAACTTTTTATACTTAACAATACAAACTTCTAAATTTCATTTTTGATATTATCTATTTTCAACTGGACCATATGCATTACTAGTGGATACCACTTTTTGTTACATATATAACTTTACAGTCACTATCATTTAATTAACTTGAGCTCTGGTATGGTCCGTGTAGTTAATCTGATTCTTCTTTTTTATAGTTACCATTTAATCTGCTCAGTAACATAGCAACTGTATGAAAGTTCGTATTGTTGTGATGCAACTTTGTCAAAGTTATATGTGTACCTTGAATGATCCCAGGTGAAACTTGCCTCTCAATACTACTTCTACATGGAAACACAAGCGACTCTAGCAATTCCAGATGAAGATAACAGCATGGTCGTATACATTTCATCACAGTACCCTGAGGTTGCACAGAGTGCAATAGCCAAGTGCCTCGGCATTCCGTTCAGCAGCGTGCGTGTCATTACAAGGAGGGTTGGAGGAGGCTTTGGTGGGAAGGCATTCAGATCATGCAATGTAAGTAGGAATCTAACAAGTTTAAACAACAGCCCGACAAAGCGACAAAAGAAATTCATAGCCCATGCGGCACAACTGAAAGAATCTAACAAGTACTCCCTCCGTTCGGAACATCCGTTTGAGCGTCAACTAATTCTGGATGGAGGTAGTATCTTTATATGAATAATTGCATTTTTTTACTTCTAGTATATACCTTCAACGAACATGAGTGTATAAGTTAGGTTTCACATAAGATGAGTTCACGACGCAACATCTAATCCACTAATCTATTTTTACAACTAACATTCCTTTTTTTATGGTGGATTAGGGTTCTAGTGATAGGTTTTAACATAAGTTTGGCCATTTTACCATTCATTCAACTTCCAAGAAAGCAAAAGACATTAACCATTTCAGCTGTGTTGTGCTTAGTGATCCGACAATTTATGTTTTTGTAGGTAGCAACGGCAGCTGCACTCTGTGCATTCAAGTTACGTCGTCCGGTGCGGATGTATCTCAACCGCAGTACTGACATGATCATGATCGGGGTCGTCACCCCATAAAAGCATGTTACTCTGTTGGTTTAAAGTCTGATGGGAGAATCACAGCCTTGCACCTGGACATACTAGTCAATGCTGGAATTTCTCCAGATGCTAGCACCATAATGCCAGACACCATCATTTCAGGCCTGAAGAAATACAACTGGGGTGCTCTCTCGTTCGACATCAAGCTCTGTAAAACAAACAACACATCCAAGTCAGTAATGCGTGCTCCTGGAGATGCTCAGGGATCTTTTATCGCTGAAGCTATCATCGAGCATGTCGCTTCGGTGCTGTCACTTGATGCTAATAGTGTCAGACAGAAGAATTTCCACACCTATGACAGCCTTGTGTTGTTCTATCCAGAAAGCACAGGCGAAGCTTCTACGTACACATTGCATTCTATCTTCGATAGGTTGCTCACGACATCGAGCTACCTGCATCGAGCCGAATCCATCAGGCAGTACAACAGCTGCACCAAGTGGTGGAAGCGGGGTATCTCTTGTGTGCCCCTCGTCTTCAAGGTGGCACCAAGGCCAGCTCCTGGAAGAGTTTCTGTGCTCAACGATGGTTCCATTGTGGTTGAGGTTGGAGGCATTGAGATTGGGCAAGGGCTGTGGACCAAAGTACAGCAAATGACAACTTTTGCTTTGGGACAGTTGTGGCCTGATGGATGTGAATCCCTTCTTGATAGGGTGCGTGTTCCTCAGGCTGATATGCTGAACTTGATCCAAGGTGGGCTCACCGCCGGCAGCACTTCGTCTGAGTCTAGCTGTGCAGCAACCCTTGAGGCCTGCAACATGCTGGTTGACAGATTAAAGCCAGTCATGGAGAAGCTCAAGCAGCAATCCGGCGGTGCTGTTTCATGGGATGCTTTGATTGCTCAGGTTGTTTTCTTATTTCCCTCTGGTTTTTTATTCTATATGGGAGTAAAACATTTATGTGTGGAAATTGTTATTTGTATGTGTGCTAACACTTTGTCGTTGTATGATTTAATGTTCCCAAACAGACCGTTAAGGATAATGTTAATTTGTCCTCAAGTACATACTGGGTACCTGGCCAAGAATCCAGTACCTATCTGAACTATGGAGCTGGTATAAGTGAGGTACAAAAATATTCTGCTAAATGTCAATCAGACTAACATAGTTCAATAGTTACTGGATGTTGTACATATGAAAGATATTGTGATTCTTTTCTGATTTCCTTTTCACTTTTTACTAAAAGTCCAGGTGGAGATTGATCTTCTTACAGGAACCATTACTTTACTACGGAGCGACCTTGTGTATATGACTGTGGAAAGAGTTTGAACCCTGCAGTGGACTTGGGCCAGGTCTGAGATATTTTCCATTGTGTTACACACCTTTATCATTCTGTACTGAGAATGGATATTACTCCGTATTTGATGATGCCTTGCTTCGAAACAGAGCGAGTACATTACGATTGCAGCCCTGATTAGAGTTTTTCTTCATTATAGTACATGATGGCATCATATATTCATATCTGATCTCTGCCATCCATCTTACAGATTGAAGGCTCCTTCATACAAGGAGTCGGTTTCTTCATAAATGAAGAACACGAAACAAATGCCGATGGACTGGTTGTGAGCGACAGTACATGGGTCTACAAGATCCCAAGCGTCGACACCATCCCGAAGCAGTTCAACGCCGAGGTGCTCAACACTGGGTACCACAAGAACCGTGTGCTTTCGTCAAAGGGTATGAATGTGATCTCTTTCCCTAAAGCAATATGAATATACTTCACCTTTTTTCCGGATATGAATGTGATCATTAGCTAAATTAATCTAACCACTGCCTCTGCCAGCTTATGGGGAACCCGCCTTAGTTCTTGCGGCATCCGTCCATTGTGCGGTGAGAGAAGCCATCCAAGCGGCGAGGAAGGAGTTTGGGAGCTCAGGGCTCACTTTCCAGTTCGACGTCCCTGCGCCGATGACGTGTGTGAAGGAAATGTGTGGTTTGGACATTGTGGATGAGTACTTGGAAAGCCTATCTAAACATCAGTCTCGAGCTGCGGCGTGATGCAAAATTCTGGTGATCAACCAGAAGGGGCGGTGTGGTGTGATCTCATGCTGTGCAACGTTGAATGGTAAATTGTATACATGATGTTTGAAATGTTTGTGATATTCAGTGTTGTGTTGTGCTTGCAGCTCCAGGAGCGTGCTGGTAGCGTGTAAGAAATAAAATGATTGAGAATGAACTCTTCCTTTCATCGATCATCAACAAGGAGTATTTATACATGGGGTCCCGACTGTTCGGGATGTCGGTTTACAAAAGAGGCGCCTGTAGGGGGCGTCGGTTTGTGGATAGGTGCCTGTTCGGAGTGAACATGCGTCTATACAGCAAAAGGTGCTTTGGGCACTATTAACTGCCTGGGGCAGTTAGGTCTAATTCTAACATATGAGGAAGTTTATACAATTGGGCTTGTTGTTTGATGGATGATCTGGAATTGTCGTAACAGAGCTATGTTTGAGTTTAAATGGCCTAAAACTCCTTTTGAAATGGTGTTTGCTGCTTGTGCATCCTTGTTATATTGGGCGGATCTGCAGAAGGATTCGACTGAATAGGTGATTACCCAAGGTGCTGAGATGTTAAACATTAGTAGTACAACTATGCTGATGAGGATCTACGCTGCTATCCATGGAGAGGCGACAACTTCATGTGGATGATATGGGGTCTAGCTACTTGTTGAGGGTTTGTTGTGGTTTAGAGTTGTTGTCCTTTTGTGGTGGGCCAGCTTGCATGCTGAGTAGTCCTAGTTATGCTACGTTGGAACTTATTAGGTTTAGTTTGTTGTGTTGTCAGGTTTTCGTCCCATGTCATGTGTTTCAATTGTGATCACACGTAATGACACGAGGGGTTTTCTCTCAATGCAGTGAACTCGCTTTCTTTTAACCTTTTTTTAGATGGTTGCATTTCGAAAATTGCTTTTGGATCATGAAATTTTACACACATACACATCGCATCCTGTATACTTGTATAATCTTTTACAGATTTTTGTGAAACCGGAAAGTATGAATTTTGAATTTTTCAAAATTCAGCCTCCATAGAGGCCGAGCTCCAAAATGCTGTTCTCATTGCATTTCTGTTATATTACCTCTGTCCCTAAAAAGACAAACTTTTCTGGACGGAGGGAGTAGTATTTTGTAATGGAAAGCGGCTGAGCTAGGTTTTAGTAAATAAAAATAAGCGTAAACAAGTACAATATCTCCGATTCCAAATGTGCAAATAAGTTTATCAACCTACTCCCGGTCTCTTTCAACTTGTGTCGCTCACTCTCGTATCTACATGCAACCTTCCGTACAAATAGGTATTTTGATATTGAAGAAAATCACTGGACAATATCCTTTTGTTAAGCAAAACTGAACATGTATATGGGGAGAAAATAGTCCAGACTCATCATACAGATAATCAGTTTAGCAAGCACCGGCAACAAGAGGAACAGGTGTACTTCTATAATCGCGGACAGCATAATTTACAACAGCCATCAAGTTCTGGGAGTAAGAATGTAGGCACGTAACTCTGCCAGAAACAAAAAGGTACAAATACAAGAACTAGTTTCAAAGATGAAAAAGAGGAATAATACTGCATCATATATACATATTGTATGATAGTACAGTTGCGTTGAGGGCTCATGCGTAATTCTTAATGCTCATATGCACTCACACTCAGTTGCATCTGCTGATATAAAATTACAAGAAAGCCCTTCTAAATCCTTTGCCCTGCATTTTCGACGGCTGCTGATCCCAATCTCCATCACCCTATACCCGGAAGTTTCTATCGTTTTCTTTGTCTGTTAAGCTTCACAGGGTTGGGACTCCCTAAATCAAACTGCAATCGTTGTTTATCAACCACTCACGACGACACCGAGATTTTCGACTTAGCTCCCACAGGTCATCCACCCGGGGCGGAAGATAACGAAAGGGAGACAAAGTCCTAACTAAATCAACACACAATAACCTCAACCTTCTACCCATTCCATTAACAGATGACCAAGCATATTTGACCAGACATCCGTACAGAGGAAGACGACGTGTTAAAAAGCTTCACTGCTGCTCCAAGGCATATTTATTATTACGTCGCCAGAATACATGACGGAGCATCATCAGAACTCATCAGAGCCACACGTAAATGCCGTGCATGTGATTATCTAATATTCAGATTTCTAGGCGAGCACTTAAATTCCCACACATTACACGAAAAATATGTCATTAAAGTAGCAGTTCAAAAGTTACCCACGGAAAGCTGAGGAATTAACTACACAGGAGATCATGTGAAGTACACTCAAGTTCAAATCACATATTACTGGAAGTATCAACGGCGCATAGAAAGAGGGCAACACAAAAGAGGCAAACATAGAAACAAAGGGAGTGCTGCAGATTTTTTTTTTTCGAAACGGAGGCAAAAGCTTTGCCTCATCCATTAATTAAGGAGTTTAGAGTTGCTTTTACAAGAAAAGCGAAAGAAAATATTACAAAGCCACTACTCTCCCGGCATGATTTGACCCAAGTGCTTAGCACCCGCAATTACCCAAAGGTTGGCGTCGCTCTTAATGTTGGAGAACAATACAGACGGAAGCGTGGATTTGTGACGAAACACCCGTGCATTTCTCTCGCACCAAATGGTCCAGCAGGTCAGCATAGCAAGAGAAGCCATCGCCTTCCGGTTGGGCATGCTGGAGTTGGACATGTTGAGCCAGCAGTCCTTGATGGAGCGCATCGTGATCCAGGAGGAGATGTCGAGGTAGTCTAGCTTGAGCCAGCCTTTGATCAGGCCCCACAGTCTAATGGAGTACCGACACTTGAAGATGTGGCTCGCCGTTTCCAACGTCTGCTTGCAGAGTGGACATAGGCCGCAGTTCGGCCACCCTCTCCTCTCCAATCTATCCGCCGTCCAGACTCGGTTTTGGATTGCCAGCCAAGCAAAGAATTTCATCTTAGGGGGAGCCCATGCTTTCCAAACGGCGAAGCCCATGGGCGAGCTGACCAGCCCAAGGAGTTGCGCACTGTACGCGGATGTGGCAGAGTAGATTCCGCTGGCAGTATGTTTCCAGGTGATGGTGTCCTCGGCGTCCACCGCGAGGGGGATGGCCCTCAGCCGAGCCCAAAGCGTGACAAGCTGCCGGATGTGCTCCATTGTCCAGTTGTTGGGGAGCTTGATTTTGGACAGCCACGCGCCCTGCAGATTAGGTTGCACATGATTTATACCAAAAATAAATGGGCAGACTCAAAACTAAATAAACATATGATGACATCAAAGACCAAATGTAATATCTTTTTGCTGACGCTTGAGGTGCCATAGTGCAGCAAATGCATGAACGAAGAAGAGCAGCAGCGTAGCACAATTTATACAATACAAAAGTATGAAAGGGAAGAAAATCATGCAGGAACGACTAAACGGAACACTAAGCAAAGAAACAGAACAGTTGCAAATAATAGCATTGTTCGAACAAAAGATGTGAAGCCCTCTGCCGCCTCCCAGGGCCTTCGGCACACAGGATTGTTTTCTATTCAAACAAAGTAGAACCTCTCGATGCATCAGTAATTCAAAGCATTCTGAGTATGTAAAGTGTAAAATAGCTCAACATCCAGTTCGCTGTGAGCATTTCTCAACACCATAACAGCACTTGGCACAAATCCCACAAAGAGAATAACAGAGAAGCCAATAGTCAAAGAGCCGCAAGATGACCAGACACCACAGGAGAATCAGTAATAGCAGAAATAATCACTATATCAGGAGCAAATCATGAACTGGTGGACACAAAAACTGGGACATGTGTAAGTAAATGGCTCAGATACACTCCCATCTCAACACCATAACTGAATTTCTGGTAGAATGACCATGAACATTTATATTTGTGAACGGAGGGAGTAATAGTTAGCCGCTAAACTGGTTACTTGCTGTGACACAAGCCATCCTAGTTTAGCACCAAGTGAATCAATACGGTGTTAGATAGAAGCTCTCGCAGGGAAGCTATATCATCACAGCCAATGAACATGACATGAAGAAAACAGTAATCTTAACTTGCCATATACGACCCTTAAGTTGAAACTTGAAACCAGTAAAGAAGTAACGAGAAACCAAAAGTACAAACTGATAAGTAGATAAAGAGTACAGCAGAAGAATGAAATTATCAAGTCAAATTGATAGGGAGACAGACGGCAGGCGTCACCACCAGCATCCTTCCTCATTGATGCCTCTCCCTCACAGATGAAGCTTTATAAGGGAATAATGATGGCATGCATTCATAGTGGAAGTTAAGGACTACAATGGCAAATATCAATAGAAGAAAATTTGACAATGGATGCGAAAATAGGACCAAAAAAACTGAAAGATAGCATCAATAAGAATCTGCTTTTAAATTGGTTCAATAAAAAGATTTCACGCTATCTCACCTCCCCAGAAGGTCCACACAAAGAACCAGAGCCATAACAAAGAACCAAAGCCAGAGGTAATGCCAAGTTTCTTTTTCAAGCTACAGGACCACAATGTACAGAATATATACAACTTAAATTTAGCAATGACCATTCACAGTTGCCGAACTGGTATCCTTAAAATCAAGAAGAAACTAATTAAAGGTATTAGGGAAAATCAAGCTGTTTTCTGGAGTATATTCCAAAAGTACTCACTGATCAAATTACCATAATCAAACAGTAGTAGAAGTATCAGACACGTGCACGAGGAATAGTTTGCAAAATCCAGGAAAATTGTGGAGTATTACTTGAATGGCTCAGATTTAACCCACCATAAATCACTGAAGCTGGAAAAATGCTTCAGGTAGTACTCAAAGCCTTTCGGTACTAAACAACAACAACAACAACAACAACAACAACAAAGCCTTTCAGTCCCAAACAAGTTGGGATAGGCATGTGGATAGCTAATTTCCATGCACCCCTGCCCATGGTTAGTTCTTTGGTGATATTCCAGTCCTTCAGGTCTCTCCTTACCATCTCTCTCTCTCTCTCTCTTTCCCCACCCAGCAACAAATAGCCGCAACTGGTAACTTGCTGCAGAGCAAGGCCTCCTAGTATAACGACTAACTGTCTAACTGGGAAAATTGAATGGAACCAATCATCTCTATCTCAGGATATGTTGAAATATCTCCAACACCAAAGAGGAGGAAATCATCATAGCCATTCAGAAAAGAATATAACTCATCAACACAGAACAGAAACAAATATGCTGTGTTCAAAAGTTAATTTGGAACACTATGCTGATGGCCGTATTACTAGCAATGAAAGAAGCAATTTACATTTCTTCACTTCAGATAAAAGGAGTAACTGCAAGCCAAATAAAAACAGGACAATATAAATTTTCCATTTTGGAAAAGAAGAAAAACATAAGGTAGATATCCAAGTCAAAAACAATACTGTGTTCGACATATATAGTTTGTACAACTATACAGGCAAAAACAAAGCCAGCTGGAAATCAATCCAAGCTAGGGCGGTTGGCTTCATCACCAAGTCCAGATGGGCCGTTAGTCACATCAACACAATAGAGAGGAATAGAAAAGAAAAAACAGTGCATAGTAGAGAAGGTAAAATCGAATATTTGTAGCGTAGCAAAAGAGGGCTCAGTTTTGCCTTTCATATTCAAGCCCAACACTCACATCTCTTGCTGCATAATCTACCCATCGCGATGTAAAAGAACTGTCCTGGTTATCATTCATCAGAATGACCGTCCAAGGCGCAGAACATCCAACATTAGCGATGAATTGAACAGGCTGCAAGAGAGGTAAGGGTGCGCTCTAATTTAGGACCCACAGGCCACAGCTGTCTTAATTGCTCAAGACATGCTTGTTTCAGCCACAGTCATCATCATCGCCCCTGGTAAGAACTCCATCTCTTCATCACAGAGTAGCATGCATACATCATCCATCCATCCATCCATCAGGCTGCTCATAGTGGTAAGTAACTTAGACAGTCTCAGGAGCTGCTCATACCTGGCGTCAGCCAACCAAACCTCCGTCTCGGACGACACATCAGACAAAACTCTACGGTTCCCAGCCCACGCCACAACCGAATCCAGGGCAATGGAATGGCGGGTTGGCAGCACCGTAGCAACAGGGAACTGACGTGTCAGCCACCCAGACGATGGGTCTGCGAGTCGGCAATGAGAGCTTGACTGATTTGTTTTAGGGTTTGAGAGAGAGAGAGAGGTGAGGGGGGTCCATACCGAATCCAAAACAAAATGCAACTAAACAGTGAAAAATTGCAGGCTCAGTTTTGTCTTCAATCTTCAAACCCAACACTCACTCTCTTGCTGCATAATTCACCCATCGCAATGTAAGAGAACTGCCCTGGTTATCACCCATCAGAACGAACGTCCGAGGCACAGAATATACAACATCAGAGATGAACTGAACAGGCTGCAAGAGAGGTAAGGGTGGCCTCTAAGGGCATCTCCAACGCGGTCACCGATTCTGGCTCTGATTAGTACCCACACGCGCTCTACACACCAAGCAACATGACCATGATTCCCATTGCATGCATGCACGCATCCATCCATACATCCTCTTTAATTACTTGTCACATAATCTTTTTTGCCTATGTGGCATGAATGTTACTACTCCCTCCGTTCCATAATTCAGTTACTCCCACTATGACTAGTCTCAGTCTCAGGAGCTGCCCATACCTGGCCTCGACCGACCAAACCTCCCGGTGTGGACGACTCATCAGACAACGCCTTACGGGTCAAAGCCCACGCCACAACCAAATCCAAGGCAATGGAATGGCAGTGGCTGGCAGCACCGTAGAGACAGGGAACTGACGTGGCAGCCACCCGGACAATGGGTCAGCGAGTCGGCAATGAGAGCTTGACTGATTTGTTTCAGGGTTTGAGAGAGAGAGAGAGAGAGAGAGAGAGAGAGAGAGAGAGAGAGAGAGAGGAGGATCCATACTGAATCCAAAACAAAATGCAACTGAACTGAGCATATGTAGCGTAGCAAAAGAGGGCTCAGTTTTGCATTTCATCTTCAAACCCAACACTCACATCTCTTGCTGCATAATCCACCCATTGCCATGTAAGAGAACTGCCCTGGTTATCACTCATCAGAATGACCATCCAAGGCAAAGAACATCCAACATTGGCGATGAATTGGACAGGCTGCAAGAGAGAAGGGTGGGCTCTAAGGCCAACTCCAACGCAGACACCAATTTTCTGGCACTGTTTAGTCCCACCTCGCCGAGCTGTCTTGATTGCTCAAGACATTATTTCAGCCACAGTCATCATCATCGGCATCGCCCCTCCTTTTTTTCCAAAAAGGAGGTTGAATCCCCGAGCAACATGACCATATATCCATACATATTTTTTTTCTTTTCTTTTTTGCGGAGTGATATCCATACATATATGCATGCATACATCCATGTATCCATAGATCCATCCATCCTGCTCAGGAGCTGCTCATACCTGGCCTCGACCGACCAAACCTCCCACACGGACGACGCATCAGAAGACACCGTACGGTTCCCAGCCGACGCGCACGACCAAATCCAAGGCAATGGGACGGCGGTGGCAGGCAGCACCGTAGCAGTGGGGAACTGACGCGGTGGGCATCCGGACGATAGGTCAGCGATCCGGCAACGAGAGCTCACCTGATTTGTTTTAAAAATATACTCCCTCCGTTCGAAACCAAGTGTCGTGGTTTTAGTTCACGACACATGAATGCATCCATTCATCCATCCTTCTCAGGAGCTGCTCATACCTGGCCTCGACCGACCAAACCTCCCGCACGGACGAGGCATCAGACATCATCCTACGGCTCCCAACCGACGCCACAACCGAATCCAAGCCAATGGAATGGCGGTGGCTGGCGGCACCGTGGCAGCGCTGGGGAACTGAGGCGGCAACGAGAGCTCGGCTGATTCGGTTTAGGATTTACTGGTGTGAACTCTACGCGTGCGCGCGCGCGCAGAGTGAGAGAGAGAGAGCGAGAGAGAGATGGGGACCGTACCGGATCCAAAGCAAGACGCAGCCAAGCTGCGAGAAATCCATCGACGGCGGCTCAAATCCCGCGCCGGGCCGACAAAGCCCTCGACCGGAGCGCACCACGGGCCCCGCCGCTCGGTCCCCAGCCCGCACGGCCGCGGACGCCCCCCGCATCGGCGGCAGCCCCGAGGGGCCTCCGAGCCGATGCGCGGTCCGGCGCGGCGAGAGGGGCTGGCCCCGAGGAGCGGCGACCCGGCGCGTCCGCCGCTCGGGAGCCTGGCCGGCGCCAGCGGCTCCATCCATCATCGCCGCCGTCTGGGGAGGGGCGCGGTCATCGGCCACGGCGTGCGGGACGGGCGCGGCGGCAGGATTCGGTGAGATATGGTTAGAGCGCTCGCGTTGCATGCTCCGCCGCCGCGCGCAGCCATGCCGCCGGTGGCCTCTCGCACCAGATCCGGGTTCAGGTCCGGCTGTAGATGCTGTAAATAAGGAGCAGAGAAGGGGTCATTTAGCAAAAATAATACTACTCCAAATGCATGGAGGGAAAGGGGAATGAGGGCGGTGGTGCAGTGTAGGTGAGGGGAGGGGAAGAAGGATGAAGGCAGGCTAGCGCACTAGAGTTACAACGACTCAACGAGTGCACGTGTCGTGTTGGGACAGAGACCCGGT
Organism: Aegilops tauschii subsp. strangulata; assembly: GCF_002575655.3. Lineage (NCBI taxonomy): Eukaryota > Viridiplantae > Streptophyta > Magnoliopsida > Poales > Poaceae > Aegilops > Aegilops tauschii. The sequence goes on along the minus strand of NW_027332465.1, from coordinate 625,383 downwards.
GACAGCATGTCACGCCCTAAGCGACCCATCTCCTCCGCGTGTGTTTGTTTGGGTCACCGCGGACAAAAACTCCGACTCAACGCGCGATTCAAACCCAAAACGTGTCCGCTAGATGTTTACGCCGATCCATTTCTGGCCTAAATTTGGGCCTGGTTTACGTCCGCTAGATGTCCGCCACGGCCTTACATATCGGCCACCCAACCACCGCACGCGCTCATAGTAGACGCGCCCACCTACCTCGGGCCCACCTGGCAGTGGGTGAGAGTGTCGCATGCCCGTCCTTTTTAATGCAAGCGTGTGGCGGGGCCGACGTCATCCACTTCCACCGCCCGTCCACATCTGGCCACGCCTGCTCCCTCGCTGGCAATCAGAAACCCTAGCCAGCCAGCCAGATTTGGGGTTCTTCAGTGGGAAGGAGAAGGGCAAGTTTAGTGCAGGCGCGAGCTCTTCTCACGCGCCTCCTTCCCCGCCGTTGTCGGCTCGCCGTGGCTCGCCACCGCGGGAGCGGGAGCGGTTGTACATACCAGTCCACCAAGCGCAGTGGCACTGGCAGTACCGTCGCCCCCTGCAATATCCAGACATAAGCCTGTCGCACAGTTGGCATCTGGACCCACAAAGGATCCCCATTCCGGCAGTGCCGTGCTCGGGAGGGCGCATGCCGAGGATGTTCGCCGGCGACGCGAGCTCCTGACGTCGGATCAGTGCGCGACGCATGCCTACGCGCCAGACTACCCAACTAGGAGCGCTGGTTTACACTAGAACACGAGGAGGAGCGCCGCGCGCGGCATCCACATCGACCACGTTGTGCACCCTCCCCTCTCCCCCGCCTCCGCCAGACGTCTTGCCGGAGGAGGAGGAGCGCATGCGACCTACTAGGCTGTGGAGGCCGCCATGCAGCGCGCCCTGGAGGAGAGCCAGCGCGAGGAGGACACGCGCTGGGTTGGCCATGGAGGAGGCCCTCACGTTGTCCGTGGCCGCCCCGGCGACTGTGTCATCCTCCCTTCGCTGTTGCCGTCGCAGGGCGTTCCTCCCCCGAGCCGAAGCCGCAATCCACGAAGCACCAGCCGAAGGTCTACCAGTGAACCGACCAGCTCCGTGAGTGGGTCAGCGCCGCGCGTGTGGCTTGGGGGACGCCGGAGCAGGAAGCCACGTACCTCCAACAATGGACAGCGCACGCCGACGGCGAGCAGCAATTGGAGCTGGAGCGTCGCTTGGCGCGGGAGGCGGAGGAGGAGCGCGCCCATGCAGTAGCAGTGCATCCACCACCCCCATAGCCAGCGGGACAGACGGTGGAGGCAGCGCGTGCGCCGTGGGATACCACCTTTCCCTGGGCTGGAGCCGGTGTTCATCGACCTCACCGGCCCCGGGGAAAAGGACGACGCATGGGCGACAAATGTTTAAGTGACGAAGCAAACTTTTTTTCAAATTTTATTAATGTTTAAGTGAACTTTGGGCGACAAATGTTTAAGTGGACTTTGGGCGACATGTTTATTGGCCATTTATGTTTAATCATGCGTATTTTCCCACCCGTTGAGTGCACCAGCCGACCCAAATAAAAAAATGGGCGCGCCCGTCGTGTACATTTGGGTCACCGTATTGGAGTTGCTCTAACATGGTCGTTGGATTGTAAGTCAGAGAGAGAGAGATGGGGGGACAGTACCAGATCGAAAGCAAAACGTAGCCAAGCTGCGAAAAATCCATGGACGGCGGCTCAGATCCCGCGCCGGCCCGACCAAGCCCTCGACCGGAGCGCACCACGGGCCCCGCCGCTCGGTCCCCAGCCCGCACGGCCGCAGACGCCCCCCGCATCGGCGGCAGCCCCGAGGGGCCTCCGAGCCAATGCGCGGTCCGGCGCGGCGACCCGGCGCGTCCGCAGCTCGGGAGCCTGGCCGGCGCCAGCGGCTCCCTCCATCATCGCCGCCGTCTGGGGAGGGGCGCGGTCATCAGCCACGGCGTGCGGGATGGGCGCGGCGACAGGATTCGGTGAGATATGGTTTAATCATGCGTATTTTCCCACCCGTTGAGTGCACCAGCCGACCCAAATAAAAAAATGGGCGCGCCCGTCGTGTACATTTGGGTCACCGTATTGGAGTTGCTCTAACATGGTCGTTGGATTGTAAGTCAGAGAGAGAGAGAGATGGGGGGACAGTACCAGATCGAAAGCAAAACGTAGCCAAGCTGCGAAAAATCCATGGACGGCGGCTCAGATCCCGCGCCGGCCCGACCAAGCCCTCGACCGGAGCGCACCACGGGCCCCGCCGCTCGGTCCCCAGCCCGCACGGCCGCAGACGCCCCCCGCATCGGCGGCAGCCCCGAGGGGCCTCCGAGCCAATGCGCGGTCCGGCGCGGCGACCCGGCGCGTCCGCAGCTCGGGAGCCTGGCCGGCGCCAGCAGCTCCCTCCATCATCACCGCCGTCTGGGGAGGGGCGCGGTCATCGGCCACGGCGTGCGGGACGGGCGCGGCGGCAGGATTCGGTGAGATATGGTTAGAGCGCTCGTGTTGCATGCTCCGCCGCCGCGCGCAGCCATGCCCATGCCGCCGGTGGCCTCTCGCAACCGGACTGGTCCGAGGTAGCTGGCTAGCTAGGGTTCGGCGCCGGCGGGAGAAGATCGCTCCAGATCCGGGTCCAGGTTCGGCTGTAGATAGATGCTGTAAATAAGGACCAGAGAAGGGGTCATTTAGCAAAAATAATACTACTCCGATGCACGGAGGGGAAGGGGAACGAGAGCGGGGCAGTTGTAGACTAGCCACAGTGGGAGTAACTTCAGCAGTAACATTGAGTCCAACTCAGCAAATTTACTTATGTGGCAATGAGTTAATAAGGAGAGAGGTAGTTTGAGTAACTTAGCTAGTTACTGTAACATCACATGTTCCAATGCAATATGAGTTTATAACCTAATAAATGAGGCTTTGCATTTTACCATACTTATGTTACTACCCACTATGAAGGTAGTAACATAGTCTAGGGATATGTGTATGTTACTAGTGTATGTTACTCTCCATTGTGGCTGGTCGTAGGCTGTACTAGGTGAGGTGAGGGAAGAAGGATGAAATGAAAGGCACCTTCAGCCCTTGAAGGGAGGGGAGGGGAGGGCACACGCATGCGGGTGGAGTTGGACAGAGTGCACGTGTCCTCTTGTGTCGTGACGGTGCATTTTCTTGAGGGTCTCTTCTCAAATAAAATAATAGTAAAAAGTAGAGACAATAACAATGACGTGGCTCGCTGGCGCACGGGCGCCCGATCGCAGCACCGAGCGCTCTCCCAGAAAAGGAAGGAGCGGCCCCCGCGCGCGACCAGACAGCCAAAAAAGGAAAGGAGCCCCCCCACCCCCCCCCCCCCCCCCCCCGCGCGCGCGAAATCGACCTATCCAAGCCCGCGCGAATCACGGGTGGATCGCGCGCGCCCCGATCACACCTGGTCCCCCCCGGCCCCCGCTTCGTCGTACCTATCGTCGCCCAAGCTTCGGTCCCCACCCCCTCCCTGCACCCCCTCCCACGCTCCCTTGCAGACGCCTCACGCAACCCCCTCCTCCCTTTTCCTTGAAGGACAAGCCCACACAAGGGTCCCCTTCTTCCTCCTTGCTCCTCCTTTCTTCCTCTAAACAAGATCTGCCCCATCTATGGCGTCTTGAAGAACAAAGCCGACGCAGGAACACCTCCTTCCTCCTCCTTGCTCCAAAAACCAGATCTGGAGAGAAAAAAAGAGACCTACCTCCCCCCAAAAAGGTAAGAACCACCTCCACCCGACTCCTCTCTCTCTTCCCTACTCAACCACCCCAGCCCTTCCCTGCTTGAACATCAACTAGTCCAGTTTTTAGTTCGTTCTTTTGATCTGGTGAAAAAGCAACTTGTAGACCACTTTGAGCCAACCCTATGTATGGCATGCATCTTGAGCAACTGTTATGATACAAAAAAGCAACACCAGTACAAAAATAGGGCAACTCTAGTGCGAAACAAAATGCAGGACCATTGCACAGTTTTGCAGGTGCATTGCAACACCAAAACATAATTTCTCTATATTGTATGCATTGAAACCTGCTTGGCTTTCTTTCCTATCCTAGTATAAGGTGCTTGGGGTTCATGAGCGACCCTGATCAGGAAACAAACCTGACAACTAGAACAGTTAACTGAAGCAACTATCTTCATTTTTGAAGCAACTCTGGTAAAGAAAGAGCTATGCAAGCGTAGTTGTTCAGAAATTCTAGAGTTGCCTCTACCAGATGTAAGAACATGACAACTCTAGTACTAAAACACATGCAACTTCCCTGTGCATTAAAGCATGTACTATCAACAACATAAAACTCATGTTATAAGCAAGGGTAGAAAGTATTAACTTGCATTTGTTAACACACAACTTTTGCCATATCAGTATGGTTCTCGCTAAAAAAGACACAAACGACAAACGCACAAAACAAATGACACGTGATAAACAGATTCGAACAATCCCACACTAAGATACTCTGCTACATTCCATATGGTCTCACTAAAAAAATAAAAAAGACATAAACTACACCAAATGATAGGCCTCCTGCTCCTGGTAAGCTCTCCGTCACATATGCACATTGTTTCCCATCATCAAAAGTTGTAATCTGCTGCTGAAAAAAGGCACAAATGAATCAGCGCATGTCATGTAAAACAAATCTTTGCTGCTATATATGTGTGTCATACTGGTAAAAACATAAAACATATAAGAAAAAAAAGAAGAAACAAGAAACTTTTGAGAAAAAAGAAGATAGAAATTGCCTCTGTTTACTTTATAGTTGCCCAAACAAGTGTTTATAGTTGCTCCTTTATATTCTACAACTAGTTTGTTCAAAAAGGTCGTGCTTGCTTTTGTGGTGGGCTAACACACAATTTGTTGCAGGTTGATTGTTCATGATGATTGATCTGAATGAACCACCACTTGACGTAGAGTCCATCAACATTTCAGTCGAGTTGGGTGCACCCTTCTTACATGCAGGGGATGAGCAGGAGCACAACATTTGGAGGAGGAGGTTGGTGAGTCTCCTGACCCCAACGTTGGCTCTAACACTACTCATGTCCCGGACAATCGTGTTGCCGCTCCCCCACCTATGGTTGCTCCTGCTAATGCTTTAGTTCATGAGGCACATGAGTTGGAAGACGAAGAAGCTGGGTCACAGCCAGAACAACCTTATGTTGGCTTGCGCTTCGACACATTAGAGGATGCGAAGTAGGGCTTTTCAATCAAGTCAAATACGTCTTACAGGTCGGCCTACACAGGCGTGCTGGAAAAACAGCAATTCTGCTGTAACCAGTTCCGCAAACCAGTAGAGAGGGTTGGGATCCCGGATGTTGCCTCGTCAAGAAAAAACACTACATGCCTGAGTTCACCTGAACAAGATGTTGAAGAGGATGCCGAGGAACACACTTTCAAGAAGAAGAGGAAGCGAGAAACTGTGAAGCAAACAAAATGTCGTGCTAAGATGGTGGTGAAGCTTAAAGATGACAGATGGGAGATTATCACTTTTATTGCAGATCACAACCATCCACTGATTGACAAGCCATCGCTTTCGAAATACCTCCGTTCTCACCAAGGCATCCCGCCGGAACAGAAAAAAATTCTGACTCACCTAAACGACTTCAACTTGACGGCAGGTACAACTCACATTGGATTAAATCTTTTTACCACAGAATTGTTACTTATTCCTGCATCAAGTACTTTGACCTGAGCCAACTATGTTCATTTTTTATGCAACTATGTTCATTTTTTGTGCAACTCTGGTAATTAAAAAAAGCATGACCCAAGCAGAAAACCTTGGTGTTTCCTATTCCTACCTCAACTACTTGGATTTCTTTCCTATCCTAGTATAAGGTGCTTAGGATTCATGGGCAACCCTGATCAGGGAGAAAAACTGGCAACTTGAACAGTAAACTGAGGCAACTATGTTCATTTTCCGTGCAACTCTGATAAATAAATAAATAAGACATCACCTAGCAGAAAAATAAAACTTGGTGGGATACAGGCTTGGTTCTTGTTCTACTTATGCATAATTGTTACTTTATGTTCTCTATAAAAACAAGTTGCTCGCTGCATTGTGGTTAGTTAGTCCTGAAAAACACAAGTTTCTGTTTTTTTATGGCAGGAAAGATGATGATGTTAATGTCATCATACTACGGCTCGGAGTTTATTGTTCCGTACACAGCTAAAGCCATCCATAACCACTGTTCGAAGGTCAATGCCCCAACTAAAGACATTGACATTGAAGAAACACTAAACTACTTTTGCAAGGTGATGGAAAACGACCCACGATTCTTCTTTAAATGCAAGACAGATGCGGAAGGCGAGACAGAAAACTTGTTTTGGGTGGATGGTGTGGCACGGAAAGCATACGCGGAGGCTTATCATGATTGCGTATCATTTGATGCAACTTATCTCACGAACATGTACAATATGCCGTTTGCCCCTTCATTGGCATCAACAGACATGGGCAGTCAATTATGCTTGGGTGTGGATTTGTCCCGCAGGAACTAGCCTCAAGTTATTGTTGGGGAAGTAGTAATTTCAAAAAAAATCCTACGCACACGCAAGAACATGGTGATGCATAGCAACGAGAGGCGAGAGTGTTGTCTACGTACCCTCGTAGACCGTAAGCGGAAGCGTTTTATCAACGCGGTTGATGTAGTCGTACACCTTCACGATCCGTCCCGATCAAGTACCGAACATACGACACCTCCGCGTTCAGCACACGTTCAGCTCGATGACGTCCTCGCCTTCTTGATCCAGCAAGAGGGGCGAAGTAGTAGATGAGTTCCGGGAGCACGACGGTGTGGTGACGGTGTTGGTGAAGAACAATCTCCGCAGGGCTTCGACTAAGCACTACGAAAACTATGACGGAGGATAAACTAGAGGGGACGGGGTAGCCGGCACATGGCTTGGTGTTTCTTGATGTGTCTTGGGTGCTAGCCCTACCCCTCTATTTATATGTTGAGCCTTGGGGTCGAAACTTGGAGTAAAAGCCTCCACAAAGTCGGTTTCACCCGAAAGGCAAGAGTCCTTCTCGGACTCCAGGGCCAGACGCCAGGGTCCCTGGCGTCTGGACCCTGGACTCTGCAAAACTTCCTTTTGCGCTTTCCAAAAACCTTGTGGGCTTTCCCCTTTGGCCCAAATAAAGTGTTCTCGTACCCAAACATTTCGGGAAACATCCGGAACCCCTTCCGGAGACCAAACACTATTATCCCATATATCAATCTTTATCTCCGGACCATTCCGGAGTTCCTCGTCATGTCCGTGATCTTATCCGGAACTCCGAACAACATTCGGTCACCAACATACATAACTCATATAATACTTTATCATCAACGAACGTTAAGCGTGCGGACCCTACGGGTTCGAGAACTATGTAGACATGATCGAGACACTTCTCTGGTCAATAACCAATAGCGGAACCTGGATGCCCATATTGGCTCCTACATATTCTACGAAGATCTTTATCAATCGAACCGCATAACAACATACGTTGTTCCTTTTGTCATCGGTATGTTACTTGCCCGAGATTCGATCGTCGGTATCTCAATATCTAGTTCAATCTCGTTACCGGCAAGTCTCTTTACTCGTTCTATAATGCATCATCCCGTAACTAACTCATTAGTCACATTGCTTGTAAGGCTTATAGTGATGTGCATTACCGAGAGGGCCCAGAGATACCTCTCCGACAATCAGAGTGACAAATCCTAATCTCGATCTATGCCAACTCAACAAGTACCATCGGAGACACCTGTAGAGCACCTTTATAATCACCCAATTACGTTGTGACATTTGGTAGCACACAAAGTGTTCCTCCGGTATTCTGGAGTTGCATAATCTCATAGTCATAGGAACATGTATAAGTCATGAAGAAAGCAATAGCAGTAACTAAACGATCAAGTGCTAAGCTAACGGAATGGGTCAAGTCAATCACATCATTCTCCTAATGATGTGATCCCGTTAATCAAATGACAACTCATGTCCATGGCTAGGAAACTTAACCATCTTTGATTAACGAGCTAGTCAAGTAGAGGCATACTAGTGACACTCTGTTTGTCTATGTATTCACACATGTACTAAGTTTCCGGTTAATACAATTCTAGCATGAATAATAAACATTTATGATGATATGAGGAAATAAATAATAACTTTATTATTGCCTCTAGGGCATATTTCCTTCAGTCTCCCACTTGCACTAGAGTCAATAATCTAGATCACATCGCCATGTGATTTAACATCAATAGTTCACATCACCATGTGATTAACACCCATAGTTCACATCATCATGTGACCAACACCCAAAGGGCCGGTTTACTAGAGTCAATAATCTAGTTCATGTCGCTGTGTGATTAATACCCAAAGAGTACTAAGGTGTGATCATGTTTTGCTTGTGAGAGAAATTTAGTCAACGGGTCTGCTACATTCAGATCCGTATGTATTTTGCAAATTTCTATGTCTACAATGCTCTGCACTGAGCTACTTTAGCTAATTGCTCCCACTTTCAATATGTATCCAGATTGAGACTTGGAGTCATCTGGATCAGTGTCAAAACTTGCATCGACCTAACCCTTTATGACGAACCTTTTGTTACCTCCATAATCAAGAAACATATCCTTATTCGACTAAGGATAATTTTGACCCCTGTCCAGTGATCTACTCCTAGATCACTATTGTACTCCCTTGTCAAACTCAGTGTAGGGTATACAATAGGTCTGGTACACATCATGGCATACTTTATAGAACCTATGGCTGAGGCATAGGGAATGACTTTCATTCTCTCTCTATCTTCTGCCGTGGTCGGGCTTTGAGTCTTACTCAATTTCACACCTTGTAACACAGGCAAGAACTCGTTCTTTGACTGTTCCATTTTGAACTACTGCAAAATCTTGTCAAGGTATGTACTCATTGAAAAAACTTATCAAGCGTCTTGATCTATCTCTATAGATCTTGATGCTCAATATGTAAGCAGCTTCACCGAGGTCTTTCTTTGAAAAACTCCTTTCAAACACTCCTTTATGCTTTCCAGAAAATTCTACATCATTTCCGATCGACAATATGCCATTCACATATACTTATCAGAAAGGCTGTAGTGCTCCCACTCACTTTCTTGTAAATACAGGATTCACCGCAAGTCTGTATAAAACTATATGCTTTGATCACATTATCAAAGCGTACATTCCAACTACGAAATGCTTGCACTAGTCCATAAATGGATCATTGGTGCTTACACACTTTGTTAGCATATTTTGGATTGACAAAACCTTCTCGTTGCATCATATACAACTCTTCTTTAAGAAATCCATTAAGGAATACAGTTTTGACATCCATTTGCCAAATTTCATAAAATGTGGAAATTGCTAACATGATTCAGACGGACTTTTAAGCATCGATACAAGTGAGAAAATCTCATTGTAGTCAACACCTTGAACTTGTCGAAAACCTTTTGCGACAATTCGAGCTTTGTAGATAGTAACACTACTATTAGCGTGCGTCTTCCTCTTGAAGATCCATTTTATACTCTATGGCTTGCCGATCATCGAGCGAGTCAACCAAAGTCCATATTTTGTTCTCATACATGGATCCCATCTCAGATTTCTTGGCCTCAAGCCATTTCGCGGAATCTGGGCTCATCATCGCTTCCTCATAGTTCGTAGGTTCGTCATGGTCAAGTAACATGACCTCCAGAATAGGATTCTGTACCACTCTGGTGTGGACCTTACTCTGGTTGACCTACGAGGTTCGATAGTAACTTGATCTGAAGTTACATGATCATCATCATTAGCTTCCTCACTAATTGGTGTAGGAGTCACAGGAACAGATTTCTGTGATGAACTACTTTACAATAAGGGAGTAGGTACAGTTACCTCATCAAGTTCTACTTTCCTCCCACTCACTTCTTTCGAGAGAAACTCCTTCTCCAGAAAGGATACACTCTTAGCAACAAAGATCTTGCCTTCGGATCTGTGATAGAAGGTGTACCCAACAGTCTCCTTTGGGTATCCTATGAAGACACAATTCTCAGATTTGGGTTTGAGCTTATCAGGATGAAACTTTTTCATATAAGCATCACTACCCCAAACTTTAAAAATGACAACTTTGGTTTCTTGCCAAACCACAGTTCATATGGTGTCGTCTCAACGGATTTGGATGGTGCCCTATTTAACGTGAATGCAGCTGTCTCTAATGCATAACCCCAAAATGATAGTGGTAAATCGGTAAGAGACATCATAGATTGCACCATATCTAATAAAGTACGGTTACGATGTTCGGACACACCATTACGTTGTGGTGTTCCAGGTGGCGTGAGTTGCGAAACTATTCTGCATTGTTTCAAATGAAGACCAAACTCGTAACTCAAATATTCTCCTCCACGATCAGATCGTAGAAACTTTATTTTTATTGTTACGATGATTTTCCACTTCACTCTGAAATTATATGAACTTTTCAAATGTTTCAGACTTATGTTTCATCAAGTAGATATACCCATATCTGCTCAAATCATCTGTGAAGGTCAGAAAATAACGATACCCGCCGCGAGCCTCAATATTCATCAGACCACATACATTAGTGTGGATGATTTCCAACAAATCTGTTGCTCACTCCATTGTTCTAGAGAACGGCATTTTAGTCATCTTGCCCAAGAGGCATTGTCGTGGAATTGTCACGGCAGATGTCCTAGTGTGAGGACTTAGTCGTGAGGCCAACACATCTATGTGGTAGCTTGAGAGGGGTTGAGCGGAATCGAGAGACGCAACACAAGACAAGGATTTAGACAGCTTCGGGCCCCGGGAAACATCATCCGGTAACAACCCTACATGTTGTTTTGAGGCTAGGTCTCATTATCATCACGAGGGAGTCGCCGTAAACCGGCTGTCCTAGTTATGTCTAGCCCTAAGGTTATCCTCCTCCCCTCTTGGGGTGCCCTGCCCCTCCTTATATATGTTGAAGGGGCGGGTTACATGTAGAGTCCAACTCGGATTAAGACTTAAACTATTCTGACTTCTCTTCATGGGCTTAACGTCTTGGGCTTCATAACGTCTCGGGCTTCATAACCCCAGGCGACTCTATCTGCCGGGTTATGACTGTCAACCAGTTATCACTGTCCGCCGGGTTATGACTGTCTGTCGGTTTATGATGGTCTGCCGGTTTATGATGGTCTGCCGGGTTATGACTTCCTGCCGGTTTATGATCTGACTTAACATCTGTCGGGTTATCATCTGACTTAACACCTGCCGGGTTATCATCTGACTTAACACCTGTCGGGTTATCATCTGACTTAACACCTGCCGGTTTACCAGGTCCCGCGGGGTTATAACTCCGGCCGGGTCATACCGCAGGGTATATCCCCGACATTAGCCCCCAGTTTAATTTGGATTTATCCATGTTAAACTGATCCTGATCATCCTTAAGTCCTTGTCACTTCCTTCTTCTAGAAAATCCGGGTCAATAGGCCAGCTTCATAATCAATTTGCTGACATTGGTTTGTCACAGAGAAATATTGTGAAGAATAATTCATTTGACTCAGCTCCCAATGCTTAACAAAAATATTGGTCTTTGAAATACTCATCTGATCTTCAGCCGGTTTAAGAATGTAGAACTTGCCGGTTTAAGAATGTAGAACTTGCCGGTTTAAGAATGCAGAACTTGCCGGTTTAAGAATGTAGAACTTGCCGGTTTATCATTGTCGGTTTACAAATATTGATGGCACCGAGTCATAATTGTAGTTAACATCAAGCTTGAAAATATACCTCTTATATGCCTATCACTTGTAGCCCCCAAGTCTTAAGAAGGTAGCATAGCAACAGCTTAAGACTTGCTTCAATATAAATATCACAATCTTGAAGAAATCCGATTTGTTCATCCCAGTCATTAGTCATAAACTGAGTATTCCATATATGTAGCCCCCAAGTGCCGGGTTGTCATACTTGCAGCAACCTGGGACTTGTAATTACCTGATGCTCATAAAAACTTCAACCAGTGTAGCCCCCAAGGGCCGGGTCATTATGCAATAATGAGCAAGGACTTTGTAAATATAATCATGTAAACTTTGAACAACAACGTGTATCCCCAAAGGACCGGCTCAGTAAGATAATATTGAGCTGGGACTTGATATATACTTCAATGAAAATAACATCATATGATGTAACCCCCATCATGGGGCTTGAACCCACGTCCACAAGGTTAACAGCCTTGTGCTTTACCAACTGAGCAGTGGACCCTTCAATATAATGGATTAAAAGCTTTGTACCTTGAATTGTTGACAGGAGCAATTGGTAGCCCCCAAGGGCCGGCTCATTACGATGTGATGAGTCGGGTCTTCAATAAGGTGAGCAAACAATGACTTTGCATTAGCCCCCAAGTATCATGGTGCATGCTTGCAGCGACATGAGACTTGCATTTTTGATGTAATCTCAACTAGAATAATGTAGCCCCTAAGTGCCGGGTCGTAAGCCTGCAGTGACTTGGGACTATTCCTTCCATTGTAGAATAAATTATATCCATTGCGCAGAAGCGACTTTGAAAACCTCAATCATAATATTGGTTATTGATAACCATAATAAAAATCCAGCCGTGTTGGCTATTAAAGATTTGAATAATATAACCTGGTTTGAAAACCGATTCCTGCCATATAAACCGGTATATCCGTGCCCATATGATACATGCTATGATGTGTAATGATGATGCAATGTATGACGCAATATATGATGATGTATGTGTATGATCAAGAGGGTTTAAGCTATGGTTCGGATATGACCAGAGCCCCCAAGTAGTCATAATTGTGGCATTGCGCCGATCAAGAGGTGTAGCTATGGTTCGAATACGACCAAGCCCCCAAGTGATTTCCCTGGTGCCCTTATGCCTATCAAGAGGTGTAACTATGGTTCGAACCCATAGCCCCCAAGTGATTTCCCTGGTGGCCTTTAAGCCTATCAAGAGGTGTAGCTATGGTTCGAATACGACCAAGTTCCCAAGTGATTTCCCTGGTGCCCTCATGCCTATCAAGAAGTGTGACTATGGTTCGAACATAGCCCCCAAGTGATATTGTGAGTTGTGCTCAAGGGATACCCATGTTTGAGTTGTGCTGTGCAGCAGACTCTCTTTGGCCCCTTATGATTATATTGGCTTGATAGCCGGATTACCGAAGTAACCAGAGCTGTGCTCTTATGATAATATTGGCTTGATAGCCGGATCAATGGGCAATCATAACTTTGCTCTATAAAGCAGAAGCCCCTATTTGATCTATAATATGATAAGCCAATAAGGCAGGATACCCATGTTTGAACCGCGCATCATGGCAACAGATCCTCTTCGGCAACCATAACTTTTTGCAAGAGATAAATTCTTCTTGAACCGAGATTTTTGAACCGGATATTGAGAGCGTCAGAGCTTTGCAAGAGATAGTTTCCTTTTAAACCGGATTTGAACCAGATACTAAGGGCTTCAGCGCTGTGTGGGAGACGGGATTTCCCTTAAATCGGACTATAAACCGCATGCATCATTGTGAGCCGGAATATTCCCGACAGCCTTTAAATTGTCATCAATATAACAGTAGCCTCCGGGACCGGGTTATCTTTCCCTTCAACGTCTTTGGGCACTTTGAACTTGCTGAAACTGGCAAGACTTGCCGAATCATATGATCGTAGCCCCCGAGTCTTAAGATGACTCAAGGAGTTGTCTTGAGATTCTCCGTACTTTGACCATAGCAGAAGGTACATATCATTGGTGTTGATAGCGCAATGTGAATCCACAGAAGGTTGAGGTAACTGTGGCGGGTTATAAATGATCCCTTACGAGCCGTGTCAGCAACTCGGCCACTGGTTCATTCCAACTGGTTGTTTGAAGTTAACCAAACTGTAGTGGCAGCGATTTGTGCGCATGTCCATTGAGCCATCCAGCGCAGACGGCGGCTGAATGATAATTTGCCTCCAATTTGTTGGAAGAAAAACCGGGCTACCCAAGTAGTGACTTGCTCATACTCAATAAATGTAACATCCCAAAATTTCAATTTGGAATGTTATACATTAGATCATCATTGCATAGCATATTTTATTGCATGTTGGCAAAATCATCGAAAATCCTAAGCAACTCAAGGACCCTCGGAGAGAGTTGGGGATTTTTCGCGGTTTTCATATTTGATTTTTATCAAATAATGAAACGAGGATTTTTTTGGTTTTAATTTATTTTTCTCTCCGAAAAATATTTCATATTAAAATATACGAGAGGAGAAAATATGACTTCTCCAAAATAATTGAAATATTGGAGGAAAAATATTAAAATCAAATATTTGATTTTATTCGGATTTTATTTGCAATTTTATTTGCATTAGAAAAATTGCACGTTTTCAAAAACTGCATTTTTGGGCCAAGAAAATGTTCATCTCGTTCTAATTATTTTAATTAGACGGCGAAAATTTGTTTTGGCATTTTTGGATTTTTATTTATTTTTCTATGATTTTCTTTAGGTTCGGCGAAATTATTTAAAAAAAATCCCTCGAGCGCCGACTGGGCCGAAGCCCAGCCGAGCGGCCCAGCCCACCCCGCCGCCGTCTCCCTCCTGGAGACTGCGCCGCCGCCCGAGTCCGGCTCGAGGCCGACTCCCGCCGCCTTGGCCCCTCCCCCACGGCAACACCCCCCCACCTATAAGTACCCCGCCCCGCCGCCACCTCCCCCAGACCCGAAGCCGCCGGAGCCGAGCCGCACGACCCCGCCGCCGAGAGGAGCCGCCGCCCGGAGCCCTGAACGCCGCCGCCCGCCGCCCCTCGACGTCGCCCGTCCCCTCCCCGAGCCCCGCTGCCCCTCGCCGCACCCCTACGACCCCGCCGGAGCCCGTCCCGAGCCTCGCCGGAGGTTAGCCGCCGCCGCCGTCCGTTTTTTTTTCAAAAAAACCGTTCGGTTTATTTTTTTCCGAAACCCTAGGTTTATTTTTTTATAGATCGGTTTATTTTTTTCTTTGGTTTAGTTAGTTAGTGAACGTTCGCCGATCCGTTCGTTTTAACGAACGTGTTCGCCGGTTAGTCGCAGTTAACGAACGTCCATTCGTTTAACTGTTCGTCAGTTTTCTTTTTTGTCGGTTTTTCCGCGATTATTCCAGATCGCGATTTCTGATCTGATTTTTGTTCTGGTATATCTTTTAGCTCGTTTATCGGAATCAGGTGATTCAAGCGCCTAGAGTTTCGTCTCGAAATTCTCTTTCTATCTAACGTACTCAAACAAGTTTTTGCTACTGTAAAATTTGACTTAGATCCAGATTAGTAAACGAAGATTGTTTCTTTCGCCGTTTGACTTTCGTTGCTTCGTTTGATTTGATTCTTTTTGCAAACCGGAGTTCTTAAGTTGAACTTTCTGGTTAGATCTTTATTTGAGTTTTACATGTGCATTAGATGAGTGCTTATTGTATGCTTGTTTGTTTGCGATAGAGTACCCGGAGTGCGCCGCTTTCTACTTCGAATCTCTAGGTTTCACGGATCATCAGCAAGGCAAGTAACACTTTGATCATACCTCTTTACTACCCAGTTTTATTGCATTAGACCAATCCTCAAACATTGCATGATTAGGATCTAATTAAATTGTGGGTATTGGGAAGTAGTTGAGGTAGTACCTATCACCTGTTTATTATCAAACCCTTGGGAGTTACTTCTACGTTGCTCATATTACTATGCTATGCTAGTAGACGTGGATTGGGTTTGAGTGTTACCATGACAGATGTGAGATTGTTAATTAATGGTTAACCTTAAGGTGGCAACTAAAACTCACATCTGGGTGGATTGAGGTACCTGCGTATTCCAGGATTGCCTGTTTTTCTTTTGGACCGCCACCCAGGTTCAAAGGGATCATGAGATTATTCATGCTAGAAACTTCCGTGTGCAGCCACAAGTTATTATGGGCTCTAGCATAGTTGATTAAGTTGTGTGAGCTCTTGAAGAGGTAGACTAGCAGATGTAGGGGTTGTAGGTGGTACTGTCTACCCGGAGTAGAGAGTTAACACTTCTGAAAGACTGTGTCTCGGTCATCCGTTTCTCAAACACCCTGAAGTGTGAGAATCCCAAGGGAGGAGATCGAGTCTTGTGGGGAAAAGTGCGCAAACCTCTGCAGAGTGTATAAACTAATCATGGTTAGCCGTGTCCCCGGTTATGGACATCTTGAGTATCTAGTACTTGGATTATCATGTGAATCTCATCATGTTACTTTAATTAATTTTGTTGGGTTAATGACGATACTTAATTGGGATTGAGAATGCTGTCAACCATTCTCAATGTTTAACAACCACCATGATAGTTAAATAAAATTTATTCCTTTGCAGTAGGGAAAAATTGGCTTTTCGCAAAACTGTAACCATAGAGCCTTCTACCAGCCATATATGCATGCAGTATAGCATTATTTTGTTCATTACCCTCTATGTGTTACATTGCCAGCATATTCCATGTGCTGACCCGTTTTCGGGCTGCAACGTTTCATGTTGCAGACTTTTCAGACGACGAGTAAGGTGCCTTAGGTCGTGGTCTTATACTTAGTGATGCCATTGGAGTTGATGGACTCACTTATCTTCCAAGTCTTCCGCTGTTATCGTTTTAGTTGGCCTTAAGCCATATTTGTCATACTTATTTCTCTCTTGAGATACTCGATGTAATAAGTGTGTGATTGCTACTCTGTTATAAATCCTCCAAGTACTGTGCGTGTCAGCATTACTGATCCAGGGATGACACTGGTGCACAGAAGCACAGACTGTTTGAGGTCTGGTCGCTACAATAAATAGCTCATGCAGACAGGTGCGGCCCGGTGTGTTGATGTAGACCAGACCGCAAGGGCGGTAGCGTAAGCATTTCCGTTGAGCATGGCAGCTGTGCAAAATGACGATGCTATGCACTCAATATCCGTGATATAACTCCACTTCGGCAGTGAATAATTGTCCTGATGTATTTGGATGATAGATGATCTTTATCGTCTGTGCCATGATCATGGAACAAACATGTTAAAAGGAGGACAATTGTTCCCGGAGGAACTTAAAGTATATTGAAAAAATAAATAAGGTGGATAGCACCTGATCTTTTCCTGGGACATCAAACCAGTCATGTCGGTCGTCGTTTTTCCAATTGATCTGAATTTTACTGCTTCCACTTTTTTTTGCATTCCCTGACTCCACGTACATCTGGTCACCATGCAATTCACTTGTATCCTAATGGAGCAGACTAGACTGCATGTCTCATCCAAGAGATAGCAATGAGCGACCTGACGCGCCTGGGAAACGGGCAGTAGAGGAAGACGATGTTCTCGGTGGTTCGTAGATGACAGCGTGAGGCGGAGACCAGGCGCAACGAGGGCGACTTGTTACGAAAACCAGGCCTGACGGTAACTCGCAGACGCTTTGAGCGCAAAACAAACCGAGACGGCGACTGAACCTGTAGTGGCTTGTAGATGGTGGTGCGAGACTGCCGGCGGGCAGAGCGAGGCGACTCTCCGTGCGGGGCGGGTCAGAAACAGAGGCGGAGTGAGGCCCAATCCAGATTGGAAACAGAAGAAGGCCAAAAGGCTCTTGGTGCGGTGGCGACTTAGAAGCAGAGTCAAATCGAAGCAGCCAGCGGATTGGTATGATACGAGTGGCCATGGAGACAGTTTGAAGGAGGGAAGCAGAGGCCTCGGCAGCGAAGGAAAGCGCCGGTGAGAGGTCGCAGTAGGCAGCTTAGCACGACCAAAACGGCGACTGGGCGGCGGGTCAGGGTGGCGCGGCCGCGCGGTGACTTGGCCCGAGGGTGAAGTAGCAGCAAAGCATAACCCGACGGCGGTTTAACAAATGCAAGCCGGAAGCGCAGAAGTCATCCAGACTGTATGCATGGATCTTTTGAGAGAGCTTGTTTCAGCAGAGGGGCACTGAGTTTCCATGGCCACAACAGAGGCGAGACCTCCTTTGAACAAGGGGCGGCTCTGTAATGGTGCAGGACGGCCGGTTCGGCAACTGACGGCCGCTTTAGCGGGTGAGAGCCGGCTCAAAGTCAGGCCGCGGCAGCTCATCGCAAGGATGGGATGGCGATGACTCGGTGCCCGGCGGGTTGCAGGGCGGGTCGATGAAGGTGCATCCGCGACAGCGGCGGGTCGGAAAGGCGCAACCATGGCCGGTTTAGCGCGACGGGTGAGAGATGCAGTCCGGCAGGCCGGATCACCGACGGAGGCGACGCGAGGCTGGGCTCGAGACCATGCTGATTTTCGGCAGAATCGGAGCACCAGGTGGCGGCTCAACATATTGGTGACGGCTCGAGACCGCACGGAGCGAGGGCGGCTCAATGGCACGTCCGCGATTTTGAGGCGGAGACGAACGACAGCTTGTAAAGGCAGAGTGAGGCTGGGGCGACTCGGCGGGCTTTCGGGTCACAGTTGTCTTGGAAAAATCCCCCCTTTTCCAATGCAGCACCGTAATCTGGCGGAAACAGGGGCGCTCGAAGGCGCAGCAGCCCGGAGATGGAGTGAACGCATGCGCGGGCAGGCTGAAAGTGAGTGGATGACAGTTCATCCGCAGCAACGGAAGCGATTTGGCGCAGACGAGGGTCACTTGGAGGCGGCGGAGGCAGGCCCGCAGCCACGGCGGCTTGGTGGCGGGCTAGCTTGGCAGCTCATGATGTAGGTGAGGCAGTTTAACGATGCCGGCTTGAGGCCGTGTCGATCGGGTTGAGCAGCGAAGTGGGCGGCTCGGAGCAGCTTGCCGGCGAGCGGCTGCAGGGGAAGTGATTCAGAGACCGGCGTGGGCGGCCAGCAGGAGTAGGCCGGCGCTGGAGTGCAGCAGCAAGCGGGCATGGGCGGGTCGACGGTAGCAGGCCGCTTGGTGCGGGGTCGACGGAAGCAGAAGGTGACCCGGCGGCGCGGCGGTTCAAAAAATGCAGCAACGACGGGTGACGTCTCAGAACGGCCATGGCGGATCGTCCAGCGGAGGCTTGCTCGGTGGCGACTCAGAGGCGTGCTCGGCGGTTCAGAGGCGGGGCCGGTTCAAGGCTGCAGGGCGAACGACAACAACAAACCCGCAGTGTAACCCGGCGGGTCAACAGAGCTGAAGCGAGATACGGTGGCGATGGCTTGTAACCGAGGCGCTATTGCTGCTGCTCGGGGTGTAGTCCGACGGGTCAACAGAACGAGTCAACAGAGGAATTCAATCCCGTGGAGAATCTGCTTCCGAGTCATGGCCCTCCCTTCTAATATATTTTTCTTTTCTTTAAAACTTGCTCTGATGATCCGCCAGCAGTACTCGATCTCTTCCAACTCGGATGGATGAAACATATCTGACCTAGTAATACTCAAGTAGTACTGGCCCTGTGGGATTCCCTCAGATGAATAGCAGCAGCGATTAAATCTCCTCGTGACTCGCCGCAACGCCGGGTCGTGTCTGGACTTGAGCGTTTCAGAATTGATTTTGATCTCTGATGATTTTTCCTTCATCCGGATATTGCAACTGGGTGGACGACTCATGATCCGACAGCTCTGGTATTTGCGTCGTGGACTAACCACCATACTCCATCCGAGGCCACGACAGCTCAAACAATACTTTGTCTCGGTCTTGGTAGATCGCCATGATTTTTTCGACGGCTTGTAAAAAACATAACCCTAAATTTCTTTCATCTCAAATCTCGTACGTCGTTCCGGCTGCTTGCTATGGAGACGATATAGATCCTTCCAAACCAGTTCCTCTTTGTTCAACAAATCGCGAGCTTCTTGATCCTTGAAGAGCTCCCTCCAAGAACTCAACACCACCGTGCGCAGGCCCCATGGTGGGCGCCAACTGTCGTGGAATTGTCACGACAGATGTCCTAGTGTGAGGACTTAGTCGTGAGGCCAACGCATCTATGTGGTAGCTTGAGAGCGGTTGAACGGAATCGAGAGACGCAACACAAGACAAGGATTTAGACAGCTTCGGGCCCCGGGAAACATCATCCAGTAACAACTCTACATGCTGTTTTGTGGCTAGGTCTCATTATCATCACGAGGGAGTCGCCGTAAACCGGCTCTCCTAGTTATGTCTAGCCCTAAGGTTATCCTCCTCCCCTCTTAGGGTGCCCTACCCCTCCTGATATATGTTGAAGGGGCGGGTTACATGTAGAGTCCAACTCGGATTAAGACTTAAACTATTCTGACTTCTCTTCATGGGCTTAACGTCTTGGGCTTCATAACGTCTCAGGCTTCATAACCCCAGGTGACTCTATCTGCCGGGTTATGACTGTCAACCAGTTATCACTGTCCGCCGGGTTATGATTGTCTGCCGGTTTATGATGGTCTGCCGGTTTATGATGGTCTGCCGGGTTATGACTTCCTGCCGGTTTATGATCTGACTTAACATCTACCGGGTTATCATCTGACTTAACACCTGCCGGTTTATCATCTGACATAACACCTGCCGGGTTATCATCTGACTTAACACCTGCCGGTTTACCAGGTCCCGCCGGGTTATAACTCCGGTCGGGTCATACCGCGGGATATATCCCCGACAGGCATGGTTCGCAAGCATCAAGGGATTCATAATATGGTGATTCCAAAAGCCCATCAGCATGGAGTTTCTTCATGCGCTTTACACCAATATGACCTAAACGGCAGTGCCACAAATAAGTTGCACTATCATTATTAACTTTGCATCTTTTGGCTTCAATATTATGAATATGTGTACCACTACGATCGAGATCCAATGAACCATTTTCATTGGGTGTATAACCATAGAAGGTTTTATTCATGTAAACAGAACAACAATTATTCTCTAACTTAAATGAATAACCATATTGCAATAAACATGATCAAATCATATTCATGCTCAACGCAAACACCAAATAACACTTATTTAGGTTCAACACTAATCCCGAAAGTATAGGGAGTGTGCGATGATGATCATATCAATCTTGGAACCACTTCCAACACACATCGTCACCTCGCCCTTAACTAGTTTCTGTTCATTCTGCAACTTCCGTTTCGAGTTACTACTCTTAGCAACTAAACCAGTATCAAATACTGAGGGGTTGTTATAAACACTAGTAAAGTACACATCAATAACATGTATATCCAATATACCTTTGTTCACTTTGCCATCCTTCTTATCCGCCAAGTATCTAGGGGCAGTTCCACTTCCAGTGACCAACCCCTTTGCAGTAGAAGCACTTTAGTCTCAGGCTTAGGTCCAGACTTGGGCTTCTTCACTTGAGCAGCAACTTGCTTGCCGTTCTTCTTGAAGTTCCCCTTCTTCCCTTTGCCCTTTTCTTGAAACTAGTGGTCTTGTCAACCATCAACACTTGATGCTTTTCTCGATTTCTACCTTCGCCAATTTCAACATCGCGAAGAGCTCGGGAAATACTTTCGTCATCCCTTGCATATTATAGTTCATCACGAAGTTCTATTAACTTGGTGATAGTGACTAGAGAACTTTGTCAATTACTATCTTATCTGGAAGATTAACTCCCACTTGATTCAAGCAATTGTGGTACCCAGACAATCTGAGCACATGCTCACTGGTTGAGCTATTCTCCTCCATCTTGTAGGCGAAGTATTGTCAGAGGTCTCATACCTCTCGACATGGGCATGAATATGAAATACTAATTTCAACTCTTGGAACATCTCATATGCTCCGTGGCATTTCAAAAACGTCTTTGAAGCCCCGATTCTAAGCCGTAAAGCATGGTGTACTAAACTATCAAGTAGTCATCATATCGAGCTTGTCAAACGTTCATAACGTCTGCATTTGCTCCTGCAATCGGTCTGTCACCTAGCGGTGCATCAAGGACATAATTCTTCTGTGCAGCAATGAGGATAATCCTTAGATCACGGATCTAATCCGCATCATTGCTACTAACATCTTTCAACTTAGTTTTCTCTAGGAACATATCAAAAATAAAACAGGGGAGCTAAACGCGAGCTAATATCTACAACATAGATATGCTAATACTACCAGGACTAAGCTCATGATAAATTAAAGTTCAATTAATCATATTACTTAAGAACTCCCACTTTGAGAGACATCCTTCTAATCATCTAAGTGATCACGTGATCCATATCAACCAAACCATGTCCGATCATCACGTGAGATGGAGTAGTTTTCAACGGTGAACATCACTATGTTGATCATATCTACTATATGATTCACGCTCGACCTTTCGGTCTCAGTGTTCCGAGGCCATATCTGCATATGCTAGGCTCGTCAAGTTTAACCCGAGTATTCTACGTGTGCAAAACTATCTTACACCCATTGTAGATGAACGTTGAGCTTATCACACCCAATCATCACGTGGTGTCTCGGCACGACGAACTTTGGCAACGGTGCATACTCAGGGAGAACACTTTTACCTTGAAATTTAGTGAGAGATCATCTTATAATGCTACCGTCAAACAAAGCAGAATAAGATGCATAAAGGATAAACATCACATGCAATCAATATAACTGATATGATATGACCATCATCATCTTGTACCTTTGATCTCCATCTCCAAAGCACCGTCATGATCACCATCGTCACAGGCGCGACACCTTGATCTCCATCGTAGCATCATTGTCGTCTCGCCAACTATTGCTTCTACGACTATCGCTACCGCTTAGTGATAAAGTAAAGCAATTACAGGGCGATTGCATTGCATACAATAAAGCGACAACCATATGGCTCCTGCCTGTTGCCGATAACTCCGTTACAAAACATGATCATCTCATACAATAAATATAGCATCATGTCTTGAACATATCACATCACAACATGCCCTGCAAAAACAAGTTAGACGTCCTCTACTTTGTTGTAGCAAGTTTTACGTGGCTGCTACGGGCTGAGCAAGAACCGTTCTTACCTACGGATCAAAACCACAACGATATTTCATCAAGTTCGTGTTGTTTTAACCTTCATAAGGACCGGGCATAGCCACACTCGGTTCAACTAAAGTTGGAGAAACTGACACCCGCCAGCCACCTGTGTGCAAAGCACGTCGGTAGAACCAGTCTCGCGTAAGCGTACGCGTAATGTCGGTCTGGACCGCTTCATCCAACAATACCGCCGAACCAAAGTATGACATGCTGGTAAGCAGTATGACTTGTATCGCCCATAACTCACTTGTGTTCTACTCGTGCATATAACATATATGCATAAACCTAGCTCTGATACCACTGTTGGGGAACGTAGTAATTTCAAAAAAATCCTACGCACACGCAAGAACATGGTGATGCATAGCAATGAGAGGGGAGTGTTGTCTACGTACCCTCGTAGACCGTAAGCGGAAGCGTTTTATCAACGCGGTTGATGTAGTCGTACACCTTCACGATCCAGCCCGATCAAGTACTGAACGTACGGCACCTCCGCGTTCAGCACACGTTCAGCTCGATGACGTCCTCGCCTTCTTGATCCAGCAAGAGGGGCGAAGTAGTAAATGAGTTTCGGCAGCACGACGGTGTGGTGATGGTGTTGGTGAAGAACAGTCTCCGCAGGGCTTCGACTAAGCACTACGAAAACTATGACGGAGGATAAACTAGAGGGGACGGGGTAGCCGGCACATGGCTTGGTGTTTCTTGATGTGTCTTGGGTGCTAGCCCTACCCCTCTATTTATATGTTGAGCCTTGTGGTCGAAACTTGGAGTAAAAGCCTCCACAAAGTCGGTTTCACCCGAAAGGCAAGAGTCCTTCTCGGACTCCAGGGCCAGACGCCAGGGTTCCCGGCGTCTGGACCCAGACGCCAGGGACCCTGGCGTCTGGCCCCTTGGACTCTGCAAAACTTCCTTTTGCGCTTTCCAAAAACCTTGTGGGCTTTCCCCTTTGGCCCAAATAAAGTGTTCTCGTACCCAAACATTTCGGGAAACATCCGGAACCCCTTCCAGTGAATTCCGGAACCCTTCTGGAGACCAAACACTATTATCCCATATATCAATCTTTATCTTCGGACCATTCCGGAGTTCCTTGTCATGTCCGTGATCTTATCCGGAACTCCAAACAACATTCGGTCACCAACATACATAACTCATATAATACTATATCGTCAACGAACGTTAAGCGTGCGGACCCTACGGGTTCGAGAACTATGTAGACATGACCGAGACACTTCTCTGGTCAATAACCAATAGCGGAACCTGGATGCCCATATTGGCTCCTACATATTCTATGAAGATCTTTATCGGTCGAACCGCATAACAACATACGTTGTTCCTTTTGTCATCGGTATGTTACTTGCCCGAGATTCGATCATCGGTATCTCAATACCTAGTTCAATCTCATTACTGGCAAGTCTCTTTACTCGTTCCGTAATGCACCATCCCGTAACTAACTCATTAGTCACATTGCTTGCAAGGCTTATAGTGATGTGCATTACCGAGAGGGCCCAGAGATACCTCTCCGACAATCAGAGTGACAAATCCTAATCTCGATCTATGCCAACTCAACAACTACCATCGGAGACACCTGTAGAGCACCTTTATAATCACCCAGTTACGTTGTGACGTTTGGTAGCACACAAAGTGTTCCTCCAGTATTCGGGAGTTGCATAATCTCATAGTCATAGGAACATGTATAAGTCATGAAGAAAGCAATAGCAGTAAACTAAACGTTCAAGTGCTAAGCTAACGGAATGGGTAAAGTCAATCACATCATTCTCCTAATGATGTGATCCCGTTAATCAAATGACAACTCATGTCCATGGCTAGGAAACTTAACCATCTTTGATTAACGAGCTAGTCAAGTAGAGGCATACTAGTGACACTCTGTTTGTCTATGTATTCACACATGTACTAAGTTTCCGGTTAATACAATTCTAGCATGAATAATAAACATTTATCATGATATGAGGAAATAAATAATAACTTTATTATTGTCTCTAGGGCATACTTCCTTCAGTCTCCCACTTGCACTAGAGGCAATAATCTAGATCACATCGCCATGTGATTTAACATCAATAGTTCAAATCGCCATGTGATTAACACCCATAGTTCACATCATCATGTGACCAACACCCAAAGGGTTTACTAGAGTCAATAATCTAGTTCACATCGCTATGTGATTAATACCCAAATAGTACTAAGGTGTGATCGTGTTTTGCTTGTGAGAGAAATTTAGTCAACGGGTCAGCTACATTCAGATCCGTATGTATTTTGCAAATTTCTATGTCTACAATGCTCTGCACGGAGCTACTTTAGCTAATTTCTCCCACTTTCAATATGTATCCAGATTGAGACTTGGAGTCATCTGGATCAGTGCCAAAACTTGCATCGACATAACCCTTTACGACGAACCTTTTGTTACCTCCATAATCGAGAAACATATCCTTATTCCACTTAGGATAATTTTGATCGCTGTCCAGTGATCTACTCCTAGATCACTATTGTACTCCCTTGTCAAACTCAGTGTAGGGTATACAATAGGTCTGGTACACATCATGGCATACTTTATAGAACCTATGGCTGAGGCATAGGGAATGACTTTCATTCTCTCTCTATCTTCTGCCGTGGTCGGGCTTTGAGTCTTACTCAATTTCACACCTTGTAACACAGGCAAGAACTCGTTCTTTGACTGTTCCATTTTGAACTACTGCAAAATCTTGTCAAGGTATGTACTCATTGAAAAAACTTATCAAGCGTCTTGATCTATCCCTATAGATCTTGATGCTCAATATGTAAGCATCAGCTTCACCGAGGTCTTTCTTTGAAAAACTCCTTTCAAACACTCCTTTATGCTTTCCAGAAAATTCTACATCATTTCCGATCGACAATATGTCATTCACATATACTTATCAGAAAGGCTGTAGTGCTCCCACTCACTTTCTTGTAAATACAGGATTCACCGCAAGTCTGTATAAAACTATATGCTTTGATCACACTATCAAAGCGTACATTCCAACTCCGAGATGCTTGCACCAGTCCATAAATGGATCACTGGTGCTTACACACTTTGTTAGCATCTTTTGGATTGACAAAACCTTCTCGTTGCATCATATACAACTCTTCTTTAAGAAATCCATTAAGGAATACAGTTTTGACATCCATTTGCCAAATTTCATAAAATGTGGAAATTGCTAACATGATTCAGACAGACTTTTGAGCATCGATACAAGTGAGAAAATCTCATTGTAGTCAACACCTTGAACTTGTCGAAAACCTTTTGCGACAATTCGAGCTTTGTAGATAGTAACACTACTATTAGCGTCCGTCTTCCTCTTGAAGATCCATTTTATACTCTATGGCTTGCCGATCATCGGGCAAGTCAACCAAAGTCCATATTTTGTTCTCATACATGGATCCCATCTCGGATTTCTTGGCCTCAAGCCATTTCGCGGAATCTGGGCTCATCATCGCTTCCTCATAGTTCGTAGGTTCGTCATGGTCAAGTAACATGACCTCCAGAATAGGATTTTGTACCACTCTGGTGCGGACCTTACTCTGGTTGACCTACGAGGTTCGGTAGTAACTTGATCTGAAGTTACATGATCATCATCATTAGCTTCCTCACTAATTGGTGTAGGAGTCATAGGAACAGATTTCTGTGATGAACTACTTTCCAATAAGTGAGTAGGTACAGTTACCTCATCAAGTTCTACTTTCCTCCCACTCACTTCTTTCGAGAGAAACTCCTTCTCCAGAAAGGATACACTCTTAGCAACAAAGATCTTGCCTTCGGATCTGTGATAGAAGGTGTACCCAACAGTCTCCTTTGGGTATCCTATGAAGACACAATTCTCCGATTTGGGTTTGAGCTTATCAGGATGAAACTTTTTCATATAAGCATCACAACCCCAAACTTTAAGAAACAACAACTTTGGTTTCTTGCCAAACCACAGTTCATATGGTGTCGTCTCAACGGATTTAGATGGTGCCCTATTTAACGTGAATGCAGCTGTCTCTAATGCATAACCCCAAAACGATAGTGGTAAATCGGTAAGAGACATCATAGATTGCACCATATCTAATAAAGTACGGTTACGTTGTTCGGACACACCATTACATTGTGGTGTTCCAGGTGGCGTGAGTTGCCAAACTATTCCGCATTGTTTCAAATGAAGACCAAACTCGTAACTCAAATATTCTCCTCCACGATCAGATCGTAGAAACTTTATTTTCTTGTTACGATGATTTTCCACTTCACTCTGAAATTATATGAACTTTTCAAATGTTTCAGAGTTATGTTTCATCAAGTAGATATACCCATATCTGCTCAAATCATCTGTGAAGGTCAGAAAATAATTATACCCGTCGCGAGCCTCAATATTCATCGGACCACATACATCAGTATGTATAATTTCCAACAAATCTGTTGCTCGCTCCATTGTTTCGGAGAACGGCGTTTTAGTCATCTTTCCCAAGAGGCATGGTTCGCAAGCATCAAGTGATTCATAATTAAGTGGTTCCAAAAGCCCATCAGCATGGAGTTTCTTCATGCGCTTTACACCAATATGACCTAAACGGCGGTGCCACAAATAAGTTGCACTATCATTATTAACTTTGCATCTTTTGGCTTCAATATATGAATATGTGTATCACTATGATCGAGATCCAATGAACCATTTTCATTAGGTGTATAACCATAGAAGGTTTTATTCATGTAAACAGAACAACAATTATTCTCTAACTTAAATGAATAACCGTATTGCAATAAACATGATCAAATCATATTCATGCTCAACGCAAACACCAAATAACACTTATTTAGGTTCAACACTAATCCCGAAAGTATAGGGAGTGTGCGATGATGTTCATATCAATCTTGGAACCACTTCCAATAGACATCGTCACCTCGCCCTTAACTAGTTTCTGTTCATTCTGCAACTTCCGTCTCGAGTTACTACTCTTAGCAACTAAACCAGTATCAAATACTGAGGGGTTGCTATAAACACTAGTAAAGTACACATCAATAACATGTATATCCAATATACCTTTGTTCACTTTGCCATCCTTCTTATCCGCCAAGTATCTAGGGGCAGTTCCACTTCCAGTGACCAGTCCCTTTGCAGTAGAAGCACTTTAGTCTCAGGCTTAGGTCCAGACTTGGGCTTCTTCACTTGAGCAGCAACTTGCTTGCCGTTCTTCTTGAAGTTCCCCTTCTTCCCTTTGCCCTTTTCTTGAAACTAGTCGTCTTGTCAACCATCAACACTTGATGCTTTTCTCGATTTCTACCTTCGCCAATTTCAGCATCGCGAAGAGCTCGGGAAATACTTTCGTCATCCCTTGCATATTATAGTTCATCACGAAGTTCTATTAACTTGGTGATAGTGACTGGAGAACTTTGTCAATTACTATCTTATCTGGAAGATTAACTCCCACTTGATTCAAGCAATTGTAGTACCCAGACAATCTGAGCACATGCTCACTGGTTGAGCTATTCTCCTCCATCTTGTAGGCAAAGTATTGTCAGAGGTCTCATACCTCTCGACACGGGCATGAGTATGAAATACTAATTTCAACTCTTGGAACATCTCATATGCTCCGTGGCGTTTCAAAAACGTCTTTGAAGCCCCGATTCTAAGCCGTAAAGCATGGTGTACTAAACTATCAAGTAGTCATCATATTGAGCTTGTCAAACGTTCATAACGTCTGCATTTGCTCCTGCAATCGGTCTGTCACCTAGCGGTGCATCAAGGACATAATTCTTCTGTGCAGGAATGAGGATAATCCTCAGATCACGGATCTAATCCGCATCATTGCTACTAACATCTTTCAACTTAGTTTTCTCTAGGAACATATCAAAAATAAAACAGGGGAGCTAAACGCGAGCTATTGATCTACAACATAGATATGCTAATACTACCAACACTAAGTTCACGATAAATTAAATTTCAATTAATCATATTACTTAAAAACTCCCACTTAGATAGACATCCCTCTAATCATCTAAGTGATCACGTGATCCATATCAACTAAACCATGTCCGATCATCACGTGAGATGGAGTAGTTTTCAACGGTGAACATCACTATGTTGATCATATCTACTATATGATTCACGCTCGACCTTTCGGTCTCAGTGTTCCGAGGCCATATCTGCATATGCTAGGCTCGTCAAGTTTAACCCGAGTATTCTGCGTGTGCAAAACTGTCTTACACCCATTGTAGATGAACGTTGAGCTTATCACACCCAATCATCACGTGGTGTCTCGGCACGACGAACTTTGGCAACGGTGCATACTCAGGGAGAACACTTTTACCTTGAAATTTAGTGAGAGATCATCTTATAATGCTACCGTCAAACAAAGCAGAATAAGATGCATAAAGGATAAACATCACATGCAATCAATATAACTGATATGATATGACCATCATCATCTTGTGCCTTTGATCTCCATCTCCAAAGCACCGTCATGATCACCATCGTCACCGGCACGACACCTTGATCTCCATCGTAGCATCATTGTCGTCTCGCCAACTATTGCTTCTACGACTATCGCTACCGCTTAGTGATAAAGTAAAGCAATTACAGGGCGATTGCATTGCATACAATAAAGCGACAACCATATGGCTCCTGCCAGTTGTCGATAACTCCGTTACAAAACATGATCATCTCATACAATAAATATAGCATCATGTCTTGACCATATCACATCACAACATGCCCTGCAAAAACAAGTTAGATGTCCTCTACTTTGTTGTAGCAAGTTTTACGTGGCTGCTACGGGCTGAGCAAGAACCGTTCTTACCTACGGATCAAAACCACAACGATATTTCATCAAGTTCGTGTTGTTTTAACCTTCACAAGGACCGGGCATAGCCACACTCGGTTCAACTAAAGTTGGAGAAACTGACACCCGCCAGCCACCTGTGTGCAAAGCACGTCGGTAGAACCAGTCTCGCGTAAGCGTACGCGTAATGTCGGTCCGGGCCGCTTCATCCAACAATACCGCGAACCAAAGTATGACATGCTGGTAAGCAGTATGACTTGTATCGCCCACAACTCACTTGTGTTCTACTCGTGCATATAACATATACGCATAAACTTGGCTCTGATACCACTGTTGGGGAACGTAGTAATTTCAAAAAAAATCTGACGCACACGCAAGAACATGATGATGCATAGCAACGAGAGGGGAGAGTGTTGTCTACGCACTACAAAAAAAGACACATCCGTGACATTTTGGGCCGAACGAAAATCTTTTCTGTCATACTTATGACACTTCTATGACGATAATTGTGACAAAACCCGGTATCATCATAGATGTGGTGGGGTCCTACTTCTATGACAAAAAATCATGACAGAAAATGGGCTTTTCGTCCCGGGCGGGCCGGAGACGCAGCTGCATGACATTATTTGGGCCGTCCATGACGGAAAAAACCGTGGTAGAAGCGAGGGCGCGGAAAATATTGGGGAGTCCCCGGTTACGGTGGGTGGTCGGGGGCCGAGCGATGCGCGTTTCTCTCGTACGTACATGCGTGTGTGCGAGGCGTTGGGCTCTAACTGAACCCGAGCGAGGCGTTGGGCTCTAACTGAACTCGAGCGATTGCACTGCAGGCTACGCGTTACTGAACCCTAGGGATCGATCGATGGCTGTTAACTGAACCCGATCGAGTGATTCCTTCGCTACTGCTGCTAACTGAAGCCGATCGATGCTGCCTCTGGATGAACAGTGAGCCCGTGGGGTTTGGATGAACAGTTCCTGATGGGGGTGGATGAACAGGACCCCGTGGCGTTGCCTCTGGATGAACAGTGAGCATTGCTATGGGGTTTGGATGAACAGTTCCCGGTGGGGGTGGATGAACAGGACCCCGATCGTTCGAGCCGGTTGGGGCGGGATGAACAGGACCCCGTGGAGGGCAGGATGAACAGGACCACCCCGTGGAGGGCAGGATGAACAGTAGACGGTGGAGGGTTGGATGAACAGTAGCCGTGGAGGGGTGGTTGAACAGGAGCCCGTGGAGAGGGCTGGTTGAACAGTAAGTAGTCGGTGGAGAAGCGCGCGGTGGAGGCTGGATGAACAGGAGCCCGTGGATGAACAGTCGCAGGTGGAGGCTGAAGGAGGTCGACGGTGGATGAACAGTAGCCCGTGGAGGCTGGAGGGGGTCGACGGTGGAGATGAACAGTATCCCGTGGAGTCCCGTTTTGCGGTACGCCACACCCCTCCCGATGAACAGGACCCCCGTTTCGACTGTAGCGCTCCAACACAAGTCCGTTTCCTCCGTTTTGCGGTATGCCACACCCCTCCCGATCAACAGGACCCCCGTTTCGATCGTAGGAGGTCTGTTTCCTCCGTTTTGCGGTACGCCAGACCCCTCCCGATGAACAGGATCCCGTTTCGAACGTGGCCGGTCGAACACAAGGCCATTTCCTCCGTTCTGCGGTACGCCAGGCCTCGTTTCCATCGGCTGTTCCGTCCAAGCCCTCCCGACGAACACGACGACGCATTCCGTTCCGACCCAGCCGGTTCGCTCCCCATGAACACGACGACGACGTTGTTTCTCCGTTCCGACCCAGCCATGTACACGAGCCCTGGCCGTACGTATGCGCGAGTAGGCGTTCGAGACCCTGCCCGTATGTACGTACGTGGCCGTATTTTCTTTCTTGCACACTGGCCGCTGTACGTACGTGTACATGCTACGTGCGCGCCTCTACTACGACACGTGCGCGCCTCTACATCGACCAGTATGTATGTACACGTTCGCGACCAGAATGACAATGCTACGTACGCTTCGACCAGGTGGGTCCCGACTGTCAGGCACTTCCTTGCGTGCGAAGATGTAGCTGGTGGGTCCTAGCAGTCAGGGGGGCGAATCATTTTTTTTTGCCCGGACGCACTTCCTTGCGTGCGAAGATGTAGCTGGTAGGTCCTAGCAGTCAGGGGGAAATGTTTTTTTCGCGAAATACAGTTGCCCGTCCGGTGGGTCCCTGCTCTCAGGTGGAGGAATAATTATTTTCCGCGTAATAAGGAGGCACTTCCTTGCGGCTGCCGTGGACCCAGCTGTCAGCCTCTCCACGACAGTACTCTTCCGATGGAAGTCGTTCCTTGACCACGTTGACCATGCCGCGCCGAGAGCACCATGGCGGTGGATGACGGCGAGGCCTAGGAAGGGGACGACGCGGAGCCGAGGAAGACGCGGCAGTGGATGCCCACGCGGAGAGGAGTACGAGGGTTCACTGGTTCGGCTGCGGTGTGAGACTGCAGTCGCCGCAGAATAACAGGGGGTGTGGGTGAGTAGAGGGATGCCCTGGCCAGCGGTGGGAGTAGTAGGGGGCGGTGAGGCATGCACGGGAGGCAGGAGCAGGCGGTCCCGCTGGCGCTGGATTTGGCGGCTGTAGCAAGAAGATCAGAGATTGAAGAAACACGACGGCCGTTGGATTGACATCCAACGGTTACGTCTGCTAGAATCGTTTGTTGATGTATATAATAACTAAAAAAATCTTGCATACGCGTCAACTTAATAGGCCCATAAATCAGACCATTCCCTCTTTTTTTTAATAATTTATATATAGCTCATTGCGACTTCTTATGCAATTTATTGCAGTCCGTTTTTTGGGTTGGCCAAGGCCAATTTCGCATATTTCTGTGGGTTCCAAACTATTTTTAATACCGAAATGTCGAGCCAGATTTAAAGTACTTTGAAGATATATTTAAATTAGGTTAATGCCCAGTGAAATAGGAATCTGATAATGTGAAAAAATTCAGAAATTATAAAGTAATTGCCAATTTGTCATCTGTTTTTATATTTACAACCCATTTCATATTACTTTCAAGATTTGCAGGCGTCTTGAAAGAGTTGCAGCCGATCAGGGCGTAGAAAAATAAGTAGGCCTGGATTGGGTATTCTTCATAAAAAATAAACTGGGCTCATTTTCACAAAGAAAAAATAGCTGGGTTGGTCACATGGTGAACATAAAATATAAATCTGGGCTAGACGGGCCACAGCCCAGTTCAAACCCTACTCCGTCTCAACAATAACAAAAAAAATACGGCTCGAGCTGCCACGTCCCAGGTGTCAGCCGATCTTGTGCTGTTCTCTTGTCTATTGACTATATACGCTCACAATGTCGTGGGTCCCAGATGTCAGGAAAACACTAGGAGGAAGCATTTTATTTTTCCATACGCTGAAATGGTGGGCCCTAATGTCATCCTCTCCACGTACTTCTGCCGATTCCTGTTGTTTGTTGACCATGTTGACAACGCGAGAGGGCGGCGCCGCGGCGAGCGCACCAAAGCGCGCGGAGGACGACGGCGAGGCCTCGGACATCGGCGTTAACGATTTAGGAGATGGTGGGGCGGCGATGTGTGCGCTGAGGCGCAGCCAGCCGTGGGAGGCGGAAGCAGGCGGCCCCGCTGGCACTGGTTTGGTTTTGGCGGCTGGAGGAAGACAGGACTGAAGAAACACGACAGACTGTAAAAGCAGCAGGAGTACTTAACAACCTTACCTGAAACCAGCAGGGGCACTTAACAACCATAGCTGAAAGCAGTATGAGTACTTATACAGGTTCAACCGTACAAAGCACGCCTCGAACAGTGCTACTTTGCCTACAGTTAACCAAGGGTGAGGCCGCCAAGCCCCAGGACAAGGCCCATGCGCCACTCCACGCATCCACAACCTTCTGAAAGCGGCTTCATCTCGCAATGTGCTCAATAAACAGGATATTCGCTTTAGATCCACGGAAAAGCAGGAACATAATCTTCTGTCCTATTCTCCAAGATGGACAGGCCTTCATTATTTGAGACCACCCATGAATAAGTATCTTTTCACCTCAAGGGGAATGGAGTAGGTCGACATAAACATCATGTTGTGACCAAGCACAAGTCTGACCGGACCATGGTCAGGCATCTGTATAGGAACAATAGAACTGGGTAGTTTCTGTTTCAAGAAGATCACAACTGTAAAACTGTGTATAAGCAATAGTTTATGAACAACATATATAACAGAAAATAGCTCGTACCATAAGTTACTCGACACAGTTGGACCTGTTCAACGAGTGCAGCAGTGGCACACATATCCCACGGGGCCTTCCACCATTGAAACGCCCCACAAGGACCTCAAGACGATCAATAAATTGTAGGATGTCGTCCCAGTCAACTTCAGTGCCATCAGTAACAGCCGAGTTGTTACAGAATAACAAACGAGCAGCCTACTTAACTTTGAAAAAACCTACACGTCCCACCAATTATAAGAAATATTTGTTAGAAGTAGCATCTTCGTGAGAGATTCGTTGCTACTTCTAAAGTTAAATTGTGTTCAGTTAGACAGAATAGGTGGATTAAGAAGTAATCGAGGCAACAAGCAAGAACCAGATACAAAACTAACATGGATGAACAATTGGAACAACGTCGGGGTGGAAGATCGCAGTGAAGATGAGACCAGGTTCTGCTATTTCCATCAACATTCGTGCGCCAACTTTCAGTCCGTAACACTTGAGAAAGTTTATCCAAGTTCGGCCATAAAAAAAGCAGCGATCTTCTTGGTTCATGAACCCAACTCGAAACTTATATCCATGGCTTGTCTGTACTATTACCATTAAACTAGTGTATTCAGTTATGGCAAGGCCGAGCATCTTGAGTACATGTGTTCTGGCAGAGCAAGGAATGCACTGCAGGAAAAATAATATGAGAACACAATGTATTCCCTATATCCAAATCTAGAAATACTTTCCTCCTTCACGTCAGTGTTGACCATGGTACTAGTACCTTTTATCCAAATATAGCAATCCAAATTTCCAAATTAGTCGACATCATGTTCAAAAAACCCCACCCTCCCGGATAGAAAAGAGGATTCTAGGAACATACTGTGCGCGTTTTAAAATCCCGTGTTAGGATGAGAATGAACAAGTGTGGCGTCTCGCCGAGGGCGCAGAAACCTGTAGGGTCCTCGCACTTTGGGCACTGCAAATGAAACACACTAGATTCAGTAGGAAGAAAAATGCATCAACGGCGGCGGCTGCCATCCTAGGAGTACCCGCGACCAAGGGACTTGGATTTATCGGGGATGGATGAAGAATTCGTACCAGGTTCTCCATGAGAAAACCCTATGCAATCGCCGAGCGGGGGTTTTCTCTAAACAAGCAGACAAGGGAGAAGGGATTCAGGCCGAGTGAAACATTGCCGCTTCGTCCGTCCAGCTTACTGCTAAAGCTAGAAAGGTGGGGGTTTTTGTGATTTGACGGCTCATTGGGCATTAATGCGGCGCTACGACCGGGGTGTGTCTACCGTGCAGTTGTGCACTCTAATTTGGTGCATATGGCATGTGGACCCCGTTGCCGGATGCCCCACATATCAGCGCAAGGAAGTAGAAAGACAGGAGTAACTAGTTATTACACATAAATATATTTTTGACAGAGAGATATTCCCTTTGTAAAGAAATATAAAGATCTTTTATATCACAACTTTATACACAAGAAAAATCAAGGGGAATATATATATAACATATATAATTATAAAAAACAGAGTTTTTTTAACACGGTATAGACGAGTTGGGGATGATGGTGTGCCTGTCATCCTGCAATATAGGCCGTCTGATTTATATCTGACGGATAGGAAGGAAACTATGGCAATTTTGCAAAAGGTACCCACACACCTCTCCGCATTTGCAAATAAGGCCTTCCCTCGTTCATCCTTTTCTCTCACAAGATAAAATACTCATACAAATGCATCTTGATGTTACGTGCAACGCACAGGCATTATGGGGGTTCAGCTGAGAAATACTCAGACAGGCTCACGGTTCTGGACTTTGGGCCATAGGTCAGTGGGCCTGCATGTTTGGGGGCCCATCTGTTCTACCTCAGCGCTTTTCATATTGCAAGCGGTCGGTACGGCGCTGGTTTTAGATGTTGTCGCAAGGCGGATACACAAAATTGAATAAAGCACAACAGCTGTTGGAATGAAATCAAACGACAGTTCCTAACCAGCAATCAGAGTTGCAATTCTATCAATGATACTGTCGTACTACTTATACACACAGGACACTTGTTTCACCATGCCAAAGTATTACATCAAAATCTCTCGGCGGATAGATCAGTTCGGCAGTACTGAAGAATTTCAAAGTTGATTTGGACCAGCTCTCCTTGCCGAGAAAGTTCGATTTTGACATCATCCCCTACCGCAAGATATGATTTAGATTTGAACCTTGACCATCCTTTAGCATCAATCATCATGCGACCATCCTTTGTACTTACGGTATATTGAGCAGGTTCATTCACACCAAGGCTGCGCATGGTAAGAGAAACTTGGCCGCTGTCGCCCGGATTGTTGAACGACTCCCTCGTTGCTCTAGGAATTCTCTGTTTGCAAACAAGAAGACATACCCAAACAGTTAGATCAACACAGTGAATCATGCGAAACAACATGGAAATAAAAAGGACGAAACACTTGGGCGGCCAATGCTTACCAAGAAGGTGGACATGTCGGTTTTTGTAAGGACTTTGGTATATGAAGTGCGAACTACAGCCCAGTCTGTTGCCGGTGCAACTGCTCGTTCGGTTGCCGCTGCACGGGCCGGAGCAGATGCAAGTGCAAGTGTTGGTGCAGGTGCCGAAGCCGCTGCTGCTGCTACCGGAGATGGTGCTCCTTGTAGAGCTGGTGCCGGTGTCGGAGCAGGTGCCGGTGTCGATGCCCGATCCTCCGGTAGATCAGCCTGATCCGCTGACGCGGTCGGTGCCCAATCCTCAGCTGGATCAGACTGAGCTGCTGCCACTGTCAGTGCTAGAGCAACTGCCGGTGCTCGATCCGTTGCTGAAGGTGGTACCGATGTGCGAGACAGCGGCGATCGTGTCTGGTCTGGTATGATCAGCTTTCTAACTTGACTAGGCTTCGTGACCGTGATCCAGTTTTTTTCTTCATTTCTTTTAAACGCGAGAAGGACTAATTGTGGCGTTTTTGTTAAACCAAACTGCAGTTCATCATAGGGATTGAGCTTGTACTCAGACAACAGACTGATCCAATTTTTTCCAGTAATATAACTGATGGACAGTGCCTTCGTTACTGCCACGACATAAGAAGTGAAGCCTGCAAAAATAGCCATCGTAGAGCAAACCAAACGGTTTATTCTGTGATGAATGTCACATGGCAAAACCTGCATCGTAAAATTGCATGAAAAGAAAGAAAACATGACATTAAATCAATAAGATTTAGACAGTAAATCAATAAGATTTAGTTGATGTGACACGAGTGAATCCTTACCAGGAAATCACTATGTTGAAGTACTAAACAAAAGATTGATCGTCCAACTACGGGTGGCATGCAGGGGCCCCGCCTACTCCCACAAGCAGGACAGTCTAAAGGTCGTGACAAATCGTATGGACCGAACATCCATGGGACTGGAAATCCTGGTGGGTGCGATAAACCCTGCAATGCATACAGATATTGGAGTGTAACCATAATTGATAAACCGTCCTCACAAAAAAGATGATTAGGATACTTCAAAATATACAGACTGAATTGAGTGGACAGACATTAACATAGACCGTTCTCAGGACTGACCACACACCAAAAGCGGCCGTACTAATAAACAATACATGGTTCACAAACACAAATCAAGTACTGAACAATAGTACTTACTACAGACAAGCAAAGTTGCACTAATTAAACTCTGCAGACTATTCTTGCCACCGTCCTACGGGATGAACCCCGCATAACTGACTAGGCCATGGACTTCGTGAGAGATGCCTACATGCACCATCACCATCTTGTGAACCTTGGAGAACCTAACAGAGTGGTCTTTCCATTCATAAACATGATCATGAAGACAGGCCGCATAAGATTTGTTGGGAAGCTTTACAAGAACCACACCCTTCGCAATCGAAGGCACAGCCAGGAAATTGTTGTGGTCAAGTACAGACTCGAGAACACGCCTGACAACAATGCTACAGGAAAACACTAGTTCAGGACACGTGGCGACAAGGACACAGCAGCTGATAGTTTAGCAGTAGAACTCATCCTAAGGTCTTCCAGTTCACATGGCATGACTTTGAGAACTTCATCTCCACCGCGGACCTGGTTCTAATTCAAACAGAAACCATATTTTATTACTACCTCCGTTCAGAAATATAAGATGATTTTCGATATTATACTCCATATATGACTACATATACGCACAGAAATGAGTGAACAAAGACACTAGAACATGTCTGCAAAGGCATGAGAGCAGAGGGATTACTTGCAATATCCATAACACAAGTTACTGTGGCAAATATACCCTCTTCAAAGGTAGCATTGATGTTCATAAAGTACTCCCTCCATCCCAAAATTCTTGTCTTAGATTTGTCTAGATACGGATGTATCAAGTCACATTTTAGTATTAGATACATCCGTATCTAGACAAATCTAAGACAAGAAATTTGGGACAGAGGGAGTAGTTGAAAGTAATCTATAGGAAATCAGTGTCAACCTCTCGCATGTTTTGGTCAAAAGAGGAATTTAGAACCGTCATTTGGCACACAAAAATCACATGCAAGATCACCCAAAAGTGGTACTACTAGTACTAGTACTGCGTGTTAGATGAAAAAACACGATCAAGATCGAGAAAAAGATCGTGAAGAAGAGATATTACCTGGACTTGCTTAATGAGGGATCCCGGAGAGGGGGGCTTGGACAGGGCGATGGCTTTGAGCTTGTCGGCGGTAGTCTTGGCGGGGTGCTTGCGCTTCTTCGTACCATGAGCCTCGACGGTTTTGGCCAGAGCCATAGACATCACTTCGGCCGGTGCTCCAGCGTCCATCAAGAAACTGCCTGGTAGAAATAAAAGAAAAGAAACCATAATCACAAACCCAAAAGAAGAAAAGAGAGGGAGTTATAGGATCAGTCTCGGGGTTGCAAGACCGGGCCTTGGCCAGAATCAACACCATTAATGCGCTCACCTTTCCTTCTTTGGGAGAGAAGAACAATGGCAGAAGCAGGTTGGGGTTTTCTTGAAGAAATGAGGAACAAGATGAGGGAGAAGCGAGGGTTGGGTAGAGAGGAAGCTGAGAGAGAAGAGTGAAATGATGGTTGCTTCGTCCGTCCAACTTACTGCTGGAAAGGAGGGGGTTTTGTGATTTGACGGCTCAGTGGGCATTACTGCGGCGCTTCGATCGGGGTAGTCTACCATCACTCTACTACGGAGTAATTTAGTGCATTGCTGGTGGACCCCGATGCTGGCTGTCCCACACGTCGGCGAAAGTGAGTAATTTAGTGCATGGCTGGAGGAGGATCCGCACGGTAGAGCGTGTCCACTGTTTTTCTGAAGAAAAAAATGATTACAGCAAGCGTTTCCACTCTTACGACGGAGGAGTGCGAAACACGACAGCCACTTGAACATACACAGTGCTCCTACTACTAGGCATGTGAAGTGGTTCATACGTCAGTACTACATAATCTTGTTGC
Source organism: Aegilops tauschii subsp. strangulata (assembly GCF_002575655.3). Taxonomy (NCBI): domain Eukaryota; kingdom Viridiplantae; phylum Streptophyta; class Magnoliopsida; order Poales; family Poaceae; genus Aegilops; species Aegilops tauschii. The sequence continues at coordinate 586,174 of NW_027332465.1, read as the reverse complement.
TAGTGTAGTAAGATATGACGACGACAAATGATGTTGTGCGCATGTCAACTATATGAACAGTAATGTAGTAACATAGTACCGCTTTCTCGACTGTCCGGTCGAGAATGAACGGTGAGATCAATGTTAACAGAACTAGGTCTACAGCGCACGGAGAGTACGGTGCTACAGTACTCCATGAAACATGAACCATATGAAGCACGAATAGTGTTAGGCAGGGTGTATGAAGGGTGCACGGGATGGGAGCAAAAGTTCCCTTCTCGACCAACTTTTGGGTGTTTGGCAGAGTGCATGAAGGGTGCATGAGTCCACACTAGTAGGTTAACACAAATACACGAAGAGGAAACAACTACTCCGTCTAGGTGTGTAAGTCATCTTACGTTGTGCACTGCAACCAAGGCGGAGAGGAAAACGAGAAAACTTAATGTCTTTTTGCTAATTAATAGCATTGCATGCAATGAACTAACCACTGCATGTCATGTTTATTAGTCTCAAGTCATTGAAAGCATGCACGGCCCACGTCTCTTATTGGTTGATATGTCACAAAACAAGAAACGGGGAGGGAGTTAATGTACCGTGCCTAAGTGTTTTGGGATTATTTGGTTTTCGTAAGGTGACTTACACACTATATTGAGACGAGAATGCAACCAAACACACCCACACGCTTTGTGCTACAGTGACTGATCTGCATCGTCTGAGTTTGATCCAACGGTCATGTTGCGCCAAGACATGGACATGCCCATGCAGTGGGCGCCTAAACACCACCGAAGTCCCTCTGCTTCTCGAGGCGCACGACGTTGGTGATGCAGGGGGCGAAACGGCTGAAAGGCAATGCAATCTACGGGAAGGTGGAGGGAGCCAGCCGAGGAGCGGGGAATCTTTTGGTTTTCACCATGGTAAAACACCAGTCGACGACTTCTCACATCAGGGAGCAGTGGGTTTTACAGGCAGAGTCATCGTGACTAATTGTTGCCGCGCCTGCTCCCGTCAATCAAAAAATTAAAAATCCTGCCGCACTCAAACACCAGAGCAGGCGCTATCAAACACCGGAGCTATCGACTTACGCTTTGTAGTCCAGGTTGCCAGTTCGAATCTCGTCTTTCAGATTTGTTAGTTTTAGGTCCAAATTTGATTAATGACAAGTGGGACCCCCGTGTGTTGTTCCGGTATTTCAGTGTAGGATGGTTTTTCTTAACAAACACTTTGCGCGGTTAGACACAAGTTACACGTATTTTGCAAGTTTACGAACAAAAATGACAGCGGCATAGAATATCACATCCACCCCGCAGCTTAGATGCTATGGTGATATGAGTTCTTACACCGTTGGAAGTGAGATCCAATGGCTTGGGAGTAGTCTTTGTAATTATGCACAATTTCCAAACTCTCCAGAGGTTTTTTTGAAAATAAAACATTTAGGCCTCGTGTGTGCCGCTGCATCTTGGATCCAACGGCTCCCCGTTGCTCATATTAGGTGCTCCCCATAGCTTAATTACCCGCTACAGTGATATGAGCATCTAGGTCGTATGATCAGTGATCAGATGGCACATGCGTCGTACTTGTACTTTCTGCGCAATTCCCAAACTCTCACAGCCGTATATTGCAAAAACATTCAAACCTCCTACTGTGGGCCGTTAGATCTCCGTGAACTCGTATCACCATAGAGTCTACGGTGCGGGAGCACCTCATATTCTCCTGTGCGAGAAAACATAAGGTGCTCTCGCAGCTTGGATGCTACGGTGATACGAGCTTCGAGGTCGTTTGATCTGAGATCCAATGGCATTTGAGCAGTCTTTGTGCTTGTAAGCAGTGGCTGAACTCTTTGGGGGCTTTTCTGCAAAAAACCATTCAAACCACCGAGGAGGCGTTGGGTCACAAATCCAACGGCTCCGAAGAGCTTGTATCACCAAAGCATCTAAGGTGTGGTAGCACATGGTATTCTTACATACAGGAGAATATGATGTCCTCCTTCATCTTAGATGCTACGGTGATATGAGCTTCGAGGTCATTTGATCTGAGATCCAATGGCATCTGAGCAGTCTTTGTGCTTGTAAGCAGTGGCCGAACTCTTTGGGGGCTTTTCTGCAAAAAAAACCATTCGAACCACCGAGGAGGCGTTGGGTCACAAATCCAACGGCTCCGAAGAGCTTGTATCACCAAAGAATCTAAGGTGTGGTAGCACATGATATTCTTACATACAGGAGAATATGATGTCCTCCTTCATCTTAGATGCTACGGTGATACAAGCTTCGAGGTCGTTTGATCTGAGATCCAATGGCATCTGAGCAGTCTTTGTGCTTGTAAGCAGTGGCCGAACTCTTTGGGGGCTTCTCTGCAAAAAAACATTCAAACCACTGAGGAGGCGTTGGGTGACAAATCCAACGGCTCCGAAGAGCTTGTATCACCAAAGAATCTAAGGTGTGGTAGCACATGATATTCTTACATACAGGAGAATATGATGTCCTCCTTCATCTTAGATGCTACGGTGGTACAAGCTTCGAGGTCGTTTGATCTGAGATCCAATGGCATCTGAGCAGTCTTTGTGCTTGTAAGCAGTGGCCGAACTCTTTGGGGGCTTTTCTGCAAAAAAACATTCGAACCACTGAGGAGGCGTTGGGTCACAAATCCAATGGCTCCGAAGAGCTTGTATCACCAAAGCATCTAAGGTGTGGTAGCACATGATATTCTTACATACAGGAGAATATGATGTCCTCCTTCATCTTAGATGCTACGGTGATACGAGCTTCGTGGTCGTTGGATATGGGATCCAAGGGCATCTGAGTAGTTTTTGTACAAATTGTGTGCAATTCTCAAACTCATCAAGGTTTCCTGTAAAAATATTAAGACATCATGTGAGCTGCTATATCTCAGATCTACAAGCTCCAAGCAACTCGTATCGGCATATAGCATCTAAGGTATGGGGGCACATGATATTCTCCTGGGGAGGAGGGGTGGGGGTGCACAACCAATCGGTGGTTGGGAGGGTGGGGACAAATATAATCTAAACAACCCTAAACAGAGCTTCACAATTTTATCTAAGGTCGAGGGGGTGACCCCCGACAATCATAGCTCCGCCTAATTAAACACAACATTTGCATGTACTGTAGTACTAGACTTAATATTCATGTTTCAGTTTCATGTTCATTTTAAATATTGAATCGAGGACCATGCATGTCTTACATTTTACTCCCTTCGTTCCTAAATATTAGTCTTTTTAGAGATTTCAAGTGGACATATTTTAGAGTGTAGATTCACTCATTTTGCTCTGTATGTAGTCGCTTGTTGAAATCTCTAAAAGACTAATATTTAGGAACAGAAGGAGTATTTTTGAATTCATGTCATACATGCATGGTTTGGAAAAATAGATGCACTATACTTATTGGATTGTTGTTGTGTTCGTGTGTGGGTGTCATTTGCATTGAAAAACTTAGCAGGGATACCATGAAATGTGAAATCCACGTTGAGATCACTATATCACAAACTCACTCTAATTCAACAACTCGTCATAAATCAATTACCACGTTGAGATTAGTATTTGCAAGGAAAATACGGGCATTGTAATACACATAGCTTCGTTTGGCAACTTAAAAGGTTCCTTTCGTATTCTCGAATGGTAGGACCCAACAGCGTACCAGCCAGACCTTGGCTCGTGTTGATCCTAAAAAAATAAAAAATAAAAAACCGGGCTCGTGTCCTTCTGGTGGCGTGCGTGGTATGCACATTAGGCAACCCCAACCAGTCGAGCCTCCGCGTTTCGAGTCGAGATATCTGGCGGCCAGAATTCCAGCCCTAGGAAATTCCCCTCATGTCCCCGGTCCATAATGACTACCGATGAACAACGGAGGGATGCTTTAGTAACTAGACAACGTTGTGTTAAAAAAAGTAACTAGACAACGTTACCTACCGTGCAGAGCACGGTTCAATTCCCTCGGTCGCAGCTTGCCAAGGTCACCCGTAAACTGCATTGCCTAGTAGTACTACTACTACTACACCAGGATGAGCAAAGAATTGAGCCCGTTTGTTCGTGCCTAGTACTTGAGTTAATATATCAGGCAATGCACTGGTACGGAGGGATTATCCTTTTGCACTGCATATATAACTTGTCTGAAGTCTAACTAAGCAAAATGTTTCACCAAATCCTTTCTTAAGAAATACAACATGACAGATGTATGGCTTGAAAATTTATTGCATGATGCAGGTTATGATATTATTTTGAATCCTGGATCTTAAATTTCAGAAAATCCAAAAGTGACCATAAATTCTTGAAACTGAGCATGGTCACGTGATATGGCACAAATATTACTTCGTAATTGTTTTCTTCAATTTGAGACAAGCTGCTTATGACAAGTTGCACAAATGAAGAGCCAAGGTATTTTGGAACAAAGACCTGTCACGTTAAGGCGAACACTTTCACTATTGAAACTGTGGGCGTTTACGTGCCGCCACGAGTCCCGCTTCTCATCGGCAGGTGCCGTCCGAGCAAGCGTGTGAGTCGACGGGAGGCGTGTGAGTCGACGGGAGGCGTGCGAGCAGACCGCTGCGCCGGCTGACAGGGAGGCGTGCGAGCAGACCGCTGTGCAGGCTCACCGGGAGGCGAGCCCTTTGACCAGGCTCCGCCGCCCACCTTCGTCCCAACTGCTCCCACTTTTAATGTCGTCGGTGCCGCAGTTTAAAATCAACCCGCACTACCCGGTATCGCTACAATCTTCTCTCTTCCTCTCCGATTCTCCTGTCGTCTACCTCCAACCAACCGGACCTAAACGTACGCCATGTCGCATCACGATGGTCTGCCCTTAGTCTTCCAGTTTCTTGAGGAAGACACCCAGCCGAGTCTCAAGAACATAAGGCGCTTTGGGACGAGCTTGAACTGGCCTTGCGGGAAGGCGCCACGCCTGTCCCCGCTCCCGTTTCGGCTCCCGTCGCCCTGACTGCGCCAGCGCCCATCCCCATGGCATTGATGGGCTGGGAGCCGCACATTGTCGCCGAGCTTGATGCCACGGGGTTCCATGAGGTCCCCGCCGACTTTCACGCGCCCGTGCACCTGCCCGCGCATGCGCCTGCGCGTGCACTGACGCGCACGCCCGTGCCAGTGCCCGTGCACCTGCTAGCGCATGCGCCTGCGCGTGCACTGACGTGCGTGCCCGTGCCCGTGGCCGTGCACACGAATGTCTCCGTCGCGCTGTTGACAGCGCCTGTCCCCGCGCGAGTGCCAGTGCCCCCCTCAGCGGCATGGATGGCCGCCGTCGACCGCTTCCTTGCACCAATGCCAGTCGCCTCCTCCCGCCAGTTGACTCGCTCCTGGAGACCGAAGTCCAGAACATTGTGGCCTTCCTTGAAGCTAGGGCCAACGTCCATGAGTACGCAAACAACGGCGCAAGACGCCGCCATCGCCGTCGGTCAGTGGCCCGACGACACACAGAGCACAGCAGAGGAGCCGCTTCCCACCGGAAGACGCCCCCGCCACCGCGTCATCTAAATTTGCCATGAAAAACATTCGGATTGTGAAAGTGCAACTATCCCTGGGTGGTTTTGGTAATTCCTAACAACATATAGCTCATTGAGCTAATGCTATTCCAGGATGAATATTTCAGGAAAGCTCAATGGTTGGCATGGCATGGATTAGAAAGTGGACCCTTCAAAATGCTAAGGATAAAAGATTGGCTCAAGCTCAAAGCACAAGACTCTACATTTTCTATTTTAGTGATCCAAGATCACATTGAGTCTATAGGAAAAGCCAATACTATTAAGAAGGGATGAGGTGTTGCTTAATGAGGTTCTTGCTCAAAATGCTTAGTGATATGCTCCAAAACCCTCCACTACTTTCTCATATCCACATATGTCCCAAACCAAAAGTCCAACTCGGCCCCACCGATTCTTTCTATCCGGAGCCACCGAGTTCACATTGACATAGCCATTGCCAGAAACCCTAGTCTTTTCGGCCTCACCGATAGGGATCTCGGTCTCACCGAGATGGGATTGCAAACTCTCTGTTTCCCTTCGTAACGTTTCGGTCAAACCGAGATGAGCGATCGGTCCCACCGAGATTGCAATGCAAACGTTCTAGTTCCTTTTCGTAACATTTCGGTCCAACCGAGATGAGTGAATCGGTCCCACCGAGTTTGCCTAACCAACTCTCTGCTAGTCTATTACTAAAATCGGTCCCACCGAGTTTGTGTAATCGGTCTCGCCGAGATTACGTTATGCCCTAACCCTAATGATATCGGTCCCACCGAGTTGACATGTCGGTCCCACCGAAATGCCTAACGGTCACATTATGAACTAAATCGGTCTGACCGAGTTCTTTGAATCGGTCCCACCGAGTTTGGTGATTTGTGTGTAACGGTTAGATTTTGTGTGGAGGCTATATATACCCCTCCACCCACTCTTCATTCGTGGAGAGAGCCATCAAAACATGCCTACACTTCCAACACATATTTTCTGAGAGAGAACCACCTACACTTGTGTTGAGGTCAAGATATTCCATTCCAACCACATACATCTTGATCTCTTGCCATCCCCAAGTTGCTTTCCACTCAAATCTTCTTTCCACCAAATCCAATCCTATGAGAGAGAGTTGAGTGTTGGGGAGACTATCATTTGAAGCACAAGAGCAAGGAGTTCATCATCAACACACCATTTGTTACTTCTTGGAGAGTGGTGTCTCCTAGATTGGCTAGGTGTCACTTGGGAGCCTCCATCAAGATTGTGGAGTTGAACCAAGGAGTTTGTAAGGGCAAGGAGATCGCCTAATTCGTGAAGATCTACCCTAGTGAGGCAAGTCCTTCGTGGGCGACGGCCATGGTGGGATAGACAAGGTTGCTTCTTCGTGGACCCTTCGTGGGTGGAGCCCTCCGTGGACTCGCGCAACCGTTACCCTCCGTGGGTTGAAGTCTCCATCAACATGGATGTACGATAGCACCACCTATCGGAACCACGGATAAAAAATCTCCGTGTCAACATTGCGTTTGCTCCCTCAAACTCATCCCTTTACCTTCATATGCAATTGTTTTACATTCCGCTGCTATACTCTTAGAATTGCATGTGTAGGTTGATTGCTTGACTTGTGCTAAGTTGCTAAAATCTGCCAAGAACTAAAATTGGAAAAAGGCTAGATTTTTATTTGGTCAAGTAGTCTAATCACCCCCCCTCTAGACATACTTTCGATCCTACAAGTGGTATCAGAGCTTTGGTATCTATTTGCTTTGATTTCCATAGCTTTTGGTGGTCATAGCCTTGGTTTCACAACCTAGGAGAGTATGGCGTCTAGCGAGGGAAATTACCACCGTAGAGGTCCTTACTTTGATGGTACAAATTTTGCTAGTTGGAAGCATAAGATGAAAATGCATATTCTTGGACATAACCCCGCCGTTTGGGCTATTGTGTGTATTGGCTTGCAAGGTGAATTCTTCGATGGGAAAGAACCTAACCGTGAAGCTACCGCGGAAGAGTTGAAGATGCTACAATACAATGCTCAAGCTTGTGATATTCTCTTCAACGGATTGTGCCCCGAAGAATTCAACAAAATCAGCCATCTTGAGAATGCAAAGGAAATTTGGGATACTTTGATTGATATGCACGAAGGTACCGACTCCGTCAAGGAATCCAAATTGGGTGTGCTTCAAAGTCAACTTGACAAGTTCAAAATGAAGGATGGTGAAGGTGTCGCTGAAATGTACTCTAGGCTTGCTCTCATCACAAATGAGATTGCCGGCTTAGGAAGTGAAGAGATGACCGACAAATTCATCATCAAGAAGATCCTAAGAGCCTTGGATGGAAAATATGATACCTTGTGCACATTGATCCAAATGATGCCAAATTACAAAGATCTCAAACCAACGAAAGTCATTGGAAGAATTGTTGCTCATGAGATGTCACTCAAGGATAAGGAACAGCTTCACAACAAGTCAAGTGGCGCTTACAAAGCCTCATGTGATGCTCCCACATCATCAAGTGAGAAACAAACCTTCAATGAAGAATTGAGCCTAATGGTAAAGAACTTCAACAAGTTCTACAAGAGTAGAAGCAAGGAAAGAAGCTCCAAGTCAAGGTCCTACAATGACAAAAGATCTTCTAGTCGTGAGCGTAATTGCTACAATTGTGGAAGACCCGGACACTACTCCAATGAGTGTACGCCCCCCTACAAAAGAAGAGAAGATTCTCCCAAAAGAAGAAGTAGAAGAGAAGAATCACCACCAAGAGAAAGGAGGAGTAGAGATGATCGTTATGAACGAAAACCCTCTCGGAGAAGCAAGGACTCGGAAAGGAAGGAAAAGTCATCAAGGAGCTACACAAAAAGAAGACATCAAGCTCATGTTGGTGAATGGGTATCCGGCTCCGACTCCGACAATCACTCCGAAAGATGTTATCACTCCGACTCCGAATATACTCAAGATGAAGGTGTTGCCGGTCTAGCACTTGTGTCAACCAACTCCTACGACATATTTGACTCACCAAATGAAGAAATTGGGAGATGCTTCCTGGCCAAAGGTCCAAAGGTAACACATCCCGAGTATGTTGATTTCAATAGTGATGAAGATGATTTGCTAGGTGATGATGATTTACTTGTTGACACCTCTAGTGATGAAAACTATGATGAAACGTCAATTAATCATTCTAATCAAGATAAAACGAATGATGATGATAAGAAGGAGATTGAGCGTCTAACTAAAGAACTAAACACTCTTAAGTTAGCTCATGAAACTACCTTGGAAGATCATCGAGAACTTTTAAAGGCTCATGATAAGTTACGCTTTGAAAAGCTCAACCTTGAGCAAGAGCATGAGTTTTTAAAGGCAATCAATGATGATCTTCGCAAGAAAATTTCTTCTTACATTGCCAAGCGTTTACTCTTGTCTACTTACATGCCGCAAGTTAAATCTAGCAACAAGAACAAGAAAGATGCTTCATCTAGTAGTAACAACAAGCATGCTAAATCCAATGTTGTTGCTTCTAGTAGTTCTCTTGATTCCACTAATGATTCTCTTAGCCAAGTTACACTTGAGCAAGAAAATAGCTTATTGAAGGGAATTATAGAGAAAGGTGTTTACAAGAGTCTTGCCGGAAGTAAGCAATTTGAGGAAATTGTACGCAAGCAAGGAAGGCACCGGAAGAATCAAGGTGTTGGTTTTGAACGAAAGTTCAATGCCAATGGAGTTGAGTGGGAAGAAGATCAATACCCTAAGACAAAGTTTGTTCCTCAACAAGAGAAGTATGATCCTACTTCTTTCAAAGGGACACAAGTTCAAGATGATCTTCCACCACAAGACCACAAGCAAAAAGGCAAGGACAAGCTTCAAGAGGAAATTGATGCATTTGTAGAAGCACCTAAGGCCTTGGTCAAGTGGGTTCCCAAGACTACATCAAGTTCTACTTCATCAAGTACAACTACAACTCCAAGGATTCCATCAAGATGGTGTGGATCCATAAGAAGAAGAACTAGAGAGTTCTTGAGGGTGACTCCGCCAACATACTCCACTCTTATCATTTTGGCGAGGACAAGTGCAAACAACTTCCATATCTTGCACTAGTTCAAGGAGTCACAAACCCTCTTGTTGGTAAGACAAGGGACAAGGTAATCTAATGCTTTCATGGACATCATCTTGTGTATACATCACTCTATGTCTATGGATATCCTTGTTTGTTCCTTGTGGGACTAACCCGTGTAGGTATTGAAAGTGCAACTCACTCCAAAGGATTGCTCCAAATGATCTACATCAACATTGAGCATCTGCATCTTCAACACCTACATGAAGTCATCATCAACAAAACCCAAGGTTAGTTCATCCCTCTTAGGGGGGGTATCACATCTAGGGGGAGCTTTACTCTAATCAATTGAGCTAAAGCAACTCTAATGGTGTGAACACAACAATGCTTTATGTAAAAGTGGTAACCCCACTTGTGCTTAAACGATGAGTATGACCTATGATCAAATGTTCTCATTTGACTCCTAAGTCAATATACTCATATATAGATGACCTAGTCATCGCCAAATTGCTTGATATATTCTAGAGTGTTTGCGCATGCTTTGTCACATATTTCATTTTCCATCTTAATTGTGTGAGCATGTTGAATGCATATTTTACCCATTCGAGGACATCCATTTGTTGTTTTGATTGTTTGGCTCTTTCTCTTTTGCCAAATGGATGGACAAGAATGCCTAAGAACTCCCTCTAGCTATCTATGCTTTCCTCGTCTCAAACTCTATTCATGCTACATCACAAAGTTTGATCAAGTCAGATTTGAACCACTCTGTGTGAGGAGCACTCGGAGTTCCCGATTCGTCATAGACTTAAACCTCCAAAACCTCTTTGTGCATCTCGGTCTGACCGATTCATCCCTTTTGGTCCTACCGAGTCACTAAGTTGATCTAGGGTTTTCAATCTCGGTGCAACCGATTAGAACCTTTCGGTCACACCGAGTTGCAGTAACTGCTTGCAGTTTTGCATCTCAGTGCCACCAAGTCGTTCCAATCGGTCACACCGACAGGGTCAGGTTATATATACCGACGGGCCAAATTTTGGAAAAATTTCTGAACCTCCTCGCCCGCGCATAACCTGCTGTGCCTCCTTAGGTCTCCGGATCATCCTCTCGTCGCCAGCGACCTCCCGCCGCTGGTCACCGCCACCGTCAACGGCAATCTGCCCCGCCGTTGCCGCCGTAGCAAGTTCGCCGCCGAACTAGGGTACGAACTTAAACTTTGTGCTAATCCTTAACTCTGATTCTTAGCACATTGCCTTGCCATGATTCTTGCCACGATTGAAATCATCCTGTCCAGCGAAAACATCCCGTAGATTAGTTTTGATTTGAAAATTTAGGGCTAGGTCTCCGCCGAATTCATCTCGGACCGACCGAGTTGTAGAAATCGGTCTCACCGATTTGGCTAAGGCTAGAGCACATGCATTTTCGGTCTGACCGAAAATTGCAAATTGGTGTGACCGAGATCGATTCTCTGTGAAACCCTAGCAGTCTCGGTGCCATGGAAAGGTGACTCGGCTCTACCGAGTTCACTAGTTTAGGTTCCAAAAGCTGCTTCGGTATCACCGAGTTTACAAATCGGTAGATCCGAAATGCTTTCTGTGAAGAACTAAAACTAAGTTTTTAAGTCATCTATTTTGCAAAACTCCTGTACTTTGTGATGCTCATCTTCTCTACCTCATCTATAATCTATTCACAGGGTCTGCTAACTACTTGCCAGCAAGATGTCTGACCAGAGTGACAGCCAGAACAAGTCTGAACAGCAGGTGCAGTTGAGTGAGGGTTCAGATCCCTCTAGCAGTTATGATGAGGGGAGCAGGAGCACACCAAGCAACCTGCCAAAGACTGCTACCAGGACAAGGAAGAAGAAAACTTCTGACTCTGAGGATGAAGACTATGTGGCAGTTGAAGATGAAGCCACTTCAAAGAAAAAGGTGTTGAAGAAAGAGTATGGCACAACTGCTGCAACAAAGCCTGGTCTGAAAACAAAGATGCCAGCAAGAAGACAACCCATGTCTAAGCCAAGAAAAGTTGCCACAGGTGAAACTATGAAGTTCACTATTGAGTCTGAAGAAGAAGCAGCTGGTGAGGACAAGAAGAAGAAGAGGGCCAGAACCACTACTGCCAGAGTTCTTGGCAAGCCCTCAATGAGGAAAGATTCTAAAGAGGATGCTGCACCAGCACCCAAAGCTCAAAAGCTTATGGGGGATGCTATCAAATCAGGGGCTGCTCCATCTAAGCCCAAATCTGCTCCCAAGGCTGCTACTCCATCTCCAAAGCCTAAACCCAAGAGAAGCACTAGGAACATTCCTACTGAAGAGAAGAACAAGGCCCGAGTGCCTGAAGCTGCTGAAGAAGAAGAAATTGACTCTGTTGTATTGAGGAAGCTGAAACCCAAGATCCCTGACCACACTGATGCACACCCAGTTGCAGAGAACATGAAAATTAGGAAGGATGCAGGATTGAGACTATGGACACAGTCTGATCCATATGCTATCAGGAGAAGGACTACTGTGGACTACAGGTTTCACACTAAGGAACAGCAGGACTTCTATGAGACAATTCTGCTTGACAAGAAGCCCATTGTGTGTGACATGAGATGGGTTGACTGGGAGTTCATCAAGGAGAATGAAAATCACTTCCCTGGTGTGCTTGATAGCTTCAAGGCATGTGGAGTTGACACTTTTGTTGCCCAGAAGCTCACCAAGTGGAATGATGAGCTCATCATGCAGTTCTACTCCACTGCCCACTTCTATCCAGATGGAAGGATAGTATGGATGTCTGAAGGTACTAGGTACCAGTCTACAGTTGAGGAATGGGCCAAGCTTATCAATGCTCCTGAGGAACATGAGGATGACTTGGATATCTATGCAGATAAGAAGAAAGACCACAACACTATGGCCAACATGTACAAAGAGATCCCAGATGCTGCTTTGGATACACATAAGTTTGGATCTGTTCACTACTTGTTGTCTGGTCTGCCAACTATCAACTGGATTCTAAGGCACACACTGCTACCCAAGTCAGGTGATCATAAGATGATCAGAGGACATGCCATCAACTTGCTGCATATATTTGATGTCCCACAGAAGTTCAAGGTCATGAGCTTGATTGTTGAGACAATCAAGAGGACTGCTGCTGACCAGAAGAGAAGTTGTGGGTATGCCCCACACATTCAGGAGCTCATCAACTCAAAGATGGGTAAAGGCAAATACATTTTGGATAAGGAGCATCTGCCCATCTACCCTGAATTTGAAGATAACACAGTGGTGATGAATGAGAATGCACCATCTTCAGCTCAAGCACATGAGAAGAGAGAAAAGGCTAAGGCAGAGAAGGCTGCAAAGATGCCAACAGTAGAGGAGGCATCTCAGGTATTCTTGAAGAGAAAGCAAGACCAGCTTGGATATCTGATCCAATCCACCCTGAGGATTGAGAAGGGTTTGGCCACCTTGACCAAGAACCAGGAGAGTCTGGAGAGGATCATTGAGACAAAATTCTATGACCTTGATGTCAAGATTACAGAGATCCAAACTGCAGTTGAGCAGCTCCAGGAGGAAGCTGAGGAGAAGAAGGGCAAGTCTACCACAGATGCTTTTGCCAGAGTGCCCACAGGACAAAGATCTACTGTCGTGCCAGTGACAGACACTAGAGCTACAGCATCAGCACCAGCAGCTACAGCTCCAATTCCACCTCCAACAGCTACTCCACCAGCTCCAGCTACTTCATCTGAAGCCTTCGTCCTTGGAGTTCTCTCAACACCACCTCTCGAAGATCAAGCCTGAGAGTCGTTTAGCACTATGCATTTTTGAACTTTTTTGGTAACTTGTTGCCAAAGGGGGAGAAAAATGTATAGATCATAGGCTTCGAGAGAGAGTGTTGCTTTTTATTCTCTCTTGCTATTTTGGTTGAAACTTTATTGTGTGCTTGTGTGAGATACTACTTTATGTCCTTGTGAGATACTTGGTTGATCATGTGTTTGATCATATGCTACCCTTAATGCTTGTTGGATTATATTATCCTTCATATCCTCTTATGATCATTCACTTTGCTTGGTGATGAGTGCATGTGTTTTAATTTCTATCATTTTGAGCGCTCCACCAAGATGTATGTGACATGGGAGAGTAACCCATGATCCTAATTGATTGTGCATTTGCATTCAAAAGCAAATTTAAATAACGCACAAATTTAGGGGGAGCTCTTGCTTATCACATACTTCTCAAAGCGACGATCTTTTCAATCTTACTTATCATTTGTCGAAGCTTTGATCTATATGTTGTCACCAATTACCAAAAAGGGGGAGATTGAAAGTGCAACTATCCCTGGGTGGTTTTGGTAATTCCTAACAACATATAGCTCATTGAGCTAATGCTATTCCAAGATGAATATTTCAGGAAAGCTCAATGGTTGGCATGGCATGGATTAGAAAGTGGACCCTTCAAAATGCTAAGGACAAAAGATTGGCTCAAGCTCAAAGCACAAGACTCTATATTTTCTATTTTGGTGATCCAAGATCACATTGAGTCTATAGGAAAAGCCAATACTATTAAGAAGGGATGAGGTGTTGCTTAATGAGGTTCTTGCTCAAAATGCTTAGTGATATGCTCCAAAACCCTCCACTACTTTCTCATATCCACATATGTCCCAAACCAAAAGTCCAACTCGGCCCCACCGATTCTTTCTATCCGGAGCCACCGAGTTCACATTGACATAGCCATTATTTAAGTTAATATATCAGGCAATGCACTGGTATGGAGGGATTATCCTTTTGCTCTGCATATATAACTTGTCTGAAGTCTAACTAAGCAAAATGTTTCACCAAATCCTTTCTTAAGAAATACAACAGGACAGATGTATGGCTTGAAAATTTATTGCATGATGCAGGTTATGATATTATTTCGAATCCTGGATCTTAAATTTCAGAAAATCCAAAAGTGACCATAAATTCTTGAAACTGAGCATGGTCACGTGATATGGCACAAATATTACTTCGTAATTTTTTTCTTTAATTTGAGACAAGCTGCTTATGACAAGTTGCACAAATGAAGAGCCAAGGTATTTTGGAACAAAGACCTGTCACGTTAATGCGAATGCTCGCACTATTGAAACTGTGGGCGTTTACGTGACGCCACGAGTCCCGCTTCTCATCGGCAGGTGCCGTCCGAGCAAGCGTGTGAGTCGGCGGGAGGCGTGCGAGCATACCGCTGCGCCGGCTGACAGGGAGGCATGCGAGCAGACCGCTGTGCAGGCTCACCGGGAGGCGAGCCCTTTGACCAGGCTCCGCCGCCCACCTTCATCCCAACTGCTCCCAATTTTAATGTCGTCGGCGGCGCAGTTTAAATCAACCCCGCACTACCCGGTATCGCTACAATCTTCTCTCTTCCTCTCCGATTCTCCTGTCATCTACCTCCAACCAGCCTGACCTAAACGTACGCCATGCCGCATCACGATGGTCTGCCCTTAGTCTTCCAGTTTCCTGAGGAAGACACCCAGCCGGAGTCTCAAGAACATAAGGCGCTTTGGGACGAGCTTGAACTGGCCTTGCGGGAAGGCGCCGCGCCTGTCCCCGCTCCCGTTCCGGCTCCCGTCGCCCTGACTGCGCCAGCGCCCATCCCCGTGGCATTGATGGGCTGGGAGCCGCACATTGTCGCCGAGCTTGATGCCACGGGGTTCCATGAGGTCCCCGCCGACTTTCACGCGCCCGTGCACCTGCCAGCGCATGCGCCTGCGCGTGCACTGACGCGCACGCCCGTGCCAGTGCCCGTGCACCTGCTAGCGCATGCGCCTGCGCGTGCACTGACGTGCGTGCCCGTGCCGGTGGCCGTGCACACGAATGTCTCCGTCGCGCTGTTGACAGCGCCTGTCCCCGCGCGAGTGCCAGTGCCCCCCTCAGCGGCATGGATGGCCGCCGTC
Organism: Aegilops tauschii subsp. strangulata; assembly: GCF_002575655.3. Classification (NCBI taxonomy): domain Eukaryota; kingdom Viridiplantae; phylum Streptophyta; class Magnoliopsida; order Poales; family Poaceae; genus Aegilops; species Aegilops tauschii. The sequence continues at coordinate 570,793 of NW_027332465.1, read as the reverse complement.
GACCGCTTCCTTGCACCAATGCCAGTCGCCTCCTCCCGCCAGTTGACTCGCTCCTGGAGACCGAAGTCCAGAACATTGTGGCCTTCCTTGAAGCTAGGGCCAACGTCCATCAGTACGCCAACAACGGCGCAAGACGCCGCCATCGCCGTCGGTCAGTGGCCCGACGACACACAGAGCACAGCAGAGGAGCCGCTTCCCACCGGAAGACGCCCCCGCCACCGCGTAATCTAAATTTGCCATGAAAAACATTCGGATTGTGAAAGTGCAACTATCCCTGGGTGGTTTTGGTAATTCCTAACAACATATAGCTCATTGAGCTAATGCTATTCCAGGATGAATATTTCAGGAAAGCTCAATGGTTGGCATGGCATGGATTAGAAAGTGGACCCTTCAAAATGCTAAGGATCTAAGATTGGCTCAAGCTCAAAGCACAAGACTCTACATTTTCTATTTTAGTGATCCAAGATCACATTGAGTCTATAGGAAAAGCCAATACTATTAAGAAGGGATGAGGTGTTGCTTAATGAGGTTCTTGCTCAAAATGCTTAGTGATATGCTCCAAAACCCTCCACTACTTTCTCATATCCACATATGTCCCAAACCAAAAGTCCAACTCGGCCCCACTGATTCTTTCTATCCGGAGCCACCGAGTTCACATTGACATAGCCATTGCCAGAAACCCTAGTCTTTTCGGCCTCACCGATAGGGATCTCGGTCTCACCGAGATGGGATTGCAAACTCTCTGTTTCCCTTCGTAACGTTTCGGTCAAACCGAGATGAGCGATCGGTCCCACCGAGATTGCAATGCAAACACTCTGTTTCCTTTTCATAACGTTTCGGTCCAACCGAGATGAGTGAATCGGTCCCACCGAGTTTGCCTGACCAACTCTCTGTTAGTCTATTACCAAAATCGGTCCCACCGAGTTTGTGTAATCGGTCCCGCCGAGATTACGTTATGCCCTAACCCTAATGATATCGGTCCCACCGAGTTGACATGTCGGTCCCACCAAAATGCCTAACGGTCACATTATGAACTAAATCGGTCTGACCGAGTTCTTTGAGTCGGTCCCACCAAGTTTGGTGATTTGTGTGTAACGGTTAGATTTTGTGTGGAGGCTATATATACCCCTCCACCCACTCTTCATTCGTGGAGAGAGCCATCAGAACATGCCTACACTTCCAACACATATTTTCTGAGAGAGAACCACCTACACTTGTGTTGAGGTCAAGATATTCCATTCCAACCACATAAATCTTGATCTCTAGCCTTCCGCAAGTTGCTTTCCACTCAAATCTTCTTTCCACCAAATCCAATCCTATGAAAGAGAGTTGAGTGTTGGGGAGACTATCATTTGAAGCACAAGAGAAAGGAGTTCATCATCAACACACCATTTGTTACTTGTTGGAGAGTGGTATCTCCTAGATTGGCTAGGTGTCACTTGGGAGCCTCCGTCAAGATTGTGGAGTTGAACCAAGGAGTTTGTAAGGGCAAGGAGATCGCCTACTTCATGAAGATCTACCCGAGTGAGGCAAGTCCTTCGTGGGCGACGGCCATGATGGGATAGACAAGGTTGCTTCTTCGTGGACCCTTCGTGGGTGGAGCCCTCCGTGGACTCGCGCAACTGTTACCCTTCGTGGGTTGAAGTCTCCATCAACGTGGATGTACGATAGCTCCACCTATCGGAACCACGGATAAAAAATCTCCGTGTCAACATTGCGTTTGCTCCCTCAAACTCATCCCTTTACCTTCATATGCAATTGTTTTACATTCCGCTGCTATACTCTTAGAATTGCATGTGTAGGTTGATTGCTTGACTTGTGCTAAGTTGCTAAAATCTGCTAAGAACTAAAATTGGGAAAATGCTAGATTTTTATTTGGTCAAGTAGTCTAATTACCCCCCCCCCTCTAGACATACTTTCGATCCTACAGATTGCCATGCTTAAAATCCGAACGTTTATCATTCCATTTATTTTAGATCGATCGTCGTATAATTTAAAGTTGGAGTCAGACTGAACGAAATCTATGGTTTGATCGATTGAATGTTCTGCTAGAGCTGTATCAAAATAAAATATAAAACGTCATCAAGCCACATGTATTCCTTGTCATCCAACGACCTAGACTGCTTCAATGTCGAGCACTCAACACGTTTAGCGTGCAGTTAATTTCATGCCAAAAATAGTGCTAATCACATAATAACACGCAAATAATATCCAACTTAATATCCGCATGCACTTAATATACTTCCAAATTAACGTGCATTGCACGTACACACTGACTAGTTCTACTAGCACGTGAAACTGGTGCCGTAACTTATGAATGCGTCCAGATATGGTCAACGGCAACATCGCCCGCGAGTTCTTCGTGTATGCCCGTGTGTCTAAACGCAGAAGGGGAGGAGAGAGAGAGCACACATGGAACCCACCAGTAAGTGAAGGCGAATAGTACTAATAATAATATTACATGTTATCAATTAAATAGGCTGTGGTAATATAAAAACATTATATGAACAAAGGGAGGTATAACAAACATTGCTGTTCTACGTATGTTGCCTATTGACGTGCGGCTTGAAGGCCCTGGTCGCATGTTCGATCCTCGTCCTTTATTTTTTAATTTGTATATGGGTCCAAATTTGTTTCATGACATGTGGGCCCCTCGGTCTGTAGTTTGTAGCACTTTAATTTGTGGGTCCAAATTTGTTCAATTCCAAGTGGACTATCGGTGTGTAGTTTTGTAGCTTATTTATAATAATCAAAGAGAACAACAGAGTTTTTTGCAATAATACCATGGTGCGACGTTGAAGCCGAGAAAGGACGTGTGAGAGAGCGATGACCGAGCCAGAGGGAAATCAACTAGGGGAGTTGCGGGGGTTGCAATGGTGTTTCGAGTAGTTGTGGGCCGAATGCTACGAAAATATAATCTAAACCGACCGGAATAAATGCCTACACAAATTAATCTAAGGTTGGAGTGCCCCTCGCAATGTAAATAGCTCGGGCTTTGCGAGGGATGGAGAGGTAGCTTCAATGTGTGGAAGATACGGCGTGAGAAAGCGAGGTCAATCGAGAGACATATAGATAGAGAGACAAAGTGAGTGTGGTCCGACATTCATGGAACAAATATATATGCTCTGGAGAGATATTGTCCGATTGAGCTTTTGGCAAGGGTGAGCGCTGTAATATAGAGCTTGAGAGATGATCCAGTCACAAACGTGTAGATATATTTTGTGCATGGGAGGAAGCAAGGTCGATCGATCACATAGGGTCGTCGTGCGACCGAAAGAGTGAGACGGGTTGGAGAGTGTGACCTAGATAGAAAATGTGCGTGAGAGAGTATACAATGTGAATAAGTCGAATTGGGCTCAAACATGGTGATATATCGTTTTTGTCCGAGAAAGAGCAAGGTCAATCGAGACATACAAAGAGAGAGAGAGAGAGAGAGAGGGAGGGAGGGAGGGAGAGAGAGAGCGAGCGTGGCCCGCCATGAGGTCGAAAGAGTGGGGGCGGCTTTGATGGACTGACCTGGATAGACAATCTGTGTGAGAGAGTATAGAGTGTGTCGATCGAGGCCCGAACAGGGAGATATATCATTTGTGTGTGAAAGAAAACGAGGTTAAACGAGACTCAGATAAAGAGAGCGAGATTGAGCGAGTGTGGCCCGCCGTGCGGAAGAAAGAGTGAGACAGTCTCGAGGGAGTGACCTAGATAGACAACGTGCGTGCGTGCGCACGAGAGGTTGGGGGGCTAGATAGGCAATGCATGTATTTAGTGCGAGAGGGTGAGAGGGAGAGGGAGAGAGAGAGCTCGGCATGGGGTGCAATGGCGGGTGTGTGAGGTAAATACATTTCGTAACAGAGTGGAAAAAGGGGGTTGCGTAGTTGAGAGAGTTAGAGATCGAAACATGGAGAAAAAGAATGGATGTGTGTTGGAAACCGATAGCTTCCTAAGGTGGTTAGGAGAGGAAGATTAACCGATATAGAAAGTATGTAGCGTGTGTGCGGTAGCGTGGATACAGTGAAATGCGAAATCCACGTTAGAATTGGAGATCGCTATGTGACACACACTCTAATTCAAATAACTAATTATGTGGCACACACTCTAATCCACGTTAGCGTGGATACCGTTTCAATTTTTTTCAAATAACTCCTCATTAATTAATTTATAGTATCTCGTTTCAAATGACTAATTATTGCAAGGAAAACACGGGCATGGTAATACATACAGATTCGTTTGCAAATGAAAGAAGATTCATTTGCATTCTCAAATGTAGGCGCACCAGGGTCGTGTCGTGGTGGTCGCGTGTGTCGGACGGACGCGTAGCACCCAGCCACCCACCCAAAAAAAGGACGACGACAAAATAAGTTCGCGCTTCCACGTTTCGGATTGAAATATCTGGCGGCCCCAATTCCAGCCCTGCAAAATCTCCCTTCTCCACCGTCCCCTTCCGCGCCCAGATTGCTCAAATCCCTAATTCGCCGCCAACCCAAGCAAAGTTCGAATCGCCCCTCATCTCGTCTCTTTCCCCACCTCTGTGCCGGACGACGACGATGAAGACGACGGTCGCGCTTCACCACCGCACCGGAGCTACGTCATCTACGCCCTCGTCCACAGCACCGGGTGGTCCACCGACAATGTCGGCCGCCGCAACCGACGTGCCTCACAGACACCAACTTCCACCGCATCAGGTGCGCTTCACCGACGCTGTCTCCCAGCTCACTGGGGCTACTTCACCGAGCACATCGTCGCGCCTCCGCCCCCCGAGGCCGCTGGGGCTTCACCAACGGTCTCGTCCACCGCATCGTAGCGCTCCGCTGCCACTCAAGATCTGCATCCATGCGCGGCCAGCCAACGCCAGCGCATCACCCTCAACGGCTCTGAAGTGACCCGCACTCTAGCTAGGTGAGCATGCCCAAACGCCGGCCCGAACTAGGTATCCACACATCACTCTCTTCACTGTTCCGACGATGTTTGGATATCCTTTCACTGCTCTCTTAGCTTACACGCCTATCCAACTCTGACTTTAACTCTTATTTCTTCTGGAGATATCATCTGAAACAAGCAAATCCATTTTTTAGCGAAGCATGACCGGGCTACGGGATCTGGTACACATCTTGCACACCCGTATAACCTTGTAAGTATATGTCCTCCGGTACAACAGCAAGGTCGATTCCTCTTATTTGATCAGCCATTCACCGTGTCAAAAATGCAGAGGGGGTGCAAGGAGCACAAGGCCTGCACATCCAAGCAAGTGGTAACATGGACTTGTACATGGAACATCCCAAGCGCAAGCAGAGCTGCAGTGAGCCTGTACAACGAGCTAGCGTAAGTCCCTGCATTTCATTTAATTCGTACTGGCATTCGTGTATGATTTGTCTGCAGTGGCGGATCCACGAATTCAAGTTACCAGGGGCGAACATTTAACTTAAAAAATATGAAGGCACTTGCACTCCGGAAATCAACATAACTTGAGAAATGTGAAGCTACATGCACTTTGAAAACCAGCTAATGATCCAAAGTAGTTCAGATTATAAACACTAAATGATGCAAGCACCAAAAAACACAAAATGCAACATGGTGTAGAAGGACTACAAACATGGTCTGTACCTGCTTAATTACTCGTTCTCTGGCTGAAAATATCGAAGTGTAATTGCACCTATAACCAGTGCGCAAACTGCATATCAATATATCTATCCTGCACAAGTATGCCAATAGTTTCAAATAACAGATTAGAAAAGTATTTATGCTACGTTGTCATGATACGGGGACTTTCTAGTAGATGGCCTCGACGTTTCCTCAAGCCATTAAAATGCACTATAATTTGCTTGTCATCAATGCCTGCATATCTCTATGTCTCTCTCAACATAGCAGATCATCATGAGACACTAAATCCTTCAATGGGAGCTTGCAAAATGCTTGCATTAGATGCCTCATTAGACACTATATGTTCATCACCAGGAGCATGTAAAATGTTTGCATCAAATCCTTCATTAGCAGTCTGTTCATTAGACACTTCAGGCTCAAGAACAACATGAGCTTGGATGTTTGCACCGGAAACTTGATTAGATACATCAGATTCAGTCAGTTCAGTATTGATTAGGGGAGTTATAAAATAAGTAGAAATTGGTTTCATTTTCTCATAGATTCCCTACATACAAGCAGTTTTACAACACCGTCAGGTTTAACTATTGGCCAGAAATTGAAGAGTTGAATTAGATATAATCATGGTTGTGATGTACCTGCTCGTTGCGCATGCTACTCTTGCAAGCTGCGACTGTCCGTTTGCGCAAGCTCGATGCCATGCCCGTGCTGCCGCCGCTGCCTCTGACACAGGCTACACCCAGGGTTGGATCTTCATCTTCTTGTCCTTCCGTTCGCTCGAAGCCCAGCGACCGCCCTCCAATGAGGGCACGAGGAAGTGTTGTGTCGGTCTGTCCAGCGGCGGCTAGGTTAGGAGCAAACCAGACTGGAGGCTGGAGCGGATGAATTGGGATTTTTCCTGCTGTCGATCGATATGGGAGGCGCTTGTTTGGGCCGCGAGCCTGCTATAGGGCCTGCCTTGCACTTATGTTATTGGCCTATCCAAATTGAAACATTTTTCTTCATTTTTTACATTGCCTGCTCGTGCGTTGGGACGAACAAAACTAGCCTGGGCTAACCTGGACGACTCAAACTAGGTGCACACTTTCGAGCCACCCGAGGCGGCCGCCCATACCAGCCCCTATGGTGGCATCGCCCCTTTTTGCGTGTATGATAGGGGTAGTGAAAAATATTCCAGTGGCGCTTTTGATTTACCCACAGAATGGTTGAATTGCTTGTTTCTATGAACTGAGTTCGCCAATAATGTGAAGGATGCCAGTCTTTTCATCCTATTGTAGATTGCTTAGATCTCGATATGCCAAAAGTAATCGCATGAAATATACAGTAAAATCCAGTGTGATGTGTGTGGCTACAACTAGTCTGACTACACGTCCTCATATAACATATCAAGGACGCACCATCTTACCAGATTAACCATTCGACTTACCAATGCAGTGTGGGAAGAAAGAAGTATTGGGACTGCGTATCCAAGCAATTGATGCCATGGACTTCTTCGTACAACCTTGTAAGCGAAAAAGAAGTTGCAGTGTGCCTGTACAAAGAACTAGCGTAAGTTCAGTTACATGCTTCTCGGAATTTTAGTTAGCCACTTATTGCAAAATTGTTCAATTACGTTGCTTGGCTTAATTTAGTTTGCTACTGATTACATAATGTCACAGCCTGTTAATCCTATTATAGACTGCACCTATCTATGTGTTTGATACTTACTGTTAAGAATTACCTATTTGCGTGAACTTAAATAGCTACTTGTTTGTTTAACTGCTTTGCTGCTGCAACAACGGGTTACAATGATGTTAATAACTACTTTTCAGCATCGAATTGAAACTCTTTAATTCCTTGTTTGTTTAACTGGTTTGCTGTTATAACTCCCAGTTGAGATTTTTGCTAAATTCAACTTTTCTGAATCCAATCAGAACTTTAATGGCAAAACAGGTTAGCCCAAGATCAAAGAGTGAGGTCCCCATGGACGTTGTATCATCCCACAGCAGTGGCACCGACCCAATCGTGCATTATGAATTGCCAACTGCTGATGCTCTAGAGGCTAAATTAGTGGTAGAAAGAGATTCTGCTTCTGCACTTAGAGATGAAGTTGACATGTTGAGGAAGCAAACAGCACAATCAGTAGCAGTACTCAAGACAACCATTAAATATTTGGTGGATTTCAAAACGAAGCAAGCTGAGACTAACCACATTGTTAAGGTCCTGAAGGAAAAAAGGAAATTAAATTCCCACTTGGTAAATCATAGGTGAAATGTTCTTTCCATTGTTGAATAACCTTTGTCTTCTTTTTTCATGTAATCAATCAAACCATTTGTTTTAGAGATCATGTAATAATTGTTTTTGTTTTTTTGGTTTGTAATTTTATTTGAGCACAAGTCTGTATTAATTGATAAGACTCGGAGACATTTCATTTTGATTGTTGTGCCAGACCTACAAATATGCCAATCGGGCTGAATGTGCATTCAGCAATAATAGTAGTATAGATGGACCATAAGTGGCACGCATCGGAAAGGGCCAAGATGCTGTAGTAGCTTGGCTAAAAAAAGGATGCTGTTGTAGCAAAGAAAAGTACAGCGGCCTGGCTTATGTATGTTAGTTGATATTATTGATCCATATACTCTATAAGTGTTTATATGTCTGTTAGTTCTGTACATTCTTGGTTGATTCACTCGGTATTTGAATCTTGATACATCGTTTGTGTACATATCTGAATGGGAGTACACATTATGCTGCGTGTGACATTTGAGTTGGACATGAAGTGTTCCAAATATTCGAATTCACCTTAAACTGGATTCTAGCTTCTGAATTTGAGTATCGGCATTTGTAAACCATATTCATATATGACAGTGGAATACATCTTTGTCGTCCTTTTGAAGATATATAAAAACACATAGAATGATTTATAAAGATTCGTATAGGAATACAAAATGGATTCGGATTTAGTTGCCAGGGTAAACGTGGATGCTTATTGTCCCAAAATTCGAAAGAAGCGGCAAAATGTCCACTCCCACGTCGGCTGCCCGAAGCCAAGTGTTCGGGAGATGGAAATTACTATCTACCCATTACACGGACAATCCATCGGCCCGATTTCCACTGCTCTAAATAGGGGTAGGATAGTAACTTCAATAAGACATGACACGACCGCCTCTGAGCCCATTCCGACACGGTGGGTGCCAAACAGGGGTGGCAAAACACATTTGATTCAAGCCCGTCCGAAAGACCCCTGTTTCTCCCTCCATTTCCCCATTCATACACGATGGGCGGCAAAACAAACTCGACTCGGCCGAAATCGATGTAGGCAAATATTTTCAATAGGGGCAGGTTTGTAAGTTCACTCAGACGTGACACAACTGCCCTACCTGTCAGCCCCATTCATACACCGTGGGCGCCAACCATGGGCGCCAACCACCCTCTCCTTGCCCGAAATTGCTCTGGGCAAATATTGGCGAGATGCGAGATTACCGTCGTATCCCCAACCGACAAGACGTCCAAATTTTAAACGGGGGCTAAGTTCGTAACTTTCCCATATTTCAGACAGGCGCGTCCCAAAAACATGGTTCCCCGTACCTCTCCCTCCATTTTCCCAGTCATACACCGTCCGCGCTAGAACACCATCCCCACACCAGCCTCCGTCCGCCACCCCATCCATCGCCGCCGTCCTCCACCACATTCATCGCCGCCGTCCTCCACCACATCCATCGCCACCGTCCTCCACCATGTCGGAGCGCCTACCAAGACCGCGTCGTCCACTGCTAGAGATGGACGTTTCTCATCCATGGCGACGGACCAAGAGCCTTGCATCACGTCCTCTCGCTTCATCGGCGCCGTCGTCCTCTTTGTCGGGGCCGCTCACACGACCTTCTCTTCCACCGCAACGGGACTTATCCCCAGATGCACCCGTCTACCGTCGTAGATCTGCTTCAACGCCACCGACAGCCATCGCACCCCCGATGCCTACACGGCGCCGCAAGAGAGGTGGTACTTCATATCTCCTCAACTTTTTGATCTCAAACAGAAAATAGATCTTAACTTGGTTACTCTACTTTCTTTTCAGCTCTTAGAATTTAGTTCTTAGTTCGAAGCAAACAATGGCTGCTAAATATCATTTCTCCGGTTTCCCCCTTTTATGATCACTATACGATCAGAATACGTGCTTCGTGTCATAATAGCACTGCTCGACCCATCAAGCTAAACAAGCTTAGTTGTTCAAATACGAATCTGATATTATTAAAACAGATTCATTTAATTGGTCAGCTAAATGTTCCTAAATTAGTTTCGAAAGTGCATGTTCGCCGCTCGGGTGTGTATCTCTACAGGGTGCCCATGGTGGGCCGGCCCACCCTGGGATTTTGGGTCGACCCAGGCCCCGATTCCCCTTTGTTCTGCTGCGCTTCGGATCTCTACTCGCCCCCAGCCGCCTGCCTCGCCGGCGACTTGCCGTCCCCGGACGGCATGACTCTAGGAGAAGACGCCGGACTAACAGGAGGTCAGGAGCTACTCGCCCAACAGCGTCACCGCTGCCCGGGCGCGCCGCCGTGCCTACCTTCCCAGTCCGTTCAGGGCTCAGGCGTGCAGCACCCACTAAGCCAACCCGATTTATCCTGAGATAAGTCCTCAACACTCAGCAGCCACTCCTCATCACCCATTTTCTAATTGATTCATTACTCATTAGGCAGGACTGTCATTAGGGTTTGTTGTGTGCTCAGTGCTACCTACACTTAATGGTTCAGATGTATTTCGGTAATCTTTAGTACCTGTAAAGTTCACAGGGTTTTCAAAATTCCGGCCCTAGGAACAGACACTGGTCATTTTGGATTGTTGGTCGTAGTGACATTGACCCAGATTACTACTGCAAGCCAGGTTTGTTGAAAATTTTACTTGTCTTTCTTACTCATTCGATATAATATCCAATTATTCACGTCGGTTAGTTGCAAACAATAAGTGCTAGACAAACTTCTTGATTCAGATTTTGGACGGTCTCTTACTGCAGTTACAATTCTGCATACTTGTCCTAGTGAGCTCACAAGTAAATGATTGATTCACTACATCTATGCTTGCCTTGTCATATTTGTTGTCAATATTCTTTTAGGGTGGACCACCCTGTTTCTAAATACTGCAACCGTAGACATGAGTGAATAGTATTTCTCTATGTGATCTCTTCCATCATGTGTGGGCAACGAACACTGCATTGTATAGAAAGAAAGTGTCATTTCCAGCTTTTACATAGGCTTCGATCTTTTACAGGGAATACAATCTGCCTACTTGCTTTGTGTCGCACTACCAACACTCCACCCTTGAAGCTAAACATTATGCCACTCATAATTCCTTAGTTTATTTGCTCAATCATATAATTCTAATGTTCCTACTTCAGTTTTGAAATGTCTGTCTGCCTGTTATAGAGACATAAGGGGTTTGTATTTCTGTGTGTGGTCTGGTCAGCACGGTTGGGGGTGAACTTTGTATATGCAGGGGTTTATAGGGAGACACTCTTCGAGTTGAATCCGCAATGCATTCCATAGATAATCTGACTACTTTTTATGTTTTCATGAATCTCAGATTCTGAACAGCATCATAATGATTATGAGCTTGCGCGCATGAAAAGAATAAAGCAGAACAATGCCATGGCTGTCAAACTTGGCATTAAGGGACTGAAATCAAGTCTGGATGCAATGCAATGCAAATGCTCTCCACCTACAGATTCATGCTCAGAATATGATCCTAACAGTGATTCTGAGCTAGAGGGAGACCTAAGTCAATGTAGCTCCCTAGTGGAGGAGTCAGAGGAAGATGCCCTATCTTATTCACCCATCAAGGTGCTTGCTCTAACTTTCCAAGGTTATATTTGTCGCACATATCTTGCAACTGATGCTTTGCATTGCTTCTACTTTGTTGAACTGCCATTAGCTTAGTTTACACATCGTGTATGTGAATACGGCCTGCCTATCCATTTTCAGTACATATTCCATCTGTCATCATACCATATTTATCCATTCAAATGTTGTTCTTGTGTATCAAACGTTCAAAAGGAAGAGGGCGATTGCTGATCGTGGAGGAGCGCAAGCAAAGTATTTGGAAAAGGTAGTGGCACCTGATAAATCAAATAGCCCATTAGGTGTAGTTGCAATATCACCTGACCCACAAAACACCCCAACTCTAGCAGACTCTAGCCCTACTACACTGATCATTTCTGATGCCCCAACTCAGCAAACCCCAACTGCAGCAAACATTATGATTATGCCAGTTGACATAGCACCAGCTCTATGACGCAAAACCCCCATTCCAGCAAGAGTACACCAAATCCAATTGCCAAATCCCTTTTCGAACCAGAGAGAGCCCCAATTGCAACAAATAGGACCCCTGTTCCATTTCTTCCCAGTTTTGAAAACAAATCTTATATTGTTGTCAGGAACTTTGTGCGCATCTTTCCTTCATGGAAATATTATACCGCAGACACAGAACAATTTCCAATCTTCCTCCGCAACTTACGCGTAAGTAATGTACTAATGTTATTCATGGTCATTACGGCATATGTTTCTGCTGACAGAAGACACAAGATTTCATTCTTTTAAATAGGCGAGGACCAAACTGGATTGTGAAGACGAGCAAGGGTTGGTTGCGCTTTTCAAGCACTCGTTGATGAAGTATCGTTCCTACCTGAGGCAAGCGCACTTCGATGGCAAGCCTCTAAACGAAATTTCTGTAAAGTCTCCGGTGCTACATTTATCCGATGGTGACTGGAATAATCTTGTTACACATTGGTCTCGGCTGCAGCGTAAGGTACTATCTATGATATCACATCACAATTTGAACTACATTTCTGCATTGGCCTTAACGTCTCACTTGTACGAAAACTGTTAGCAGGAGAACATTCGTTCTCAAGGGACCACAGAATCTCGCAACTATACTGCACACTGCATTGCTCTTGTGAGTACCTCTTGCCATGTATGACCATACTTACTTTCATAGCTGTTTGATTATGTAGCATCACTGCACATGTTAGCCTCGTTATCGTCCATTTGGTGGACATTATAAGATCCGTATGGACTCTTACATAAATTTAGAATCAACCCAATGCTTTTGAAGAGATTTAGCTCTGCAGTCCTCTTGTAAGGACTGAACATCGTCTATGACTGTACTTACATTAACAGCTACTCCCTCCGACCCATAATATAAGAATGTTTTGTACAGTACACCAGTGTTCAAAACACTCTTGTATTATGGGAAGAGGGATTGGTTCATTGTGTAGCATTTTGCATCTTATCTCCCTCGCCCACAATTTACTAAAAAAGATCAGATCTATATTTAATCTTACCAAATAGTAGAATACACAGACAATGCCAGTGCAGAAGTGTAGCCCATTGCTCTTGCCAGTACATTTTGTCCTGTAATGCTTGTACTTCCAGGGATTGGTAGTTGATTATGTAGCATCAATATGCATCTTATCTTCATTATCCTCTATCCCTTCCAGTATTATCATATCTATAATTACTCTCTACAAAATGTAGAGTACAGGCAATGCTTATGAAGAAGATTCTGTGATGAAATTCTTGAGTTATCCTTCCCTTAACATGGAGAAGGGCATTATAAAGCCGGTGTTAACTGTTAATGTAAGTCAATCCTTCTAAAGCCTTTATCCTCAACTGTTGTTTAATTTGCTCATACTCCCTATCGTTTACTGCTGTTTAGTTTGTTGTTTCTACCAAAATGCATGTTCGCACGAACCGTAAGTTCTAAGTTTTACTTGTAAAACCAAATTCCTTATTCATACCATGCACATCAATACTCCCTATATGTATGCTTGTTTTTGTGGATCTATAATCCAGTGTGTGGTGAAGCAGCCCACGTTTGCACCTTGTCATCTCATGTTTTATCTTACTGATGTGGCTGATGATATGAACAACATGCCATGCACATTAACCAAAATAGATACAATGATTTTCTTTGCCCTTCATCTATGCTTGTTATGTTGACATGGTAATCCAGTAGTGTGGTGAAGCTCCCCGCATTATGAACAATGCCAAATTATGCTATTGATATTTTGAACTTACTCTTTATTTTCTAATTTGAAATTGGATGGAATTGACAGCGCAGTTATCATCTTTGTTTATACACGTGCAAAACCTGTCATCTCTCTGCTTTGTTTCAGGGTGATATGCCTGATGGCATGCACAAGTCTGCTAAAGGCTGTGCGACAAACCCAACATATATTGCAGCAAAGAAGGCAAAACATCTTGAAGATAGCGAGACAACCCCAAAGTCTTGTCTTGATGCAGTGTTCAAGTTACTTGAGACTAGCAGTCAGACATGCTCACAGAATTCGTTGTCTGAATCAGTTCGACTTCTTCAGTCCCACACTACTGGAATTAGCTTATTTGTCGTCTGCCAGTTCTTTGCCGTCCACTTACAGAAAACGGACGGCAAAGAATAGGCTGATGGCAAAGAATGTCTTTGCCATCAGCATGTTCTTTGCCGTCCGCTGGCTGACGGCAAAGAGTGAGCTAGCCCCCACTAACGAGCTAATTGGAAAAAACTTAACGGCCCACGGCAAAGAGAAAACAAAGCGGCCGACAAAGGGTGGGCGGACGGCAAAGAAGTAACCTAACTAACGGCCGAGCCCCACCCCGCCCCTTCCTCTCTGTGTTTCTCTCCCTCTCTCCTCCCCGACGACCAGAGCAGCCCCCACCGCCCGCCGCCGCCCCAACCACCTGCCGCCGCCCCTGCCACCCGCCGCCGCTTACCCCGTCGACCCACCACCCCGCCGCCCCCATGCGCCGACGCCTCGTCGCCCCACCACCCCGCCGCCCCGGCGCCTCGGCGCCCCACCACGTCACCGCCCGACCGCCCCACCGCCCCGGCGCCCCGCCGCCCCCACCACCCGCCCACCACCCGGCGCCACCGCAGCCCCATTGCCCCCGCCTCCCTGCCGGCTCGGCGCCGTTGCTCACCGCCCCGGCGCCACCGTCGCCCCCGTCGCCGCCGCTCCGGTGAGTTATTTTTTTCTGTTTTTTTCTTTTTTTTGCTGTTTAATTGTTACTGTTAGATTTAGTGCTAGATATGTCTTACTGCTAGATTTAGTGTTAGATTCAGTTTAGTTTTAGTGCTAGAATATGTAGAAGAAGAAGAAGAAGAAGAAGAAGAACAAGAAGAAGAAGAGGGGAGAAGGGAGGAAGAGGAGGAGGGAGAAGAAGAAAGAAAAGAAGAGGAAGAGGAAACCCTAAACCCTAGTTTTAGTTTTATTTTTAGTTTAGTTTATTTTAGATTAGTTTTAGTTTTAGTTTTAGTTCAGAAGAAGCAGAAGAGTAGAAGGAGGAGGAGGAGGGAGGAAGAGGAGGAGGGAGAAGAAGAAAGAAAAGAAGAAGAAGAAGAAGAAGAAGAAGAAGAAGAAGAAAGAAGAGGAGGAGGAGGAGGAGGGAGGAAGAGGAGGAGAAGAAGAAGAGAAGAAGAAAAGGCTGTCACGTGCCCCGACCCCGACACCCCCGCCCGACACCCCGACCCCGACCCCCGACACCCTGACACCACACCCCGACACCCCGACCCCCGACACCCCGACCCCGAAACAGCACCCCGACCCCGACACGGCACCCCGACCCCGACACGCCACCCCGACACCGCGGCACGACACCCCGACCCCGACACCTTGACACCACACCCCGACCCCGACACCCCGACCCCGACCCCGACACCCCGACCCTGACCCCGAAAAAGCACCCCGACAGGGTCATATATTTGTGAATTATGAGTTAGGTCATATATTTTTCGATTTTGTTATGAGAAACATCATATATAATTGTGTTGATCGGGTAGATTTAAACATCATATATATATTTTGATTTTGTTATGAAAAACATCATATATTATTATTCATGTCGGTATTTTTTATGTTGTATTAATTTCGTTTACTCTTTGTCATGGCGGGTGTTGAGAGATGGTGGGCGCTGGTCCGGAGCGCTCCGAGGCCCCTTCTTCGTCGGCGCGTGCTGGGAGGTCTTCCATTCCACCCGCACAAATCCGCCGAGCGTTGCTGGACAGTATGGCGACACCGCCGGGCCCTTCTTCGTCGACCGCGATGCCCAGCGGGGGACGAGGAAAGGGAGGGAAGAAGAGAGGAGCCGGAGCACGTGGTCGCGGGAGAGGAGGTAGGGTGACTGCTAGGGTGCCTTCCTCACCGCCACCCCCAGTTGTTTCACCCGAGCACGTGACTGCTAGGGTGCCTTCCTCGCCGCCACCCCCAGCTGTTTCACCCGAGCACGTGACTGCTAGGGTGGACTCGTCCGAGGAGGAGGCTACACGGACTCCGGTCCACGAGCCTTGGGTCCACGGGCCTTCGGCCCACGAGACCCCGGACGAGCACACGTCTGGATGGGGTACCTGGCCGAATCATCCTGAGGGGCCAAGTGGCCATGCTGATGATGGAGGGGAGTCGACTGATATTGAGGAGGAGGGGGGCACCGTCTACCAGCGTGGTTGTACACGGCTCCCGTCCGTGTCGGCGACCCGCGAGCAGAGGTGGTTGATTTTCCCTGATGGGGACAGGTAAGTGCATTTAATATTTTTGTACCTTCTGCATTCACGTTTCTTCAAATATCTAATGTGTTGGCCTTGTCATGCTACAGGGGTTGGGACCACCATGAGAAGGTCCGCCGGCCCAACTCCGTCCGTGGAGTGCTTTGCCGGCAAAACTTCCCGGGGTTTGTCACGTTGCCTGGTGAGGGTCGGCTTCCAGAGCTTGGATTGAGCTGGGAGCACTACTTGGCTGCCCCGGCCCCGCCGGGTGAGATTATCGACGGTGTCTTGTGCGACACGAGGGCAGACGTGGTGATCAGAAAGTTCTGGGTAATTTCTCCCTTACACAATTAAAAATCTTCAACTAGCTAGTTATTAATTGTACTAATCAATATTGTCTCATTTGATTGCAGACATTCTACAGGTGTGAGGAGGGATACCAGGAGGAGGCGACAAATGTTATCGAGAACGTTTGTAGCGCCTACTACAGAACTTACGGCACGAGGCTCGGGTGCAGGCTGTTCGAGACTACTACGCCTTGCGTGGTATCAAGAAGCCCAAGCCGGCGTGCCGCGATAAGTTCCTGAGTAAGGAGCAGTACATGAAGGTAATTCTTAAGGCCTTGTACTTACTTCCTTCATTTAGTAATTCATAGCCATAGCGCTCAAGTTTCTATTTGCTAACTTAGGCGCCTCCGAGATGGTGTGCGGATCGGATGGATTGTTGGGAGGTGTTGGTCAATGAGTGGTGCTCAAAAGAATGTCTAGCCGTCCACAACGCGGCCAAGGACAAACGTGCCCAAATGGAAGGTGTGCCACACCATCAAGGCAGCTCCAACTTATATCAGTTCGGGCGGAACCGGGTATGTGGTTTGCTTCATGATTCATGCAATTCATTCATCATGCTAGCTTGAGCCCTTTAATTACTAATTTACGTTGTTTCTCTCTTTCAGGCACGTTACAATAAGGCGGATAAGGTTCCAGAGGTGTACGACCTCTATGCCATGGCCCATACTGCCTCTTACAAGAAAGTCAAGACATTCTCTCCGTCTGACCTCGATGATGCAAACAACTTCACCAACATCTCCTCCCACGACAAGCTCGTGAAATATAGAGATCAAGGGAAGGCGAGGAAAGGGGAGGACTTTAACCCGAGCCAGGGTCCCATTGATCCAGAGCTGGTGATGATAGCTGGTGGCGGGAGGTCCCATGGCTCGATAGCCATTGGAGATGGACTTATCCATTGTCCTAGCACTCTCCCGGAGATCAAGGCGTGCCAGTCGAGATCCGCTCCTGAGATAAGGCCTCGTGAACGGCCAGTCCAACTCACCTTCAAGGTTAGTTATACGTACTCAGCTATCTTTCTCCATTACATTGTGTGCGCTTCCATCAATGATTACAAATGCTAACGAGGAGTGGTGTTGCAGGCTGCTATACAGAGTGAGAGAGATAGAACGGAGAAACTTCTGTCGGAGGCGGCGGAGAGGCAGCGGGAGTTGGAGGAGAGGACGACAAAGATGTTGGAGGAGGAGAGGGCACGGAATGGCATGCAGGCAAGGGCAATGTACGAGCTCCTTGTGGTAAGTTTCTTCTGCTGATTAGCCAAAACATTCATGTAGTGATTGTCTCATTACTAACTAGTATGACTGAGTCGTCAAAACCAAATGTGCAGTCTGTGTGCGAGAAGTCTGGTCAGACCGCTCCGCTGATGCCAGAGATTGCTCCTGGGACGACGGTGAGTTTAATTTGAATGGACACTACTTGCTAGTCTTAACATTTGAGTGTCATCATGCTAACGAGACATTGGAAATGATCTTTGGTGCAGCGTAACTCCAGACAAGCATCGCACGATCCTTCTCCAACTACCGACACGAGCCAGCCCGCTCCCACACCTCCATGATCACGGTAAGTTTCTCTAGTGTTTTGCTTAACAAATGCATAAAGACCTAGACTTAGCTTTATTTCCTCCAAAATGACTTAATAAGCTTACTGACCTCCAAAACCATGCATTTTACCTAAGTTAGCTCTAAAACGATCTATACTTAGCTTTGTTTCCTCCAAAATGACCAAAGTTAGCTCTAATATGCTTAGTTAACTAGGTTTGCTCAATAATGACATGTACTTAGCTTACTTATGTCAAAAATGGCATAATTAGCTTAGTTAGCTCATAAACGATCCATTTTACCTAAGTTAGTTCTAAAATGATCCATTTTACCTTAGTTAGCTCATAAACGATCCATTTTACCTAAGTTAGCTCTAAAATGACCCATTTTACCTTACTTAGCTCATAAATGATCCATTTTACCCAAGTTAGTTCTAAAATGACCCATTTTACCTAGGTTAGCTCCAAAATGATCCATCTTACCTAGGTTAGCTCTAAAATGATGCATTTTACCTAAGTTAGCTCATAAGCGATCCATTTCACCTAGGTTAGCTCATAAACGATCCATTTCACCTAAGTTAGCTCACAAACGATCAATTTCACCTAAATTAGCTCATAAATGTCATATATTCTTCTTCTTCATTTTCTTCTTCTTCTTCTTCTTCTTCTTCTTCTTCTTCTAATCTTCTTCTTCTAACTTTCTTATTTCCCATTTTGCAGAATTCATTCACTTCACGGAAGCTTGCATAGATGGAGTGCTTGTTTGGATGAACTATGTTTCTTTTGTATCGATGAACTATGCATGTATGGTAGGATGACACTATTGTAATATGTATGGTTGGATGCATGTATGTGGAACTTGCTATGCATGGTTGATGGAACTATCCATGTATGATGAAATTATATGTGTTGGATATCTCATATGTTTGCTGTGAACTTGCCATGTGAAAAATATATATGTATCATCTATTTGCTGTGAAAATGGTTGGGTATAAGAAAAAACAAAAGAAGAAAAAAGAGGCAATGCAGGCTCTTTGCCGTCTGCCACCGACGGCAACGGGCTCTTTGCCGTCCGCGGCGGACGGCAAAGAAGCCACATGGCAACCACCTATGCTTCCTGGCAGCTGACCCATTTGGTCAGTTTGCCTACAGTGGCAGACGGCAAAGGCTTGATGCTCTTTGCCGTCAGCCACGGACGGCAAAGACTGCCGTTAGCCACCTAACGGACTAACAGCGAATTTATTGCCATCGGCTTTCTTTGCCGTCCGCCGCTGATGGCAAAGGCTCCTTTGCCGTCCGCGTCAGGAAGCAGACGACAAAGAAGGTCTTTGCCGATCCTTTCTTTACCGGCGCCTTTTGCCATTCGCGGCAAACGGCAAAGGCCTTTGCCGTCCGCCTTCCATGCCTCTGTCGTCTGCCTTGGCAGACGGCAAAGTAGCTGATTCATGTAGTGCCAAGTTCTAGCAGAAAGGCATTCTGCAACTCAACTTCGACTTCAAGTCCTATCTCTAAGAAAGATTGCGGAGAACACCAATGAGAACCTCATCGCTAAACAGCTACACCTGGAAGCTATGACCGACATGCTAGGCCGGTCTCACAGCCTTGCTCAGGAGCTTGCGCAGCAGTTCCCGCGCAAGGCTAACCTTTCTTGAACTGTCTTGGAAGTGGTCTCGGTTCAGTATTATTTTGTTCCGCTGCAATGGTGCCCAGTTTTTGTAATCTGCTTCTTCGTTGTGCTTTATGATCACTGGTGGCGAACTTCGATGCCCAGTGGATGTAATATACCATAAATCCTTTATTGTATAGTGTAGGTTTATTCTTAGTTACTATGTCATAATTTCTTTATCGTATAGAGTAGGTTTGTTCTTAATTCCTACTAGTTACTGCCATCATTCGCTATCTAAAAAATCAGATGTAGTCGACCGGGCCGAAACATTCGCCTCTAACGGGCCTGGTGTTTAGCGGGCCACAATTGGGCCGGCCTGCATCATTCTTGGGCCCGAATGATTGGGGCCTTCACACTTTGCGCAAGGCCACAACTTACACCGGCCTATATTTTAGTTGGGACTTTTGTGGACCCAGCGCTTAGTTTGGTCCAGGTAGCGTTGGGCCATTAACAGGCTGAATATTGTACTGGCCTGTTACGGCCCAGATGAAACCATGGGCCTCTAGCAGGCCGAAATGCATATTGGGCCTCAATTTTCACTAGTCGTCGACGGGCCTTCAGCAGGCTGAAATGTAAACCGGGCCTTTTGGTCCCAGTTATATCACGGGCAGTTACCAGGCCAAAACATATCTCGGGCCTTAGTTGGCCCACTGATATCATGGGCCTTTACGAGGCCGAAATCTTAGTACAGACATCAACGGTCCAAATTATGCGACAGGCCTTTAACAGGCCCAAAGTCACGTTGGGCTTAACTGTTGCCACCTTTATCACGGGCCGTTAGTGGGCCAGATGTCCCGTCGGACCATATATGGCCCATGGGCAGCACGGGCCATTCCCAGGCCAAAAGTCACACCGGGCTGAAATGGGCTCATGTCTACATCGGTCCTCTAACAGGCCGAAAGTCACTAGGCTATAATTGGGCCCAAATATTCGGCGAACAATTAACGGGCCAGATCTGGCTTCGGGCCGTAAATGGGCCCAAATATTCGGCGAACATTTAACGGGCCAGATCTGGCTTCGGGCCGTAAATGGGCCTTTATTAAGCAGGTCGTTATTGGGCTGGCCCACTAGTACCTGAGTAAGTACTACGGGCCTTTGACTAGGCCAGCCTTTTTAACCTATATGGGCCTCTGTTGGGCCATGCCACGTGTCGACGTATCATAGGCGCTTTGGGTCCAATGAGTGGATGACATCCGTCCCAACGGTGAGCCGGCACGTGTTTCCTCCAGCCAATGATGATTTTACAAGTGGAAAATCCCCATTGGTCGGGGCTGTTAACGGGTTATCGGATCCAAAACCGGACCCGATAGCTTAACGGCATTCCGTTACGGTGGATGCCACGTGTCGGTCACCCTTGACGAAAGCACTTCTGTGACACGTGATTTATCATCATGGAAGTGGACACTTCCGTGATGATAATTTTGGTAATGTCATGGAACACTTCTACGACAGCACATGTATGACTATCTTGATTCTGTCATAAATTTGTCATGGATGTACATGCATGACAAAAAATGCGACCTACTGTGACAAACACGTATCATCACGGAAGTGTATTTTTTTGTAGTGACGTACCCTCGTAGACCGTAAGCGGAAGCGTTTTATCAACGCGGTTGATGTAGTCGTACACCTTCACTATCCGTCCCGATCAAGTACCGAACGTACGGCACCTCCGCGTTCAGCACACGTTCAGCTCGATGACGTCCTCGCCTTCTTGATCCAGCAAGAGGGGCGAAGTAGTAGATGAGTTCCGGTAGCACGACGGTGTGGTGATGGTGTTGGTGAAGAACAATCTCCGCAGGGCTTCGCCTAAGCACTACGAAAACTATGACGAAGGATAAACTAGAGGGGACGGGGTAGCCGGCACACGGCTTGGTATTTCTTGATGTGTCTTGAGTGCTAGCCCTACCCCTCTATTTATATGTTGAGCCTTGGGGTCGAAACTTGGAGTAAAAGCCTCCACAAAGTCGGTTTCACCCGAAAGGCAAGAGTCCTTCTCGGACTCCAGGGCCAGACGCCAGGGTTCCTGACGTCTGGACCCAGACGCCAGGGACCCTGGCGTCTGGCCCCTGGACTCCGCAAAACTTCCTTTTGCGCTTTCCAAAAACCTTGTGGGCTTTCCCCTTTGGCCCAAATAAAGTGTTCTCGTACCCAAACATTTCGGGAAACATCCAGAACCCCTTTCGTAGACCAAACACTATTATCCCATATATCAATCTTTATCTCCGGACCATTCTGGAGTTCCTCGTCATGTCTGTGATCTTATTCGGAACTCCGAACAACATTCGGTCACCAACATACATAACTCATATAATACTATATCGTCAACGAACGTTAAGCGTGCGGACCCTACGGGTTCGAGAACTATGTAGACATGACCGAGACACTTCTGTGGTCAATAACCAATAGCGGAACCTAGATGCCCATATTGGCTCCTGCATATTCTACGAAGATCTTTATCGGTCGAACCGCATAACAACATACGTTGTTCCTTTTGTCATCCGTATGTTACTTGCCCGAGATTCGATCGTCGGTATCTCAATACCTAGTTCAATCTCGTTACCGGCAAGTCTCTTTACTCGTTCTGTAATGCATCATCCCGTAACTAACTCATTAGTCGCATTGCTTGCAAGGCTTATAGTGATGTGCATTACCGAGAGGGCCCAGAGATACCTCTCCGACAATCAGAGTGACAAATCCTAATCTCGATCTATGCCAACTCAACAAGTACCATCGGAGACACCTGTAGAGCACCTTTATAATCACCCAGTTACGTTGTGATGTTTGGTAGCACACAAAGTGTTCCTCTGGTATTCGGGAGTTGCATAATCTCATAGTCATAGGAACATGTATAAGTCATGAAGAAAGCAATAGCAGTAAACTAAATGATCAAGTGCTAAGCTAACGGAACGGGTCAAGTCAATCACATCATTCTCCTAATGATGTGACCCCATTAATCAAATGACAACTCATGTCCATGGATAGGAAACTTAACCATCTTTGATTAACAAGCTAGTCAAGTAGAGGCATACTAGTGACACTCTGTTTGTCTATGTATTCACACATGTACTAAGTTTCCGGTTAATACAATTCTAGCATGAATAATAAACATTTATCATGATATGAGGAAATAAATAATAACTTTATTATTGCCTCTAGGGCATATTTCCTTCAGTTATGACTGGTTGTTTGATGCTTTCCTATAAGCAATGGATGGTTTGGCTCCGGACAACATCATCACGGACCAAGATGTTGCTATGGCACAATCTATCAAGAGGAAGTTCCCGGCAACGATTCACCGTTGTTGCCGTTGTCATATAATGAAGAAAACACAAGAGAAGCTTGGCCCTGTGTTGGCTACGAACCCGGATTTGGTAAAAGACTTCAATGAATGCATTGACTTCAGTTTCACCCCGGCTAAATTTGAAAGGAAATGGGTTGCACTTCAATTGAAATATAAAGGTCTTATGGATGGTCACTTTGAGAAACTCTTTGAAGACCGGGCTACATGGGTGTCATGTTACTTCAAATTCAGGTTCTTCCCTTTCCTTCAGTCAATGCAACGCAGCGAAGGGTTCAATGCCGTGTTGAAGCGCTATGTGAACCCACACAAGTCAATTCTCAACTTCTTCAAGCAATATGAGAATATTCAGGCACACATACTCGTGAGGGAGGGCGGGAACGACTACCGGACAGAGCATCTAGACGCACAAAGATGGTCGCATTTCCCCATTGAGAGGCATGCCTACAAAGCATACACTAGGGACATCTATGTGAAATTTAGAACTGAGTTTCAAATGATTGGCCAGTACGATGTGCGTCCCGCTGGAATCAACTTCTATTACCTTGAGCCCAATACAGAAGAAGTTCTAGGGTATGGCTCAAGGAAGTACCTAGTCACAGTGAGACCAGAGCCAACTATCTATGATTGTGAATGTTGCAAGTGGCATAGGGACGGCATGCTTTGTTGCCATGTCTTGAAAATCTTCACACACCTTGGCGTTAATGAGATACTTGAACACTACATCAAGCGCCGCTTGACGCAAGATGCAGTGCCAAGTGCACCACCGCCAACTAACGAGGGCCCTCCGCAGGACTTGCCCGCTGAGTCAGAGAACCCAGTTCGGCAAGTGACTCTGACAATGGATTTTGCAAAGCTAGCCAAGAAGGTAATGACTAGTGATGAGGCAGCCGCTGCAGTTAGGAGGCACATGAAAGCAGCAGATGCTAAGGTTACTAAGCTGAATAAACTGAGGAAGAAGAGGCTAAAGGCAGCCCGAGAAGCGGCTCGGGCTAGGGAAGCATCAAACCCTAATGTCCCAAGTGGTTCAAACCAACCTCCTGCCCCCTGCCCCCTGCTCCTATGGATCCACCTCGTTCAGTCACAAAAGGGCGCAGCCGTAGCAGGCGCTTCAAATCAGCCCTGGAACTACACCCTAAGAAAAAGAACAAGTGCAGCATTTGTGAATCAATCAATCACACTGCTGCGACATGCCTAGGGAAGCTGATGTGATCGTTACCACATGAAGATAATCACCCCCTGGGCTTGCAAAACTAGCTGAAGTAAGAAAAAAAGCAACAGTGTCCTGGTAGATGAAGCACTTGTGGTCTGGTTTCTGAGCAAATGTAGAAGGGAAATCAAGCAACTGCCAGATTCAAAAAAAGCAACTATGAAATGATTTGCATGGACTTGTTTTAATTTATGTGTTTTCCTAGCTTTAAATTCACAAATTGGAGACTATGTGGAGGTGGATGCTTGACACTTGTGCTTATATTCCTTACTCATAAACTTGCAAATCCTATGGACGCTTGTGATTTATGCAAACTTGTTATAGGTGGTTTGGGACAAACTTTTGTGAGTTTTCTAATGGAACACATTAGTATTCGCACTTGATATTCTCTAATGGAACACATTGATCAGGAAAAAATGTACCTATTTATTCGTTCACTTGTTGGCCGGTTTGAGGATTTCCTGCCATAGAATCTTGTTCAGGTCACACTTCAGCATGGAGATGGTCATCTTCTTCCTGATGTTTGGTATGTCGCTTTGTCCGTAGTTCGGGAGCCACGTCCCATTCCACAATAATGCGTTCATCAATGCAAATATGCTACAGTCACTGCTGCAAAAAAAACAAATGTCAAGAAAGCACTTGCAAAAAAAAGGCAAAAACTACGTCTTATAACAACGAGATGTATGTAGGTGGGTTAGTCCTTACGATACAGCCTGCTTTGGTGCATCGATATCCACAAGTGGGAACTTGTCCATTGTCTGTGCTTGTTTTGGATAGTATTTGTCCCACAACACACGGACTCCTGCTGCAATAGCCCTTGCAACATCATCCAGCCTCTTGCTTTTCTTTAACATCCTCCATGAGTCAAACACTTCGAACCTTTTGTCCCTCAGATTGATGTTGAGTAGCCAGTAGTGGTGTGCACCATCGGCGTTCTCTGGGTCTAAATTTTCAAGCACAAGAATCATGACCTTCAAGAAAAAAAAACCATCTCAGCATAACAAAGGACATCAACTGCTGGTATGTTTTTGGGCAACTCTATATGTTTTTTAGGAGCAACATCTGATATGATTTTTAGGCAACTCTCTAGAATTTTAGGCAACTTCTGACATAGCTCTCAAAACACTAAAAAACATCAAAAAAAACTTCTGACATGTGTATGAAGCTTCTGCAATGGCTTATCAGGCAAGTCCGTGGGTTTTTATGAGCAACTTATGATGTGATTTCAAGCAACTCCTATGATTTTCTGATATTAGCTTCTAAAAAAATGATCTAAGAAAAAACAGAAAAAAAAACACCAATTTTCTGATGTGATTTCAGGCAACCCTGAGTTGGTAGGGGCAACTTTACTTGAGTAAGTGCGACGGATATGTAAAAACCAAAAATAAAGAAAAAACTGACTTCTGGACAACAAAGCACAGGCAATGCTCTTGGTTTTCAACCTGTGCAGAAAAAAAATGTCACTATAACCATGCACTTTTTAGGCAACAATGCAAACTAAAACAGGCAACTTATATGTAAAGAAAAGCCAACTGACAGATACTGCTCACTCATATCTTGAGGGGGCTATTATAGTAGGTACACAACAGGGGTGGTTGTGTACATGCACAGCAGGAGGGGTTTGTACATGCACCTAAGGCCATCCTAATTATGTGTCACATGTCATAGAAATTTAGACAACAAACACACACGATTATAGACAACTGAAAAAATGTTTTTAAAAGGGAGACAACTAGTAAAACACATGGAGCATACCATGTCTTGCTCATCCAAACGGTTTGATTCTTTGAACCTGTCATGCAGCTCCTTCACATCGAGATTGAGTCTTTGAAGCCAAGTCTATGAAGAAATGTAGAATGAGATGATAGCGAAACAACTTCAGTCCCAAAACAAAAAAGGAAAAAACTATGGGTTTTATTTCTCTTACCGAAAACCTAACAGGCATGATTATTTTCTTGGACCCTTCTGCCTGTTGTACATGATTGCTTCAATCCCTAGCTCAAAGACATGTGTCTTCATCCATCATGCCTTCCTCATTGATTGAGCAAGCTCCTTGATTGTGCAAAAGTAATCACGATAGTTTATGATATGCGCCCTGTAGAACAAAAAAAACACTCTGTTGAGAAAATAACAATAGGAGAGATCATTACATGCAAAAAAGAAAAAAGCAGGAAAAAAGTGGCTACTGGAAGAAACACACACGTTGTATCATCACCCTGCAACGTCCTTCTCATCCCTCCTCCTCCTCCAAGCAACAGAACCAGTGCGTACACTTTGTTTGTTTCTGCATTGCATGTGAAATCCTTCCTCATCTCTACATTCACATATGGTGACCTCTGTGATGGTGGAGCTTTCAGTATCCTCCTCTGGCGCTTCTCAGGAACGGGCTCTTCTGAGCTGCTGGCTGCACCTTTGCCTGATGATTCCCCCTCAGCAGTAGTTTTTGCAACTTCGGTTGGTGTACTGAAACCGGCAGGTGACATGTGCCCCGCACTCTGTCCTACAACATTTTTCACTGCCCCCTCGACAACTTCATCGAAATCCATCTTGCCCGAGTCAATTCGCCACTCAATGTCACCGGTGGCAGGTGCGTTTGGCACCCCCTTATCCTTTGCTGCCTTGCCCTCCTCGCATGTTATTCCTGCTGGCTCATCTATCCCAAGATCGAAAGGTGGAGTTGGACAGTAATCATCCCACACAGCACTCCCAGACTTTGATCTTTGCAGCAATCGTGCTTCTTCACCTGAATCGCATGCTCCTCTGTTTGCTGGTAGATTGATGGCAGCTGATGTCCGTATTACAGGTATGGTGCCAGCAGAATTACTCCTCGCGAGCGGTGGCGTCGAACCTGGACTCACACACTTCTCGAGCAGCTCGTTGATGTCCCTAATATCATGGAATGAGATTTATTTCCCCTTTGCAGAGCACGCTTGCTTGTTGGGGAGTACCAGAGGCTTTTCTGTTGATTCCCGGGCAGTTGCTTGCTCCTGCTCAGGGGTTGCTTCCTCAAGCACAGTAGTTGCCTCCGTACTTTGCGTGGGAGGGGCTGCTGATTCCTGGGCAGTTGCTGCCTACATGCTCACTCTGGTTGCCTGAGTTTTTTGCTGAGTTGCTTCAAAGGTAGCACCGGTTGGTCTGGTTTCAGTCTTTGCTGATTCAGCAGTTGCTTGTTTTTCCTGTTCAGTTGCTTGCATAATATGATCAGTTGCTCTGTTTTGCTTCTTTGCTACTCTTTTCTGGTAAACCTTGCTTTTTGCTGGTGATGTGGCTTTCTGACTTGCCGCTTCATCTGTCAGCCTCTGAGCTGTCGAAGCTTGCTAGTTGGTTGTCGTAGTTGCAGCACTTTGAACAGCCGCATCCTCGCTTGCTTTTGGAGACATAACAGAAGCCTTAACTATCTTATGGCTCACTTTCTTGACCTTCCTCGTGACAGCCACTCCAACTCCTCCTGCAAGCTTTCTTTCCTTCTCTTTTTGGCCAAAACTTGGTAGTTCCAACTCATCTACCATCGTCTCAAGGCACAAATCCATCCCAGAGAATTTTTCCTCAGTTGGCATCGCAGGCATCGGGAAAAGAGGGATAGCATGGGTCTCGGGGATGACCTGTTTCTGTCTGTAATGGGTATCTCCAATCCTCACCACATCTGCAGCTAAAATGACAGGCCCACTCTAAACCTCAAACGGCTCCTTCCGCATGTCCATCCTAACGAAGCTGCTCTAAAAAAATTGCCCGCGCTTTGGATGCTTCCTTGTGTGCTCTCGACGGACATCGTTTCCTCTAGCTTACTTTTTTCCTTGCCGGTACGCTTGAGTTTCTCCATTATCGTACTAAGTGGTACCTCATCGTCGTCACTACCCCCACGCCACCCCGGATTTCATGCACCTCCCTCATCATCACCACCTC
The DNA here is from genome assembly GCF_002575655.3 of Aegilops tauschii subsp. strangulata. Taxonomy (NCBI): domain Eukaryota; kingdom Viridiplantae; phylum Streptophyta; class Magnoliopsida; order Poales; family Poaceae; genus Aegilops; species Aegilops tauschii. The sequence goes on along the minus strand of NW_027332465.1, from coordinate 542,737 downwards.
CCCCGCTGAGCTGGTCGGTGCTAGCATTGCCGCCAGTGTCGCCATCATCCTTATCTTCACCCCCCTTCTTCCCACCCCACCATCTTGCTCCGCCTCATCATCTTCATCCTCTTTGTCTTCCTCCTCTTTTTCCTCCTCTTCATTCTTTTCATCATCCTGTTTCTCCTCCGATTTCCCCTCTTTCTTTTCTGGTTCATTCTCTTTCTCATTGCCCTCTTCCACATTTCTCTCCTTCTCTTTGTCCTCTTCATCGTCACGTTCCTCTTCATCATCCTCCTCACTGTCCTGCTCTTCCTCTTCAACATCATCCTCATCGTCCTCTTCCTCATCTTCACCATCGTCTTCACCAGCAAGGGGCGGCTGTGAGTTGTCAACGTCCATGTGCTGTGAATCATCATCACAAGTTTCTGTGGCTGCTGGCGGGCTGCTGTATGACGGAACATCATCATCATAGTCATCATCGTCGTTGTCGTCATCATTGTTGTCCCCGTCCTGATCCGAACTCTCCTCTTCAGGACTGTCCTCATATTTCCCTTCCTCCTCTTCTTCTTCTTCTGAAGATTCAAATTCTTCCTCGTCAGATTCCTCCTCGTCGTCATCAAACGCTAAAAGTGTCTCCTTGCACCGACTGCTACTGCCCCTTGTATTCTTTTGCTTTGCAACCTTCTATTGTTTCGGACTTGCCGCTGCCTTTATCTGCCGTCCTGATTGACATACGCTTGCGACTGCTACCTCTTGAGCACTGCGTTGGTTTTCCCTTGAAGAGGAAAGGGTGATGCAGTAAAGTAGCGTAAGTATTTCCCTCAGTTTTTGAGAACCAAGGTATCAATCCAGTAGGAGACCACGCTCAAGTCCCACGCACCTACACAAACAAATAAGAAGCTTGCAACCAACGCGATAAAGGGGTTGTCAATCCCTTCACGGCCACTTGCAAAAGTGAGATCTGATAGAGATGATCAGATAATATTTTTGGTATTTTTATGATAAAGAGTAAAAGTAAAGATTGCAAAGTAAAATAAACGGTGCCAGAAATAGATAGTTGACGGGAGATTAATATGATGGAAAATAGACCCGGGGGCCATAGGTTTCACTAGTGGCTTCTCTCAAGAGCGTAAGTATTACGGTGGGTGAACAAATTACTGTCGAGCAATTGATAGAATTGAGCATAGTTATGAGAATATCTAGGTATGATCATGTATATAGGCATCACGTCCGTGACAAGTAGACCGACTCCTGCCTGCATCTACTACTATTACTCCACACATCGACCGCTATCCAGCATGCATCTAGAGTATTAAGTTCATAAGAACGGAGTAACGCTTTAAGCAAGATGACATGATGTAGAGGGATAAACTCAAGCAATATGATATAAACCCCATCTTTTTATCCTCGATGGCAACAATACAATACATGTCGTTTCCCCTACTGTCAGTGGGATCGAGCACCGCAAGATTGAACCCAAAGCTAAGCACTTCTCCCATTGCAAGAAAGATCAATCTAGTAGGCCAAACCAAACTGATAATTCGTAGAGACTTGCAAAGATAACCAATCATACATAAAAGAATTCAGAGGAGATTCAAATATTGTTCATAGATAATCTTGATCATAAACCCACAATTCATCGGATCTCGACAAACACACCGCAAAAGAAGAGTTACATCGCATAGATCTTCAAGAAGATCGAGGAGAACTTTGTATTGAGATCCAAAGAGAGAGAAGAAGCCATCTAGCTAATAACTATGGACCCGAAGGTCTAAGGTAAACTACTCACACAACATCGGAGAGGCTATGGTGTTGATGTAGAAGCCCTCCGTGCTCAATGCCCCCTCCGGCGGAGCGCCGAAAAAGGCCCCAAGATGGGATCTCATGGGTACAGAGAGTTGCGGCAGTGGAAATAGGGTTTTGGCTCTGTATCTGATGTTTCCAGGGTATATGAGTATATATAGGCAAAAGAGGTCGGTCAGGAGAGCTACGAGGGGCCCACGAGGGTGGGGGCGCGCCTAGGGGCAGGCGCGCCTCCGTGCCTCGTGACCTCCTCGTTGATTACTTGACGTCCACTCCAAGTCATCTGGATCACGTTTGTTCCGAAAATCACGTTCCTAAAGGTTTCATTCCGTTTGGACTCCGTTTGATATCCTTTTCCTTCGAAACACTAAAATAGGCAAAAAAAACAGCAATTTGGGCTGGGCCTCCGGTTAATAGGTTAGTCCCAAAAATAATATACAAGTGTATAATAAAGCCCATTAAACATCCAAAACAGAATATATAATAGCATGGAACAATCAAAAATTATAGATACGTTGGAGACATATCAAGCATTCCCAAGCTTAATTCCTGCTCTTCCTCGAGTAGGTAAATGTTAAAAACAGAATTTTAGATGTGGAATGCTACTTAGCATAATTTTCACTGTAATTCTCTTAATTGTGGCATGAATATTCAGATCCGAAAGATTCAAGATAAAAATTTAATATTGACATAAAAGTAATAATACTTCAAGCATACTAACTAAGCAATTATGTCTTCTCAAAATAACATGGCCAAAGAAAGTTCATCCCTACAAAATCATATAGTTTGGTCATGCTCCATTTTCGTCACACAAGAATGCTCTCATCATGCACACCCCCGATGACAAGCCAAGCAATTGTTTCATACTTTAGTAATCTCAAACTTTTTCAACTTCCACGCAATATATGAGCGTGAGCCATGGATATAGCACTATGGGTGGAATAGAATATGATGATGGGGGTTATGTGGAGAAGACAAAAAAAGAGAAAGTCTCACATTGACACGGCTAATCAACGGGCTAGGGAGATGCCCATCAATTGATGTCAATGCAAGGAGTAGGGATTGCCATGCAACGGATGCACTAGAGCTATAAATGTATGAAAGCTCAACAAAAGAAACTAAGTGGGTGTGCATCCAACTTGCTTGCTCACGAAGACCTAGGGCATTTGAGGAAGCCCATTGTTGGAATATACAAGCCAAGTTCTATAATGAAAAATTCCCACTAGTATATGAAAGTGACAAAACAAGAGACTCTCTATCATAAAGATCATGGTGCTACTTTGAAGCACAAGTGTGGAAAAAAGGATAGTAGCGTTGCCCCTTTTTATTTTCTTTTTTTGGGCCTTTCCTTTTTTTGTTTGGCCTTTCTCTTTTTTTCCTCTTTTTTTATATTTTTTTTATTTGGGACAATGCTCTATGAATGATGATCATCACACTTTTATTTATTTACAACTCAATGGTTACAACTCGATACTAGAACAAAGTATGACTCTATGTGAATGCCTTCGGCGGTGTACCGAGATGGGCAATGAATCAAGAGTGACATGTATGAAATAATATGCATGGTGGCTTTGCCACAAATACGATGTCAACTACATGATCATGCAAGGCAATATGACAATGATGAAGCGTGTCATGATAAACGGAATGGTGGAAAGTTGCATGGCAATATATCTCGGAATGGTTATGGAAATGCCATAATAGGTAGGTATGGTGGCTGTTTTGAGGAAGATATAAGGAGGTTTATGTGTGATAGAGCGTATCATATCACGGGGTTTGGATGCACCGACGAAGTTTGCACCAACTCTCAAGGTGAGAAAGGGCAATGCACGGTACCGAAGAGGCTAGCAATGATGGAAGGGTGAGAGTGCGTATAATCCATAGACTCAACATTAGTCATAAAGAACTCACATACTTATTGCAAAAATCTACAAGTCATCAAAAACCAAGCACTACGCGCATGCTCCTAGGGGGATAGATTGGTAGGAAAAGACCATCGCTCATCCTCGACCGCCACTCATAAGGATGACAATCAAAGAACACCTCATGTTTCAAATTTGTTACACAACGTTTACCCTACGTGCATGCTACGGGACTTGCAAACTTCAACACAAGTATTTCTCAAATTCACAATTACTCAACTAGCACAACTTTAATATCACTACCTCCATATCTCAAAACAATCATCAAGCATCAAACTTCTCTTAGTATTCAACGCATTTATAAGAAAGTTTTTACTAATCTTGGATGCCTATCATATTAGGACTAATTTGACAATTTAAGCAAATTACCATGCTGTTTTGTAGGACTCTCAAAATAATATAGGTGAAGCATGAGAGAACAATAATTTCTATAAAACAAAACCACCACCGTGCTCTAAAAGATATAAGTGAAGCACTAGAGCAAAAACTATATAGCTCAAAAGATATAAGTGAAGCACATAGAGTATTCTAATAAATTCTAAATCATGTGTGTCTCTCTCAAAAGTGTATTCAGTAAGGATGATTGTGGTAAACTAAAAAGCAAAGACTCAAATCATACAAGACGCTCCAAGCAAAACACATATCATGTGGTGAATAAAAATATAGCATCAAGTAAAGTTACCGATGGACGAAGACAAAAGAGGGGATGCCTTCCGAGGCATCCCAAGCTTAGGCTTTTGGTTGTCCTTGAATTTTACCTTGGGGTGCCTTGGGCATCCCCAAGCTTAGGCTCTTGCCAATCCTTGTTCCATAATCCATCAAATCTTTACCCAAAACTTGAAAACTTCACAACACAAAACTCAACAGAAAATTTCATGAGCTCCGTTAGCGAAAGAAAACAAAACACCACTTCAAGGTACTGTATTGAACTCATTATTTATTTATATTGGTGTTAAACCCACTGTATTCCAACTTCTCTATGGTTTATAAACTCTTTTACTAACCATAGACTCATCAAAATAAGCAAACAACACATGAAAAACAGAATCTGTCAAAAACAGAACAGTCTGTAGTAATCTGTATCTAACGCAAACTTCTATAAATCAGAAAAATCTACCAAAATAGGAAGACCTAGATAATTTTTTTATTGATCTACTGCAATTGGAATTAGTATTTTATCACGTTCTGGTGATTTTTAACAATTGTTTTCGTGAGCATAAAGTTTCTGACTTTTTCAGCAAGATCAAATAACTATTATCCAAGAAGATCCTATAGGTGTTACTTGGCACAAACACTAACTAAAACATAAAAACAAATCTAACCAGAGGCTAGATCAAATATTTATTCCTAAACAGGAGCAAAAGGCAAAGAACTAAAATAAAATTGGGTTGCCTCCCAACAAGCGCTATTGTTTAACGCCCCTAGCTAGGCATAGAAACAAGGATAGATCTAAGTATTATCATCTTGGGTCTTTAATTTTTTAGCGGAGTTATGCTCGAATCTGGGAGGTTCTTTACGTTTTCCTTCATATTTGGAAATTTTTAGATCTAAAGAATCCAACCGCTTATTGCAAAGGGTAATCATGCGGTGGAGATTTCCGCTAACACTCTTAAGAGGTTCAAGAGATTTTTGTAAAATCTTCGTTACTTCGCAAATTTTCTCAAAAACTTGCGTTTCTTCCTGGGTATGATGAGGCCCCTTTTGTTGAGGTAGTGTTCCCACTATACCTTCTATAATTTCATGCGCAATGCTGGGATCAATTTCAATAAAATTGCCTTTGGCAACGCAATCCACGAGTTGTCTATGAGACATATTCAGTCCAACATAAAAATTGCGAAGCAAAATTCTAAAGTTCACCTCTAGGGTACAATTACGATAAGATTCCATCATTCTAAACCAAACATCTTTTAGGTTTTCTCCTTGTCTTTGTTTGAAGTGAAGAACTTCAAACTCGGGATGTAGGAGATATGCCCTAGAGGCAATAATAAATGTTATTGATTATCTCCCTGTTCATAATTATGTTTATGTTCCATGCTATAACTGTTGTGGTTCCCGAGCCCGTATATCCATAAAGGCTCTGGGGAGAACCCATATGCACGTGTGGAATAATAAACGGTAAAATGTATTCCTAGTCGTGCCTCTAAGACTAGCTCAAGTGTTGCATGATGATTATGTTTTCCCAATCATGGGCATGTCTATGCCAGCAACTTTGAGGGCACAATGTTAAGAGAACATTTGTGTTGAATCGACCCGGATTGATGTTATGCTATGAGATTCATTCGTCACAAGTTTATTGGTACATAACACAGAGATGGTTAACGTTTGCATGATTCCTTAGACCATGAGAGTATCGAGTTTCTTCATGCTTGCTTCATGAACTTTGGGGTTTGTTAAACGTCATCCGTAAATGGGTGGCTATTACGGCGGCTTACGGGTTCATGGAAAAGTGTGTCAAGTAACTTGATAGCTCAAGATTGGGATTTGCTCCTCCGATGATGGAGAGATATCTCTGGGCCCTCTCGGTGTTACGGTATCCATCATCGTCTGGCCAGACACTTTGTGATTTGATCACGGGGATGCCGGAACACGATAACGAGAAAAGAGAACAATACCGGTAACGAGGTAACTAGCATAGTGGACAAGTTGTTGATCCACAGGAATGCCAACATGTCTCACCTCGGGTATTTGTAACATATCGCGAAGCAACAGGAATAGCACACGGCAACTGGAGGTTCACTCGAATATTTATTCGTGTGGGTATAGGGGTCAATATGGGTGTCCACGGCTCCGATGTTGATCATTGATCGGAAGGGGTTCCGGGTCATGTCTATACTTCACCGAACCTATAGGGTCACACGCTTAAGGGTCATCTATCTGCTGAATACTAGACAGGGAGTCTGAGAGAAAATCACCGAAAAAGTTTCGGACACCGAAAAGTTTCGGACAGCGGAATCGTACCACAGAGAGAGGTCATCGGATAAGTTTCGATGATACCGAAAAGTTGTTTCGGGATACACCATTAAGTCAAATTGGTTTTGGCACATGGTGATAATTCTTGGAGGATGCCAGAATCATTCTGGAAGCTTTTTGGAATTTTCTGAGATAAAAACCGGAAATGTTCCGGAGCTGCCGGAGCCACTTCAGATGCGTTTCGCAGATGAAAATCACTAAAACCGGAATTGTTTCGGAACGCGTTGAAAATCATTTTAGTGGGTACTGGAAATGTTCTTAGCCCACATAAATATTTTCAGTTCGATCAGACGCTGAAAAATGTCGTCGTGAATAGTGAAAATCAGCTTTATGGTTACTTTATGGAAAGCCACCTTTTGGGGCTTTGCTCCAAAAGATCTTGGGGATGACATGGATGGATAGGAGCCATTTTTTGGGCCCCTCATGGGGGTGTGGCCGGCCACATGAGGTATCCCCCCTTGGGGACCCTCTTGTTCCTTGGTTTCACTCCTAGGTCCTTGTGGAAGGACTTCATTCATGTGCATTTTGGGTTTTTTGTGAAACTACCCTACCCCCTTGGGATTTCCTATAAATAGAGGTGGAGGGGCAGCCCTCCACACTCATCCCTTGCTCTCATACACATGCCATGCATTATCTGGCTTCTTCTCTCCCTCCCACGAAAAGAGTTTCGTAGAGCCGTAAGGCTGTCTGGGTTCCGGCAGGAACAAGTTCTGGACGGCGAAGCCCTGCCGGATAGATGACACCGTATGTGTGCAACTCTGTAGAGAGATCGTAGTTTCGGTCTTAGTTCGTGAGTGCCTCCCGAAGGGCTGTCCGTGTGACCGTCCGAGTTTCGAAGGTCCTCCCGAAGGGCTGTCCGAGTGACCGTTCGAGTTTCGAAGGTCCTCCCGAAGGGCTGTCCGCGACACCGTCCGGGGGGCTGTTCGACCGCCTCCCGGAGGGCTGTCTGAGGAGCAGATGAGGGTATACATCCTCGCGGTTGGGAGGTTGTAAATCCTAGCTGCGGGGATCTGCACCGCCGATCGTCATCGACTCTACTTCCCGCTGCGCTACGAGTCGGTAACGAAAAAAAGATCAAACCATGTATGCAGTCTCCATAGTGGTCCTGGGCTGGTGCGTAGGTCGGAAATTTTTTGTTTTCTGCTGCGTTCCCCTTCACGGGAGACAACGGACTAGATAAGGGACTAGCCATAACGACGAGGCAAGCAAGAAGAAGGCGAAGGAAAAAAGAGGGCGAATAAAACGGCATTGGTGAAGTGGGGGAGGAAAACGAGAGGCAAATGGCAAATAATGTAATGCGAGGGATAAGAGTTTGTGATGGGTACTTGGTATGTCTTGACTTGTGCGTAGACTCCCCGGCAACGGCGCCAGAAATCCTTCTTGCTACCTCATGAGCACTGCGTTGGTTTTCCCTTGAAGAGGAAAGGGTGATGCAGTAAAGTAGCGTAAGTATTTCCATCAGTTTTTGAGAACCAAGGTATCAATCCAGTAGGAGACCACGCTCAAGTCCCACGCACCTACACAAACAAATAAGAACCTTGCAACCAACGCGATAAAGGGGTTGTCAATCCCTTCACGACCACTTGCAAAAGTGAGATCTGATAGAGATGATCAGATAATATTTTTGGTATTTTTATGATAAAGAGTAAAAGTAAAGATTGCAAAGTAAAATAAATGGTGCCAGAAATAGATAGTTGACGGGAGATTAATATGATGGAAAATAGACCCGGGGGCCATAGGTTTCACTAGTGGTTTCTCTCAAGAGCATAAGTATTGCGGTGGGTGAACAAATTACTTTCAAGCAATTGATAGAAATGAGCATAGTTATGAGAATATCTAGGTATGATCATGTATATAGGCATCACGTCCGTGACAAGTAGACCGACTCCTGCCTGCATCTACTACTATTACTCCACATATCGACCGATATCCAGCATGCATCTAGAGTATTAAGTTCATAAGAACGGAGTAACGCTTTAAGCAAGATGACATGATGTAGAGGGATAAACTCAAGCAATATGATATAACCCCATCTTTTTATCCTCGATGGCAACAATACAATATGTGTCGTTTCCCCTACTGTCACTGGGATCGAGCACCGCAAGATTGAACCCAAAGCTAAGCACTTCTCCCATTGCAAGAAAGATCAATCTAGTAGGCCAAACCAAACTGATAATTCGAAGAGACTTGCAAAGATAACGAATTATACATAAAAGAATTCGGAGGAGATTCAAATATTGTTCATAGATAATCTTGATCATAAACCCACAATTCATCGGATCTCGACAAACACACCGCAAAAGAAGAGTTACATCGAATAGATCTTCAAGAAGATCGAGGAGAACTTTATATTGAGATCCAAAGAGAGAGAAGAAGCCATCTAGCTAATAACTATGGACCCGAAGGTCTGAGGTAAACTACTCACACATCATCGGAGAGGCTATGGTGTTGATGTAGAAGCCCTCCGTGATCAATGCCCCCTCCGGCGGAGCGCCGAAAAAGGCCCCAAGATGGGATCTCATGGGTACAGAGAGTTGCGGCGGTGGAAATAGGGTTTTGGCTCCGTATCTGATGTTTCCAGGGTATATGAGTATATATAGGCGAAAGAGGTCGGTCAGGAGAGCTATAAGGGGCCCACGAGGGTGGGGGCGCGCCCAGGGGGGCAGGCATGCCTCCCTGCCTCGTGGCCTCCTCATTGATTGCTTGACGTCCACTCCAAGTCCTCTGGATCACGTTTGTTTTGAAAATCACGTTCCCGAAGGTTTCATTCCGTTTGGACTCCGTTTGATATCCTTTTCCTTTGAAACACTGAAATAGGCAAAAAACAGCAATTTGGGCTGAGCCTCCGGTTAATAGGTTAGTCCCAAAAATAATATAAAAGTGTACAATAAAGCCCATTAAACATCCAAAACAGAATATATAATAGCATGGAACAATCAAAAATTATAGATACGTTGGAGACGTATCAGCGACCCTAGAAACGCTTGTGGGTGCTGGTTCAACCTCCTCCTCTTCCAACTTGCCCACCCATTGAACAAACCTCCCAATTTGGACTGATATTTTAGAGCACATATCGTGGACCAGCATTAACAACCTCCTTTGTTTCTACAAAACACAAAAAATACAAAACTCAAAGATGAGCAGTCTATACAACAACAATAATGAACAAAAAAAGCACTTTGTTTCTTATGAAAAGAGCAAAACCATGGTAGCAAAGAAATACATTGGTGTTGTAGTTTTGAGGAAGCCTCGCAGCAACAAACTTCTGGATGTGATCCATGCTCCCAAAAACACTATCTTCTGCGCACCTCGAGAACTCGGCTTTGAGCTGTTTGTTGTAAAAAACTGTACATGATAAACTCAGTTAGCAAAAAGATCAAGAAAGTTCAAAAGAGGGAATGGATGAGCAACTGCCTCCCTAACTTAGGGCAATACCAGCACTATTGATGGCAACTGCAGCTATGGACATCACAAAAAACTACAGCACCTACAGCAACCCCCCGATAAATTGAGCAACTACAAAAAACTATAAATTATTGGCAACTGTTGCTTAAAAAACTCATGTAATTGGACAGGTATGACTACTTGGAGACAAAATGAGGAAGATTACCATATAAATTTCCATGCAAAAAAACTGTCATGAAACTAGCTTCAAAGCAACTAGCTCCTAAAATTAGGCAACACAATCCCTATAGGTGGGCAACTGCATTAAAAAATCATGCAATTACAAAAAATTCTGTTCAGAAAGTAAAGTAACACTTACTCGCAACTTTCCATAGACACCCTTCCTAATCCTGTCCTTCTTAATTACTGCTTTGATCAGACCTTCATTCCATGCTTTGACCCTTGGAAGAACAGTTGCCGTCCTCTCATCCACATAATCCTTATGGACTGTCCTGTAGACCACATCAAGCGAGTCAAGGTAGAGGAGCTGTTTCAAAAAATAGACAACACATGTGAGTTGCGAAAAGACCTACCCAACTTCAGCATGAAACATATAACGCAAAATGAACCGAAAAAAGAGGGGGGGGAGGTCTAGATCATTTTACCACTAGGTGAAAAAGGCAGCATCATATAGTATTCTTCTTGTCTCCAAAACCCATGAAAGCAAGCCTAAGTTGGTCGACGACAAACTGGCAAACATTTGAATTCACAACCTCACGTGGATTCAGCGCAGCTGAGTATGCACGCGGTGACACCTTCAAGCTGGTCGTCGGTGCAAGAAAACAGCTATAAACAACAACCAACCATGCAGTTAAGAACTTGTCGTCCGCAGCAACTCCCATATCATTTATCATTTTGCACCACTCGGTCACTGATGGCGCGGGCCCTGTCGGGATGTCGAACTTCTTGTTGAACAACCTAACTACGTCTGGCTCCACTTCATACGCAACCTTCCTCTGCCCCCTTGGCAAACCCCAGATTCTTTCTACGCTTGCTGCATCAACTGGGATCTCCCCCCTGTCTGGGATAACAAGCTGCGACAACTCTGGATCATAACACTTCATCACAAACTTCACAAGATCTCCTTTCATTGTTCTTGTCCCGATATCAAGCACACCCCCAAAGCTTATATCACCGATGGCATCCTTTTGTGTATCATCGAGGCCACTGTTTAGGACAAAAAGTCTTGAAGGTGATGCCCTGTTCCTCGGTGGTGGCCCACTGCTACCAATCTGCATACAAAAAAATTGAACGGGAAAATTCTATTAAAAAAAGGCAGCGGCAATTATATTAAATTGAGCAACCCACTATATTATGTTGAGCAACTCACTGTACTAAGCTAAGCAAACCACACCATAATCAAAAAAAGCAAGGTTGTGTTTGCTAAAAAACTGAGCAACTAGATCTATATTGAACTGCAACTGCTAGTACTAAACTAGGCAACTGCTACACTGCTATTCTGCTGCTTATCAAATGATAGGAGTGCATATACAAAAGAAAATGGCATGCTAATTGAGCATTACATATTTCAAGGATGCCTCCCTTCTTTCAAGTTTTTCATAAAAAAATACGTCGGCCGCGACTTTCTTCGCACGTTTTGGATTTCTCCCTCCTTCATCACGAGGGGCGGAATCGGTGGCCCGTTTCCCCACCCGACCACCCCAGGAAGAATTGGTGGCCCGTTTCCCTGCCCGACCACCACGTACAGGATCCTGATTCGTCCGCCCGCGCTTGCGTCCAACATTAATCCTTGCTGATTGAGCTGCCACTTCTTCTCCCTCATTTTCACCATCAGTTCTTCCCGCAGGCCTTTTGCTTTTCGGAGCCATTCTGTAAAAGAAAACACAACAAAAAAACCATGTTAATGAAAAAAAATACAAAGCCCTCTAACTCAACTGCTCAATGATACTACTTGTATTTGGAGGTAACATCACTGTCATTTGGAGATGAACGATCTCCATTTACTCCTACCCAGAGATAACTCAACTACTGAATGCTAGTGCTTGCAAAGGCAATTTGGTGTTGAAAACTATGCAACTACTCATTATTTTGTGGCAACTAAAATAAATGACATAAAACAAGCACATAAAAAACTCCTCATCACAAAAAAAGTCACATATTCATCTTCATCGCATTAGCTCAAACATCAAAAACACTCATAAAAAGTTGTCGCTTATTCGTGAGAGATATCTCATCCCCTATTCATAGTTGCGATAAAAACCGCAACTCGATGGTGGATATAGGCAATGTCATGTTTCATGCAGTAATTTTAAAGAACACTACAAAAAGGATAACAACTTGGTGCTGCAAATCTAGACAATAACTAAAAATCAACCATTCACAAAAACCATTTCCCCAAAAAAATAGTGTGCTACTTTAATGTTGAACACAAGGCGAATACTGCCCCTAATTAGTGCAACTGTGGATACTATGAACTTCGATCACCCCTCCATGAACTGCCCAAGTCAGATGCATCCCCTGAGCCTCCCCTCACAAATTTGCAGGAAAAATCTAAGCAACTAGCATCAAATTAATGAACAACTGCCCAAGTCAGATGCATCCCCTGACCCTCCCCTCGCAAATTTGCAGGAAAAATCTAAGCAACTAGCATCAAATTTATGAACAACTGCCCAAGTCAGATGCATCCTCTTACCCTGCCCCTCCATCTCGCAAATTACAGGAAAAATCTAAGCAACTGCCATCAAAATTATGAGCAACTGCCCCAAGTCAGATGCATCCCCTTACCCTGCCCCTCCATCTTGCAAATTAGAGGAAAACTCTAAGCAACTGCCATCAAAATTATGAGCAACTGCGTCCTGAGAAGCAAGCAACATCAACAAAACGAATCCTATGCCCCCGTCACCAGGATTCGGTCGCGTGTATCCCCTTACAGCGACTCAATCCTGCCTACCCCCAGCACAACCCCACCCCCACCCCCTCCCCCCGCCATAGCAACGTCGCGCCCTTCCAAGCATTAACGACGCGGAGCCCGAGGACGCCATGGACAACCTCGTGCCCGCCCCTCACCGAAACCATAACTCCATGGACCGCAACTGGGGAGCAGAGCGAGAATAGGGGAGAATAGGTGCCGGGTTTACCTCCACCTGCAGTCGGCGACTCGCGGCGCTCGCGGACGGCCTCCCGCACCGGCGACTCCGCGCCGGATCCACCACCGCAGCACCCCGCCTCGTCGCGTCGTTGCTAGAGGAGAGGAAGGGAGAAGGGGAGGAGTTCGAATGAAATCTGCGGGTGTGGGCGGGCGGTTTTGAACAAGACGAGCGGGGGGTGCGGGCAGTTTTTGCCTGGAATGAAGGTGCCAGGCCCACCAGGCACCGCACGCCTCATGCAATCCTGTAATGGCACCTGGTCAGAAGCACATCGCGCGTGGGGGATCGCCAGACCGCATCGAATGGCTGGAGCGCGTGCGCTCGAGACAACGAACGAGCGCAGCTGCGCCGTTCAGAATTCAGGATAAATAAAATAATAAAATAGCCACCAGAAATCCAGTTTACATTAATTAAAATGAAAACATTAAATAAAATTATTGAAATAAAATAGGCGTGCGGTGGATCTAGGCGGCGGCGGCGGCGTACTTCTCGGTCAAGTCGACGTACACCAGCGCATCGATCCACGGAAAGCCGCCTAGGAGGCTGCCAGTGCCGCGCTGCATCTGCCGCCGCCTGCTGGACCGGCTGAATGTCGTGCACCCGTGTGCCGCCTGCCGCTTGGCTGCCAAAGCGCATGTCTCGGCCTCGTACAGGTGCCGCTGCTTATCCTCTTCGTCGCGCATAGTGATACGTCTCCAACGTATCTATAATTTATGAAGTATTCATGCCATGTTTACTATTGTTTTATATGATTTTGGTATGATTTGATTAGAACTAACCCGGACTGACGCTGTTTTCAACAGAACTACCGTGGTGTTGTTTTTGTGCAGAAATAAAACTTCTCAGAATGCGATGAATAAACGGAGAATTTTTCAGGAAAATATAAAAAATACTGGAACAAAAATCTACCGGAGGGGAGTCCCGTGGGCCCCATGAGGGTGGGGGGCTGCCTCGGGGACCCCTGACTTGTTTTCGATGCCATCCTCTCCTATAAATACGGAAACCTTCAGAAAATAACCTAGATGGGAAGTTCCGTCGCCGCAAGCCTCTGTAGCCACGAGAAATCAATCTAGGCCCTCTCTGGCACCCTGCCGGAGGGGGCCATCGTCACCGGAGGCCATGGAGGAGGATCCCGGAGGGGCCATCATCGCCATGAAGGCTAAGGACCAGAGGGAGAACCTCTCCCCATCCAGGGGGGAGGCCATGGAGGAGGAAGCACAAGGGGGAGAACCTCTCCTCCTCTCTCTCGGTGGCGCCAGAGTGCCATCGGGAGGGGAATCATCGTCGTGGTGATCGTCTTCATCAACGTCACCATCCTCATCTCTTTTACGCGGTCCACTCTCCCGCACCCCGCTGTAATCCCTACTTGAACATGGTGCTTCATGCCACATATTATGATCCAATGATGTGTTGCCATCTTATGATGTTTTGAGTAGATATCTTTTGTCCTTGGGTTGATTGATGATTTAGATTGGTACGAGTTGTATGTTTTATTTTGGTGCTGTCCTATTGTGCCCTCCGTGTCGCGCAAGCGTGAGGGATTCCCGCTGTAGGGTGTTGGAATACGTTTATGATTCGCTTATAGTGGGTTGCTTGAGTGACAGAAGCATAAACCCGAGTAAGGGAGTTGTTGCGTATGGGATAAAGGGGACTTGATGCTTTAATGCTATGGTTGGGTTTTACCTTAATGATCTTTAGTAGTTGCAGATGCTTGCTAGAGTTCCAATCATAAGTGCATATGATCTAAGAAGAGAAAGTATGTTAGCTTATGCCTCTCCCTCATATGAAATTGCAATGATGACTACCGGTCTTGTTAACAATTGCCTAGGACAATTCCGCACACCGATCCATCATTATTCCACACTCGCTATTTATAATATTTAGTAATATATTCTAACTTTATGATAACAGCACCTACTTTCATATTTTAGCTCTCCGATACCATGCAAAGTTATCCTCTTCATACCCATAACATAGTTTTATTTCTCATTTCTAGTTGGAAGCAAACGTTCGGTGTACGTAGAGTCGTATCAGTGGCAGATAGGACTTGAGAGAATATTGATCTTACCTTTAGCTCCTTGTGGGTTCGACACTCCATACTTATCACTTCCACCTTTGGAAATTGCTACGATGATTCCCTGCACTTGGGGATTATCACACAGCCAAACAGGCATGCACGACGTAGATGGGCACCATGCTCGCCCATGGAATCGAATGCCACAACTCCATGAGCACAGGCTATGCTTGCGGGTCTGGCCACGGCATGTTGGTCTCCGCGCCGGTTGTTTAACTAACTAATGTTGAACCTTATACTCCCACTATTCCTTAATATAGTGCATACTCCCTGCGTCCGCGAATAAGTGTACCTCTAGCTTTTGTCCTAAGTCAAAGTTTTAAAATTTTGACCAACTATATACAAAAGAGTAGTAACATATATAACATCAAATTTATATACTATGAAAGTACAATACAAAACGGACCTAGTGATACTAATTTAGTGTTATAAATGCTGCTACTTATCCCTATAAAGTTGGTCAAAATTTGATGTAACATCCCAATTTTCAATTTGGATGTTATACATAGGTCATCATAAGCATATCATATTTTATTTGCATTTTCTTTGCGATCCTAGAAATCCTATGCAACTCAAGGACCCACGGAGAGAGTTGGGGATTTCATTTATTTTCATATTTGAATTTTTCTCAAATTAGAAAAAAAAGGATCATTTTGGTTTTAATAATTTTTCTCTCCGAAATATTTCCGATAATTAAAATAAAAGAGAGAAGATAATATGACTTTTCAAAAAGAGAGAAATATAGGAGGAAAGATTTTAAAATCAAATAAATATTTTATCCGGATTTTATTTGCTATTTTATTTGAATTAGAAAAATATGCATTTCTCAAAATTCCATTTTTAGGCCAGAAAATGTTCACTTTGTTCTAAATATTTCATTTAGACGGTGAAAATTGTTTTTGGCATTTTTAGAATTTTTTTATATTTATTCAGGATTTTTCTTCGGCGGAATTTAATTTAAAAAAAACTTCGCGCGCCGAACTGGGCCGGCTCAGCTGGAGCCAAGCCTCGGCCCAGCGTCGCACCGCCTCGCGCCGCGCGTGTCCGCGCCGGACTCCGGCGAGGAGTCCGGATCGCCGCCGCCACGCGCGCCCCCTCACCCAAGTCGGACCCCCCGGGCCCCTGTATATGCGGCCGACCCCGGCCCCTCCTCCCCACATCGCCAGTTGCCGCTGCCGCCCCAAGCAGCAGCAACAGCGCTCGCCGTCGCCTGCTCCGCCGCCGCCCCGCCCCGCCACAGCCCCGCCGGAGCCGCCGCCCGTCGCCGTTGTCCGCCGCCGGTCGAGTCCGGTTAACCGGTAAAAACCGACGGTTTTTCCTTTTGGTTTTTTTTCGGTTTGTTAGGTTAGATCGGTTTTTTTTGGTTCACTAGTTTAGCGAACGTTCACCCGTTAGTTCGTTTTAACGAAGGAATTCGTTCGTTTTCCTCTGTTAGCGGACGTTCGTCCGATAAATTTTTCTTTTTTTCGGCCAGGGACCTATCTGCGATTATTTTTATCACAGATTAGCCCCTGATCTTCAAACCCTCGAAACTTTTTAACCGTTCGTCCAAATCCTGTGAAACCAACGCCAAAATCTTCATCTCGAACCCCTCTTTCCAGTTAATCAACTTGAACATGGTTTTTACAAATTAAAATTTATTTTCAAGCAGATTTGAATTCAAATTTCTTTTGACCGTAGTTTCAATTTCGTAGCTCCGATTCGATTGATTCTTTTTGCAAATCGAAGCTCTTCAGTTGAACTTTCAATCTGGCTCTTTTTATTTGAGTTTTACCCTTACATATATGCTTGAGTGCTTATGTATGCTATTGTTTGTTTGCGATAGAATTTCCGGAGTGCGAAGCGTGCTACTACGAGTCTCTAGGGTTTGCAGATCGTCGGCAAGGCAAGTAACACTTTAATCATACCCCTTTACTACCCAGTTTTTATGCATTAGTTCCAATCCTCAAACATTGCACGAGTAGGATCTGATTAATATGTGGGTTTTGGGAAGTAGTTGATGAGGTAGAACCTACTGTCCTTTATATCAAACCTTGGGAGTTACTTCTACGTTATGCTTATACTGCTATGCTATGCTTGTAGACGTGGATTGGTTGAGTGTATCCATGACAGATGTGAGAGTTGTTAATTAATCGTTAACTTAAGGTGGCTACTTAAATACACATCTGGGTGGATTGGTTGAGGCACCCTGGAGCACCCAGTGGTTGTCTGGGCACCTGGAGCAACCTAGCGCTGTCCTGGGATATCCCGAAGTACCCGTGTGATCATCCTATGGTTCGCCACCCAGGCTCAAAGGGATCATAAGATTATTCATGCTAGAAACTTCCGTGTGCAGCCACAAGCCATTATGGGATCTAGCATAGTTGAGTATGTTGCGTGACCTCTTTCAGTGGTAGGCTAGCAGATGTAGGGGAAAGTAGGTGTAACTGTCTACCCAGAGTAAAGAGTTAATGCTTCTGAAAGACTGTGTCTCGGTCATCCGTTTCTCAAACACCATGTAGTGCGAGAAATCCAACGGAGGAGATCGAGTCTTGTGGGGAAAAGTGCGCAAACCTCTGTAGAGTGTACAAACTAATCATGGTTAGCCGTGTCCCCGGTTATGGACATCTTGAGTATCTCGTTCTTGAATTATCATATTGATCTCATCACTCTCTAAGTTAATTTGTTGGGTTATTAATACTGCTTAATTGGGATTGAGTTGGAGGAACCTTCTCGATGTTTATCAACTACCATGATAGTTAAACAAAATATATTCCTTTGTTGTAGGGAAAAATTGGCTTTTCGCAAAAAAACATGATAACCATAGAGCCTCCACCACCCATATATGCATGTAGTGATAGCATTTACCTGTTCATTGCTCTACTGTGTTATTTTGCCAGCATATTGCATGCGCTGACCCGTTCCGGGTTGCAACGTATTATGTTGCAGACTTTTCAGACGAAGAGTAAGGTGCGCTAGGTCGTTGTCGTGCACTCAGCTATGCCGTTGGAGTTGATGGACTCATTTACCTTCGATGCTTCCGCAGTTATCTTATTTAGATGGCCTTAAGCCATATATTATTGTAATAAGTTCTCTTTTGATACATTCGATGTAATAAGTGTGTGATTGCACTCTGTTATAAATCCTTCAAGTACTGTGTGTGTCAGCATTACCGATCCAGGGATGACACTTATGCACAGAGATTTGACCGTCTGAGGTCGGATCGCTACAAGATGGTATCAGAGCACACGCTGATTGTAGGACACGACCACTAAGATAAGCCATAGGTCACTCTTCTCTAGTCATTTATGACTCCTCTCCATTTTCCACTCTATAGATGGCGGACCCAAGGAACAAGTTTGCTCAACCGGATGAAGACACACCTTTTGGACGACACTTGAAGGAAGTCACTAAGTACCTGAACATAGGAATACCAAGCTTCACCAGGACCTACACCGCCACTTTACCAGAAGAGGAGCGTTGGATGATTCGAGTTCAAGTTCCAGGAAGGACATTCACGCCCGTTACTGAGCCCATAGAGTTTTCCTTTGATGCACCAACCTGGAGTCTAGGTAAGAGCATGGCAGCTCAGATCGCCATGGGACGCATCAGCGAAGTTTATCAAAAGGATCTTAAGGACACCATCTACCAGATATGTGGGCGCCGAGATGAGTAATGGGAGATGATCAGCACCAGGAGGGGCAAGTCCATTGCAGCTTTGATCCAGGAGTTAAACCAGCACATTCGTCGCCAGGAGAAGCAAATGTGCACAAGCATGATAGATCTGAAGAAGGTGATGACTAGGAACATGGAGCTTGAAGAGGAACTCAAGTATACACGCGATGGATACGAGGAGGAAATCGCAATACTAGTAGAAAAGAAGGACGACCTGACGAGGAAGTTAGGAGTATTCATGGGAGACCCCGCGCCAGGAGGAGATGACGATCATCCCGAGAACTACATCATTATCGACGACACCGACTCCGACCCCGACAGTAGTGATGATGATTACAAAGACGAAGCTGGAGCAGATATCATGGAGTCTTCCACCGATCAAAATTTCTAGATGACCACCATATTATCAGTAGTATTTTCCCCATGTATATAGTAGTAGTCCGAGTATTATGTAACGGTAATTAGATCTTTTGTATGCCCTTGTTTGAATTGAGTGGTGTGATATGAATGTGTTTGTCTCATGTGCATATGGGTAGTGTTTTCTCTTTAGACCTCACTCTATTCTAATCTCTCCCCTCTAAACCCATCAGATGCCTCCGAGACGTGACCCCGCATTTGTCTTCTCACCGGAGCTCACTCAGTTGATCCAACAGCAGAATGCCTTGATGCAGCTACTAGTCCAGAACCAAGACAACAACAACAACAACCCACCGCCACCACCTCCAGTTGACAACTTAGCCCATTTTCTGAGGTTGAATCCGCCGGTGTTTTCCAGTAGCACCGAGCCGATTGTTGCTGATGACTGGCTATGCAGGATTGGAAGGGAGTTGACCACTGCAGGTTGCACAGATGCTGAGAAGGTGCGTTTTGCCGCACATCAATTGGATGGACCCGCAGCCTCATGGTGGGAGAATTACACAACCACTTTCCCCATAGCCAATGTCACTTGGGACCAATTTCAGCAAGCGTTCCGCACAGCCCATGTCTCAACTGGAGCTATGAGCATGAAGAAGCGTGAGTTTCGCAACTTACGCTAGGGAAATCGTACTATGGGGCAGTACGTGGATGAGTTCAGTAAGTTAGCTCACTATGCCCCGGATGATGTGGCCGTAGACGCCGCGAAGCAGGAGAAGTTTATGGAAGGGCTGAATGATGAACTAAGCATGTAGTTGATGGTGGCAACATTTGCTAACTACCAGGAGTTGGTAGACAGGGATCTTATGATAGAAGGCAAGCAGCAGCAGATCGAGAGCCGCAAAAGGAAGTATGGACAAGGGAAGTACAATTCAGGAGCTCGGCAAAGACCTCGTTTTACCCCGAACTCGGGAGGACACACCCACCACAACCATGGAGGCCACACTCACAATGAAGGAAGTTCGCATAATCATAGTGGCCCCAAGAATGGGAATGGGAACGGAGGAAGCAGCAGCCAGAACAGTTCCAACCCAGCAACGCCCGCCAAGAAGGATCTAAGTCACATTACTTGTTTCAAGTGCGGGAAGACTAGACACTACGCCACCGAGTGTTCTGAAGCAAAGAATGGTAATGGAAATGGAAGCTCTGGGAAGAAGCCCAACCGTTTCAACAGGGGACAGGTGAACCACGTTAACGTGGAGGAGGTTGAAGAGCAGCCAGATGCAGTTATAGGTAAGTTTTTGGTTAAGTCACTTACTGCAATCATTCTTTTTGATACTGGCGCATCGCATTCATACATATCAAGGGGATTTGTGGATAAGTATAAGTTGCCCACCAAAGTTCTTAGGACACCAATGTTAGTAAGCTCGCCAGGAGCGGAGTATATGGCAAGCAAAGGATGTTTTCAGATGCCATTGACCATAGGTAGGCACGTTTTCCCCTCAGACCTAATAATTCTGGAGTCACAAGGATTGGATGTGATACTAGGCATGGATTGGCTATCGATGTATGGGGGAAACATCGATTGCGCCAGTAAGTCAATTCTGATCACCACCCCGGAGGGAGAAAGGATCAAGTATGTGTCTCGGCATGCGCCGAGAAGGACCCAAGTAAATTCCCTCTCAGGAGTTGTTCAGGAGGAAGTGCCTGTAGTGAAGGATTACCCAGATGTATTTCCAGAGGAACTACCAGGCATGCCGCCGGATCGAGACATTGAGTTTTTGATAGAGTTGTTGCCAGGCACCAGACCGATATCGAAGAGACCATACCGGATGCCCACAAATGATCTGGAGGAGATTAAGAAGCAGATTAAGGAGTTATTGGAGAAAGGTTACATTCGACCAAGTTCGTCACCGTGGGGAGCCCCAGTGCTCTTAGTTGAGAAGAAGGATGGATCTTTGAGAATGGTTGTTGATTATCGTGCATTGAATGAAGTGACGATCAAGAACAAGTACCCACTACCGATGATCAATGATTTGTTCGACTAGCTGCAAGGAGCTAAAGTATTCTCCAAGATCGATCTGCGATCAGGATGCCACCAGCCGAAGATCCAAGAACAGGATATACCTAAGACAGCCTTTACCACAAGGTACGGGCTATATGAGTATATGGTTATGTCATTTGGATTGACCAATGCCCCTGCCTATTTCATGAGTATGATGAATAAGGTGTTCATGGAGTTCTTGGATAAGTTTGTCTTGGTGTTCATTGATGATATTTTGGTGTACTCGAAGAATGAAGAGGAACACAAGGAGCATTTGCGTTTAGTTCTTGAGAAGCTCAGGGAACACCAGCTATATGCCAAGTTCAGCAAATGTGAGTTTTGGTTGAAGGAAGTTGGATTCCTTGGACATGTTATATCAGGAGAAGGTATAGCAATAGACCCTACCAAGGTTCAGTTAGTCACTGATTGGCTAGCACCCACCTCAGTAGGAGAGATCCGCAGTTTTCTTGGACTCACGGGATATTACCGGAGATTCATCAAGAATTTCTCCAAGACTGCGAAGCCCATGACGGAGTTGTTGAAGAAGGACACTAAGTTCAAGTGGACTGAAGAGTGTGAGGCAAGTTTTCAGGAGTTAAAGAAACGTTTGGTTACAGCCTCAGTGCTGATTCTGTCGGATATACGCAAGGATTTCCAAGTGTATTGCGACGCTTCTCGCCTAGGACTTGGAGGAGTACTTATGCAAGACAGAAGAGTTGTTTCATATGCCTCACGACAGCTTCGACCGCATGAGTTGAATTATGCCACGCATGATTTGGAGTTAGCAGCTGTAGTTCATGCACTCAAGACTTGGAGACACTTTCTTATTGGAAACCGTTGTGATGTGTACACGGATCACAAGAGTTTGAAGTACATTTTCACACAGAAGGAGCTGAATCTCACACAAAGGAGATGGTTGGAGCTTATAAAGGATTATGATATGAAGCTACACTATCATCCAGGCAAGGCCAATGTCGTAGCAGACGCTTTAAGCCGGAAGAGTTATGCCTCTACCCTCGTAAGCGGAGGATTACCAAAGGAGTTGGCCGAAGATCTCAGGGAGCTTCGTTTGGAGATAGTTCCAAGAGGTTTTGTTGCAGCAATGGAGGTTCAGTCAACATTATTGGGAAAGATTCAAGAAGCTCAGAAGGATGACAAAGAAATTGCAGAGATAAAGGAGAAAATGAGCAAAGGAAAAGCCAAAGGTTTTCGTGAGGATGAGCACGAAACTTTATGGTTTGAGGACCGTGTTTATGTACCCAATAATGCGGAGATCGGGAAGTTAATACTTCAGGAGGCCCATGACTCGCCATACTCGATACACCCTGGAAACACCAAGACGTATTTGGATTTGAAGGAGCGTTTCTGGTGGACTGGTATGAAGAAGGATATTGCCGAGTATGTATCTGTATGTGATGTATGTCAGAGAGTGAAGGCAGAACACCAGAAGCCAGCAGGATTACTGCAGCCTATGCCGATACCCGAATGGAAGTGGGACAAGCTTGGCCTGGATTTCATCACCGGATTACCCAGGACCCGGTCAGGGTATGATTCTATCTGGGTAGTAGTGGATCGCTTGACCAAAGTGGCTCACTTTATCCCAGTGAAAACCACCTATACGAGTGCGAAGTTGGCTAACATATATATGACCAGGATCGTATGTCTGCATGGAGTTCCGAGGACCATCGAATCCGATAGAGGGACACAGTTTACTTTGATGTTTTGGCACCAGCTGCACCAGACTTTGGGTACGAGGCTAGAGTTCAGTACAGCCTTTCATCCGCAGACAGATGGACAGACCGAGAGAGTCAATCAGATACTGGAGGACATGTTGAGAGCTTGTGCGCTAGATTATGGATCTAGTTGGGATGATAATCTGCCTTACGCGGAGTTCTCATACAACAACAGTTACCAAGCTAGTTTGAAGATGGCACCTTTCGAAGCTTTGTATGGGAGAAGGTGCAGGACACCGTTGATGTGGGATGAAGTTGGAGACCGTCAATTGTTTGGACCATATTTGATCAAAGAGTCAGAAGAGAAGGTCAAGTTGATTCGAGATAGACTGAAGGTAGCTCAGTCCAGGCAGAAGAGTTATGCAGACTCAAAACACAAGGAGGTAGTCTATGAAGTCGGAGATAGAGCATATCTTCGTGTGTCACCTCTACGAGGAGTTAAACGGTTTGGAGTTAAGGGAAAGTTAGCCCCGAGATTTGTAGGACCATGCCGAGTTTTGGAACGTATGGGAGAAGTGGCCTACAAGTTGGAGTTACCCGAAGGACTGACAGGAGTTCATGATGTGTTTCACGTTTCCCAGTTGAAGAAGTGCCATGCAGAGATGGCCGATATTCCTCTGAGAGATACAGTGCCCCTGGAAGCAATTCAGTTGGATAGTGATTTGACCTACGAGGAGAAACCCGTCAAGATTCTCAAGTTTGCCACCCGAGTTACGCGCAACAAGGTTATCAAGTTTTGCAAAGTTCAGTGGAGCCACCATACCGAGGATGAAGCCACCTGGGAACGACAGGAAGACCTACGCAAAGACCACCCACACCTATTTTCTAGCCAACCTGAATCTCGAGGGTGAGATTCATCTTAAGGGGGTAGGTTTGTAACATCCCAATTTTCAATTTGGATGTTATACATAGGTCATCATAAGCATATCATATTTTATTTGCATTTCGTTTGCGGTTCTAGAAATCATATGCAACTCAAGGACCCACAGAGAGAGTTGGGGATTTCATTTATTTTCATATTTGAATTTTTCTCAAATTAGAAAAAAGTATCATTTTGGTTTTAATAATTTTTCTCTCTGAAATATTTCCGATAATTAAAATAAAAAAAGAGAAGATAATATGACTTCTTCAAAAAGAGAGAAATATTGGAGGAAAGATTTTAAAATCAAATAAATATTTTATTTGCTATTTTATTTGAATTAGAAAAATATGCATTTTTCTTAATTGCATTTTTTAGGCCAGAAAAATGTTCACTTTGTTCTAAATATTTTTATTTAGATGGTGAAAATTGTTTTGCCATTTTTAGAATTTTTTATATTTATTTAGGATTTTTCTTTGGCGGAATTTAATTTTAAAAAAAACTTCGCGCGCCGAACTGGGCCGGCCCAGCTGGAGCCAGGCTACGGCCCAGCACAGCACCGCCTCGCGCCGCCCGTGTCCGCGCCGGACTCCGGCGAGGAGTCCGGATCGCCGCCGCCCCGCGCGCCCCCTCGCCCAAGTCGGACCCCCCCCCCGGCCCCTTTATATGCGGCCGACCCCGGCCCCTCCTCCCCACATCGCCAGCCGCCACCGCCGCCCCAAGCAACAGCAGCGGGGGCGCTCGCCGCTGCCCCGCCGCCGCGCCGCCTCCCGCTGCCGCCGCGCCGCCTCCCGCCGCAGCCGCCCCGCCCCGCCGCAGCCCCGCTGGAGCTGCCGCCGGTCGAGTCCAGTTAACTGGTAAAAACCGACGGTGTTTCTTTTTGTTTTTTTGGTTTGTTAGGTTAGATCGGTTTTTTTCGGTTCACTAGTTTAGCGAACGTTCACCCGTTAGTTCATTTTAATGAATTCGTTCGTTTGCCTCTGTTAGCGGACGTTCGTTTGATTGATTTTTTCTTTTCTTTTTTTCGGCCAGGGACCTATCCGCGATTATTTTTATCACGGATTAGCCCCTAATCTTCAAACCCTCGCAACTTTTTAACCGTTCGTCCAAATCCAGTGAAACCAACGCCAAAATCTTTGTCTCGAACCCCTCTTTCCAGTTAATCAATTTGAACATGGTTTTGACAAATTAAAATTTGGTTTCAAGCAGATTTGAATTCGAATTTCTTTTGACCGTAGTTTCAGTTCCGTAGCTCCGATTCGATTGATTCTTTTTGCAAATCGAAGCTCTTCAGTTGAACTTCCAATTTGGATCTTTTATTTGAGTTTTACCCTTTCATATATGCTTGAGTGCTTATGTATGCTATTGTTTGTTTGCGATAGAATTTCCGGAGTGCGAAGCGTGCTACTACGAGTCTCTAGGGTTTGCAGATCGTGAGCAAGGCAAGTAACACTTTAATCATACCCCTTTATTACCCAGTTTTTATGCATTAGTTCCAATCCTCAAACATTGCATGAGTAGGATCTGATTAATATGTGGGTTTTGGGAAGTAGTTGATGAGGTAGAACCTACTGTCCTTTATATCAAACCCTTGGGAGTTACTTCTACGTTATGCTTATACTGCTATGCTATGCTTGTAGACGTGGATTGGTTGAGTGTATCCATGACAGATGTGAGAGTTGTTAATTAATCGTTAACTTAAGGTGGCTACTTAAATACACATCTGGGTGGATTGGTTGAGGCACCCTAGAGCACCCAGTGGTTGTCTGGGCACCTGGAGCAATCCAGCGCTGTCCTGGGATATCCCGAAGTACCCGTGTGATCATCCTATGGTTCGCCACCCAGGCTCAAAGGGGTCATAAGATTATTCATGCTAGAAACTTCCGTATGCAGCCACAAGCCATTATGGGCTCTGGCATAGTTGAGTATGTTGCGTGACCTCTTTCAGTGGTAGGCTAGCAGATGTAGGGGAAAGTAGGTGTAACTGTCTACCCAAAGTAAAGAGTTAATGCTTCTGAAAGACTGTGTCTCGGTCATCCGTTTCTCAAACACCATGTAGTGCGAGAAATCCAACGGAGGAGATCGAGTCTTGTGGGGAAAAGTGCGCAAACCTCTGTAGAGTATACAAACTAATCATGGTTAGCCGTGTCCCCGGTTATGGACATCTTGAGTATCTCGTTCTTGAATTATCATATTGATCTCATCACTCTCTAAGTTAATTTGTTGGGTTATTAATACTGCTTAATTGGGATTGAGTTGGAGGAACCTACTCAATGCTTATCAACTACCATGATAGTTAAACAAAATATATTCCTTTGTTGTAGGGAAAAATTGGCTTTTCGCAAAAACATAATAACCATAGAGCCTCCACCAGCCATATATGCATGTAGTGATAGCATTTACCTGTTCATTGCTCTACTGTGTTATTTTGCCAGCATATTCCATGTGCTGGCCCGTTTCGGGCTGCAACATATTATGTTGCAGACTTTTCAGACGAAGAGTAAGGTGCGCTAGGTCGTTGTCGTGCACTCAGCTATGCCGTTGGAGTTGATGGACTCATTTACCTTCGATGCTTCCGCAGTTATCTTATTTAGATGGCCTTAAGCCATATATTATTGTAATAAGTTCTCTTTTGAGACATTCGATATAATAAGTGTGTGATTGCACTCTGTTATAAATCCTTCAAGTATTGTGTGTGTCAGCATTATCGATCCAGGGATGACAATTATGCAGAGAGATTTGACCGTGTGAGGTTGGATCGCTACATTTTTAAACTCTGATTTAAGACAAAAGTTAGAAGTAGACTTATTCGCGGACGGAGGGAGTATATATTATCTTACAAGTCAAACTTTATCAACTTTGACCGAGTTTACAGAAAATAGAATACTTTATATAATGAGATGGACAATTTCATATTGTATGTATGTGATATTGTAGCTATGGGTAATTTCGCCCATAAACATCAGAGTTGACTCCTAAAATAATTTATATACACTACATTATGAAACAGGGAAGTATTAAGCCTAAAACCTTACGCACTCAGAGCACTTCTACCATCGATCAGGACAAAGGCCAATGCAAACTCATCGATCCTAGGCTCCACGATCAACGGGCATCGTTCTGGCTCGATGAGAATTTTGGGGGCCATTGCTTTGGTTGAAGGTGGTGACTTAGAGGTTAATTGATTGAAGTGAGCAATATCTTTCTTCTGGTAATAAAGAGATTTTGATAAAGTCGGTTGCTCAAGCTATACACATCTACATCATGAGTGTGTTCACGTTACTGACCTCTGTTTGTGATGATCTAACACGAATGAAGAGACAGTACTGGTGGGGAGTGGAGAATGGAAAGAAAAAGATGGCTTGGCTAAGTTGGGAGAAAATGAAACTACCCAAAGCAATGGGAGGCATGGGTTTCGGGGATGTGTGCTTTTAATCAGGCGTTGTTAGCAAAACAGGCCTGGCGGTTGTTGGGCAGCCCTGATAGTCTATGTGCTCGTTTACTACGCGCAAAATATTTCCCTAATGGGAATTTGTTGGATACAGTATTTCCTAGCAGCTCTTTGGCGGTATGGAAAGGTATTGTTCATGGACTTGAACTGTTGAAGAAGGGCATTATTTGGCGGGTTGGTGATGATCTAAGACCAGTCACGAACCTGCTGGCGGGACCCTTGGATTCCGCGGGGTTATGATCTAAGACCAGTCACGCCAAAAAGGAATTGTCTGTACAATTAGGTAGCGGACTTTCTGGATGAACATGGAGCATGGGGTGAGCAGAGATTAAGAGAACACTTTAAGAGAACACTTCTGGGACAGGGATGATAATGAAATTCTGAAAATTAGGACTTCGCCAAGGAATAGACAAGATTTTCTTGCATGGTTCTGGGAGAAGTCCGGATGTTTCTTGGTCCAAAGTGCATATCGGCTAGCTACAGCTGAACATAATAGTCTGGTGGCGGGTGGGCCATCAAGTACTATTCCTAGTGATGGACGACCCATCTGGCAATCTATTGGGGTTCCAAGGTACCTTTGAAAATGCGAATATTGACCTGGAAGGTCGCATCTGGTGCTCTAGCTACTAATGAGTGCAAGAAGTACAGGCACTTATCAAGACATGATACATGTCCCCTATGTGGAAAGGAAAAAGAAACTACATTTCATGCATTGATCACATGCGATCACGCATGCATGCTTTGGGATCACATGCGTATGGTCTGCAAACTGTCGTCAAGATGAGCGTGATTGTATGATTATGTTAATTTGGAGGATTTGGTCTCTACGATCTAACTTGGTTCATGGCAAGAATGTGCCGTCTACTTCTGTTTCTGCTGATTATTTCCAGAGTTATATCCAGGAGATATAGCACGGAGGAAATTTTGAAGGGGAAGATGCCACTAATGGAGGACGGCTTAGCTACTCATGTTGTAGTGGTTTCTAGCGCGCTTCCATGGTCACCACCACCGACAAATCGGGTTGCACTATCTATTGATGGGACCTTTTCTTCAGTGGATGGCTCGGCAGCATTTGGTATGATCTTGAGGAGACATGATGGAAGTGTGATTTTTTCTGCGTATCGCTACCGGCTGAGTTGCATGCACTGATGCAAGGTATGGCTCTAGTGGCTCAATACAGTGATGTTCCTATAATAGTGCAATCGGACTCCTCAGAGGCATTGGCGTCCCTGACCAGTGATAACCTGTCTCAGTCGGCATATGAACATTTGATAGCTGAGATCAAGCATCTTATGGTACATCATGAGTTTATTTCGCAGAAAATTAAGCTTGAGCAAAATAGGGTAGCAGATCGGTTGGCTTTGTATAGTCGTATTGAGAATGCGACTGCTGTATGGCTAGATCGTGAACCACCGTGCATAGTTTTGCCTCTCAATTGTAAACCTGTTCTTATGAAATAAAATTCTTTACCCTCGCAAAAAAAATCACAAAGAAAAATACACCCTCTGTACTAAATGTAAGACGTTAATAGGCCATTACATTCTAGCTCTGCCTAAGCCGGCAATCAGACCCATGGGTTCAGCCGCCCATGGGCACCCAAACCGAATAAATATTATACGCACAGATTGTATGGTAGTACAACTGCATTGAGGGCTCATGCGGAAAGCCAAGCCACTGACATTAGCTAACCAAATTTCATTCCAAGCCATGACAATTAATATTCTCGCCATCTTAATGCTCATATGCACTCACAATCGATTGCATCCAAATGTGACAAGCATGTTACCAGATTGACCATATGGAATACAGCACCACCAACACTTGTGTATATGATTTGAACAGGCATCAGTACAAACAAGGGCGGACATATAAAAAAGCTTCATTGTTGCTCCAAGGCATACCTATTATTAAGTCACCAGAAAGCATCATCATAACTCATCAGACTTTAAGAATTTCATGGTGATTTCATGGTGGTAGTTCATACGCTTGTAGCTTGTGATTATCTAATATCAAGATTTCTAGGCGGCCAATTTTATTCCTATACGTTTCACGAAAATTATGTCATTAAAAGTAGTTCAAAAGCTGCCCACTGAAAGCTAAGGAATTAACCACGTGGGAGATCAAGATGTAGAGTACACTGAAGTTCAAATCACATATTACTGGAAATATCAACGGTGCATAGAAAGGGGGCAACACACAAGAGGCAAACATAGAACTAGGGGAGGAGTGGTGCAGATCAGGCTGCACCCCTGTGGGCCCTGGGAGTAAGCAAGAATGTAGGCACGCAATATCCAACGCATTCATATGGGCAAAACCCACTCTGTATCCGATACACTTGGTGATCCACGTTGCAGATGCCCTTACACCCCTGAGTGACATTTCAACATTCAAATGGTTGCTCACAGAAAGCAAGCCATCCCGATTTGCACGCTTCCACCTAGTCACACAAAACCCTAACCCTAATACATACCATAAATACAAGTGATGGTATCTGATCTCAATACACCTCTGAATGAGCCTTACTCATCATCGCCATCAACAGCACTTAGGCGCAAATCCCACAAAGAGAATAACAGAGAAGCCAATAGTCAAAGAGCGCAAGATCACCAGAAACAACATGAGAATGGGTAAAAGCAGAAAGAATCACTATATCAGGAGCAAATCATGAACTGGTGGACACAAAAATTGGGACATGTATAAGTAAATGGCTCAGATACACTCCCATCTCAACACTGTAACTGAATTTCTGGTAGAATGACCATGAACATTTATATTTGTGAACGGAGGGAGTAACAGTTAAGAAGGGGAGCCTTGGCGCAGCAGCGGTAAAGCTGTAGCCTTGTAACCTTGTGGTCATGGGTTCGAGTCCTGGAAACAGCCTCTTGCAGAAATGTAGGGAAAGGCTGCGTACTATAGACCCAAAGCGATCGGACCCTTCCCCGGACCCTGCGCAAGCAGGAGCTACGTGCACCGGGCTGCCCTTTAGGGAGTAATAGTTAGCCGCTAAACTGGTTGCTTGCTGTGACACAAGCCATCCTAGTTTAGCAGCAAGTGAATCAATTCAGGTGTTAGATAGAAGCTCTCACAGGGAGGTTATATCATCACAGCCATTCATGAACATGACACACAAAAACAGTAATCTTGACAGCTGAACTTGCCCTATACGACCCTTAAGTTGAAACCAGTAAAGAAGTAAAGAGAAACCAAAAGTACAAACTGATAAGTAGATATAGAGTACAATAGAAGGATGAAATTATTAAGTCAAATAGCAATTGAAACAAGCAAACTGACCCAGCACCAAATAAGATAGTTTCAAAAACCATCCAAGGGACAGCAGAATTATCATAGCCATTCAAGAAAAAGGAAGAAACAGAAAAAGGGGGGAAAAAACAGAAGAAAGAATTAAGTGTGGCTGGAGTACTGTTCCTAAAACAGAACTGGTTGACATACTGCAAAACCAACAAAATGTGTAGGAAAAAGGCGAAAATATAAACTTGAAAATTAGTCCCTTGCATCCACCAGACCATGATTTTACCGGAAGAACTGATATCATAACCGAACTCTCAAGATATTTTTTATGTATACGTGGATGCGAGCAAGCAAGAACTACAAATTCTCAAAAAGGAAAAGATCAGTTCAAATTTTGGGAAGGGAACACTCATTTTTACTCGGAACATTATTGGGCGGGAGGCTCAGAGTTGGCCCATTTATAAAAGGTAGTCATGGTAATTTTGCAACAAGAGATTATAGAATAGGTAGGTGCAGGATTATGACAACATTGTGCTTTCCACGTATTGGCTTCTATAAGCATTAAAATGGTCATCAGCAGAAAGCAAACAGTGCAGATTGTATTCCTTGAGGCCAGTTAGCAGTTGCTGTGTGGACCAAAACAGTACTCCCTCCGTAAAGAAATATAAGAGCGTTTAGATCACTACTTTAGTGATCTAAACGTAGTGATCTAAACGCTCTTATATTTCTACAGAGGGAGTAGAAAAGAAGTTTGACAACTTGCCGACTTGAATGTACATCACTACCAAAAGAACTAGTAAAAATTTAATAGGGATAGTAAAGGACATGGAATATGACCAAAGAACTAGCCATGAACAGGGGTGCGTGGAAGCTAGCTATCCATGTGCCAGAACCATGAGTTGGTTGCGAGATCTTATGGGTTTCAGCTCTAGCCTACCCCCAACTTGTTTGGGACTAAAGGCTTTGTTGTTGTTGTTGTTGGTAGTAAAGGAGGACATGCACAGATCATGTTTCACATATTCAACCCCATGAAAAGGGAGTAAACACATTCAACCACTACCAGTACTAGGACCACCAACCACTGTGAGACGAGCTTGAGCAAAAGCCCGAATGCACCGAACTGGTTCCCTCCATGAACAACAAAATCATGAGAAGGCAAACCGAACACCACAAGAGGTGACCTGTGCGTTAGCCAATCTTAGTGAGATGGGCCAGTGCCAGAACCACGGCAATTTATCACTCCAATCATAAAAAGGCCATCGGAATAAATAAATGTGTAAACCATACTGTATAGGAGGGCACAGTATTAGTTGAACTGGGAGGGCTCAGATTCGCCTTTGATAGATCATACAACCTAGCCCCACCCTCTTCATTCACCAGATCAAGCCCCCACCAATGAAGTCAAGCTCTGCTGGTTATCACTCAACAGAATGACCGACAGAGCCATCAATATTCGTTGAGAATGAAAAGGTCCCAAAAGAGGGGAGAGCGTGTTTTTTATACCCACGGCTCCTCGAATAATCAAAGACAGGTTTATTGTCAGCCAAGTTTGATCATCATCTCCCCTGATATAGCTCCCTTTGTGCATGCAACAGGTAAGGGTGAAAAGTAGGTTGGATCAGATACAGAACATCTGCAGCTAAGCACAGTATCAGCAGCTGGAGGGTGATTAGAACACATGAGGAATAGTTCACAAAATCCTGGGAAATTTTTGGGGAGTACTATTTGAATGAATGGCTCAGATTTAACCCACCATGAATCACCAAAGTTGGGAAATGTTCCAGGTGGTACAAAATCCTGGGAAAATTTTGGGGAGTACTATTTGAATGAGTGAAGTGGTACCATAAACAATAAAATATCTCTCTCCCTCTTCCTCTCCCTCTCCAGCAACAAATTGCCGCAACTAGTAACTTGCTGCAGAGCAAGGCCTCCTAGTTTAACGACTAACTGTCTAACTGGGCAAAGTTGAATGGAACCAACCTAGGAAACGTGAAAGCATCTCTATCTCAGGACATGTTGAAAGATCAACACCAAAGAACACAAAGGAAACAAATATGCCATGTCCGGAACACTGCACTGATGTCCGTATTACTCGAAACGAAAGAAGCAATTGACATTTGTTCACTTCAGATAAAAGGAGTAACTACAAGACAAATAAAAAACAGGATGACATAAACTATCCATTTTGAAACAGAAGAAAAGCATAAGCTTGCAAAAAGGGATGCGTATAATACAAACAGAAAACAGGAAATGCAGCTCGCCCGTTTATCCCATGTAACATACGATAGTGGCAATACTATTCCACCATGAAACTGAACACCAGTCAATCCAACCTCTGGCAAAATGAAAACTAAACCAAAGCAATAATACTGAATAAATTTAAAAATATATAATGAGAAGGGGGCCAACCGCCAACATATAAATCCCAAATGACCCAAGCAAAAGCTCCAGGAGGACATTCAGTTATGGTATGACAAAATATAAGAGCCTTTTTAACAAATACACTTTTGCAGTTGATAAATTTACTTGACACTCATTTAGAATCCGTGCATCAGAAATGCATCAGAAATGTGGCAGTTATTATTGACAGCAGCAGCTAAAGAATAGACTAATTACCAATGAACTAAATAGCATAGAGAATCGTAACAAAAGGTCTGCTCTGACCAAAACAAATACGAAGGTAATATGAGCTTCAGTTTATAAAAAACAGACATAACAGATCAAAACTTTGTCTTTGAAGAAGCATCTGGCAGGACAAGATAAGCAAGAGAACAGCTTCTCGTTAACCAGTTGAATAGAACTGCCAATAGCTACAAGCATTGGAGGAAAAAAGGGCAACCGTTTGACACATATATAGTATGTACAACTAGAAAGGCAAAAACGATGCCAACTAGAAACCAACCCAAGTAAAGCTAGGGTGGTTGGGTTCATCACCAAGAGAAGATACCAATCCAGATCCAGATCACGCATCAACACAAAAGGAATAGAAATTAAAAACAATGTATAGTGGAGAAGGAAAAACTGAGTATTGTAGCGTAGCAAGAGGGCTCAGTTTTGCCTTTCATCTTGAAGCCCAACACTCACGTCTCTTGCTGCATAACCTACCCATAGCGATGTAATTGAACTGCCCTGGTTATCACACATCAGAATGACCATCCAAGGCGCAGAACATCCAACATTAGCCATGAATTGAACAGGCTGCAAGAGAAGTAAGGGTGAGCTCTTAAGGGCATCTCCAACGCCGGCACCCATTTGGGCCCTATTACGGCTGTCTTGATTGCTCAAACATAATTATTTCAGCCACAGGCATCATCATCACCCCTCTTATTTTTAAGGAAAAAGGTCAAACCCCCAAGCAACATGACCATAACATCCATCCATTAGGCTAGTCATAGTGGTGAGTAACTTAGACAGTCTCAGGAGCTGCTCATACCTGGCCTCGACCGACCAAACCTCACAGTGTGGGCGACGCATCAGACAACGCCTTACGGTTCCCAGCCATGCCACAACCAAATCCAAGGCAATGGACTGGCGGCAGCTGGCAGCACCGTAGAGACCGGGATCTGACGTGGCAGCCACCCGGACAATGGGTCAGCGAGTCGGCAATGAGAGCTTGACTGATTTGTTTTTTTTGGGGGGGGGGGGGGGGGGGGGCAGGGGGGATACAAGGATCGTAAGAAAAAGAGGGCTCAGTTTTGCATTTCATCTTCAAACCCAACACTCACATCTCTTGCTGCATAATCTACCCATCACAATGTAAGAGAACTGCCCTGGTTATCACTTATCAGAATGACCATCCGAGGAGCAGAACATCCAACATTACCGATGAATTGAACGGGCTGCAAGGGAGGTAAGGGTGGGCTCTAATTTAGTACCCACAAGCCACAGCTGTCTTGATTGCTCAAGACATGCTTATTTCAGCCACAGTCATCATCATCACCCCTCATTTTTTACCGAAAAGGAGGCTGTATCCCCGGCCTTTGCCCACCAAGCAAGATGACCCTGATATCCATACATACATACATACATACTCCCTCTGTAAAGAAATATAAGAGTGTTTAGATCATACTCCCTCCGTTTCTAAATATAAGCCCTTTTAGAGATTCCAATATGGACTACATACGGAGCAAAATGAGTGAATTTACATGCGTGCACATGTCCATCCATCCATCCCCATCAGCCTCAGGAGCTACTCATGCCTGGCCTGGACCGACCAACCAGACCTGATGACGCCCCAGATAACACCGTACGGTTCCCAGCCCACGCCACAGCCAAATCCAAGGCAATGGAACGGCAGAGGCTGGCAGCACCGCAGCAGTGAACTGATGCGGGCACCACCCAGACGATTGGCCAGCGAGTTGGCAATGAGAGCTCGACTGATTTGGCTTAGGGTTAGAGGTAGAGGGGTGGGGGTATACGTAGCATAGCAAAAGAGGCTCAGTTTTGTCTTCCATCTTCAAGCCCAACCCTCACATCTCTTGCTGCATAATGTACCCATCACGATGTATGAGAACTGCCATGGTTATCACTCACAGAATGACCGTCCGAGGCACAAAGCATCCAACATCAGCGATGAATTGGACAGGCTGCAAGAGAGGCAAGGGTGGGCTCTAAGGCCAACTCCAACGCAGACACCGATTTTTCGGCTCTGTTTAGTACCACCACGCCACGACTGTCTTGATTGCTCAAAACATGATTATTTCAGCCATCGTCGTCATCACCACCATCATCATCATTGCCCCAATTTTCCCCCCAAAAAGGGGGTTCAACCCCCGTCCGGGGTCTGCACACCAAGCAACATGACCATGATATCCATACATACATACTCCCTCCGTTCCAAAATGTACTCCCTCCGTTCCAAAATAGGAGTCGTGGTTTTAGTTCACGACACATGAATGCATCCATCCATCCATCCTGCTCAGGAGCTGCTCATTACCTGGCCTCGACCGACCAAATCTCCCGGCTCGAACGACGCATCAGACAACAGAGCACGGTGCCAGCCCACGCCACAACCGAATCCAAGGCAATGGAAAGGCGGTGGCTGGCGGCTCCGTAGCAGTGTGGAACTGAGGCAGCGGCCACCGGGACGACAGGTCAGCGATCCGGCAACGAGAGCTCGCCTGATTCGGTTTAGGACTTACCGGTGTGAACAATGCTCGCACGCAGACACAGAGTGAGCGAGTGTGTGGGAGTCTGAGAAAGAGAGAGAGGGAGAGAGAGAGGAGAGGGGGGGATACAAGGATCATGATCATAAGCAAAAGAGGGCTCAGTTTTGCATTTCATCTTCAAACCCAACACTCACATCTCTTGCTGCATAATCTACCTATCGCAATGTAAGAGAACTGCCCTGGTTATCACTCATCAGAATGACCGTCCGAGGTGCAGAACATCCAACATTACCGATGAATTGAACAGGCCACAAAGGAGGTAAGGGTCGGCTCTACTTTAGTACCCACAGGACACCGCTATCTTGATTGCTCAAGACATGCTTATTTCGGCCACAGTCATCATCATCGCCTTTGCCCACCAAGCAAGATGACCCTGATATCCATAAATACATACATACATACATACATACTCCCTCTGTAAAGAAATATAAGAGTGTTTAGATCATACTCCCTCCGTTTCTAAATATAAGCCCTTCTAGAGATTCCAATGTGGACTACATACGGAGCAAAATGAGTGAATTTACATGCGTGCACATGTCCATCCATCCTCATCAGCCTCAGGAGCTACTCATGCCTGGCCTGGACCGACCAACCAGACCTGATGACGCCACAGATAACACCGTACGGTTCCCAGCCCACGCCACAGCCAAATCCAAGGCAATGGAACAGCAGAGGCTGGCAGCACCGCAGCAGTGAACTGAAGCGGGCACCACCCAGACGATTGGCCAGCGAGTTGGCAATGAGAGCTTGACTGATTTGGTTTAGGGTTAGAGGTAGAGGGGTGGGGGGTATATGTAGCATAGCAAAAGAGGCTCAGTTTTGTCTTTCATCTTCAAGCCCAACCCTCACCATCTCTTGCTGCTTAATCTACCCATCACGATGTAAGAGAACTGCCATGGTTATCACTCAACAGAAAGACCATCCAAGGCACAAATCATCCAACGTCAGCGATGAATTGGACAGGCTGCAAGAGAGGCAAGGGTGGGCTCTAAGGCCAACTCCAACGCAGACACCGATTTTTTCGGCTCTGTTTAGTACCACCACGCCACGGCTGCCTTGATTGCTCAAGACATGATTATTTCAGCCATCATCGTTATCACCATCATCATTGCCCCTCCCCAAAAAGGAGGTTCAGCCCCCGTCAGGGCTCTACACACCAAGCAACATGACCATGATATCCATACATGCATACTCCCTCCGTTCCAAAATGTGCTCCCTCCGTTCCAAAATAGGAGTCGTGGTTTTAGTTCACGACACATGAATGCATCCATCCATCCTGCTCAGGAGCTGCTCATACCTGGCCTCGACCGACCAAACCTCCCGCACGGACGAAACAGCAGACAATCACTCTACGGTTTCCTGCCCGGGCCACAACCGAATCCAAGGCAATGGAACGGCGGTGGCTGGCGGCTCCGTAGCGGTGTGGAACTGACGCAATGGACACCGGGACGATGGGTCAGCGATCCGGCAACGAGAGCTCGCCTGATTCGGTTTCGGGTTAGGGTTAACTGGTGTGAACTCGGCGCGCGCGCGCACACAGAGCGAGCGAGTGTGAGTCAGAGAGAGAGAGAGATGGGGATCGTACCGAATCCAAAGCAATCCATCGACGGCGGCTCAGATCCCGCGCCGGCCCGACCGGAGCGCACCACGGGCCCCGCCGCTGGCTCCCCAGCCCGCGCCGCCGCGGACGCCTCCCGCGCAGGCGGCATCCCCGAGGGGGGTCCCCAAGCCGATGCGTGACGGCGCGGCGGGAGGGGCTGGCCCCGAGGATCGGCGACCCGGCGCGTCGGCCGCTCGGGAGCCTGGCCGGATCCGGCGGCTCCCTCCATCATCGCCGCCGTTTGGGGAGGGACGCGGTCATCGGCCACGGCGAGCGGGACGGACGGTGCGGCGGGATTCGATTGGAGCGCTCGCATCGCGTGCTATGCTCCGCCGCCGCACGCAGCCATGCCGCCGGTGACCTCTCGCGGCCGGTCTGGTCCGAGGTAGGAGTACTAGCTAGCTAGGGTTCGGCGGCGACGGGAGAAGAGATGGATCCAAATCAAGGCAAGGTAACCCGAGGAGGCCTGCGAGGGCCGAATGAAAGCGCGGAGGGGGGATGAAAGGGTACACGTGTCGTGTAGTGGCCTCACGGTGCATTTTCTCTTTCTTTCCTTTTTAACACCGCCCTCTTGGCATTTTATTCATGAAGGCCGGCTATTTTTTCTATAGAAAACTTTCAATCTATTCGTTGCAATCATGATAGTACAATGAACATCGATAGTAACAAAAATTCAAT
The DNA here is from genome assembly GCF_002575655.3 of Aegilops tauschii subsp. strangulata. Classification (NCBI taxonomy): domain Eukaryota; kingdom Viridiplantae; phylum Streptophyta; class Magnoliopsida; order Poales; family Poaceae; genus Aegilops; species Aegilops tauschii. Next base: position 504,645 of record NW_027332465.1, on the reverse strand, counting down.
TAAGATCTGTAGATCATCTAGCGACGACTAAAAATACTGAAGCGAGGCGAAGGCGTGGCACCGCCATCGCCCTCAACTCGTCGAATCCGTGCAAAACTTGTTGCAGTAGACAGTCGGGAAGGCTTCGAGCTAAGACCCCATCGGACCATAACAGCAACCGCCACTAGTGAAGAGAAAAACTTAGATTGAAAGGATCCAACCTAAAGACATAAGAACATACACGAACAAAAACCGGATCCGAGCTGATCCACCAAAAACAACCATGACCAAATCCTGCAAGATACGCCAGAGACACACCTCCACACGCGCTAAGACACACCATAGGGACGGGGTTAGGCGGGGAGAACCTTATTCAATCTTCAGGGAGTCATCATCGTCCCGCCTTCCACTACGCAGGACACAAACCATAACAAAATTCAAAGAAAATCTAAAAACGGGGCCCTCCCACCGAAAAGGCACGGGACCCACCACACCACATGGCACCAAGGCCACATGAGACGAAGCAGAGCAGATTGACAGCACCAATGATAGGTGGGAACCCTAGTCGCGTGTTTGCTTGGGAGGAGACGAAGAGATAAGTCGAATCACAACAACAAGTTGCCCCTACGCAGCTTATTTTAGAAGCCTAATAGAAAAAATTATTTTAGAAAGTTACTGGTTATGGGTATGAGTCAAACATGGACCATCAATCAACAACAATTGCTAAAATCTACCCCAAACAACGCCCCCTTCATATAGCTAAAAATAGAGAACTTAGGGGCCGTTCGGATCCTATCGTCGCCCGCGTGTGCATAACAAATGCGAGACACCAAGGAGTGCAAACGTCCCTTGCCGATTCGTAGGCGGGGCTCAAGGTGTGGGCCTGCCGCAATGAGAAATGCACGAAATGACACAACGATCTACCCAGGTTCGGGCCGCATGATTTTGCAATCCTACTCATGCTTTGTGTGTGGTTTATTTGGTGAGCAGTGGACTACAAGTCGTTTCTGGGAACGGAAAGAGTAGTGTACTCATACCGGTGTTCTATCAAGCATCCAACCCTCTTTTTAGTAGCCTCCTTTTATATCTCAAGGGGTACCATAAATGGCTTCGTTGCTAAGGAAACTACCTTGCCCCGACAGGGTAGGTACGCGCATTAAATGTGCGATGAAGTGTCATCATCTTCTGACTTCCGGGAATGAACAACCATCTTTTCATCACCGCTCAGGTGGTGCCTTGGTCTGTCATCCTTTCGGTACGTAAGCGGATGACTTGACCCCGGCCCCGCTATAACTCCACCGCCCAGGCTGCCTGCTCACGATGTGTTACAAAAAGGTCAGTACAAGCAGAACTATCATGCAATGTGTGGAGCACCGTGGCCGGGCGGTTAGAATAGTCATTGTCAGGCGGCTTCGTTCGTGGACGTCTTTGTAAACCTCAGGCTTATTGCCGAAGGGTCTTGAAACTAATGTTGAATGTCAAAGATCTTGACGAAGATTTGCATGCCACCACGGGGCTCCTTACCAGAGTTCCTCCCTAGGCATTTATCCTCCTAACCACGAGGATCTACTTGTGGTCCGTGCGCGGCTGGTTATGTGAACCAGCTATTCATGGTGCCGACAGATCCTCTTCGTCTCCATGCTTCCCCAGCTCCACGCTGGAGCGGTTTCTAGCAGCCTAGTCCCCCACAATGTAATTTCGTGGAGACATAGAAGCGTAGCTCCTCCAGCTCCTCCAGACGAAGACGATGGAGTTGGTTAAATTTACGGGAGAATGCCCTTCCGAAGTGGCATATGTAACGTTTCGATCCGGAGAATACACGCCGAGCGAGGCGACGGCCTCATGATCCCACAGCCAGACCAGACCAGCCCACGCCTAAGCGAAGGAGCGGAAGTTGGCGCTACTGCCGAAAACTTCGCATCTCCCATGTGAAGCCGGCTAGGGTTGGTTGGCTGAGAAGCTTGCTTGTTTGGGAAGCAAGAGAGCTTCCGAACAAGGCCTTATTATACACCAACGAGTGATGAGTCAGCTCAATGCATGAAATGCAGAAGAGAAAAACACATTCTTCATGCAGAACCACTTCGCAAAGGAGTTATCATGTGATGAGCCGAAGACATGGCACGCCTGGTCTCAAAAAAAGGGGCAAATCCTCTATTTTTAAACAGCTACAACCCACTACTTAAATTTCCTTTCCATGCAACGATGCCACATCACCAAGTTATGCATGGAGTCACAAGTTACTTTTTCCATTAATCCCTTCATGACTTTTTTCCCAGCGAATCAAGTCATGTAAGACACTTTAACATTTGTTTTTAAATTAATTTTAGTTTTATTACATCATTTAATCATACAAGTTTTATTCTTAAATAGCTACAAACCACTGTCTAGTTTTCCTTTCCATGCAACAATGCCACGTCATCAAGTTATGCATGGAGTCATAAGTTACTGTTTTCATTAACCCCTTCATGCAAAACATACCACCTCGTGCATGACTTCCAGGGAATTAGCCATGTGAGACACTTCTATATTTGTTTTTGCATTAATTTTAGTCTTATATCACTTAATCATACAATTTTTTAACAAGGTTCCCGCAGCAATGCCCCGAAACCATGGGTTCAACACAAGGAAACCATGCGTTCAACGCAATCTAGGACACTGATAAGTGTCACACGTGTAACACAAACACATGGCAACTTCGAACATTTTTTAGGCAAGTTTAGTGACGCGAGAATGGATACTTTCTTCTCAAATGGCAGGTTTAAGCTTTTCTTTTCGGACGGCAATTTTAGTTGTAAAAAACGCCAGGTCCGGATTGGTTCGTGCCTGACACTTATCATTTACGTAAATGGTCGAGAGCAGTAGTAGCCTGCCACTACCTCCCCCGTATTGAACATTGCTTGCAGCTTGAGCTGAGTAGCTGAAACTGCCAGTTCCAAACCAGCCGATGTAGACTGCGGCACTTTAGAATCCAGATGAAACTGTATAACGAGACATAATGGTAGACAGGCAGAGGAAACTCAATATTTAGATTCTCAACATTATGCCTCTAGGTAATGAATAATAAAAAACTTCCGTACAAATAGTTATGTACTGGGCATTATCTCTGTATGCATAGCAACAATTTTGAATAGTTATTATGATATTTACTGGGCATTATCTATGTGTATGTATGGCAACACTGAACATGTATATGGCGAGAAAATAGTCATCAAGAATATAAACATGGGCAAATTCAGGAACAGCTGTAATTCTCGCCAAACGAAATACACCCTCTGTTCCTAAATGCAAGACGTTAATTAAACTGCCAAAACAGCTTACATTTCGGAACAGAGGTAGTACTTTATAATCTCAAACAACATAATTTACAAACAGCATCAAACGGCGAATAAATTCTGGGAGTAAACATGTAGGCACATAGCTCTGTCGAAAACAAATACAGGGAGCTCGTTTCAAAGATGAAACAAATATTATAAGTACAGATTGTATGGTAGTACAGTTGCGCTGAGAGCTCATGCATAAAGCCAAGCCACTGACATGGCAATTACTATTCTCGCCATCTTAATGCTCATATGCAGTCACACTCGGTTGCATCCAAATGTGACAAGCATGTTACCAGATTGACCATATGAATTACAGCACCACCAACACTTGCATATATGACTTGAACAGGCATCAATCAGTACAGAGAAGGGCGGCCACATAAAAAGCTTTATCGCTGCTCCAAGGCATACTTATTATTACCACACCAGAATACATAACACAGCATCATCAGAACTCATTAGACTTTGAAGTATTTCATGGTGGTAGTTCATACACTTGTAGCTTGTGATTATCTAATATCAAGATTTCTAGGTGAGCAAGTTTATTCCTATACGTTTCATGAAAACTGTGTCATTAAAGGAAGCAGTAGTTCAAAAGTTACCCACTGATAGCTAAGGAATTAACTACATAGGAGATCAAGATGTACAGTACACTGAAGTTCAAATCACATATTACTGGAAATATCAATGGTGCATAGAAAAAGGGAAACACACAAGAGGCAAACCTAGAAATATATGATGACATCGAAGACCAAATGTAATATCTTTTGGCTGACGCTTGAGGTGCCATAGTGCAGCAGATGCATGAATGAAAAAGAGCAACGTAGCACAATTTATACAATATATAAAGGTACGGAAGGGAAGAAAACCATGCGCGAAATAAAATGCAGGAACGACTAAACGGGAACACTGAGCATAGAAACAGAACATGCAAGTAACAAAGGACGTACAGTTGCAAATAATAGCATATTTTGAACAAAAGATGTGAAGCCCTCTGCCGCTTCCCAGGGCCCTCAAATAAAGTAGAACCTCTTGATGCATCAGTAAGTAAAAGCATTCTGAGTATGTAAGTGTAAAATAGCACAAAATCCAGTTTGCTATGAGCATATCTTGTAAGTTCCACAGATGATAACATATATTACAGTGAGATCCCAATACTGCAATAGTTCATTAATAGATTGAGAATATTCAAAAATATACATAAGCAAATAACCACAAATTGTAGAAAGAGAGGTCATATTTATCAATAAAAATGGGAGGCTCAGAGTTGGCTTGTCTATCATATGGTCAACCCACTCTGTATAGTGTATCCTTGGTGATCCGCGTTGGAGATGCCCTTACACCCCCGTGTGACATTTGAGCATTGAAATGGTTGCTCACAGAAAGCAAGCCGCCCCGATTTGCACACTTCCACCTAGTCACACAAAACCCTAACCCAAAACCATACCCGTAAAAACAAGCGATAGTATCTGAACTCAATACACCTCTAATGAGCCTTACTCATCATCGCCATCAACAGAACTTAGCACAAATCCCACAAACAGAATAACAGAGAGAAGCCAATAGTCAAAGGGCATGCAAGATGGCCATAAACCACAGAAGAATCAATGAAAGCAGAAACAAACACAATATCAGGAGCAAATCATGATCTGGTGGGCACAAAAGTTGGGACATGTACAAGTAAATGGCTCAGATATACCCCCAGCTCAACACCATAACTGACCTTCTGGTAGAGGGACCATGGAACCCCCCCCCCCCCCCCCCCCTCTCTGTCTGTCTGTCTGTCTCTCCACACAAGTGTATTCATAATTCCAACATTTAAGAATTATAGTTAGCCGCTAAACTGGTTACTTGCTGTCACACAAGCCCTCCTAGTTTAGCACCAACTGAATCAGTTCAGGTGTTAGACAGAAGCTCTCACAGGGAAGCTATATCATCACAGCCATTCATGGACATGACAGGAAGGAAACAGTAATGTTGGCATCTGAACTTGCCCTATATGGCCTTTAAGTCGAAATCAGTAAAGAAGTAAAATTATCCGAAAATACTAGTAACTGATAAGTGGATACAGTATAGTAGAAGAATGAAATTATCAAAAGTCAAATAGCAATTGAAAGAAGAAAACTGACCCCGCACCAAATAAGATAGTTTCGAAAACTTTCCAAGGGAAAGCAGAACTATCATAGCCATTCAAGAAAAATGGAGAACAGAAGGAAAATGTGAATACTGTTTCTAAAACAACAGAACTGGTTGACATACAGCAAAACCAACAAAATGGGTATGAAAAAAAGGCCGAAATGTAACCTTGCAAAACAGTCCTTTGCATACCGAAAGAACTAAAACCAAAACCAAACCCTCATACATGGATACAAGCCGGCAAGAAAGACAAATTCTCAAAAAGGTAAAGATAGTCATGGTATTTTCGCAACACAAGATTTTTGTGGTTTTCCACGTATTGGCGTCTATAAGCATTAGAATGTTCATCAGCAAAAAAGCAAACCGGCCAAATTGTATTCTTAGAGGCCAGTTAGCAGTTGCTGTGCTATGCCAAAACAGTAGAAAAAATGATGAAAACTTGCAGACTTGAATTTACATCACTGCCATAAGAACCACTAGAAATTTAATGGGGACATAAAGGAGGACATGCACAGACAGGAAAAGAGGGCAAACATTTGCTGATCATGTTTCACACATTTAACCCCATGAAAAGAAGGAAGTAAACACATTCAACCACTACCAATACTAGGACCACCACAATGTGACGAGCTTGAGCAAAGCCTGAATGCACAAAACTGGTTCCCTCCATGGACAACAAAATCAGGAGAAGGCAAACCAAACACCACAACAATTTATCACTTTAAACATAATAACTTTTTTATGAATTGGATGTGGGAGCGCAGAGTATTAGTTGCATTGAGAGGGCTCAGATTCGCCTTTGATAGATCATACTAGCCCCGCCATCTTCTTTCACCAGATCATCCCCCACCATTGAGGTCAAGCTTTGCTGGTTATCACTCAACAGAATGACCATCCAAGACAGAGCCGCCAATATTCGGTGAGAATGAAAAGGTCCCAAAAGAGGGGAGAGCGGGTTTTGATACCCACAGCTCCTCAAATAATCGAAGACAGGTTTATGTCAGCCATGTTTGATCGTCATCGCCCCTCATAGATAGATACTCCCTCTGTTCACAAATATAAGATGATCTAACTTTTTTATGAATCAGATGTAGGAGGGCTCAGATTCGCCTTTGATAGATCATACTAGCTCCACCATCTTCCTTGACCAAATCAAACCCCACCATTGAAGTCAAGCTCTGCTGGTTATTACTCAACAGAATGACCATCCAAGACAGAGCCGTCAATATTCGGTGAGAATGAAAAGGTCCCAAAAGAGAGGAAATCGGGTTTTTGATACCCACAGCTCCTCGAATAATCTAAGACAGGTTTATGTCAGACATGTTTGACCATCATCTCCCCTGATATGGATGGATAGATAGATAGATAGATACTCCCTCCGTTCACAAATATAAGAGTATTTCTAGCGTAGCAAAGAGGGCTCAGTATGCGTGTCATCTTGAAGCCCAACACTCACAAGTCTTGCTGCATGATCTACCCATCGCGGTGTAAGAGAACTGACCTGGTTATCACTCATCAGAATGACCGTCCGAGGCGCAGAACATCCAACATTAGCGATGAAGTGACCAGGCTGCAAGAGAGGTAAGGGTGGGCTCTTAAGGGCATCTCCAACGTGGGCGCACCCATTCGGGCCCTATTTAGTACCCATACGTCACGGCTGTCTTGATTGTTCAAGACATAATTATTTCAGCCACACGCATCATCATCGCCCCTCATTTTTTCCCAAAAGGACGCCGAACCACAAGCAACATGACCATGATATACATACATGCAGGCATGCATACACTCATCCGTCCATCCGTCTATCCATCCATCTCAGGAACTGCTCTACCTGGCCTTGACCAACCAAACCTCCCGCTAGGACGACGCATCAGACAACACCGTACGGTTCCCAGCCCACGCCACAACCGAATCTCAGGCAATGGAATGGCGGTGGCCGGCGCCGTAGCAGCGTGGAACTGATGCAGCGACCACCCATCCAATGGGTCAGAGTCGGCAATGAGAACTCACTGATTTGGTTTAGGGCTTGAAGACACAGAGAGAGGGGATACGAAGATCATAAGCAAAAGATGGCTCAGTTTTGCATTACATCTTCAAACCCAACACTCACATCTCTTGCTGCACAATCTACCCATCGCAGTCTAAGAGGACTGCCCTGGTTATCACTCGTCTGAATGACCGTCCGAGGCACAGAACATCCAACATCAGCGATGAATCGAACAGGCTGCAAGAGAGGTAAGGGTGGGCTCTAAGGGCAACTCCAATGCGGTCACCAATTCTATTTAGAGCATGGTTAATAGTATAGCTGGCTGCTGGCTATAGGCTGTCTTGATTGCTCAAGACACCTTATTTTAGCCACAGTCGTCATCATCATCATCATCGCCTTCTGCACACCAAGCAACATGATATCATGAATGCATCCATCCATCCATCCATCCTGCTCAGGAGCTGCTCAGGGCATGTACAATGGTGGCATATGTATACCGCACGGACGACCCATCAGACATCACCGGTTCCCAGCCGACGCCACAACCGAATCCAAGCCAATGGAATGGCGGTGGCTGGCGGCACCGTAGCAGCGCTGGGGAACTGACGCGGCGCCCGCCGGGACGGCGGGACAGCGATGCGGCAACGAGAGCTCGGCTGATTTGGTTCAGGTGCGCGCGTCCAAACCGAGGGGGAGAGAGAGAGCGCGTGCGTGAATCTGAGAGAGAGAGAGATGGTGACAGTACCGAATCCGAAGCAACAGGCAGCCAAGCTGCCAAGATTCCATCGACGGCGGCTCAGATCCGGCGCCAGCACGACCAAGCCAGCCCTCGACCGGGACCCGCCAGAGGCCGCGCCGTCGGTCCCCAGCCCTCGCCGCCGCGGACGCCCCCCCGGCACCGGCGGCACCGCCTAGGGGTCCCCGAGCCGATGCGCGGGGCGCGGCGGGAGTGGCTGGCCCCGAGGAGCGGCGACCCGGCGAGCCCGTCGGTCGGGAGCCCGGCCGTCCGTCGCCGGCGGCTCCCTCCATCATCGCCGCCGTTCGGAGAGGGGCGCGCACCCAGCCGACGCGAGCCGAGCTGGCCACGGCGAGGCGAGCGGGACAGGCGCGGCGACGGGATTCGATCCGATCCGGTTTTAGAGGAGAGCGCTCGCCTCGCATACTATGCTCCGCCGCCGCACGCAGCCATGCCGCCGGTGGCCTCTCGCACCCGGACTGGTCCGAGCTAAGGGACCAATAAACCAATAAACCAGTACGGAGGAGGTTCGTCGCCGACGGGAGAGGAGAAGAGATGGATCCAGATCCGGATGGGGGATGGATCTTCGCTCCAGTTCCTTTCTCCGCGGCAGGGACAAGGGTCAAAACACGAAATTTTGCCGAGAGCCATGGAGGAGACTCACTGGAGAGGAAGAGAAGCCCCGGCCGGGAGACGAGAGTGGCGGCTAGACTTGACCGGGCGGTGCATTTTCTCGACACACAAGGACTAATTTGAGTATTTGACCGAAAGAGCCATTCTTCTGGGTGAACCGTAAATTAAAAAAAATACTGTCTGCAAATATATATTTTTACAAGAAAAACTTCCAACCTATTCATCGACTATCAAATTAGTACCAAGAACACAAGAAGTAAAAAAAAATACATCCAAGACCGTAGACCACCTAGCGACGACTACAAGCATCGGAGCGAGCCGAAGGTGCGCCGCCGTCTTCACCCCTCCCTCGTTGGAGCCGTGCAAACCTTGTTGTAGTAGACAGTCGGGAAGTCGCCGTGCTAAGGGCCCATAGGACCAGCGCACGAGAGCAGCAACCGTCGCCGATGAAGAGAAGCGTAGACCGGAAGGATCCAACTTGCAGACACACGAACACAAACGAACGAAGACAGAATCCTTCTGGATCCACCGAAGACAAACGCCGACCGAATCATGCGAGACCCGCCGAAAACAAATCTCCACACGCCCTCCGACGATGCTAGAAACAACCACCGGGACGGGGACTAGGCTGGGAGAACCTTATTCCATCTTCAGAGAGCCGCCGGCGCCTCGTCTCGAGGACATGCGTCTTGTAAAGAAATCAGGAAAAATATATTATACTATTATTTTGGATTCACAGTTCACCCGAGAGCAAAAACACCATGTTCCTAATTCGACACTATATACGAGTCTGTGAATTCGGAAGTGTTCGTTTCAAACGCATACTTACTGTGCATACTCTTGTGTCCTCGCAGATTATCCACGCACACATGCATATAATTGATTGGGACTGAGACGAAAAATAAATAAAGAGAAAATAAAAAGAAAGATGGTTTGGGATGGGCCATATGGGTTGGGTTTGATGTGTTTGTTGATGTCCGGAGGATTTAGGGGACATCAGTTAGGTAGGTTTTTTCCACTCTCTCATGTTTGGGCACTATTCAGGTTGTTCATATGAAGAGGATTTTTTTAGGAGAAGAGTAATTAAATTACTCAATTGCATGGTTATATTTAGGATGCATGGTATCACACAGCTCATGTGAGTCCCATATTGCCATCAGCCTTAGAAAAGTCGTCATCACCTCGAGGTCCAGACTCCGTATCGCCCGCACGACCATGGAGTCCGCCATCGTCGAAGAAGAGGGGCCGCTGCCTCGATTCCGGGTGCTACAACCTACATGAAGCACCAACCGTCGCGCCAGCCGTTGTCATCGCCCATACAACGACAATCGCCGTCGCGGGCATCAAATTCGGGCACTAGGTCCCGAATCCATCACGCGCCGCCTCATGGTCAGCCGCGCTTAACCTCAAGTCACTATGAAGAGAAGGCCAGCAGCAGCTCCGCCGCCCCAAGGCTGCCACCACGACATCCACTGCCGCGTCGTCGGAAGGGCACGCCGGGCAGGGAGACATGCCGCCACGCCGCGAGGAGTAGCCTCCACAGCCACGATGTAGACGGCCGATCGCAACCCGCCACCCACGGGTCAGATCTGGCCGCAGCGAAGTCGCCGCCACTGACCCCCGAGCACGCTCCACCGCACGTCGTCTGGCGCCGCACTCCGGCCCAGCAGCCCCGGCTTGCGCCGAGTCCCCCACGCGAGAGGACGATGGATCCCCGCCGCCGGCCGGGCCTCGCCCGATCGCCCCCTCTGGTGGTGGCGAGGGAGGAGGGCGTAGAAGGGGAGGCCCCAGCGGCGGCTAGGTATTCCTCCCGTCGCTCGCAGGAGCAGCGAGAAGGACATTATATGCTGGAGAAGGGGCGACTGAAGGATAGAAGGAGGTTTGGAGAAGGCTGCTCGTGGAGGGAAGCGGCTGGAGGGGAGCATAGACCAGCTATAGTGGCGGCGATCTGTTCCCTGTACTCGTGAACGGTCAACTGACAGACTAGCTAGCTCCTGCATTTTACTTATTTATACCCACTAATAAAGGGGTTAGTGCTTCCGCCCGTCCGCCATAAAATTGTTCCCAAAGTTGCAAAACATTACCCACCGATGCCACCTGTAAGTGACAAAACACATCTGCACACGGAAACACCCCCCCCCCCCGCCTGGGCCGGCTCACGGAGTAGGGACCTCCTATACGGCGCTCTGCACGCTGGGAGAGCACTAGTAGAAAAAGGGCCATCTGTCCCGGTTGGTAAGGGCCTTTTGTCCCGGTTTTTGAACCGGGACTAAAGGGTAGTTACTAATGCCCTAGCCCTTTAGTCCCGGTTCTTACACGAACCGGTACAGATGGGCGTCCACGTGGCCGGTGCGGCGAGCCCAGGCAGGAGGGCCTCTGGTCCCGGTTGGTGGCACTAACCGGGACCAATAGGCATCCACGCGTCAGCATTTCAGGGGCTGGGGTTTTTGTTTTTTTGAAAGGGGGGGGGGGTTGGGGGTTTTGGGGGGTTAATTTAGGTGTTTCATATATTGTGTTAGCTAGCTAATTAATAGAGAGAAGTGTCCTCTCTTATCTCCGTGCTTGGTCGACGCTACGTACTATATACGTATAGAGAGGACTAGACACGCTAGCTAGTAAGAAAATGAAGGAAACAGAAGATCGTCATGAACATATGCATACAGAGAGAAGTGATATCGACCACCTCTCCTTCTCCGAGAGATTGGTCGAACAACAAGTTCTCGTATATCTATCCGACACTACTGGCTACATATATACAATAATTATCTCTTACAATATAATCTCCTAATTATATACGAAGTCAAGGTCCACATGGTATTCTCCGTCTTCAGCGATCACGTGGTCAAGGAAGAATGCCGCCAATTCCTCTTGAATTGCTCGCATACGATCTGGTGCTAGGAGTTCATCCCGCATCCGAAAGATCTAATTTGAAGAAGGGGTCAATACATATATATATATGAATAAATGAAACTCAACACAAATGATGGTAATAAAATAAAATTGTGAATATTATTGCTTACGCACTTCATATTGTTCGTCAGAGTAGCCCCGCTCACAGGTCGTGTGGCGGATGGACTCGCAAACGTAGTATCCACAGAAATCATTCCCTTGTTCCTGCCACAACCACTTTACAAGAAATAGAGGTCAATCAAACTGATAAGCAAGCATGCTAAATGGTATTGATGAAACTAGCGCTTGAATCACTAGGAGATGCGCGGAACATGCTATTATAGGGACGCGGCTTTTTTGCTCCTAGGTGCATATGCACCCATTGTCGAAAACACACATTTTAAAAAGTTGAAAATTTTGGAACAAAAATCTTGCGTGTATATCCGGACATTTTATGTCCGTTCACAAGGTTTCGGTGAAAAACGACGTTTTTTGTGGCTTGTGTAAAAAAGATAAAGAAATGCCTCGTGAATAGTTAGAATGAAGCATCAGAAATTGTCTTTTTTACACAAGCCACAAAAAACGTCGTTTTTCACCGAAACCTTGTGAACGGACATAAAATGTCCGGATATACACGCGGGATTTTTGTTCCGAATTTTTCAACTTTTCGAAATGTGTATTTCGACAATGGGTGCATATGCACGTAGGAGCAAAAGGGAATATCCCCTATTATAGTACTTACTTTCGGGTGTCTAAATTGCAGCTTCTTCGGCAGTCCCGGAGCTTTTTTGGTGAATTTTCTCCAAACCCTGCCAGACAAAGAAAACAATTACTTGATATCAGGAAATGAACAAATTTGCTGATATGGTGGATAATGATCGATTTAACTTACTTCTCGAGCATTTGAGTCATGTCCGCATAGTCCTGGGGATCTTTTCGTCTCGAGTCTAAGACGGTTACTACTCCCTACTCAAGCTTAATCTCTAGGAGAATATAGTGGAAGCTGCGCACGCATGCATAAGTCATCAATTACATTACTATAACCTGGACTAATAAGGGAAACCGAATATGCACAAGACAGTAACACTCACTTGAAGTTGTAAGGAAAGAGTATTATATCTTTGTTTTCATTTATTACCAACGATCGTAGCAAGTTGGCCTCGGTATTTTCGGCATGACATTTAACCTCAGTTGCATCTATGAGATTTGTGTTAATGAATCCAATATCACCGATTTGTCTTTTCTTCAATTCGGCGATCTTCAATCTGCATAATATAGTGAGGATAATTATAAATACATGCAATGAAAGAGCTGACCTATATAGAGAGACTTAATGACAGAAGTAGTACTACTTACAGACAGTAGCAAGTGACCGTTGATTTATCGAGGGCCTTTTGATTGAAAAACTGGAAGAACTCCTCGAATGGAACATTCAACAGTTCAATTCCAACGAGGTCATGCTCCTCTTTAACTCTCAGCATCAAAGTATCCCTCCCCCCAGACTCTCTGCAGGTTTTCATGTACCAATCATGTAATCTTCGCATCATCGTTGTTAGAGATCTTTCATCTTTGACGAGAGGCTTCCCGTAATGGTATTTGTGTTCGTCCACCTCCAAGAAATCATAATGTACATCGTCGGGCAGGTAATCTCCAAGATTGCTATAACCGGCCACCATCCTCGGATCATTAGCGACGATGTTGCTAGACACCTTGAGCGGGGGGCATGATTTGTTCGCTTGTTCGCCGAGCTGGGCAATTTTTTTCCCAGCTCGTCGTTCTTTTAACCTTTGATCATTGACAGTACTTCCCGACCGCTCCGCTTCGACAAATGTCTTTGCAATAATGCGCTCATAGTTGCCTCTCGGCGGAGACTTTGGTGGTTTTGTCAGGGCAGCCAGAGTGCGCTTCGCTTTCACCGGATCTACCTTCTCCTCCGGAGGTGGATGTTTCTTTGCTTTCACCCCTTCAAAGAAGTTCGTCACTTCGGCTCGCACGTTCTTCGTGGTTTCCTCCTCGGTCCTCTCGTATGGTAACTTCTCTGGAGTCTTCAGAGAAGGACCGAATCTGTATTGCCTCCCGCCTCTGGCTGTACTGCTAGACGCCGGCAGAGCAGACGGAGCGGCTGCGGCTGTCTTCTTTCCTTGCTTACGAGGCGGAGGAGAATGACTACGACGCGCCGGAGCGGCGGCGGGTCTCTTCCGCCCTTGCTGACGAGGCGGAGAAGGAGGAGGCTGGCTGCTCGGGCGCGCCGGCGCAGGCGGAGAAGGAGGCGGAGTGCCGCCACGCGCCGAAGAAGGAGGCTGAGTGCCCTGATCACTCGCCGGAGGAGGAGGCGGAGTGCCGCCACGCGCCGGAGAAGGAGGTTGAGTGCCCTGATCACTCGCCGGAGGAGGAGGCGGAGTGCCCTTACTCGCCGGAGGCGTCCAGTTCGGAAGGTTGATGAGCTCCTTCCGCCATAGGCATGGAGTCTTCAGAGCAGAACCCAGCCGAGTCTCCCCTTCACCGGTAGGGTGGTCAAGCTGGAGGTCCTCAAATCCCTCCGTTATTTCGTCCACCATCACCCTAGCATATCCTTCTGGAATCGGACGACAGTGAAAAGTTGCGCCGGGTTCAGGAGGTCGAACAGAGCCGACAGCCGCCTTGACTTTGAAGTTCTCCCATCGCGTCATAAGGTGGCAATGTTGAGACTCCGTGATAGCATCCACGGGGTAGCTAGCAGGATCCGTCAAGACATGCTCCAGCTGAAGCAGCTCGGTGGAAGCCACGCTGCTTCTCCGCTGAGATGGCGGGGTAGCTTCGGGGGTAGTTTCGGCAGGTCGATTGCTGCGAGCTACGTCTCGTTCCTCTAGCGCTTGAACCCTTTCGTGCAGCTTCTGAATTTGGGTCTGCTCCACTTTTTTCCTCCTCTCCTGGCATTTGTAACCGCCTGCGTCCGGAAAACCAGCCTTCCACGGAACGGAGCCTGGCGTGCCTCGTGTCCGTCCAGGGTGCTCAGGATTCCCGAGGGCCATTGTGAGCTCGTCGTTCTCTCTGTCTGGAACGAACGTCCCTTGGTGCGCTGCATCGATATAGTGCTGAAGCCTCTTGACTGGTATTCTCATTTGCTCGTCCGTCCAAATGCACTTCCCTGATACAGGGTCCAAGGTTCCGCCAGCCCCGAAGAACCAAGTCCGGCAACGGTCTGGCCAGTCCATTGTCTCTGGTTCGATCCCTTTATCAAGCAGATCATTCTCAGCCTTGGCCCACTTAGGCCGGGCTTTGAGGTAGCCACCTGACCCCGTGCGATGGTGAAGCTTCTTCTTCGCAGCATTTTTCTTGTTTGTCGCTGACAACTTCTTACTCTTTTCCGATATCTTGTGGGCCACAAATGTGGGCCAGTGATCTCTGATCTTCTCATATTTGCCGATGAATTCTGGTGTCTCTTCTTTGTCGACAAACGTTTTCAGCCCATTCTTCCACCTCCTGAATAGGTCTGCCATCTTCTTAAGAGCATGAGACTTGATTAATTGCTCTTTAACTGGCTTCTCCGGATCCTCCTCTGGCGGTAGGGTGAAATTTGCCTTCAGCTCAGTCCAAAGATCATCTTTCTGCATATCATTGACATAAGACACCTCAAGGTCTTCCTTCTTAGGCTTATACTGGTGGATGCTGATCGGGATCTTGTCCCTAACAAGAACCCCGCACTGAGCAGCAAATGCTTCCTTTGTCCGGATGGGTTCAATCGGTTGGCCGTCGCGCGCGATTGCTGTGATCTCAAACCTTTCATCCGAGCGCAACTTTCTCTTCGGGCCTCGTCTCTTTACCGAAGTTGTGCTCGATCCGGAGGGCTAGAAAAAAGAAGAAAGACGAGAGTTAATTAATATGTGTACATACCAAAACAATGAATGCATCAATTAGCTACTCAGCACAGGCTTAACTAATATATTTACCTAGCCGGACTCTGTTCGGTCACCGGAGCCGTCACCACGGGCTCCTTCTTGCACCAGCATTGGGTCACCGGAGCCATCATAATCATGTCTTTCCTCCTCCACTCTTCGATCACCGTAGCCTGCTTCTTCACCCTGTTCTTCCAGACCATCATTGTCGTTAAGATACGACAAGACATCTGTTGGGAATCGTAGCATAATTTAAAATTTTCCTACGTTCACCAAGATGCATCTATGGAGTCTACTAGCAACGAGGGGAAAGGAGTGCATCTACATACCCTTGTAGATCGCGAGCGGAAGCGTTCCAATGAACGTGGATGACGGAGTCGTACTCGCCGTGATCCAAATCACCGACGACCGAGTGCCGAACGGACGGCACCTCCGCGTTCAACACACGTACGGTGCAGCGACGTCTCCTCCTTCTTGATCCAGCAAGGGGGAAGGAGAGGTTGATGGAGGTCCAGCAGCACGACGGCGTGGTGGTGGATGTAGCGGGTCTCCGGCAGGGCTTCGCCAAGCTTCTGCGTGAGAGAGAGAGGTGTTGCAGGGGAGGAGGGAGGCGCCCAAGGCTGTAGGTTGCTGCCCTCCCTCCCCCCACTATTTATAGGACCCCTGGGGGGGCGCCAGCCCTTGGGAGATCAGATCTCCAAGGGGGGCGGCGGCCAAGTGGGGGGGAAGGGGTGCCTTGCCCCCCAAGGCAAGGGGGAAGCTCCCCCCTAGGGTTCCCAACCCTAGGCGCATGGGGGGAGGCCCAAGGGGGGCGCCCCAGCCCACTAAGGGCTGGTTCCCTTCCACTTTCAGCCCACGGGGCCCTCCGGGATAGGTGGCCCCACCCGGTGGACCCCCGGGACCCTTCCGGTGGTCCCGGTACAATACCGGTAACCCCCGAAACTTTCCCGGTGGCCGAAACTTGACTTCCTATATATAATTCTTCACCTCCGGACCATTCCGGAACCTCTCGTGACGTCCGGGATCTCATCCGGGACTCCGAACAACTTTCGGGTTTCCGCATACATATATCTCTACAACCCTAGCGTCACCGGACCTTAAGTGTGTAGACCCTACGGGTTCGGGAGACATGCAGACATGACCGAGACGCCTCTCCGGTCAATAACCAACAGCGGGATCTGGATACCCATGTTGGCTCACACATGTTCCACGATGATCTCATTGGATGAACCACGATGTCGAGGATTCAGTCAATCCCGTATGCAATTCCCTTTGTCAAACGGTATGTTACTTGCCCGAGATTCGATCGTCGGTATCCCAATACCTTGTTCAATCTCGTTACCGGCAAGTCTCTTTACTCGTACCGCAATGCATGATCCCGTGACTAACGCCTTAGTCACATTGAGCTCATTATGATGATGCATTACCGAGTGGGCCCAGAGATACCTCTCCGTCACACGGAGTGACAAATCCCAGTCTCGATCCGTGCCAACCCAACAGACACTTTCGGAGATACCCATAGTGCACCTTTATAGTCACCCAGTTACGTTGTGACGTTTGGCACACCCAAAGCACTCCTACGGTATCTAGGAGTTGCACGATCTCATGGTCTAAGGAAAAGATACTTGACATTGGAAAAGCTCTAGCAAACAAAACTACACGATCTTTTATGCTATGCTTAGGATTGGGTCTTTTCCATCACATCATTCTCCTAATGATGTGATCCCGTTATCAATGACATCCAATGTCCATAGTCAGGAAACCATGACTATCTGTTGACCAACGAGCTAGTCAACTAGAGGCTTACTAGGGACAGGTTGTGGTCTATGTATTACGATTTCCGGACAATACAATTATAGCATGAATAATAGACAATTACCATGAACAAAGAAATATAATAATAACCATTTATTATTGCCTCTAGGGCATATTTCCAACAGTCTCCCACTTGCACTAGAGTCAATAATCTAGTTCACATCACCATGTGATTAACACTCACTGGTCACATCACCATGTGACCAACATCTAAAGAGTTTACTAGAGTCAACAATCTAGTTCACATCACTATGTGATTATCACTCAATGTGTTCTGGTTTGGTCATGTTATGCTTGTGAGAGAGGTTATTAGTCAACGGGTCTGGACCTTTCAGAACCGTGTGCTTTACGAATATCTATGTCATCTTTGTGGATGCTACCACGCGCTATTTGGAGCCATTTCAAATAATTGCTCTACTATACGAATCCGGTTTACTACTCAGAGTCATCCGGATTAGTGCAAAGTTCGCATCGACGTAACCCTTTACGACGAACTCCTTTCCACCTCCATAATCGAGAAAATTCCTTAATCCACTAGGTACTAAGGATAAGTTCGACCGCTGTCATGAGATCCTTTCCCGGATCACCATTGTACCCTCTTGACCAACTCATGGCAAGGCACACTACATGTGCGGTACACAGCATAGCATACTATAGAGCCTACGTCTAAAGCATAGGGGACGACCTTCGTCCTTTCTCTATCTTCTGCTGTGGTCAGGTCTTGAGTCTCACTCAATACTCACACCTTGTAACACAGCCAAGAACTCCTTCTTTGCTGATCTATTTTGAACTCTTTCAAAATCATGTCAAGGTGTGCTGTCTTTTGAAAGTATCATCAGGAGTCTTGATCTATCTCTATGGATCTTGATGCCCAATATGTAAGTAGCTTTATCCAGGTCTTCCTTTGAAAAACTCCTTTCAAACAACCCTTTATGCTTTCCAGAAATTTTACATCATTTCGGATCAACAATATGTCATTCACATATACTTATCAGAAATGTTGTAGCGCTCCCACTCACTTTATTGTAAATACAAGTTTCTAACAAACTTTGTATAAACCCAAAAACTTTGATCACTCCATCAAAGCGTATATTCTGACTCCGAGATGCTTGCTCTAATCCATGGAAGGATCGCTGGAGCTAGCATACCTTTTAGCATCCTTAGGATCGATAAAACCTTTCTGATTGTATCACATACAACCTTTCCTTACGAAAACTGGTAAGGAAACTTGTTTTGACATCCATCTGCCAGATTTCATAAATGTAGCTAATGCTAACATGATTCCGACGGACCTAAGCATCGCTACGGATGAGAAAAACTCATCGTAGTCAACTCCTTGAACTTGTGAAAATACTCTTTGCCACAAGTCGAGCTTTATAGACGGTAACATTACCGTCCATGTCCGTCTTCTTCTTAAAGATCCATTTATCTCAATGGCTTGCCGATCATCGGGCAAGTTCACCAAAGTCCATGCTTTGTTCTGATACATGGATTCTATCTCGGATTTCATGGCCTCGAGCCATTCGTCGGAATATGGGCCCACCATCGCTTCTCCATAGCTCGTAGGTTCATTGTTGTCTAGCAACATGACTTCCAAGACAGGATCACGCATTACTCTGAAGTAGTGCGCATCCTCGTCGTCCTACGAGGTTTGGTAGTGACTTGATCCGAAGTTTCATGATCACTATCATAAGCTTCCACTTCAATTGGTGTAGGTGCCACAGGAACAACTTCCTGTCCCCTGCTACACACTAGTTGAAGCGACGGTTCAATAACCTTATCAAGTCTCCACCATCCTCCCACTCAATTCTTTCGAGAGAAACTTTTCCTCGAGAAAGGACTCGTTTCTAGAAGCAATTACTTTTGCTTCCAGATCTGAAATAGGAGGTATACCCAACTGTTTTTGGGTATTCTATGAAGATGCATTTATCCGCTTTGGGTTCGAGCTTATCAGCCTGAAACTTTTTCACATAAGCATCGCAGCCCCAAACTTTTAAGAAACGACAACTTAGGTTTCTATAAACGGTGTCGTCTCAACGGAATTGCGTGGTGCCCCTTTTAAAGTGAATGCGGTTGTCTCTAATGCCTAACCCATAAATGATAGTGGTAATTTGATAAGAAACATCATGGTATGCACCATATCCAATAGGGTGCAGTTATGATGTTCGGACACACCATCACACTATGGTGTTCCAGGCGGTATTAATTGTGAAACACTTTCCACAATGTCTCAATTGTGTGTCAAACTCGTATCTCAGATACTCATCTCTATGATCATATCACAGACATTTTATCCTCTTGTCACGACGATCTTCAACTTCACTCTGAAATTACTTGAACCTTTTAATAATTCAGACTAGTGTTTCATCAAGTAAATACACTCAGCATCTACTCAAATCATCTGTGAAGTAAGAACATAACGATGTCCACTGCATGCCTCAGCACTCATTGGACTGCGTACATCAAAATGTATTACTTCCAATAAGTTGCTCTCTTGTTCCATCTCACTGAAAATGAGGACTTTCAGTCATTTTGCCCATGTGGTATGATTTGCATGTCTCAAGTGATTCATAATCAAGTGAGTCCAAACGATCCATCTGTATGGAGTTTCTTCATGCATATATACCAATAGACATGGTTCGCATGTCTCAATCTTTTCAAAAATGAGTGAGTCCAAAGATCCACCTACATGGAGCTTCTTCATGCGTTCTACACCAATATGACTCAAGTGGCAGTGCCACAAGTATGTGGTACTATCATTACTATCTTATATCTTTTTGGCATGAACATGTGTATCACTACGATCGAGATTCATTTTAGGTGCAAGACCATTGAAGGTATTATTCAAATAAACAGAGTAACCATTATTCTCCTTAAATGAATAACCGTTTTGTGGTAAACATAATCCAATCATGTTCAACGCAAACACCAAATCTCGATGGTAGAGGGAGCATGCGATGCTTGATCACATCAACCTTGGAAACACTTCCAACACATATCGTCATCTCACCTTTAGCTAGTCTCCATTTATTCCGCAGCTTTTATTTCGAGTTACTAACACTTAGCAACCGAACCAGTATCTAATACCCTGGTGCTGCTAGGAGTACTAGTAAAGTACACATTCATATAACGTATATCCAATATACTTCTGTCGACCTTGCATGCCTTCTCATCTACCAAGTATCTAGGGTAGTACTGCTTCAGTGACCGTTCCTCTCATTACAGAAGCACTTAGTCTCGGGTTTGGGTTCAACCTTGGGATTCTTCACTAGAGCAGCAAACGACTTGCTGTTTCATGAAGTATCCCTTTTGCCCTTGCCCTTCTTAAACTAGTGGTTTTACTAACCATCAACAATTGATGCTCCTTCTTGATTTCTACTCTCGCGGTGTCAAACATCGCGAATAGCTCAAGGATCATCATAATTATCCTTGATATGTTATAGTTCATCACGAAGCTCTACTAGCTTGGTGGCAGTGACTATGGAGAACTATCACTATCTCATCTGGGAGATTAACTCCCACTCGATTCAAGCGATTGTGGCACTCAGACAATCTGAGCACACGCTCAACGATTGAGCTTTTCTCCCTTAGTTTGCAGGCTTAAGAAACTTGTCAGAGGTCTCATACCTCTTGACGTGGGCACTAGTCTGAAATCCCAATTTCAGTCTTCGGAACATCTCACATGTTCTGCGACTTTTCAAAAACGTCTTTGGTGCCACAATTCTAAACCACACTGAACTATCACGTAGTCATCAAAACGTGTATGTCAGATGTTTCGTAACATCTACAGACGACGCTGAGGTTCAGCACACCGAGCGGTGCATTAAGGACATAAGCCTTCTGTGCAGCAATGAGGACAATCCTCAGTTTACGGACCCAGTCCGCATAATTGCTACTGCCAACTTTCAACTAAATTTTCTCTAGGAACATATCTTAACCAGTAGAACTAAAGCGCAAGCTATGACATAATTTGCAAATACCTATTTGACTATGTTCATGATAATGAAGTTCATCTGATTATGAACTCCCACTCAGATAGACATCCCTCTAGTCATCTAAGTGAAACATGATCCGAGTTTAACTAGGCCGTGTCCGATCATCACGTGAGACGGACTAGTCAAGATCGGTGAACATCTCCATGTTGATCGTATCTTCTATACGACTCATGCTCGACCTTTCGGTCCTCCGTGTTTCGAGGCCATGTCTGTACATGCTAGGCTCGTCAAGTCAACCTAAGTGTATTGCGTGTGTTCCAAGGCCATGTCTGTACATGCTAGGCTCGTCAACACCCGTTGTATTCGAACGTTAGAATCTATCACACCCGATCATCACGTGGTGCTTCGAAACAACGAACCTTCGCAACGGTGCACAGTTAGGGTGAACACTTTCTTGAAATTATTATAAGGGATAATCTTACTTACTACCGTCGTTCTAAGCAAATAAGATGCAAAAACATGATAAACATCACATGCAATCAAATAGTGACATGATATGGCCAATATCATCATGCTCCTTTGATCTCCATCTTCGGGGCACCATGATCATCTTCGTCACCGGCATGACACCATGATCTCCATCATCATGATCTCCATCATTGTGTCTTTATGAAGTCGTCACGCCAACGATTACTTCTACTTCTATGGCTAACGCGTTTAGCAACAAAGTAAAGTAATTTACATGGCGTTATTCAATGACACGCAGGTCATGCAAAATAATAAAGACAACTTCTATGGCTCCTGCCGGTTGTCATACTCATCGACAAGCAAGTCGTGATTCCTATTACAAGAATATGATCAATCTCATACATCACATATATCATTCATCACATCTTCTGGCCATATCACATCACATAGCACTTGCTGCAAAAACAAGTTAGACGTCCTCTAATTGTTGTTGCAAATTTTTACGTGGTTTGTAGGTTTCTAGCAAGAACGTTTCTTACCTACGTATGACCACAACGTGATTTGCCAATTTCTATTTACCCTTCATAAGGACCCTTTTCATCGAATCCGTTCCGACTAAAGTAGGAGAGACAGACACCCGCTAGCCACCTTATGCAACTTGTGCATGTCAGTCGGTGGAACTTGTCTCACGTAAGTGTACGTGTAAGGTCGGTCCGGGCCGCTTCATCCTACAATGCCGCCGAAACAAGAAAAGACTAGTAGCGGCAAGAAGAATTGGCAAACTCAACGCCCACAACTGCTTTGTGTTCTACTCGTGCATAGTAACTACGCATAGACCTGGCTCATGATGCCACTGTTGGGAATCGTAGCATAATTTAAAATTTTCCTACGTTCACCAAGATGCATCTATGGAGTCTACTAGCAACGAGGGGAAAGGTGTGCATCTACATACCCTTGTAGATCGCGAGCGGAAGCGTTCCAATGAACGTGGATGACGGAGTCGTACTCGCCGTGATCCAAATCACCGATGACCGAGTGCCGAACGGACGGCACCTCCGCGTTCAACACACGTACGGTGCAGCGACGTCTCCTCCTTCTTGATCCAGCAAGGGGGAAGGAGAGGTTGATGGAGGTCCAGCAGCACGACGGCGTGGTGGTGGATGTAGCGGGTCTCCGGCAGGGCTTCGCCAAGCTTCTGCGAGAGAGAGAGAGGTGTTGCAGGGGAGGAGGGAGGCGCCCAAGGCTGTAGGTTGCTGCCCTCCCTCCCCCCACTATTTATAGGACCCCTGGGGGGGCGCCAGCCCTTGGGAGATCAGATCTCCAAGGGGGGCGGCGGCCAAGTGGGGGGGAAGGGGTGCCTTGCCCCCCAAGGCAAGGGGGAAGCTCTCCCCTAGGGTTCCCAACCCTAGGCGCATGGGGGGAGGCCCAAGGGGGGCGCCCCAGCCCACTAAGGGCTGGTTCCCTTCCACTTTCAGCCCACGGGGCCCTCCGGGATAGGTGGCCCCACCCGGTGGACCCCCGGGACCCTTTCGGTGGTCCCGGTACAATACCGGTAACCCCCGAAACTTTCCCGGTGGCCGAAACTTGACTTCCTATATATAATTCTTCACCTCCGGACCATTCCGGAACCTCTCGTGACGTCCGGGATCTCATCCGGGACTCCGAACAACTTTTGGGTTTCCGCATACATATATCTCTACAACCCTAGCGTCACCGGACCTTAAGTGTGTAGACCCTACGGGTTCGGGAGATATGCAGACATGACCGAGACGCCTCTCCGGTCAATAACCAACAGCGGGATCTGGATACCCATGTTGGCTCCCACATGTTCCACGATGATCTCATCGGATGAACCACGATGTCGAGGATTCAGTCAATCCCGTATGCAATTCCCTTTGTCAAATGGTATGTTACTTGCCCGAGATTCGATCGTCGGTATCCCAATACCTTGTTCAATCTCGTTACCGGCAAGTCTCTTTACTCGTACCGCAATGCATGATCCCGTGACTAACGCCTTAGTCACATTGAGCTCATTATGATGATGCATTACCGAGTGGGCCCAGAGATACCTCTCCGTCACACGGAGTGACAAATCCCAGTCTCGATCCGTGCCAACCCAACAGACACTTTCGGAGATACCCGTAGTGCACCTTTATAGTCACCCAGTTACGTTGTGACGTTTGGCACACCCAAAGCACTCCTACGGTATCCGGGAGTTGCACGATCTCATGGTCTAAGGAAAAGATACTTGACATTGGAAAAGCTCTAGCAAACGAAACTACACGATCTTTTATGCTATGCTTAGGATTGGGTCTTGTCCATCACATCATTCTCCTAATGATGTGATCCCGTTATCAATGACATCCAATGTCCATAGTCAGGAAACCATGACTATCTGTTGATCAACGAGCTAGTCAACTAGAGGCTTACTAGGGACAGGTTGTGGTCTATGTATTCACACATGTATTACGATTTCCGGACAATACAATTATAGCATGAATAATAGACAATTACCATGAACAAAGAAATATAATAATAACCATTTATTATTGCCTCTAGGGCATATTTCCAACAACATCACCTCCGGCTAAGATTATGTCCCCCAACACCTCTTCTGCTTCCTCGTCTCGTCCGTGCTCTATTGTTTCTGCAAATATTACAACATGGCAATTATTATACAAACATGACAGCAGGTGGATATATTAGTGCAAATGTAGACCTAGCTTATTCCGGGTTTGGGGTGGCCTCGGCAACGCTTCAAGGGTAGGGGCGCGGCGGGAGGGGGTAGGAGACCGACATCGTTTTTTTCTAGGGTTTGGGTGTCCTCGAGAGTTTTGGTCGAGCGAGAGGGCCGGGGGGTGCTCCCGTGATATAAGTTATCACGGTCGAAGTTATCCGGGAGGGGGTTATATCGACAACGACGACATACATACATGGGAAAATAATGTTATCGGGGAGGGGGTAGGTCGAACCCCCCCCCCTCGTGTTGAAGTTATCGGGACACGGGGTATATCGACAACGACATATCCGATAAAAAATAAGAAGACGAAGAAGAAATGAAAAAAGGAGAAGAAGATATTAATAGAGGAGAAGATTGAAGAAAAAAAAGAAGAAAAAAAAGAGGAGAAGAAGAAAGGAATAGAGGAGAAGAAGAGAAAAGAGATATCTCTTTTCTCTTCTTCTCCTCTATTCCTTTCTTCTTCTCCTCTTCTTTTTCTTCTTTTTTCTTCTTCTTATTTTCCTTTTTCCTCTCCTTCTTTTTCTTCTTCTTCATTATCTTCCTAGCTAGATATATAATACTTTTCTAAAAATGTAACTTTTGCATATATAAAACTTTTTCTTCTTCTTCCTTCTTCCTTCTCTTCCTTCTTTTCCTAAATATATAAAACTTTTCTAAAAATGAAACTAACCTAAAATGTACCCAAATGTACTAAAAATCTAACTTTTATATGCACAGAGAACATACATACATACATATATGCATTTTTATAAAAATGCAAAAAACAAATCATCATATATATGAACAAAAAATCTGGAAAAAATATCATATATATGAAAAAACAGAGAGGAAGGCCGGCGGCCGGACCGAACGTGGCGGCGGCGTGTGGTCGGGGCAAGCCGGGGGCGTGGGGCGGCGTCGGGGCAGGGGCTCGGGCAGGGGCGGCGCGTCGGGGCAGGGACACGGGCCGGGGCGGCGCGTCGGGGCAGGGCAACGGCGCGAGGCGACGACGACGAGGAGTGGGCGGTGACGAGGAGCGGGCGGCGGGGCGGCGACGGCGAGCACGGGCAGCCTGGCGGCGTCGGCGAGCACGGGCAGCAAGGGCGCGGGGCGGCGACGGCGAGCACGGGCAGCCTGGCGGCGTCGATGAGTTCGGCGTCGTCGGGGGGCAAATGTTCGATGAAACTGAAAAATTTACAAGTCCTGCTTATATACGGAGAGCATTGGTACCGGTTCATGGTAGCAACCGAGACCAATGCCCCTTTTAGTCCCGGTTGGTGCCACCAACCGGGACCAAAGGTCTCTTTTCAGCAGCCCAAAGGGCGGGAAGCGGCGGCCTTTGGTCCCGGTTGGTGGCACCAATCGGGACTAAAGGCCTTGTGCTGCTGCGCCCGCGTCGAAAGTTTAGTCCCACCTCGCTAGTTGAGAGGGGCGCGCAGTGGTTTATAAGCCCCACTGCCGCTCCCCTCTCGAGCTCCTCTTCATTGCAGGCTTACGGGCCTAATTGTCACTGCTATGCCTGATGGGCCTACTGGGCCTTCTGCGGGCCTGAATCCTGGCCCATTGATGGGTTTCTAGTCGTATTCAGGCCGTGGTGGCCTAGTAGGTGGCATATTTTTTATTTTTTGCCTATTTTTTGTTTTTTTTTCTTTATTTATTTTGTTTTGTTTCTACTTACAACAAAAAACTTATTTATTTATTTTATTTTGTTTCTAATTACTTATTTATTTTACTTTATGATAATGTTTTGAACAGAAAATACTTTGATAATTTTAGTTTCATAAATTTTATTTATGTTATTAAAGTTTATTTTATTTTGTTTGTACTTATATATTTTATTAAAGTTTATATTATTTTGTTTCTAATTACTTATTTATTTTATTTGTTATTTTTCATGCATTTACTGATTATTTTGAGCGATAAGACCCTAAAATTGAAAAGCATTTCAAATGAACTCTGAAAAGGTTGAAAGTTGGCATGGTATCATCGTTTCATCCACATAGCATGTGCAAGAAAGTTGAGAGGGTTACGGCAAAAACTGGATGCATTTCTTGTACAAAACGGACAATCTCTTTCGAAGTATCAGGATTTCATACGGAAACTCGTCTGTTACAAAGGGATTTTCTTTTTTTTAAACTTATTTGAACTCCTGACTTTTTGTGTGTTCAAAATGCACCATTCAAAGCCACATCATCAATTTTCAACCCTTTCTGACTCCATTTCTTATTTTTCATGCATTTATTGATTATTTTGAGCTATAAGACCCTGAAATTGAAAAGCATTTCAAATGAACTCTGAAAAGCTTGAAAGTTGGCATGGTATCATCATTTCATCCACATAGCATGTGCAAGAAAGTTGAGAGGGTTACGGCAAAAACTGGATGCACTTCGTGTACAAAATGGACAATGGTATCATACTCGTCTGTTACAAAGTTGGCATGGTATCATCATAATAGTTGCGGAAGAAAGTCTTCACTTTTTCTTCGCTTGTGTCATTTGCTTATTGCGCCGTAACCATGGATAATCTTCATCGTTTATCAGGATGCTTGGGTCAGCCTTGACTTTGAAGGGAGGAATTTCATGAAACTTTTCATAATCTCCAGACATGTCTGTCTTGCCCTCCACTCCCACGATGTCCTTTTTTCCTGAAAGAACTATGTGGCGCTTTGGCTCATCGTATGATGTATTCGCTTTCTTATCTTTTTTTTTCTCGGTTTGGTAGACATGTCCTTCACATAGATAACCTGTGCCACATCATTGGCTAAGACGAACGGTTCGTCAGTGTACCCAAGATTTTTCAGATCCACTGTTGTCATTCTGTACTGTGGGTCTACCTGTACCCCGCCTCCTGACAGATTGACCCATTTGCACTTAAACAAAGGGACCTTAAAATCATGTCCGTAGTCAAGTTCCCATATGTCCACTATGTAACCATAATATGTGTCCTTTCCCCTCTCGGTTGCTGCATCAAAGCGGACACCGCTATTTTGGTTGGTGCTCTTTTGATCTTGGGCGATCATGTAAAATGTATTCCTATTTATCTCGTATGCTTTGTAAGTCAATACAGTCAAAGATGGTCCCCTGGACAACGAGTACAACTCATCACAAACAGTGTTGTCACCTCTGAGACGTGTTTCCAACCAACTACTGAAAGTCCTGATGTGTTCACATGTAATCCAGTCGTCGCACTGCTCCGGGTGTTTGGAGCGCGGACTGTTCTTGTGTTCATCGACATACGGGGTCACCAAGGTAGAGTTCTGTAGAACTGTGTAGTGTGCTTGAGACCAAGAATGCCCGTCCCTGCATATTATTGAGTCCGCTCCTAGCGTGCCTTTTCCAGTCAGTCTCCCCTCATACCGCGATTTAGGGAGACCTATCTTCTTAAGGCCAGGAATGAAGTCAACACAAAACCCAATGACATCCTCTGTTTGATGGCCCATGGAGATGCTTCCTTCTGGCCTAGCGCGGTTATGGACATATTTCTTTAGGACTCCCATGAACCTCTCAAAGGGGAAACATATTGTGTAGAAATACGGGCCCCAGAATGACAATCTCGTCGACTAGATGAACTAGGACGTGCGTCATGATATTGAAGAAGGATGGTGGGAACACCAGCTCGAAACTGACAAGACATTGCGCCACATCACTCCTTAGCCTTGGTATGATTTCTGGATCGATCACCTTTTGAGAGATTGCATTGAGGAATGCACATAGCTTCACAATGGCTAATCGGACGTTTTCCGGTAGAAGCCCCCTCAATGCAACCGGAAGCAGTTGCGTCATAATCACGTGGCAGTCATGA
The DNA here is from genome assembly GCF_002575655.3 of Aegilops tauschii subsp. strangulata. Classification (NCBI taxonomy): domain Eukaryota; kingdom Viridiplantae; phylum Streptophyta; class Magnoliopsida; order Poales; family Poaceae; genus Aegilops; species Aegilops tauschii. The sequence continues at coordinate 476,352 of NW_027332465.1, read as the reverse complement.
GACTTTAGGTTCTGGAACTTTTTCTCTGGCATATTTATTATTCCCTTTATATTCAACGAGAAGCCAGTCGGGACCTTCATACTGAGCAGGCATTTAAAGAAGATTTCTTTCTCTTCTTTCGTAAGAGCGTAGCTGGCAGGACCTTCATACTGCTTCGGAGGCATGCCGTCTTTTTCGTGCAAACGTTGCAGGTCCTCCCGTGCCTCAGGTGTATCTTTTGTCTTCCCATACACGCCCAAGAAGCCTAGCAGGTTCACGCAAAGGTTCTTCGTCACGTGCATCACGTCGATTGAAGAGCGGACCTCTAGGTCTTTCCAGTAGGGTAGGTCCCAAAATATAGATTTCTTCTTCCACATGGGTGCGTGTCCCTCTGCGTCATTCGGAACAGCTAGTCCGCCGGGCCAAAGATTACGTGTAAATCATTGACCATAGCAAGTATGTGATCACCGGTACGCATGGCGGGCTTCTTCCGGTGATCTGCCTCGCCTTTAAAATGTTTGTCTTTCTTTCGACATTGATGGTTGGTCGGAAGAAATCGACGATGGCCCAGGTACACATTCTTCCTGCATTTGTCCAGGTATATACTTTCAGTGTCATCTAAACAGTGCGTACATGCGTGGTATCCCTTGTTTGTCTGTCCTGAAAGGTTACTGAGAGCGGGCCAATCATTGATGGTTACAAACAGCAATGCGTGCAGGTTAAATTCCTCCTGTTTGTGCTCATCCCACGTACGTACACCGTTTCCATTCCACAGCTGTAAAATTTCTTCAAATAATAGCCTTAGGTACACATCAATGTCGTTGCCGGGTTGCTTAGGGCCTTGCATGAGAACTGGCATCATAATGAACTTCCGCTTCATGCACATCCAAGGAGGAAGGTTATACATACATAGAGTCACGGGCCAGGTGCTGTGATTGCTGCTCTGCTCCCCGAAAGGATTAATGCCATCCGCGCTTAAACCAAACCATACGTTCCTTGTGTCAGCTGCAAACTCAGCCCAGTACTTTCTCTCGATTTTTCTCCACTGCGACCCGTCAGCGGGTGCTCTCAACTTGCCGTCTTTCTTACGGTCCTCACTGTGCCATCGCATCAACTTGGCATGCTCTTTGTTTCTGAACAGACGTTTCAACCATGGTATTATAGGAGCATACCACATCACCTTCGCAGGAACCCTCTTCCTGGGGGGATTCGCCGTCAACATCACCAGGGTCATCTCATCTGATCTTATACCGCAATGCACCGCATACCGGGCATGCGTTCAGATCCTTGTACGCACCGCGGTAGAGGATGCAGCCATTAGGGCATGCATGTATCTTCTGCACCTCCAATCCTAGAGGGCATACGACCTTCTTTGCTGCGTATGTACTGTCGGGCAATTCGTTATCCTTTGGAAGCTTCTTCTTCAATATTTTCAATAGCTTCACAAATCCTTTGTCAGGCACAGCATTCTCTGCCTTCCACTGCAGCAATTCCAGTACGGTACCGAGCTTTGTGTTGCCATCTTCGCAATTGGGGTACAACCCTTTTTTGTGATCCTCTAACATGCGATCGAACTTCAGCTTCTCCTTTTGACTTTCGCATTGCGTCCTTGCATCGACAATGACCCGGCGGAGATCATCATCATCGGGCACTGGTTCCTCTTGATCTTCAGCAGCTTCCCCCGTTGCAGCATCATTGGGCACATCGTCTGGTTCCTCTTGATCTTCAGCAGCTTCCCCCGTTGCAGCATCACCGTATTCAGGGGGCACATAGTTGTCATCGTCCTCTTCTTCTTTGCCGTCTTCCATCATAACCCCTATTTCTCCGTGACTCGTCCAAACATTATAGTGTGGCATGAAACCCTTGTAAAGCAGGTGGGTGTGAAGGATTTTCCGGTCAAAGTAAGACTTCGTATTCCCTCAATTTTTTTATTTTTCCCTTCAAGTAATTGTTTTCTTCTTCAACTAAATTTAACCTCTCGACAATAGGGTCGGTTGGAATTTCCGGTTCACATACCTCCTAGATAAATAAAATCGATGTCACGTTGGTCGGCATAATTTTCATAAACAATAAACGAACCAATAGTTATAAAGATAATATGTACCACATCCGAATCATAGACAGGACGAGGGCCGACGGGGGCGGATACCAAAACCATCGCAATATAATAACAAGCAATAAAATAGTAAGAAAATTAGACAAGTATCTATCTAAAGTAAGATTTTTTTTTCTTTCAGAAAGAAGATAAGAACAAGAGGCTCACCACGGTGGTGCCGGCGACGAGATCGGCGCGGGCGATCGACGGCGGTGAAGACGGGAATGGGACGTGACGGGCCGCTAAACCTAGACAAATCTCGAGGAAAATGGAGCTTTGAGGTCGAGCTTCGAGAGGAGAAAGCTTAACTAGTGTGGCTCGGGCATTTCATCGAACACCTCATGTGCATAGGAGGTGAGCTAGAGCACCACAAAGCCCTCCCCTCGCCGGCAGAGAAAAACAGAGCACTAGAGTGCTCTGCTCGCGGGCGAGGGGTATATATAGGCACCTCATTGGTCCCGGTTCGTGGCATGAACCGGGACTAAAGGGCAGCCTGTGGTCCCGGTTCAAGCCACCAACCGGGACCAATGGTGGTGGGCCAGGAGCGAGGCCCATTGGTCCCGATTCATCCCACCAACCGGGACCAAAGGGGCCAGACGAACCGGGACCAATGCCCCCACGAGGCCCGGCAGGCCCCTGGCCTCACGAACCGGGACCAATGCACCAGTGCCCCCATTGGTCCCGGTTCTGGACTGAACCGGGACTAATGGGCTGACCCGGCCTGAACCAAAGCCCTCTTTTCTACTAGTGAGAAGACGCAGCGCGGTCTTTTGGGCCGCCCATGTGCCGGCGTCCAGTTTTTTAAATCCATTTATTTCTTTTCCGTTGTTGCTTTTTCTACTTTAAATTAATCAGGACTCCAGAAAAGTTCGAAAATCTAAAAATTTGAGTATTTTAAAACAAAAGATTCAATAAATCATAAAAAACTTGTGGATTCAAAAAATGTTTCTGATTTTTAAAAATATTAAAAAATGATCAGTATTTTCTCAATATTTGAAAAAAGGTTCATTTATAGAAAATGTTTACCAATTCAAAAAATCATGAATTTTGAAAATGCCCAAAAAGTTTGGAAACAATTTGTGAATTAAGAAAAACAGTTTCTTGATTTCTAAAATATTCGTTGATTCAAAAGATGATCATGCATTTAAAAAAATGTTTATTATATAAAAAATTGTGAAATTAAAAAATTCCATGATTTCCAAAAAACATGTTCGTCAATTCTAAAAATGTTTGCTGATTAAAAAAAGGTTCACACCTTTGATAAAAGTATTTGCAAATATTATAAATCTTAATGAATTCAAAAAATGTTGATGATTAAAAAAAGTTCACAAATAAGTTAAAATAGTCACGATTTCAGGTATCTTAAAATGTTCACGATTTCACAAAAATATTCAATTTTTTCTGAAGATTTTTATGAAAAATAAAAAAGGAAAATATACAAATAAAGTAAGACAAAAAAAGAAGAAGAAAAAACAGAAAAAAAGAGAGAAAACCTCTGAGGAAGAAACGCGAAAATCCCAAAAATAGGATCGAAGATACGAGGGTGTACACGCTAGGTCGCTACGCACCAAATAGGAAACCCCGCCGCAGTAGCGGCTGGAAATGTACGTTTTAGATAGGGGAATCACCCCACCTAGGACACCATGTGCAATGAGAAAGAGAGTGATAGTGTATCTCGGTGATGCAGCAAAATGTGGTCATAGCAATTGAAAATTATGATTATTTTTCCTCCATAGCTACGCACGAGCTCTTTTGCTAGTATTCGATAATGGGGAAACGAGGACAACGGGGTAAGGTGTTGCTGCTTTGAGACTCGTATATGCCAGGTGTCACGCGCTCGAGCTGGTCTCCCATTTTTGCTGCCTACGACCCGATCGTACAAGATTTTTTTTTTCTTCGGCTGACCAGTGAACAGTTGAATCAGGCAGAGGATTTGCCGTCCGGATTGTGAAATCACACACGAGTTGATACACATGAGCTACAAATACCAAATCCACATGGTTGGGGGCTTGTGTATACCACTAACTGAACATATACTGTCTTAATCGGAACCGTTCTCGTGTACTAACTGAACCTACAGTGGCAAGGCTAAACTCTGGTCGTTACGAACAGCTCCACTATAAATTGCTAACAGTAGTAACATATTGGACAGAAGGCCCATCCTACAGTCGACAATCCATCCGAAGCTACGACAGACTGCCCCCCACTTCATGTATCTGGTCCCAAAATTCATCTTCATGGCTTCATCTGCAAGACTGTAACCATGTCGTACAGCTGATGATTCATGTCACAACGAGAAGTAAACGAACTTCTCATCTGAAGAGACGGTTTTTCAGAGAGGAGCACAGCCAGGAACTCAGGCTAATACATCAGGAGCATCCTCAACCTTTCCGTGGAAGAAGTGAATTTCGATCGGCGATCACTGCAACTCCTATGAAAGTGTTTCCCAAATGAATAACTAACAAAAGTTCGGCATATTTTCGGCAGGAATAGAACGGACAGGAACACTTAAACATGCAGACGACTTGCCGTCCGGATCTTAAATGGCATAGGAGTGGTGCTGATTGACTCCCAATACCAAACTCACGTTATGGACCCGACAGAATTGGGCAGGCACAAAAGGGAGTACCAAACTCACATTGTGGATCCGACAGAATTTTTGGCAGGCACAAAAGGGAACAAGGTGCATGCCAAAAACAAGAAGAAACTTTCGTACGTAGAATGTAACCACATGGCAGAATCCTTATCGATTTGGGGTGTACGGTACCAACACATAAGCTCTTGTCAAGGCAGGTCCAAAATGGGCAAAGAGCACTCGACTGGCAGCAGGCTGTATAAGTATTAAACAAGAACAGATGAAAAAAAGTGACTTAAAAATCACTTCATACAAGTGACCCAAACAGCATTGAACAAAAAAATTGACATTGTCTTATAAAAAGGTGCCGCCGGAATGTAAATCGCTGCAAAAAAAATCCTTTTCAATGATTATATATCTGTAAAACGATCTACAATTTCTTACTGAGAGCAGGCTGTAAAACTGCTGTCCTGATTCTGAAACTGCACACGAGTGATACGCATGAACTCCCAATACTGTACTCGAATTACATGAATCCGAATCAGTGAGGCTGCTAGCTGAGCATATCCTATATATCCTGTTCCATCCTATTCCCAGCCATGCCCATGTAACCTACCACAGTGCTAAGACTCTAAACCCTGGCGGTATGAACAGCTCCAGCTATAAGTCGCTAACAGTGGTAACATATTGTACACAAGGCGCATCCTACAGTCCACCACTGATCGATTGCCTGCTTCTTCATGCATTAAAAGTCCAAAATTTCACCTTCATTCATGGCTTCATCCGTAATCATGTAATGCACGGCCGATCGATGATCAATGGCGACAAAAAGTACTGCACGAAATTCCTCATCTGCACGGAAAAATTCAGACATAAGGAACAGTACTCGGGGAGTTACTCGGCCGGTGATCATCACGAGCGTCTCCACCTTGCGTGGAGGAGAATTAATTGGTGAGGTGAGGTGAGGTGGGCGCTTACGGCGAGTCACGGCGAGTCGTCGTGGTCGTGGCGGAAGGCCATTTTGGCGGTGTCCTTCCAGAGGGACGCCTCCATCTCCTTGTCGAAGAGCCGCCTCTCGGCGCGCCGCAGCGCCGCCTCCAGCTCCTCGATCCGCTCCTGGTTCCTCTGGTGGAGCAGCTCGTGCAGCCTCCTCTCCAGCTCGATGGCCGAGACGCCGTGGTACCGGTCAGCATCGTCGTCGTCCTCCTCCTCGTCGTCTTCGTGGTTATCACGGTCGTCGTCGTCGTCGTCGCCGAGGTCGCTCTCGAATCCCTGCCGGCAATCCGCAATGTCATCGTCGTCGTCCGACGGCTCTGCTCCGCCCTCGTCGCGCTCCTCTCCCGCCGAAAACGGCGGCGTGTCCGCGCCGTAGCCGGCGCGAACGCGCTCGAGCTCGGCGTGGAACTCCTCCTCCAGCACGTCCATCCTCCTGCGGCTCGCCGCCTCCATCTCCGCGCCGGAGGAGGAGGCGACCTGGTGCCGGTGATGACGACAACGATGGTCCTCGCAGCGCGCGGTCGCGGCCTGCGGCTCGTTCCCGTCCGTCAGGCAGCTCGACGCGGCGGACTCGGGGTTGCGGGGTTCGTCGTCGCCGCCGGTGTTGGCCGTCGCCATGGCCTGCTGGCCTTTGAAGTCCCTGATCAGCGCCTCCATCTCGGCGCGCACCCTGGCCATCTTGTTGAACTCGTCGGACGTCTTGGCCAGCAGGAACACCAGGCTCAGCCCGACGCCCAGGCCCGACGGCCTCGTCGTGTCGGCGCCGCCGCTGTCACCGGGTGCCGCCGCGCATGCCGCTGGAATCGACGTACCTGACGAGGCAGAGGCGGCCGAGGCGTCCCTGATGCTGAGCTCGCCCTCCTCCTCCGCCGCGACGACGAGCTCCTCCTCGGCGACCGTCTTCGGCGGCCGCGCTTTGCCGTCGTCGGCGCGGCCCTTGCCGCCGAGCCTGGCGAGCCGCGCCCAGCGGAACCTGGGCAGCAGCGACCTGGCCGCGGCCAGCGCCCTGGGCGTCGCGGCGGCGGACGACGAGGGCCCCTCGACCCCGAACTCCTCGCCGTCGTTGAGGTAGTCGAGGATCCTCCGCCTGGTCGTCCCCTCGGCGGCCGCAGCCACAGCCATCGGTAGCCGCGCCGACCGGCCGGCAGAGCGGAAGATGCGAACGAATGTGGAAAGCCGGGTCGTGTCCTCGGATTCCTGGGAACGGGCCGGCCGAGGGTGGAGGTGGAGCGGAAGGAGCAAAGCGGTTTTCAAACCGGGGCGGGTCGCGGTCGTGGGGGGAGGTCGCGGCGGGGCCCGCCGACAGCGACTCCTCTCTCGCTGTTTAAGTATTTGGGGCCTGATGCATGGATGGATGGATGGATGGATGGGATGTCAGATGATGATGATGAGATGGCATCCATTATTTATTCGACGGATGGCATCGATTATTTATTTATGGCGAGCTCGTTTGTCTAATCTTAATCTAAACTTGAAAAGATGGCACGATCTGCAGGTAGGTCAGGTGTTGCGCGCCCCGATTTGAACCGTTGGCATTTTGTCTCTGTCGGCTGCGTGCCGCTCCTTCATCCTTCCTGCATTTCGCACTTGGCGATGCTGCTGATCGAAGTGGTTGCTGGGCCACTTGCGCGACGACTAGACCAGGTGGCCAGCCGAGTGACGGACGCACGCAAGGCAACCTCAGCTCACAGACGTATGGAGATCTCGCAGAGATCATGGAGACACGCAGGCAAAGCAAGCGACCAACGGAAGACCCAAGCGATTATGACCCCTAATCATCATTCATCATCGTTGCCTTTTTCCCGTTAGAAAGAAGCGATCTAGCCAGGCAGCCAGGGTAGGGCCGGCCGGCTCTCCCGTTCGAATCGCCGGCCAGTTGGCCGAGACCAAGTATATACGTACGTACGTATGTGTATAGTGAGAGGGACGTCGTGGCAGGCGGCAGCAAAATTTATGGAGGAGAAGACGCTGCCATGCGGTACGGGTCCGGGTCCGGACGCGAGACAAGACGAGGCGCGACGGCCAACGACGGGACAGCGTATCTCCTCGCCCCGCCCACCACCTCTTCTGCTCCGATGGGCACCGCTCAACTCACTCACCGCTGCTGACATGACTACAGGAGTAATCTAATCTAATCTAATCTATTAACCACCGTTGAGCGATTCCTCCGTCACGGTTTTTGTGGCGTCGGAGTGGAGCCGACGGGAATATCGGCTGCTCTCGAGATGCCGCCAGCGCCATTTTCTTTCTTACTCGAAAGATGTCTGCCGCTGGTTGGGTCGTGTATCGGTTAAGCTGTGCGTCGTCTGCGGGCGGCGCGACAGGCGAAAGAGGACAGCGACGGCGGATGGGGCAGGCTGCCTGCCGCTGGACGGGCAAGACGCCATGGGCGCCGAGTCTTTGCGTGCGTGCGTGCGTACGCCGCCTGCGTCCTGCGCTGCGTACGTGTGGCAGGAATGCGCCGTGCCGAGGCGTCCGCGCGAACTCTTCTTTTTCTGCTGTGGTGGCCATGGAATGGGATCCAGCGTGCCATGACATGACAGCCTCATGGCGAATGGACCGGTTGGCATTTTCCAAACTACTTACTACTAGTATCTGCAGTGGATAAGAACAAGGAATTTGTCCTTGTTTGCCCAGGTGGCTTTGTTTAATTCATCGGCTTTCAAAGCATAGGTATTTTTTTTTGAATTCAAAGCATAGGTATTGAATAGTTGTAGTTGAAGCAAATGGCCAGCAAGTGGTCGTGCCGGAGTGGTTATCGGGCATGACTAGAAATCATGTGGGCTTTGCCCGCGCAGGTTCGAATCCTGCCGACCACGCCCTTTTTGGTTTCCCATTTCCCTGGGTTTTGTTTTTTTTCCTTTTTCATTGCACATGGATGCTTCGCCTAACTGGGCCTTACTTTTTTTTGGACTTAACAGCCGTACCCTTTTTTTAGACAAAAATAAAGCCTTACCTGGTCGATCTGGTTGCTACATGGGCCTCACAATGCAGCCTCATTGTGTGTGTGTGTGTGTGTGTCTCTCTCTCTCTCTCTCTCTCACAACTCCAACACGCCATGCAACTATCCTATGCCTTCTGCTAAAAGAAAAACCATCCAGGGCCATTCTCTCTAAAAGAAAAAAAAATCGAGGGCCGAAGGCTCGTCCCAGCGGCTTTAGCACCAAGGGAGGCGGCATCACCCACGTGCACCCCCTCATGGACCGGCCCATGCAAAGGATGCGACCGATCGCTCGGGACACGCCGGTTTTCTGGTTCACTGCTTACGATCGACCAGTCCACCATTGAAAGATTAACCATTGACTTTTTTGGCAAAATATGTCTTTTTTTTAAATCAAGATTTTTAGAAAAACATAAATTCAAAAAATCGCGGTTTAAAAAAAGTTGACAAAGTCGAAAAAGTTCACATGTTCTAAAAAGTCGGTGCATTTGAAAACAGTTCATGAACTTGAAAAGGTTCTAGGTTTCAAAAAAAGTTCACGAAAAGTATTTGAAAAAAGTTCACAAATTCGAAAAAAGTTTGCAGCGATATGAAAAGTTCATTGATTTTGAAGAAGGTTTTGGACATTGAAAAAAATATTCACAGATTTGGAAAAAGTTCATTGATTTTCAAAAACAATGTTCGTGAATTGGAAAAAAGTTCACAGATTTTGAAAACAAACTTGGTAAATTCGAAAAAGGTTTATGGATTTGAATATATTGATGCATTTGGAAAAAGTTAACGTGTTTAAGAAAATGGTTCACAAATCGTAGAAAGTTCGTGCTTTTATAAAAATAAAAAGCAAATAAAAAGAAAAGGGAAAAAAGAAAAAGGAAAAACCAAATAAAAACCCATAAAATGAGAAGCCGACCCAAAGAAAAATAAAGGTGCATGTATCGGCCTTTTGTTGCTTTGTCGGGATTCGTCCAAGAGAGTTTGGTAAAAAGATTTGTGGGAAATACCAGAAATAGAAAATCAAAATGCATCACGTGTGGACTCCACTTTACAACAAAAAGCTACAAAATATCTATGGATCGGACGGAGTACCTATTTCCTATAACCACCCGTGAGAATCTCTACCTTCTCATTATTTTGGAACTAGTAGGGGAGAGAACCGTGTCCCCACCGCCGGACAACTCTAGCTTTGTCATCTCAGCAACGAGATATGTGGTGATGGCCATGTCGACATTCTTGCGTCCTCCACACTTAGATCCCGATCCGATTGTCCTAATGGCAAGACACTGAGTAGGATTCGACCACGGGATTCATCCAGAATCAGGAACTTGGGGGTACAAGAGGAGCAAAATGAGGGGGGGGGGAGGATAGTTTTTACTCTGTTTTATGTTCGATGGGGAAGGCAACCCTGTTCTCTCGGTTACATAGGCCACTGCATGTAGTTTGGACACACCCAGCAACAGATTCCCACGCTCCTCTAACAGGACTGAGCTTTGCCTTGAGACTCCCTTTAAGACATTGTTGATGTGGCCGACCCTTAGGCGTGACCAATTTGTAGTCCAATCCCTAGAGGTCTTGGATGAAAAGGCTAAGGGTCTGTTTGGATGTACATATTTGTAGTTCTGAATTTGAAATGGATGTGGGTTGTAGAAACTTAAACATTGGAAATATGAAAGAAATGTATGTGAATTCTGTATTTGTGAGACCGCACTAAAATGAAATGCAGGGGAGTACACAAAATACAATGGGATGAAAAGATGCAATGCATATCTCAAAGCAATATCATACGACGGATACCTTACAGACACACAACGTCCAAGTTCAACCCACCTCTTTTACTCCCTCTGCCTTTCCTCTCGCGTAAACTTTTCCACAGTCTTCTATGCCGCACCATTTTCACAAGTGGTTCAAGATTTCACGTACATGTCTTCTATAGATACTCACACCAATTAGGCAAACTATAGTTTTCAGTGCAAGTATCGCTGACTTAGGGCATGTTCACTAGCATTCCATCACTAGCTTCATTGTCAAGACCTCTAGCACATCCTCACGCCGCCCTCCCGAGCTTGTCCTCGCTTCACTCTGAAGTCAAACGCCTGCCAATGTATATCAACGAGAGAGGAAATATCCATATTAGCATAAATGCATCAATTTATATTTTGTATACTTACACTGGACAGTACTAAGCCCACTCAATGTTCATTCATTCTTTACCGGGCATCTCTCTTATTGCACAATATAGCCACACACCTCAATCATCCACACAACTTTTGTTCCTCCTTTACTGGGTTTGTACTAAGCGCACACAACCCTATAGCCACACCTCACACTATCACTTGTTCCTGGTCTATTTAGCGAGGTGGTACTATTTAATTATTAAGGAATCTTTTTTGGTAGAACTGAAAGCTGGCCCAATGCCTCAATAGGTAGAATTGTAGACGTGACAAATAAAGGGTGAACGGATGAGAAAAAAATTGAAGAAATGTACCATACTTTATTGGTAGATGGTTAGAGATTAGAGATATAGAGAGGTTCCTACACGGCAGATCCTGTTCCTCTCATAGGTCAAGAATAGGGATCAAACGCCTAACCCCCATGCACCGAGTCTTCTGTATGGGCCAGCCCATTCCAGGTTTTTTCCCCACTCAATTTTAAACCCCTTGTTTATTCTTCTGGCTTTTTTTCGTTTCTCCTTTTCTTTTATGTTTTTACTTTACTTTTTTATTTTTCAAGTTCACAATATTATCAGAAAATTCATTTTTTTTGGAAATCATGAACAATTTTTAAATTCTTGAATATTTTGAAATTCTGTGAACAATTTTTAAAATTCATTAACATTATTTAAAAACTCATAAATATTTAAAAGTCATGGCATTTTTTCAAATTGAAAAACATTTTTGAAATTTTTGTACATTTCTTAAACTTTCAAACATTTTTTGTAAGCACGAATGCTCTTTACAGGAAAAAACATAATAAAAAATAAGGGTGCCGACGGAGTAATACCTAAGGGGTAGGCCCAAGTGCACATATGACCCAGCCTAAGACCCAAATCAATCAAGATTACGGTCCAAATGCCAATGCGCAAGGGGCTATACACCAGGCAAAAAAGCTGCAACCTAAGGCATAAGAGCATGTCCAATAGATGGTCCAAATGTAAAAATAACTAACTTTTGAACCGTCTGAGGCAAAAAACGCTGCTCCAACAGACGGTCTATATGCAAAAAAATTGGACCGCGGCCTCCTCGTGATGTAAAATGCAACACCTCGCGATGCAAATATACATCACGAGATGCATCTGGTCCAAAACTAGCCACCGCCCGTGAACGCCCAACCGCCACTTCATTTCCGTTCCCGCCCGCGCCCGGCCGCCCGCCCGCGACACAGCCGGCTGGAATCCGCCGCCGCGACCGCCCAAAACCTCGCTGTCGGCGCCGCCACCACCCCACATCCCCTCCGCCGCCCTCCGCCCCCATCGCCCCCGTCGCCTCCCCGCCGCCGCCCGTCCGCCGCCGAATCGAGTGGTAGCCGGCGCGGGATTCGGCCCCTCCGGCGGTCCGGCTGCCGCGGTAGGCCTCCGCCGGGTCTTTTAGGCTGCCGCCGACCTCCTCCCGTCGGCCGTGAGCCTGTCCACGGCCGTTGCGCCGGCCGCACGACCGCCTCCCCGCCGCCCTCCGCCCGGCTGCCGAACTAGTCTTCGCCGCACGCCGAGCTCCTCTTGGCCGGCCTCCAACCTCATTTCTTATCACCGCCGCCGTCCGGAGCCGACCGCAGCCGTCAGCAGCAGCCAATCCAACCGGCGGCCATCTTCTTCCACCGCGCGCACAAGGTGTTCGACGGAATTCCCCAAGGTAAAAAAATGACAAAACTTGATGATTTAACTTGGGATTGGATAGTATGTTTGACGGTGGTTGTGTGCATTGTAGATGAGCTCGGTTGACTCCTCTTTCGTGGACGATTCATCGTCGGACGAGGAATTTGATTTGCATGAAGAAGAGGAGATTGCTATGCTAGTGGCCATGCACAAGAGGAAGAAACCGAAGCACGGTGGTTCCGTTTATGGTCGTGCGTTCATTCGGAGAAGGTGTACAGCAAGATTAGAGACAGCGATGTGCATGACCAACTCCAGAAAGATTTGATGGAAGAGCATTGGAAATGGCATGGCGAAAGATCCGCATAGATTCATTTTTTGTTTGTTCAAAACTATGTTGTATTTGTGTTGCATTGCATCTCCTGGATCTGAAGAACTATGTAATAATTTGATATTGTGGACATGAATTTTTTTAATGTTATTTTCAAATATTTGCGGCTGTACAGTGGCTGAATAGCAGCCGGGCGGCTGCTTGCCGGTTTTGGACCATGAATTTGGACCATCTATTGGAGTTGGCCTTTTTTTGAAGCTCCAAAACACACTTTTTGACGGTCCAAAATTTATATCTCTGGTTTTAGACCGTCAAAATTTGGACCATCTATTGGAGATGCTCTAAGATATCCCAGGGGATACTAGCAAGGGGATCAAGTGCCGGATCGTGAGCCCTGTGACGGACGAGACCCAACAATCGGTAACTAGGAAGACGAGAGCAGTCAGTCGGCTGCATCCTAGGATATCATGCCCCTCATGATGTCTTTATTACCTCCGCTCTTAACGGTTGTATAATCTAATTAAATACGACATGTATAAGCAGTAATAGTCATGAACAGACGGTCATGCATACGGCCTTCAGTAGCATTTATATCAGCCCGTTAAGGCACCCCTCCTAGCGCACTCTATATAAGCCAAGAGTAGGGCAAAAAACTATATAATACATGTAACAAACGGTCATGCATACAACCATCAATAAATTATATATGTCAACTATGTAATATTACCGTCTACAAAAAACTATATAATATATCACTATATGACCATCTTACTGTTGGGGAACGTAGTAATTCAAAAAAATTCCTACGAACACGCAAGATCTATCTAGGAGAAGCATAGCAACGAGCGGGGAGAGTGTGTTCATGTACCCTCGTAGACCGAAAGCGGAAGCGTTTAGTAACGCGGTTGATGTAGTCGAACGTCTTCGCGATCCAACCGATCGAAGCACCGAACATACGGCACCTCTGCGTTTAGCACACGTTCAGCTCGATGACGTCCCTCGAGCTCTTGATCCAGTTGAGGACGAGGGAGAGTTCCGTCAGCACGACAGCGTGGTGACGGTGATGATGATGTTACCGGCGCAGGGCTTCGCCTAAGCACTACAACGATATGACCGAGGTGTGTAACTGTGGAGGGGGGAACCGCACACGGTTAAGAGAAACTTTGGTGTGTCTTTGGGGTGCCCCCCTCCCACGTATATAAAGGAGGGGGGAAGAGGAGGCCGGTCCTAGAGGGGGCGCGCCAAGGGGGGAGTCCTACTTGGACTCCCGGTCCAAGTAGGATTCGCCCCCCCCTTTCCTATTCCAACTAGGAGAAGGAGGGAAGGGAGAAAAGGGGAGAAGGAAAGGGGGGGCCGCCCCCAACCCTAGTCCAATTCGGTTTGGGCTTGGGGGCGGGGGGGGGGGGGGGGGCTTCACCTGGCCGCCACCTCCTGTCTCCACTAGGGCCCATGAAGACCCATTAACTCCCCGGGGAGTTCCGGTAACCTCCCGGTACTCCGGAAAAATGCCCGAACATCCCAGAACCATTCCGATGTCCAAATGCAACCTTCCAATATATCAATCTTTACGTCTATACCATTTCGAGACTCTTCGTCATGTCCGTGATCTCATCCGCGACTCCGAACAAACTTCGGTTCATCAAATCACATAACTCATAATACAAATCGTCATCAAACGTTAAGCGTGCGGACCCTATGGGTTCGAGAACTATGTAGACATGACCGAGACAAATCTCTGGTCAATAACCAATAGCGGAACCTGGATGCTCATATTGGCTCCTACATATTCTACGAAGATCTTTATCGGTCAAACCGCATAACAACATACGTTGTTTCCTTTGTCATCGGTATGTTACTTGCCCGAAATTCGATCGTCGGTATCATCATACCTAGTTCAATCTCGTTACCGGCAAGTCTCTTTACTCATTCCGTAATGCATCATCCCGTAACTAACTCATTAGTCACATTGCTTGCAAGGCTTATAGTGATGAGCATTACCGAGAGGGCCCAGAGATACCTCTCCGATACACGTAGTGACAAATCCTAATTTTGATCTATGCCAACCCAACAAACACCTTCGGAGACACCTGTAGAGCATCTTTATAATCACCCAGTTACGTTGTGACGTTTGATAGCACACAAGGTGTTCCTCCGGTATTCGGGAGTTGCATAATCTCATAGTCAGAGGAACATGTATAAGTCATGAAGAAAGCAATAGCAATAAAACTAAATGATCATTATGCTAAGCTAATGGATGGGTCTTGTCCATCACATCATTCTCTAATGATGTGACCCCGTTCATCAAATGACAAACACATGTCTATGGCTAGGAAACTTAACCATCTTTGATTAACGAGCTAGTCAAGTAGAGGCATACTAGAGACATTCTGTTTGTCTATGTATTCACACATGTACCAAGTTTCTGGTTAATACAATTCTAGCATGAATAATAAACATTTATCATGATATAAGGAAATATAAATAACAACTTTATTATTGCCTCTAGGGCATATTTCCTTCACTTACTAGTACTATAAAATACGAGTGGCGTCATTCTTCCGTACCACATTTGTGCAATACTAAGCCCCCATAGTGTGAGGCACCTTAGGACCACGCTCCGCTGGGGCAAGGCGCCTCAAGTACCTTGCCAGTGGCAGTTCTCCATACTCAAGAGTCCTATCCACGAATCGAAGCTGGTAAAGTGGATCATCCAATCCTTTGGGCAGTAATGCTTTTACAGGTCTAGAGACAGAATGATAATCTTTAGGTTGTAGGTGAAACACCGAAATACTCCCTCCGTTTCATAATGTAATGCATATAGATTTTTAGAAAAGTCAATCTTTGTAAACTTTGATCATGTTTATAGAGAAAACTATTTATATCTACATTATCAAATATATATAATATGAAACTACATCTTAGCATGAATCTAATGATATATGTTTGGCATTCTAGGTAAATGTTTTTCTTCACAAACTTAGTCAAAGTTTGAGTGGCTTGACTTTTCAAAAAAAAAAAAACACTACATTATGGAACGAAGGGAGTGCCAAGTAGTCCTTATGTCCACGTACCTGCTTGCCAGTGCTAGGACAAATGATATTTTGATGTGCACCATGTCGACTATTTCACACTCATCCTTGTCAATAAATGATGAAGCCTTATCACGCAGAAGGGAAATATATCTACAAGTAGAATATTGGTATTCAAAAATTATAACCTACTATATTAATTGAGAGGCTTATTAAAAAGGTAATTATATAGTAAACAGTTTACTCCAGTAATACATACACTTCAAGGGCGGAGACATGGTCTCGAATGCTGGTTGTGCATACATTATCAGTGTAAGAATTAATACCATCGGCCATCTACATCATACAAGAATTTTAGGATTCGGTGATGGATTTACAATTTTGTAATAAAGTATATAATGTGGCAATTTGCACTAACCTGGTTAAGCATTGCGATAGAGATGAAGCAAACACTCAGTGCATAGCTATATATTCTGCATGCTTTTGTATGGATTTAGGGGATGAATATGAGGGAGTTGTATGTGGAGAAGGAAATATGAGGGGTGCCCGGTCAGTGCCCGTGGACGCGCCCGTTTGATGCTCTAAAGCCCTGCGAAGGAAGCGAGCGCGCACCGTTGACTCCCATTATGGGCCGGCCCATGTGCGGGCCAGGACGCCGCCTGTTTTTTTATCTTTTATATTTTGTTTTTTTGGTTTTTCAATAATTCAGGATATAAAAAAGTTTTAAATTTCAGGAAAAGTTGCTAATTTTGAATAAAACAAACATGATTTCAAAAATTTTCTTGGGAATTAAAAATATGTCCACAAATTTTTCAAAAGATGTTCACAAATTTTAAAAATGTTTGTAAATTTTAAAATATTCATGTTTTTAAAAACTATTTGCGAATTTGAAAAATATTCACAAACTTGTAAAAAATGTTCATGATTTCAAAAAAACTAGTCCTGAATTTAAAAAATGATCATGATTTAGAAATTATTCATGATTTCAAAAACTGTTCGCGAATTGAAGTCATGTTCATGATTTAAGAGAATGTTCAAAAAATTCTAGAAAATGTTCATGAATTTTAAAAAATGTTCACGATTTCAAAACATTGTTCATGATTTAAGTGAATAATCACGAATTTGTAGAAACAAAACCACAATTTCTAAAAAGTGTTCACGTATTTATAAAATATTTATTATTTCAAAAATAGTTCATGATTTAAAAAGAATGCGATTATATTTTCACAAATTGAAAAACAAGTATAAAAATGAGAACAGACAAACGGAATAGAAAAGAAAAAAAGAAAAGAAAACAGAAAGAGGATCAAAAAGGAAAAAAAAAGAAAAAAGACAAAGAAAAAAAATTGAAAAGCAAAAGAAAAACAGAAAAACCTGGTTTTTTGGGGGTGAAACCCCGAAATGGGCCTACCCATAGAAACAGCAGCGCGCGAGGGGTGGTGTGCGCTATGTCGCTTGCCAGCGACGTACGCGCTATATAGGAAGCGCCCTCCTGTGGACCACCTCGCCCTTAAACTTTGATGAAACCGTCCACTTTACCTTCTGAGGTCTCTAAACCAGCCAAACGAACACCACGAACCACCCAAGTATATGATTTTCGCTACTCGAACTGCCACAAAGGCATTTAGGCCCTATTTGATAGCTTAGGTTTTTTTAAGTACAGTTTTTAAGACTAACATGGTTTTATTTATCGTGTGGTGTTTGGCTTAATACCAATTTTTTTGCAAATGATGTGGCTAGATCTCAGTCTACTGAAACTTAATCTAGTCTAGGTCAAGTGACATAACATATAAAAAGGAAAGAAAAAGTAAAAAAAAAATTTGCACGAAACTCCACGTCGGATCTCACGGATATACCATCGACTGAGACTTAATGGGATTCAGCAACCCCGATCTGCAAAATCTAGTATTATCTCTGTATAAAAAGAAGAAACCCAGGGCCTCTTTATTTTTTTAAAACCGAGCTCACAAAAGAAAGGGGTCGGTGTTACCTTCTTCCTTGCTCGAAGGTGCTGCTGGCCCCTCCTTCATTCTCCCGTTGCTTCCGCTCGACGACCTTGTTGCATCGGAGCTCGTCCTTGAGCTACGCCACGTCAGTGTGGTCGGTCTGCGACCTGCTGCACGAGGATCAGGTATGGTGATCGCCGTATTTTTTGCACGCCGAAGTTTTTATTTGATCGCCGAACTATGACTAGGTGATCGCCGAGCTGTGACCCTGATCGCTGGACTTGTGACGTTTTTTGGGAGCGGGAATGGACCAAGTTTGAATTTGCGACGCCTTGGAGGCGGCACCTGGGGGCGTGGCTGGGACCTAGATCGCCCCCAAAACAATGCGCTAGGGGCTGAAGGAGTGAAGATGCTCTAAGTTGACGTGGCCTCGTGGGTGGGTGGTGATCGGACACAAATCGCCTTCACCGCATCGGCTACGACACACATACCTCGCGTGGTTATCAAGTTTACGCATCGCATGATACGTATATGTACATAACCCTTACGTACGCTACTGCTGTGGGATAGAAGAATCGTCGCTGGCGGCGAACACCGCTGTGGGATATTTTGAACTTCACGTACGGAGTCGTGGGTGGGCTGCTGGGTTTCTGCGTAGTTTTAGACTGTGGACGTAACTTTGGGAAAGAGTATGACCAGTTTGGACTGGGGCCTCGATCGATAAGCTGCTCTAATGACCCCCTCGCCCTTCAAATTTGATGAAACCGTCCACTTTACCTTCCTGAGGTCTCTGAACCAGCCAAACGAACACCACGAGCCACCCAAGTATATAATTTGCGATTCGAACTGCCACAAAGGCATTTAGGCCCTGTTTGATAACTCACTTTTTCTAAAGTACAGTTTTTTAAGTCGAGTAATATAGTTTTAATTATCGTGAGGTGTTTGGCTGCCACTAAAAATATACTTTTAATACCGAATAATTTGCAAGTAGTGTGGCTAGATCTCAGTCGACTGAAACTTAACCAAGTCTTACTCAAGTGTCATAACATATAGAAAGGAAAAGAAAAAAATGCAGAAAACTCCACGTAAGATCTCAGGGATATACCATCGATGGGGACTTACTGAGATTCAGCAACCCCGATTTGCAAATCATGGTATTATCTCTATATTGGAAAAAGAACCCTGGGCCTCTTTTTTTGAAAATCGAGCTCGCGAAAGGAAGGGGTCATTGTTATCTTCTTGCTTACTCCAAGCTGCTCCTGGCCCGTCCTTCATTCTCCCGTTGCTTCCCCTCAACGACCTAGTTGCGCCGGAGCACGTCCTTGAGCTACGCCACGTCAGTGCGGTCCGCCTGCAACCTGCTGCCCCAAAGCTATGCTGAAATTTGCCTCTGCTGCGCTAGGTGCAACGGTGCACTGTATGTTTTGGCTACTCGTCGGGTCGTCGTACTCTGCCGCTCGATGCCGGGTTCTGGTCTTTGCCTCATCGAAGCCCCTCTAGCCCCGCCATGCTGGCCGTGAGGAAAAGGGCAAGCAACTCCTGCTGGACTCGAGCTTCCTACTCAGCTGTGTGGATGCAAAGCTGAATTGCTGCTCATCTTGCTCCGTTGCTCGTGCGAGTTTTGTCTATCGGTGCCGGCCACAACACAAAGATGTCCATATACCTAGCTAATCAACTTTGATCAACCAAACCGTTGACTGATTGCAACTAGCTGGGAACAAGTTAGCTAATCTAAGTTGCTGCATAAAGCACCAGTCAAACAGGTCACAGTATATTCAATACGTCAAAATACTTTGATACAAAACTGTGCTTTCTTGCACGTACGGGGTAAAATACCGTAGTTTTTGCAATACCTCGCTAGTACCAAACACAACCTTAAATGGAGGCTTGACCATTGGAGACCGTTACATCATCCATCATCAACAGATCATCCAAGATGTTGTTACATGTAAAACATATTTGACCCTAAAAAGGTGTGAACACTAGTAGAAAAAGGGACATTTGTCCCGGTTCGTAAGGCCCATTTGTCCCGGTTGCTGAACCGGGACTAAAGGGTCATTACTAAAGCCCTAGGCCTTTAGTCCCGGTTCTTACACGAACCGAGACAGATGGGCCTCCACGTGGCAGGTGCGGCGAGCCCAGGCAGGAGGGAGGCATCCACGCGTCAGCAGCTGGCAGGAGCTGAGGTTTTTTTTTTTATTTTCTGAAAGGGGGTGGTTTAGGGGGAATTTAGGGTGTGTTAGCTAGCTAATAGAGAGAAATGTCGTCCTCTCTTAACTCCGTGCTTGGTTTACCAACGCTACTGCTATGCCTAAACATGGCTTAGATTAAAGTGAAGGCAACATGTGGTGCATGTCGAAAGTAATATTAATCCTAACTTGATCAAGTTTGGATTAGTTCTACTTTCGACATGCACCACATGCATGTTGCCTTCACTTCAATCCAATCCATGTTCATTTCACCAATTGATATATAATAACTCTTCATGCTCGCATCATGCATCATCATAATAATAAGTCCTACTAATCATCATCATACAACTTCTACTCGTTATTAATAACAAGTCATACGATCATCATCCTCATAGTCATCGAATCAACCCTACTTAATTGTTCTTAGCACATGATCATCAGTATTAGGTAGGACCTAAATATCCTCTTTAAGGTAAAATAGCATAAAACAATATAGACCCTGACTCTCCATTATGGAGAATGGAGATCAACCTGTCTTCAATTCTTGCGCTTCGCTTCCTTTTGCTTCCAAGAACCTCCTTACGACTGTTCATACATTTTTTCTATTCCTTGATTTTCATGTCTCCACTTCTTTTAAAAATCGGTATGGACAATTGAGATTCATAGGATGACCTGGCCGTATGCTTAAAACATCAAGGCGACCACTCTGATACATCAGATGAGGCACACAATCATTCGGAATTTCCTGTTGAAAAACATATAGCAATAACTTTGTAGTTAGCAATGTAGTTAAGTTTTAAAAGAATTTATGCAAAAGATGCACGGATGTGGTAATACTAAAAAATCTTACCATAGCATCTCCATGGATGTTACCGTAGTTCAACACGTGCACTAGTGGCACGTATTGACCATAATGTGGAGGAGTTTTACAATAGATACTGTAATTCTCAAGATCAGTACAAAATGCGACCAGATGATTTTTCTCCTTATAAGTTAACTCAGAGCATCGGTGTAGTAGGTTCTGTCTACCATGTTCCACACATTGTTTAAACAATCAAAATAAGCCGTCAATGAAAATAACCTGTCAACTATTTTGAAATGAACAATA
Source organism: Aegilops tauschii subsp. strangulata (assembly GCF_002575655.3). Lineage (NCBI taxonomy): Eukaryota > Viridiplantae > Streptophyta > Magnoliopsida > Poales > Poaceae > Aegilops > Aegilops tauschii. The sequence goes on along the minus strand of NW_027332465.1, from coordinate 455,358 downwards.
TAAATTAGTTAATAACTATGTTTGAGAAACTCACATAGCGATAGAATTGGAGGCGTATCAACAAGGACCCAAATGTCCATATTGTCTTGGTCGATGTTGATACGTCTCCGTCGTATCTATAATTTTTGATTGTTCCATGCCAATATTATTCAACTTTCATACACTTTTGGCAACTTTTTGTACTATTTTTAGTACTAACATATTGATCCAATGCCCAGTGCCAGTTCCTGTTTGTTGCATATTTTTTGTTTCGCAGAAACCCCATATCAAACGGAATCCAAACGGGATAAAAACGGACGGAGAATATTTTTGGAATATTTGGAGAATATGGGAAGAAGAATCAACGCGAGACGGTGCCCGAGGTGGCCATGAGGCAAGGGGCGCGCCCCTGACCCTCGTGGGCCACCCGTAAGGCGATTGCTGCTCTTCTTCGGCCGCAAGAAAGCTAATTTTCAGAAAAAAATCTCGGCGAAGGTTTCAATCCAATCGGAGTTACGGATCTCCATATATATACGAAACGGTGAAAGGGCAGAATACCGGAACGCAGAAACTGAGAGAGACAGAGAGACATATCCAATCTTGGTGGGGCTCTCGCCACTCCCATGCCATGGAGGCCAAGGACCAGAGGGGAAACCCTTCTCCCATCTAGGGAGGAGGTCAAGGAAGAAGAAGAAGAAGGGGACCCCTCTCCCCCTCTCTTCCGATGGCACCGGAACGCTGCCGTGGCCATCATCATCATCACCGCGATCTTCACCAACACCTCCGCCATCTTCACCAACATCTCCATCACCTTCCCCCCTCTATCTACAGCGGTCCACTCTCCCGCAGCCCGCTGTACCCTCTACTTGAACATGGTGCTTTATGCTTCATATTGTTATCCAACGATGTGTTGCCATCCTATGATGTCTGAGTAGATTTTCGTTGTCCTATCGGTGGTTGATGAATTGCTATGATTGATTTAATTTGCTTGTGGTTATGTTGCTGTTCTTTGGTGCCCATCATATGAGCGCGCACGTGGATCACACTATAGGGTTAGTTGTATGTTGATAGGACTATGTATTGGAGGGCAAGAGTGACAGAAGCTTCAACCTAGCATAGAAATTGATGCATACGGGATTGAAGGGGGACCATTATATCTTAATGCTATGGTTGGGTTTTACCTTAATGAACGTTAGTAGTTGCGGACGGTTGCTAATAGTTCCAATCATAAGTGCATAGAATTCCAAGTCAGGGATGACATGCTAGCAGTGGCCTCTCCCACATAAAACTTGCTATCGGTCTAGTAAAGTAGTCAATTGCTTAGGGACAATTTCACAACTCCTACCACCACTTATCCACACTCGCTATACTAACTTTATTGCTTCTTTACCTAAACAGCCCCTAGTTTTTGTTCACGTGCTCTTTATTATCTTGCAAACCTATCCAACAACACCTACAAAGTACTTCTAGTTTCATACTTGTTCTAGGTAAAGCGAACGTCAAGCGTGCGTAGAGTTGTATCGGTGGTCGACAGAACTTGAGGAAATATTTGTTCTACCTGTAGCTCCTCGTTGGGTTCGACACTCTTACTTATCGAAAGAGGCTACAATTGATCCACTATACTTGTGGATTATCAAGACCTTTTTCTGGCGCCGTTGCCGGGGAGTTATAGCATGGGGTGAATATTCTCGTGTGTGCTTGTTTGCTTTATCACTAAGTAATTTTTATTTGCGGTTCTAAGTTGTTCTCTATCTTTAGTTATGGATATGGAACACGAAATACCAAAAAAAATTAGGTGTACTTGCTACTCATGGAGATGGGGAACCTCCTAAAACCCTCGATGATCATTATGTGAAAAATATTATGTACCACTTTGATAATCCTGAGAAAACCTCATTCAATTATGTAATGGGAGACACGTTGGACCAACGTGAATACTTTAGGGATTATCGCTTGACTCAAAAAGGGAAACTATTATGGGATCAAATTTATATGTTGAAGTGGTATGCTCGGCAAGTATGCTTGAGATATGATTATACTTGTTGCTCTAGGATGAAGGCTCCACACCTTCCCTTTTCATGCAAATTTAATGATAATGAAACCTTGGCTTCTTATGCTAGAGGTATATATGATTACTATGATGTGGAACAAATAGAAGAATTTGTTGCTTTTATGGGTGCTTATGAAATTGAATCTATGTTCAAAGAGTTTGAAAATCTTTATGATGCTGTTTATAGACCTGAAAATTTAGCTATCCTTAAATATTGCTATGCCAATTATGAATTCAATTCCGATATTGATGCATTTATTGAGAAAGTCTCCGCTGTCCAAGAAGAGACTAATATTTTGCAGGAATCTATGGAAGAAGAAATTGATGAAACTGTGAGCTCATTGGATGAAAAAGATGATGAGGAGAGCGAAGAACAAAAGGAGGAAGAGCGGATTAGCTACCCGTGCCCACCTTCTAATGAGAGTAACTCTTCAATTCATACATTGTTTAATTTCCCTTCGTGTTTACCGAAGGATGATTGCTATGATGATTGTTATGATCCCGTTGATTCTTTTGAAATATCCCTTTTTGATGATGCTTGCTATGCTTGTGGCCAAGATGCCAATATGAATTATGCTTATGGAGATGAACTTGCTATAGTTCCTTATGTTAAACATGAAATTGTTGCTATTGCACCCACGCATGATAGTCCTATTATCTTTTTGAATTCTCCCGACTACACTATATCGGAGAAGTTTGCCCTTATTAAGGATTATATTGATGGGTTGCCTTTTACCGTTGCACATGATGATTTTGATGAATATAATATGCATGTGCTTGCTGCCCCTACTTGCAATTATTATGAGAGAGGAACTACATCTCCGCCTCTCTATGTTTCCCACATGATAAAATTGCAAGAAACTGTTTATACTATGCATTGGCCTTTACTATGTGTGCATGAATTGTTCTTTTATGACATGCCGATGCATAGGAAGAGAGTTAGACTTCGTCATTGCTTGATATATGTTGCTTTGTGCTCACTACTAAATGCCAAATCATTGTTAATTAAAATTGGCTTTGATATACCTTGGGATCCGGGTGGATCCATTACTTGAGTACTATATGCCTAGCTTAATGGCTTTAAAGAAAGCGCTGCCAGGGAGACAACCCGGAAGTTTTAGAGAGTCATTTATTTCTGTTGAGTGCTTTTATATTGTTTAAAAACAAAAAAATAAATAGGGGAACCCAAAACTTTTCAAAAAGAAAAGTGAAAGTGAGATAGACGAGCATTGTGAAAGTGGGGGACGTCCTTGAACTTTGTTCATGCCCATGGAAACTTTGTGAATCTTAATTACAGAAACTTTTCAACAAAAATAATTATCCCCTTGTACAATTCCATTGTATTATAAAAATAATGTGCCAATTTTTGCCTTTAGGATGTTTACAATGCTTGTTGGTTTGTGCGGTGCAGGGCAGAAACTTTGGCTGTAGTGCGCGATTTTACATTTTTTACTGGAGCGTCAAATGGTTGTGAAACTTTTTGCACTGTCTTTCTATACAAATATTTTATTTTTCCTAATTTTGGCAGAATTTTTCAAGTATCAGAAGTATGGTGAATGTTCAGATTATTACAGACTGTTCTGTTTTTGATGCATAGTTTGCTTGTTTTGATGAAACTATCAATTCCTATCAGTGGATTAATCCATGGAAAAGCTATATTACAGTAGAAACAATGCAAAAAAATAATATGAATTGGTTTGAAACAGTACTTAGAGTAGTGATTTGCTTTATTATACTAACGGATCTTACCGAGTTTTCTGTTGAAGTTTTGTGTGGATGAAGTGTTCGATGATCGAGAAGGTCTCGATGTGAGGAGAAGAAGGAGAGGCAAGAGCTCAAGCTTGGGGGTTCCCAAGGAACCCCAAGTAAATATTCAAGGAGACACAAGCGTCTAAGCTTGGGGATGCCCCGGAAGGCATCTCCTCTTTCTTCAACAAGTATCGGTATGTTTTCGGATTCGGTTCGTTCATGCGATATGTGCAATCTTGGAGCGTCTTTTGCATTTAGTTTTCACTTTTTTTTAATGCACCATGCTGGTATGAGATAGTCCTTGGTTGATTTATAGAATGCTCATTGCACTTCACTTATATCTTTTGAGTACGGCTTTATAGAATGCTTCATGTGCTTCACTTATATCATTTGAAGTTTGGATTGCCTGTTTCCCTTTACATAGAAAACCGCCATTTGTAGAATGCTATTTTGCTTCACTTATATTTGTTAGAGCGTGGGCATATCTTTTGTAGAAAGAATTAAACTCTCTTGCTTCACTTATATCTATTTAGAGAGATGACAGGAGCTGGTCATTCACATGGTTAGTCATAAAATCCTACATAAAACTTGTAGATCACTGAATATGATATGTTTGATTCCTTGCAATAGTTTTGTGATATAAAGGTGGTGATATTAGAGTCGTGCTAGCTGAGTAATTGTGAAATTGAGAAATACTTGTGTTGAGGTTTGCAAGTCCCGTAGCATGCACGTATGGTGAACCGTTATGTAACGAAGTCGGAGCATGAGGTGTTCTTTGATTGCTTTCCTTATGAGTGGCGGTCGGGGACGAGCGATGGTCTTTTCCTACCAATCTATCCCCCTAGGGGCATGCGTAGTAGTACTTTGCTTCGAGGGCTAATAAACTTTTGCAATAAGTATATGAGTCCTTTATGACTAATGTGAGTCCATGGATTATACGCACTCTCACCCTTCCATCATTGCTAGCCTCTTCGGTACCGTGCATTGCCCTTTCTCACCTCGAGAGTTGGTGCAAACTTCGCCGGTGCATCCAAACCCCGTGATATGATACGCTCTGTCACACATAAGCCTCCTTATATCTTCCTCAAAACAGCCACCATACCTACCTATCATGGCATTTCCATAGCCATTCCGAGATATATTGCCATGCAACTTCCATCATCATCATATACATGACTTGAGCATTTATTGTCATATTGCTTTGCATGATCGTAAGATAGCTAGCATGATGTTTTCATGGCTTGCCCGTTTTTTGATGTCATTGCTACGCTAGATCATTGCACATCCCGGTACACCGCCGGAGGCATTCATATAGAGTCATATCTTTGTTCTAGTATCGAGTTGTAATATTGAGTTGTAAGTAAATAAAAGTGTGATGATCATCATTATTAGAGCATTGCCCCAGTGAGGAAAGGATGATGGAGACTATGATTCCCCCACAAGTCGGGATGAGACTCCGGACTTTAAAAATAAATAAAAGAGGCCAAAGAAGCCCAAATAAAAAAAAGAGGCCAAAGAAGCCCACCAAAAAAAAGAAAAAAGAAGAAGAAAAAAAAACAAAAAAAAGAGAGAAAAAGAGATAAGGGGAAATGTTACTATCCTTTTACCACACTTGTGCTTCAGAGTAGCACCATGTTCTTCATACAGAGAGTCTCTTGAGTTATCACTTTCATATACTAGTGGGAATTGTTATTATAGAACTTGGCTTGTATATTCCGATGATGAGCTTCCTCAAATGCCCGAGGTCTTCATGAGCAAGCAAGTTGGATGCACACCCACTAAGTTTCAGTTTGAGCTTTCATACACTTATAGCTCTAGTGCATTCGTTGCATGGCAATACCTACTCCTCACATTGACATCAATTGATGGGCATCTCCATAGCCCGTTGATTAGCCGCGTCGATGTGAGACTTTCTCCTTTTTTGTCTTCTCCACATAACCCCCATCATATTATTCTATTCCACCTATAGTGCTATGTCCATGGCTTGCGCTCATGTATTGCGTGAGGGTTGAAAAAGCTGAAGCGCGTTAAAAAGTATGAACCAATTGCTCGACTTGTCATCGGGGTTGTGCATGATTTGAATGCTTTGTGTGGTGAAGATGGAGCATAGCCAGACTATATGATTTTGTAGGGATGAGCTTTCTTTGTCTATGTTATTTCGATAAGGCATAATTGCTTGGTTAGTATGCTTGAAGTATTATTGTTTTTATGTCAAAAGATAGACTATTGCTTTGAATCACTCGTGTCTTAATATTCATGCCATGATTAGATTATGTGATAAGATTATGCTAGGTAGCATTCCACATCTAAAATTATCTTTTTTATCATTTACCTACTCGAGGACGAGCAGGAATTAAGCTTGGGGATGCTGATACGTCTCCGTCGTATCTATAATTTTTGATTGTTCCATGCCAATATTATTCAACTTCCATACACTTTTGGCAACTTTTTATACTATTTTTGGGACTAACATATTGATCCAGTGCCCAGTGCCAGTTCCTGTTTGTTGCATGTTTTTTGTTTCAAAGAAACCCCATATCAAACGGAATCCAAACGGGATAAAAACGGACGGAGAATATTTTTGAAATATTTGGAGAATATGGGAAGAAGAATCAACGCGAGACGGTGCCCAAGGTGGCCACGAGGCAGGGGGCGCGCCCCTGACCCTCGTGGGCCACCCGTAAGGCGGTTGCTGCTCTTCTTCGGCCGCAAGAAAGCTAATTTTCAGAAGAAAAAAATCTCGGCGAAGGTTTCAATCCAATCGGAGTTACGGATCTCCATATATATACGAAATGGTGAAAGGGCAGAATACCGGAACGCAGAAACAGAGAGAGACAGAGAGACAGATCCAATCTTGGAGGGGCTCTCGCCCCTCCCATGCCATGGAGGCCAAGGACCAGAGGGGAAACCCTTCTCCCATCTAGGGAGGAGGTCAAGGAAGAAGAAGAAGAAGAAGGGGACCCCTCTCCCCTCTCTTCCGGTGGCGCCGGAACGCTGCCGTGGCCATCATCATCATCACCGCGATCTTCACCAACACCTCCGCCATCTTCACCAACATCTCCATCACCTTCCCCCCTCTATCTACAGCGGTCCGCTCTCCCGCAACCCGCTGTACCCTCTACTTGAACATGGTGCTTTATGCTTCATATTGTTATCCAACGATGTGTTGCCATCCTATGATGTCTGAGTAGATTTTCGTTGTCCTATCGGTGGTTGATGAATTGCTATGATTGATTTAATTTGCTTGTGGTTATGTTGCTGTTCTTTGGTGCCCATCATATGAGCGCGCGCGTGGATCACACCATAGGGTTAGTTGTATGTTGATAGGACTATGTATTGGAGGGCAAGAGTGACAGAAGCTTCAACCTAGCATAGAAATTGATGCATACGGGATGGAAGGGGGACCATTATATCTTAATGCTATGGTGGGGTTTTACCTTAATGAACGTTAGTAGTTGCGGACGCTTGCTAATAGTTCCAATCATAAGTGCATAGAATTCCAAGTCAGGGATGACATGCTAGCAGTGGCCTCTCCCACATAAAACTTGCTATCGGTCTAGTAAAGTAGTCAATTGCTTAGGGACAATTTTCACAACTCCTACCACCACTTTTCCACACTCGCTATACTAAGTTTATTGCTTCTTTACCTAAACAGCCCCTAGTTTTTGTTCACGTGCTCTTTATTATCTTGTAAACCTATCCAACAACACCTACAAAGTACTTCTAGTTTCATACTTGTTCTAGGTAAAGCGAACGTCAAGCGTGCGTAGAGTTGTATCGGTGGTCGATATAACTTGAGGGAATATTTGTTCTACCTGTAGCTCCTCGTTGGGTTTGACACTCTTACTTATCGAAAGAGGCTACAATTGACCACCTATACTTGTGGATTATCAGATGTCAGGATCACCAAGATCTATGGTGACAAGCATACCCTCATCAAAATCATACATCTTGCAAAGTGCTTCCCAATTTTTGCAACCAAAATGGGTTACACTCTCAAAATTATACAGATTTACTTCAAAATCCATATCATGATGGGTCCTTAGGTGAATTTTCTTTGTTTCCATACTTTCATGGTGTTCAAAACCCATCCTCTCCAAGACATAGCGTCTTGCATGGCATGGGATAAGCTAGTCGAATTGTAAAAGATGAAAATTACACGTTGAAATAATTAAAGTCATGCTTAATTACGAAAAAAACACTTGTCGTCGTTGCGTACCGTTTCAACATCGAAGGTCTCCTCTAGCTTAATGCTGAAGCGCTGATCTTCGTCCAGGTGAGGCCTGTCGCACAGACCTCGGTCGTCGTGGCACCAGTCGCACTCCCCCGGGAGACTTTCGTCGCCCGAGTACGACATTTCCTATGTTCATAATTCAAATATTAAACTTGTACAATTAAATATATGTACTAAAAAACCTAAATTAGATCATTATTATTCATCACGGGTTGACTATCGGTCTGTCGAGTCTTTTCTTGAAAACTCTCAGCTCACGTGGTGTACATATTCGACCGTCGGTGATGGTAGCTCTTCCTTTCATTCCCGAGTGCATTACACCAAGTTGTCTAGCACACGGGAATGAAGGAGAAGCAACCCCCACGACAACAGTCGGGATTCTTCGTCCTCTCATATATATATGGTGGAGACTCTCCCTCACTGATTCCTCTCTGACATTTGCGACCGTCGGTGATGGTAGCTCCTCCTTTTGTTCCCGAGTGCGTTACACCAAATTGTCTAGGACACGGGAATGAAGGAGAAGCTACCCCTACGACAACAGTCGGGATTCTTCGTCCTCTCATATATGGTGGAAACTCGACAGACTTAAAGTCAACCCGAAATATCGTTTAATTATCTTTCTAAAAAAGGACATATCGAGCGCCTGAAATTTGCCGGAACGGAAATATACATGTTTTTATCTACATCGTATGAGCATTCAAACTTGATGGCCATTACATTTCAATGGTTGAAAATATGAGCAAAAACATTTCAAATATCTTATAGGACTCATATTGACATGGAGATTTGGCTGGTCTCACCTCGAGGTCTGAGGGGGGGTCGGTGATGGGGACGACGGCGGGGATGATGGAGGGGGCTCCTGGATTTCTGCAAAAACAAAAACCCTATAAGATATCAACTAATAAAATGCATACGCCTTGCATAGTGCTCTCCAATTTTAGCATTCAAAGTAGGAGTAGTTTTCCAATTTGAGCATTCAATAAGCAAAACCAAATCGTAAAATAAAGTAGTATTCAAATTAGCATGCATTCAATTATAAGCAAAGCTACATCATCTCTTGCGTCCGTAGATCGTCGAATATTATCACTAATACACCTCAAATACTATCATACATATAGCATCGCTAATACAGCTAGAACCGTAGCGCCCGATGGGTATCGGCGCGGGCGGTGGACACCCAAAGAGAAGGAACCATCACAGGATCATAGCTCCAGTGAGATCCCTGAAGAACCTACCAGGTATTGTCGAACCTGCCCTCCAACGCAACCATGTAGCGATGGACGTGCTCGTCCTCCTCGCTGACACGGTGACGTACCACCTCCGCGGTGTCCGGAAGCCTCGGCACCGTCACTGGCCCATGCGACTGCCACCTAACAAGGATCGGGTCCACGACGGGCTGGCTCTTCACCAACCTACGCCCCAGGAAGGTAGCACCTCCCAATACCAGCCCGACGGAGCCCAGTCCCGGACATGGCCCCTCTGATCAAGCAGGCCTCCTCCGCCGAGTCGACGACGAGGATGCGGGATAGGCATCGTCGACGTCGATGCGGGAATAACTGCTTGAACTAAAAAAATAAACTAGTTCTATTAATTTTCTTGCTAAAATTAAACTACTTCTATAGTAAAATAAAGTAGTTTTATTAAATCAACTAGTTCAACTACTAAGCACTTACTATAAATAAAATAAAGTAGTACTTACTAAAAATAAACTACTTCTATAGTAAAATAAAGTAGTTTTATTAAATAAACTAGTTCAACTACTAAGCACCTACTATAAATAAAATAAAGTAGTACTTACTGAAAATAAACTAGTTTAACTAGTTATATTATTTTTCTAACTAATTATATTAAACACTTTCTAAGTAGTACTTACTAAAAGTTATCGGGGAGGGGGGGTATATCGACAACGACATACCCGATAAAAATAAGAAGAGGAAGAAGAAGAAGAAAAAAGAGGAGAAGAAGAAAGGAATAGAGGAGGAGATCGAAAGAAAAAAAAGAAAAAAAAAGAAAGGAATAGAGGAGAAGAAGAAGAAATAGAATAATATGTTATTCTACTTCTTCTTCTTCTCCTCTATTCCTTCTTCTTCTCCTCTTTTTTTCTTCTTCTTTTTCATCATCTTATTTATTTCTCCTCTTCTTCCTCTCTTCTTCTTCTTCTTCTTCTTCTTCTTCTTCTTCTTCTTCTTCTTCTTCTTCTTCTCCTTCTTCCTCTTCTTATTTTCCTTTTTCCTCTCCTGCTTTTTCCTCTAAATATGAACATATACATAAATGACTTTGATCATACACAATTTTCCTATACATACACAATATGAACATATACATAAATTGACAAAGAAAATTATATGAACAGAAAAAATCATAAAAATTCTATGAACAAAATTACAACAGAAAAGAATCATAAAAATTCTATGAAAAAAATTGACATATTCTTTGCATATGAACATACAAACATTTGCATATTCAACAATAATATCATCAAAAAAATCTATGAACAGAAAAAAATTCTAACTTTTGTATATTCTTTTATGAACAAATTACAACAACTAAACATCTAAATTAATACAACTACACATCTAAATTAATACAACTACACATCTAAACTTAATTAGCTAGAAAATGCATATGCAGATAGGGCGCCCGACGACGAGGAGAATGAGCTCACTGCAGGGGGCGGCGATGAGGAGGCAGGGCATGGGGACGGCGACGACGACGAGGAAGCAGGGCACGGTGACGGCGACGGTGGCGTAGGGGCGCGGCGACGGGCGATGAGAGGAGGCAGGGCCGGTGGCGTCGGGGCAGGGGTGGCGCGGGGCGGCGCGGGACGGCGTCGGAGGCAGGGCGACGACGGCGACGGCGAGGCAGAGGGGCAGCCTGGCGGCGTCGTCGGGGCGGGATCGAAGAACTGAACGAAAATTTTCACAAGTGCTGATTATATAGACGGAGCATTGGTCCCAGTTCGTGCCACCAACAGGGACCAATGCCCCCTTTAGTCCCGGTTGGTGCCACCAACCGGTACCAAAGGTCTCTTTTCAGCAGCCCAAAGGGCGGGAAGCAGAGACCTTTGGTCCCGGTTGGTGGCACCAACCGAGACTAAAGGGTGGCACTGGTACCGGTTGGTGCCACGAACCGGGACCGAAGGTGGGCATTGGTCCCGGTTCGAGCCACCAACCGGGACCAATAGCCTGTGCCTGGCACAGCCGCGGTGGATGTTTAGTTCCACCTCGCTAGCTGAGGGGCTTCCGCACCAGTTTATAAGCGCGGTTGTGCCTCCCCTTTCGAACTCCTCTGAACTGCAGGCTTACAGGCCTAAACACACTGTATCTGCCTGTGGGCCTACTCGGCCTTCCGCGGGCCTGAGTCCTGACCCATGCTGGGTTTCTAGTCGTATTCAGGCCATGGTGGCCCAGTAGGTGGCATTTTTTATATTTTTTTCCAGTGTTTTTGTTTTATTTGTTGCTTTATTTTTTTTGTTTCTACTTACAACAAAATACTTACTGTTGCTATTTTTATTTATTTTATTAAGGTTTATTTATTTTATTTTATTATAGTTTATTTTATTTTATTTTATTTTATTTCTACTTATTTATTTTATAAAACTTTATTTTATTTTATTTTGTTTCTACATATTTATTTTATTTTATTTTATTTTGTTTGTACTTATTTATAAAAGTTTATTTTGTTTATACTTATTTATTTTATTTTCTTTTTTGCTTTTTGTATTTATTTATTGAAAATTCTTTTTGCTTTTAATGTTTCAAACAGAAAATACTTTGATAATTTTAGTTGCATAAATTCTATATAATTTTAGTTTCAATAATACTAGAGGTTTATAAAAGCTTTTTAGTTGATTCCTTTAGTACCGGTTCTAAGGCTGTTACAAAGGCATTTCATTTGGTACCGGTTCTAAGGCTGGGGCCCCACGAGCACCTTTAGTACCGGTTCGTGGCATGAACCGGTAAAAGAGTTTTTTAGTTGATTCTTTCTGCAGCTGTTTTTTAGTCCCACCTCGCCAAGCGAGAGGCACTCGCAGCGGTTTATAAGCCCTGAGTGCAGAGACGATGAAGGAGAGGCGCAATGCTCACCTGCACGTTGCTTAGCTTCAGGCCTTGAGTAAGTGGTGTAGACTGCACGGAGCTATTAGGGTTTCGGACGAAAACTACACATAGCTCCGTGTAGTCTACACTATTTCCTCAAGGCCTGAAGCTAAGCAACGTGCAGGTGAGCATTGCGCCTCTCTTTTATTTTTAATAACTTATTAAAACTCCGGACTTCTTGTGTGTTCAAAATGCAACATTCAAAGCCACATCATCAATTTTCAACCCTTTCTGACTTCATTTGTTATTTTTCATCTATTTATTGATTTTTTGAGCTATAAGACCCTGAAATTGAAAAACATTTCAAATGAACTACGAAAAGGTTGAAAGTTGGCATGGTATCATCATTTCACCCACATAGCATGTGCTGAAAAGTTGAGAGGGTTACGGCAAAAACTGGATGCACTTCGTGTACAAAACGGACAATCTGTTTCGAGATATCAGGGTTTCATACGGAAACTCGTCTGTTACAACAGGCATTTCAAATGAACTACGAAAAGGTTGAAAGTTGGCATGGTATCATCATAATAGTTGTGGAGAGAAAGTCTTCACTTTTTCTTCGCTTGTGTCCTTTGCTTATTGCGCCGTAACCATGGATAATCTTCATCGTTTATCAGGATGCTTGGGTCAGCCTTAACTTTGAAGGGAGGAATTTCATGAAACTTTTCATAATCTCCAGACATGTCTGTCTTGCCCTCCACTCCCACGATGTCCCTTTTTCCTGAAAGAACTATGTGGCGCTTTGGCTCATCGTATGATGTATTCACTTCCTTATCTTTTCTTTTTCTCGGTTTGGTAGACATGTCCTTCACATAGATAATCTGTGCCACATCATTGGCTAGGACGGTTCGTCAGTGTACCCAAGATTGTTCAGATCCACTGTTGTCATTCCGTACTGTGGGTCTACCTGTACCCCGCCTCCTGACAGATTGACCCATTTGCACTTAAACAAAGGGACCTTAAAATCATGTCCGTAGTCAAGTTCCCATATGTCCACTATGTAACCATAATATGTGTCCTTTCCCCTCTGTTGCTGCATCAAAGCGGACACCGCTGTTTTGGTTGGTGCTCTTTTGATCTTGGGCGATCGTGTAAAATGTATTCCCATTTATCTCGTATCCTTTGTAAGTCAATACAGTCGAAGATGGTCCCCTGGACAACGAGTACAGCTCATCACAAACAGTGTTGTCACCTCTGAGACGTGTTTCCAACCAACTGCTGAAAGTCCTAATGTGTTCACATGTAATCCAGTCGTCACACTGCTCCGGGTGTTTGGAGCGCAGACTGTTCTTGTGTTTATCGACATACGGGGTCACCAAGGTAGTGTTCGGTAGAACTGTGTAGTGTGCTTGAGACCAAGAATGCCCGTCCCTGCATATTATTGAGTCCCCTCCAAGCGTGCCTTTTCCAGTCAGTCTCCCCTCATACTGCGATTTAGGGAGACCTATCTTCTTAAGGCCAGGAATGAAGTCAACACAAAACCCAATGACATCCTTTGTTTGATGGCCCATGGAGATGCTTCCTTCTGGCCTAGCGCGGTTACGGACATATTTCTTTAGGACTCCCATGAACCTCTCAAAGGGGAACATATTGTGTAGAAATACGGGGCCCAGAATGACAATCTCGTCGACTAGATGAACTAGGACATGCGTCATGATATTGAAGAAGGATGGTGGGAACACCAGCTCGAAACTGACAAGACATTGCGCCACATCACTCCTTAGCCTTGGTATGATTTCTGGACCGATCACCTACTGAGAGATTGCATTGAGGAATGCACATAGCTTCACAATGGCTAATCGGACGTTTTCCGGTAGAAGCCTCAATGCAACCGGAAGCAGTTGCGTCATAATCACGTGGCAGTCATGAGACTTTAGGTTCTGGAACTTTTTCTCTGGCATATTTATTATTCCCTTTATATTCGACGAGAAGCCAGTCGGGACCTTCATACTGAGCAGGAATTCAAAGAAGATTTCCTTCTTCTTTGGTAAGAGTGTAGCTGGCAGGACCTTCATACTGCTTTGGAGGCATGCCGTCTTTTTTGTGCAAACGTTGCAGGTCCTCCCGTGCCTCAGGTGTATCTTTTGTATTCCCATACACGCCCAAGAAGCCTAGCAGGTTCACGCAAAGGTTCTTCGTCATGTGCATCACGTCGATTGAAGAGCGTACCTCTAGGTCTTTCCAGTAGGGTAGGTCCCAAAATATAGATTTCTTCTTCCACATGGGTGCGCGTCCCTCAGCGTCATTTGGAACAGCTAGTCCGCCGGGACCCTTTCCAAAGATTACGTGTAAATCATTGACCATAGCAAGTACGTGATCACCGGTACGCATTGCGGGCTTCTTCCGGTGATCTGCCTCGCCTTTGAAATGTTTGCCTCTCTTTCGACATTGATGGTTGGTCGGAAGAAATCGACGATGGCCCAGGTACACATTCTTCCTGCATTTGTCCAGGTATATATTTTCGGTGTCAGCTAAACAGTGCGTGCATGCGTGGTATCCATTGTTTGTCTGTACTAAAAGGTTACTGAGAGCGGGCCAATCGTTGATGGTTACAAACAGCAACGCGTGCAGGTTAAATTCCTCCTGTTTGCGCTCATCCCACACACGTACACCGTTTCCATTCCACAGCTGTAAAAGTTCTTCAACTAATGGCCTTAGGTACACATCAATGTCGTTGCCGGGTTGCTTAGGGCCTTGGATGAGAACTGGCATCATAATGAACTTCCGCTTCATGCACATCCAAGGAGGAAGGTTATACATACATAGAGTCACGGGCCAGGTGCTGTGATTGCTGCTCTGCTCCCCGAAAGGATTAATGCCATCCGCGCTTAAACCAAACCATACATTCGTTGGGTCACCTGCAAACTCAGCCCAGTACTTTCTCTCGATTTTTCTCCACTGCGACCCGTCAGCGGGTGCTCTCAACTTGCCGTCTTTCTTACGGCCCTCTCTGTGCCATCGCATCAACTTGGCATGCTCTTCGTTTCTGAACAGATGTTTCAACCGTGGTATTATAGGAGCATACCACATCACCTTCGCAGGAATCCTCTTCCTGGGGGGCTCGTCGTCAACATCACCAGGGTCATCTCGTCTGATCTTATACCGCAATGCACCCCATACCGGGCATGCGTTCAAATCCTCGTACGCACCATGGTAGAGGATGCAGTCATTAGGGCATGCATGTATCTTCTGCACCTCCAATCCTAGAGGGCATATGACCTTCTTTGTTGCGTACGTACTGTCGGGCAATTCGTTATCCTTTGGAAGCTTCTTCAATATTTTCAGTAGCTTCTCAAATCCTTTGTCAGGCACAACATGCTCTGCCTTCCACTGCAGCAATTCCAGTACGGTATCGAGCTTTGTGTTGCCATCTTCGCAATTGGGGTACAACCCTTTATTGTGATCCTCTAACATGCTATCGAACTTCAGCTTCTCCTTTTGACTTTCGCACTGTGTCCTTGCATCAACAATGACCCGGCGGAGATCATCATCATCGGGCACATCGTCTGGTTCCTGATCTTGATCTTCAGCAGCTTCCCCCATTGCAGCATCACCGTATTCAGGGGGCACATAGTTGTCATCGCCCTCTTCTTCTTCGATGTCTTCCATCATAACCCCTATTTCTCCGTGCCTCGTCCAAACATTATAGTGTGGCATGAAGCCCTTATAAAGCAGGTGGGTGTGAAGGATTTTCCGGTCAGAGTAAGACTTCGTATTCCCACAACTAGGGCATGGACAACACATAAAACCATTCTGCTTGTTTGCCTCAGCCACTTCGAGAAAATTATGCACGCCCTTAACGTACTCGGAGGTGTGTCTGTCACCATACATCCATTGCCGGTTCATCTGCGTGCATTATATATAATTAGACAAGTATCTATCTAAAGTAAGAATTCTTTTCTTTCAAAAAGAAGATAAGAACAAGAGGCTCACCACGGTGGTGCCGGCGACGAGATCGGCGCGGGCGATCGACGGCGGTGAAGATGGGGACATGACGTGACGGACCGCTAAACCTATGCAAATCTCGGGGAAAATGGAGCTTGGAGGTCGAGCTTCGAGAGGAGAAAGCTTAACTAGTGTGGCTCGGGCATTTCATCGAACACCTCATGTGTATAGGAGGTGATCTAGAGCACCCAAATGCCCTCGCCTCGCCGGCCAGAAAAAACAGAGCACTGTGGAGTGCTCTGCTGCGGCGACGGGGTATATATAGGCAACTCATTTGTCCCGGTTCGTGGATGGAACCGGGACTAAAGCCCCACCTTCTATCCCGGTTCGAGCCACGAACCGGGACAAATGTATGTGGGCCAGGAGCGAGGCCTATTGGTCCCGGTTCGTGCCAGGAACCGGGACAAATGGGTCCAGACGAACCGGGACCAATGCCCATGAGGCCCCGGCCGGCCCCCTGGGCTCACGAACCGGGATGTATGCCCCCATGGGTCCCCGTTCGTGACTGAACCGGGACTAATGGGCTGGCCAGGCCCCAACCAAAGCCCCGTTTTCTACTAGTGGAAGCGGCATATGCTAATGATTCGGCGACAAGTTCCTTTTAACATTATGCATGGTCTAGAATTTTCTATATAGATAATCATGAACCACAAACTGCTATCAAGATATTTATTACATCATGCACTTTAGAGATCTCTAACAAGACATTCAAGGAGACAACACAAAATTATATACACTACATTCATCTCCAAATACATGCCATCTTGCCTTTTTTGTTTTTCCTCACATTTAGTGTTTGGTTTAAATGTCATTTTAAGGCATCATATAGAAAATAAAAGAACTAAAGAAAAATCTGTTACAAAAATATGATCTAAGTTTATCACAAAGAAGGTGTATTTTCAATGATAGAAACTAGAACAGTATCATTAAAACTATATTAGTAATATTTAGCAACAATATGAAGTGACTAATTATGCTAAATAATACAAATGAGCTATAAATAAACATAAATGTTTAGTATAAAACCTAGTACACTAATAATTTTTTCAAAATATCTGAGATAAAATACACTGGAATTAACGGGTAAATTACACTTAAAAAGTTTGTAATGCTGGGTAAACTACACTGTAATTACAATCAAATAACAATGTAAAAATTCACTCAATTACACTATAAATTTGGGACAAATTATACTGTCAGACTGCGACAAATTACACTGCAATACCGAGATAAAATTACACTGTAAGTCTGGGTAAATTACACTTAAAAGTCTGTAATGATGGGATAAACTACACTAAGTGAATTTACACTATAAGACAATCACACTGTAAAACTGGGAGAAATTACACTGTAAGGCTATGGCAATTTACACTACAATACTAAGATTACACTGTAAGTCTAGGACAAATTACACTGTAAGTCTGACATAAATTACAGTGTAAAATAACACTGAATATCCAATCAAAACATCTGCCAACACTAAAAGGCTGAGACAAAATTACACTGAAATTAAACTCAAAAATCATGCCTGCTAGAAGTAAACAATCATGGTACAAGCGGAACTAAACACCTACAGCTTGCAACAACAAAATCAGGAGGCAAATTCATGCACTACAAAAAGCTTGACATGAGCAGGAAAAACACATGAGCATCAGATAGCATCAGGACATGAGCAGGAAAAAGCTAGGCATCTACACAAGCCTCACCTATAGGAACATGAGCAGAACATCTACAGGAACATGAGCATCAGGTAGCATCAGGAGATGAGCAGGAAAAAGCTAGGCATCTACACAAACCTCACCTACAAGAACATGAGCAGTATATCTACAGAAATCCCGAACGGTACATCTACAGAACACAGCACCTACAGGTACATCTGCACAAATCCGCCACACTACATCTACAGAATCCCACACGCTACATCTACACAGACAATGGGAAAACAACCGCTACATCTGCAAACTACAACAGGAGAGCGCGGGGGACGACCACAACAACCAGAAGACCTAGCAATCACACCTACAAGCGGCTGCACCAGATTGCGCGAGAGGGCGACATGAACTGACCTAGATCTGGAACCAACATAAGAAGAACAACACACACGCGCGCGAGAGAGAGGAACAACCAACCGCGCCACTGGAGAGCGAGGAGAAAGGAAAGAGAAATCAAGCTCGAGCGATGGAAAATCTCGATATCGCCATGGACAGGGAGAATCGCCTCCTCTGCTCCGTTGCTCGAGCTCCCCCTCAGCCTTATCGAAACAGAGAGAACAAAATGAAAGAGGAAAAGGCACACTCTCCAAAATTCAAACAAGACAAAAAAATAGAGCTGGCCGGGGCGGCGGTAACGGGCAGAGAGAAAACCGCACCAGACAAAAAAATGGACTCGGGAACAGGCCCGAACAAAAACAGAATCCAACACGAATCTCCGCGCAAGAACGGAAGGGCACCGATTTGAATGTAAATGAACTGCAAAACAGTCAGCTGTAAAATAGCAAATCCGATAAATAAAGTGCTTTTGGACTAAGGTTTCAAAAAGGATGATTGAAGATACACTATTTTGTAATATTGTCTTAGTATTTTAATGAAACTAAATAAAACCCCGCACACTGCTATGAAATGACTACAAGTACATGTGCATGTCGCAGCGCAGTGCCCGTGATGAAGAACAGTGTGTTGGAGTGTTGTTGTGACCGGCCGCTGCACCTTGGTACGGTGGGAGTTGGGGGTGGCGTGTTTTGGCCGCTCCCAGCATGATCAACTGATGGATCTACAGGCACTAGTAGAAAACATGGCTTTGGTTGAGGCCAGGGTAAGGGCATTAATCCCGGTTCACTCACGAACCGGGACCAAAGGGGGCATCAGTCCTGGTTCGTGAGGCCAGGGCGCGGCCGGGCCTCGGGGGCCACTGATCTCGGTTCGTCTGACCCCTTTGGTCTCGGTTCCAGACACAAACCGGGACCAATGGGCCTCGCTCCTAGCCCAGCACCTTTAGTCCCGGTTGGTGGCTGGAACCGGGACCAAAGATTGTTCTTTAGTCCCGGTTTTACCCACAAACCGGGACTAAAGAGAGGCTTATATATACCCCCGCCCCTGCCCGCGAGCAGAGCCATCGCTCTATTTTTTTGGCCGGCCGTGGGAGAGCTTTGTGGTGCTCTAGCTCACCTCCTATGCACATGAGGTGTTCGATGAAATGCCCGAGCCGCACTTAAGCTTTCTCCTCTCGAAGCTCCTTGTCCATTTTTCTCAAGATTTGTCTAGGTTTGGCGGTCCGTCCTGTCCCGTCCCCGTCCCCGTCCTCACCGCCGTCGATCGCCCACGCCGATCTCATCACCGGCGCCACCATGGTGAGCCTCTTGTTCTTATCTTCTTTCTAAAAGAAAAAGTTCTTACTTGTATGATTTAGATAGATACTTGTATAATTTTCTTATTTTTATTATTGTTTGTTATTATATAGTGCGATGGTTTTGGTATCCGCCTCCGTCGGCCCTCGTCCTGTCTATGATTCGGATGTGGTATATATTATCTTTTATAACTATTTGGTTCATTTAGTGTTTATGACAATTATGCCGACCAACATGACATAGATGTTTTTATCTAGGAGGTATGTGAACCGAAAATTCCAACCGACCCTATTGTCGAGAGGTTAAATTTAGTTGAAAAAGAAAACAATTACTTGAAGAAAATATTGAAAATAATTGAGGAGGAGAAGATGAGATTGGAGTTGCATGTTGCGGATGTTGTCGATGATCACAAGATCAAGATGGACGCAATGCGCTTGAAGATTAGAAAGATTAGAAAATATGCCATTCATATTGAGGCTTGGTATCACTATGCCGTTGGATCAATTGTTACCTTAGTTGCGATTATGATCGCATTTGTTGTTGCATTGAAATGTTTTACATAGTTCCAATGTATGGTTTAATTAGATGCTCTGGAGAGCTATATGTTGTTCAATGAGAACTATGTATGAACTTTATGTATTTATTTTTTTAGTAATAACATTTGTCACTACTGTACTTTGGTTTTAATGTGATGATGAACTTCTATTAATTTGGTCACTTCTCTATTCATGATGTTCTGTAATGGTTTTTGACACACTTAATTATATATAATGCATGCAGATGAACCAGCAATGGATGTACGGTGACAGACACACCTCCGAGTACATTAAGGGCATGCATAATTTTCTTGAAGTGACTGAGGCAAACAAGCTGAATGGTTTTATGTGTTGTCCATGCCCTATCTGTGAGAATACGAAGTCTTACTCTAACCGGAAAACCCTTCAGATCCACCTGCTTGAGAAGGGTTTCATGGCACACTATAATGTCTGGACCAAGCACGGAGAAAGAGGGGTTATGATGGAAGACAACGAAGAAGAAGAGGATGATGACAACTATGTGCCCCCCTGAATATGGTGATGCTGCAACGGGGGAAGCTGAAGATCAAGAGGAACCAGACGATGTGCCCGATGATGATCTTCGCCGGGTCATTGTTGATGCAAAGAGACAATGCCAAAGTGAAAAGGAGAAGTTGAAGTTTGATCGCATGTTAGAGGATCACAAAAAAGGTTGTACCCAAATTGCGAGGATGGCAACACAAAGCTCGGTACCATATTGAATTGCTGCAGTGGAAGGCAGACAATGGTGTATCTGACAACGGATTTGAGAAGCTACTGAAAATATTGATGAAGAAGCTTCCAAAGTATAACGAATTGCCCGACATAACGTACGGAGCAAAGAAGGTTCTATGCCCTCTAGGATTGGAGGTGCAAAAGATACATGCATGCACTAATAACTTCATCCTCTACCGCGGTGCGTACGAGGATTTGAACGCATGCCTGGTTTGCGGTGCATTGCGGTATAAGATCAGACGAGATGACCCTAGTGATGTTTACGGCAAGCGCCCCAGGAAGAGGATTCCTGCCAAGGTGATGTGCTATGCTCCTATAATACCGCGGTTGAAACGTCTGTTCAGAAACAAAGAGCATGCCAAGTTGATGCGATGGCACAAAGAGGACCGTAAGAAAGACGGGAAGTTGAGAGCACCCGCTGACGAGTCGCAGTGGAGAAAAATCGAGAGAAAGTGGGGGGACTTTGCAGGTGACGCAAGGAACATATGGTTTGGTTTAAGCGTGGATGGCATTAATCCTTTTGGGGAGCAGAGCAACAATCATAGCACCTGGCCGTGAATCTATGTATCTATAACCTTCCTCCTTTGTTGTGCATGAAGCGGAAGTTCAGTATGATGCCAGTGCTCATCCAAGGCCCTAACTAACCCGGCAACGACATTGATGTGTACCTAAGGGTCATTTAGCTCAATTTTTTTAGTAAATGCATGAAAAATACCAAATGAAGTCAGAAAGGGTTCAAAATTGATGATGTGGCTTTGAATGGTGCATTTTGAACACACAAAAAGTCTGGAATTCAAATAAGTTAAAATAAATAAATTCTCTTTGTAACACATGAGTTTTCGTCTGAAACCCTGATACTTCGAAAGAGATGTCCATTTTGTACATGAAGTGCATCCAGTTTTTGCCGTAACCCTCTCAACTTTTTAAAACATGCTATGTGGGTGAAATGATGATACCATGCCAACTTTCAACCTTTTCAGAGTTCATTTGAAGTGCTTTTCAATTTCAGGGTCATTTAGCTCAAAGAATGAACTAATAGCAAAAATAATAAGCTAGAAAATTTTATGAAACTCTAATAGCAAAAAGAATGAACTAAAAATAATCAATTAAAATATTTTGTTATGATCAGCTAAAACAAAACTATAATATTCTTCAATAGCAAAAAGAATCAACTAAAAAGCTTTTATAAAACTCTAATAACAAAAGGAATCAACTAATTTTTTTTGTATAAACCTCTAATCTATCTATTATAACAAGCCATCACGTTAATCCACATAGGTTAAAAATATTTGATGCGTTGATCTAAATTACAAGGGCTGGGATTAAAAGATTTTAAGAGTTACGTACAACAATATGGAGGTGCACATATATGTCCATTGACACGCTCAACATATCCATACATAGGTTTCATCCGATAGTACTACAACCATGTATTCGGAAGGGACATACTATACGAAGAATTAATTAGTGTCCGGCAAGAATTACAACTAATACATGCATGAAAAAAATACGTACGGCTGCAAAGAACGATTGACAAACATATATGCGTGCTCAACTTGATAACCTTCACTAATTAAAATAGTATAAAAAATACAATTCTGTCCGTCCAATCTTTCTGAAGCCATCCAAATGAAGGTCAAAGTTAGCATCTTCTCTCACGTGATCGTTCTCTTCTTATCTCAAGCAGGCTACCCGTTCTAACCATACACATTATAGAGAAGCTCCACAGCTAGGGTTTTCAATTATTTGGCGCTACAGCGTGCCACTTCCGATCCTGCCCTCGCCATCGTCGGTGACGTGCCGGCTGAAGCGCTCGAGCAGCCAAGGAGAAGAAGGAGTCAGGTCCAAATATTTAAGAGGGATCTCGACGAGCACGACGCAGCGACGGTGAGGTAGAGACCGCTTAGAAGCTCGACAGCTAGGGTTACCAATTATTTGGCGCTACTGCGTGCCACTTCCGATCCTGCCCTCGCCATTGTCAGTGACGCGCCGGCTGAAGCGCTCGAGCACCCGAGGAGAAGAAGAAGAAGAAGAAGCCAGGTCCAAATCTTCAAGAGGGAGGACACGGCGGCCGTAACTATGGTGAGATCTCGACGAGCACGACGCAGCAACGGTGAGGTAGAGACCGCTTCTTTGCCCTATGTCCGTTTCTTTACCTTGCTCATGCATATCTCTCAGGCCCACTGCCTCGGAACGATGATTCATGGAACCATATACCAGCGGCAATGACTAAGGTCTGAGACACATCTGCCTACATGCCACCATTGCTGACAAGTATGGCATGTACGTGATGTTTGAGCTCTGACTCATCTTTGGCTTATCAGTTTTCAGGTATGTTCATCTTCTGCCTATCCCAATTTTGTGGCTACTAGAATTTGTTGGAAATATGAGCAAATTACTACGAGATTTAATCCGAATAAACAGAAGATAAATCATGACTACAGCAGTAGAGATTAAACTAATCATGTGAACTAGCATAGCAGATAAACAGATCACATCTAGGACACATACTAGAAACATGAATTCTACCACGATCTCGAACAGGAAGGATAGAATCACATACGGTGCAGCGGGAGCAGCACCGCCGGCGTTGACGTTGTCGCCCATGTCGTCGAGGATGAGGTTGCCGAGGTCGGGGAAGAAGTCGTCGTTCGCGAAGTTGTCGCTGCCAGCAGTCGCGCGAGTGCGCTCCCCAAAAACCTGATCGCCCCTCTCCCGTACAGGATCACGAGAGGCGGGGTTCCGGAGGCCTGCTGTCCCTTTTGCCGGTGCACGCCAAAAGGAGGGATGGAGAAGACTTGCTTGGCGGTGCAATGATCTAGAACGGTGGTGAGAAACCATACGAAGCAGCGGCGGCTAGGGTAGACGTCTGCCTGACTATATAGTGCGGACCAGGCAGGTCGTGGGAATAAACCCCACGTCCGAGTCGTCACGATCCAAAAAAATCAAAAACGGTTCAGTAATTAACGCGTCCGTTAATTATTAATTAATGACTCATTAATTTTTCCCGAGCAGCAAAAATATAGACAACGTGCATAGCTCTGTCCTCGGCTCGGCTCAATCCCGCAACCCGCGGCGCGTCGTGACGAGGCGTGGAGGAGGAGCGCGCGGGTAGGTCTCCCCTTGTCATGCTCATACAAGTGGTAAAAGAGCTCACCTTATAAAGAGGTGCAACTCTCTCTCAACTTATGAGGTGGGACTAAACTTTAGCCTCACTCACTCCACTCACATGTGTGCATGAATGGGCCAAGAGAATTTCAGAATTTTAGTTGGGCTTTGGGCCAAAGGCCTACTAGCAAAATTCCAACAATCCCCCACAAAGTCTCATTGGCACATCTCATCATTTAGTTCCAAAACATTGTTTATATACCAGTGCTTAGTGGAGACTGTGAAGTTGAACTTCCACTTAGAGATTTATGCTACACTAGATCACAACTTGAATAGTGGACTATGCCTTGAACTACAAGTTTTCTGTGAGACTAGTTTCACACAAATTCTTGACCGATACTGGGCTGCCGCAAGGCTTCCCCACGAGTGGAGCATATACGTCGTACTCCAGGGCCTTTTCATGAATTTATTAGAGAACACTCAATTCTCACATACTGCAACGTTAACAGTCAAATTCATATAGGTGTGTTCCTCAGAAGATGTTCTGCAGGACAACATCTCTGCTTACCCGAATAAGCCACTTGGAACACATTAAGATAAGTATCAACCTGCCATGCAGATCAGGAGAGTATTGCATCTTCACGGAGTGGGATAGTTAATATAGGGATACTCTCCTCCCAGCTGACCAACAGCTTGTCTCCCACTTCTACTTCACGAGATCTCCGATCACATAGAGTGGGTTACCACTATGGACAACTCATGTGGTGGGTCTCAAACCCATCTCCATCGATGCATTATCTATCACATTACGTGATAGACCCTTTGTGAAGGGATCTGCCAAGTTTTTCGACGTTTGGATATAATCCAACGTAATAACTCCGGAGCTCCTCAATTTTCTAACAGATTTTAGTCTCCTCTTCACATGTCTTGAGGACTTCATATTGTCCTTCGAACTATTTATCTTGACGATCACAGTTTGATTATCACAGTTCATCAGGATAGGGGGTATTGGTTTTTCAACCATAGGTAAGTCCATCAAGAGTTCACGAAGCCACTCTGCTTCAACAGTGGCAGTGTCCAATGCTGTGAGTTCTGCTTCCATAGTTGACCTCGTTAAGATGGTCTACTTGCAAGACTTCCAGGAAACAGCGCCACCACCAAGTGTAAAAACATAACCACTTGTGGCCTTTATCTCATCAGCATCAGAAATCCAGTTTGATTCACTGTAACCCTCCAGTACCCTTGGATACCCGGTGTAGTGAATCCCATAGTTTGCGGTGCCTTTCAAATAGCGCATAACTCTCTCAAGCGCATGCCAATGATCATCTCCCGGTTTTGACACAAACCGACTCAGCTTGCTCACAGCAAAAGAGATGTCAGGCCTCGTGGCACTCGCCAAATACATAAGCGAGCCAATAATCTGAGAATACCTCAGTTGATCTCTAGCAATCCGTCGATTCTTTCGAAGCAACACACTAGCATCATATGGAGTTGGAGAAGGTGTGCAGTCGCTATACCCAAAACGACTCAAGACCTTTTTCACATAGCGAGACTGAAGCAGTGTGATCCCACCATTCTCATCTCTCAACAGCTTGATGTTTAAGATAACATCAGCTACTCCTAGATCCTTCATCTCAAAACAGCGAGATAAGAAATCCTTAACCTCCTTGATTAAATCAAGTTTGGTTCCAAAGATCAATATGTCGTCGACATACAGACAAAGAATAACTCCTTCGCCCCCACCATAGCGATAGTACACACACTTGTCACCATCGTTTACTACAAAGCCGGCAGCAGTTAATGTTCTTTCGAACTTCTCATGCCACTCCTTAGGAGCTTGTTTAAGACCATATAAAGACTTTAATAACTTGCACACCTTTCCTTCCTGACCAGGTACTACAAAACCATCTAGCTGATCCATGTAAATTTCCTCCTTCAATTCTCCATTGAGGAAAGCCGTCTTAACGTCCATTTGATGAACGAGAAGACCATGTGAGGCAGCCAGTGATAGTAGCACCCGAATTGTGGTCAGTCTAGCCACGGGTGAGTAAGTATCAAAGAAGTCTTCACATTCTTTCTGGGTATAACCCTTGGCCACAAGCCGTGCCTTGTACTTTTCAATCGTACCATCAGGTCTAAGCTTCTTCTTGAACACCCACTTACATCCTACAGGCTTGCACCCATAAGGACGGTCAGTGATCTCCCAAGTACCGTTAGCTAAGATGGAATCCATCTCGCTACGAACAGCTTCCTTCCAGTAGTCAGCATCAGGAGATGCATAGGCTTCTGAAATAGTCCTGGGTGTGTCATCCACAAGGTACACAATGAAATCATCACCAAAAGACTTTGCAGTCCTCTGTCTCTTACTCCTCATAGGAGTTCCATTGTCACCCTCAACAGGATTTTCAACGTGTTCCATCGCAATGGTGGGTTCAGGAATTACATCGAATTCCTCACTAGATGGAGTAGGTATCTCCTGATTGGATGAACTCGACATATCCTTCATAGGAAATATGTCCTCAAAGAAAGTTGCATCATTCGACTCCATAATCGTACCAACATGCATGTCGGATACCTCAGATTTTATTATCAAAAATCTATAGCCGATGCTATGAAAAGCATAGCCCAGAAGAACACAATCCACGGTTTTTGGTCCAAACTTGCGCTTCTTGGAAATTGGTATATTGACCTTCGCCAAACAACCCCAAGTACGTAGGTAAGAGAGTTTCAATCTTTTCCTTTCCCATTCCTCAAATGGAGTCATGGTCTTATGCTTTGTGGGAACTCGGTTTAGGACATGACACACAGTCATTAGCGCCTCCCCCCACCATTCCTTGGAAAGACCCGATGTGTCTAACATGGTGTTAACCATATCAGTTAGAGTTCGGTTCTTTTTTTCGGCTACCCCATTTGACTGAGGTGAGTAGGGAGGCGTCCTCTCATGGATTATACCATGTTCCGCACAAAATAGATCAAATTCATTGGAAAAATACTCTCCACCACGATCGGACCTAAGCCGTTTAATTTTTCGATCAAGTTGGTTCTCTGCCTCGGCTTTATAGTTTTTGAAGAAAGTTAAAGCCTCATCTTTTGATTTCAGAAGATACACATAACAATATCTAGTGGAGTCATCAATCAACGTCATGAAGTATCTCTTTCCACCTTTTGTCAACACGCCATTCATCTCACAAAGATCAGAATGTATAAGCTCTAGTGGCGCCAACTCTCTTGCCTCTGCAGTCTTATGGGACTTGCGAGGTTGCTTAGCTTGCACACATACTTGGCACTTAGAGCCTTTGACAGTAGAGATTTTCGGAATTAAATTCATATTGGCCAGCCGCGTCATGCAACCAAAGTTAATGTGACAAAGTCGTGAATGCCAAATATCAAACTCATTATTGTGGCAAACATTATTAATAACTTTAGTGCAAATATCTGACAAAGACAGGCGGAACAAGCCTCCGCTCTCATAGCCTTTTCCAACAAATTGTCCATACTTAGAAATTACAACTTTATTGGATTCGAAAACCAACTTAAAACCATCTCGACATAAACGGGAACCGCTAACGAGATTTTTATTGATGGACGGCACATGATGAACGTTCTTCAGACGCACAGTCTTCCCCGAAGTAAACTTCAGATCGACCGTACCAACACCTCGAACGATGGCATGTGACCCGTTCCCCATCAGCACGGGAGAAGTCCCTGTTGCCTGGTAAGAAGAAAACATGGAGGCGTCAGCACAAACATGTACATTGGCACCGGTATCAATTAACCAATCAGGAGATTGAAATACTGAAAGGATGGTAGGAAAAATACCGTACCCTGATTCCTTCATATCAGTATCACCGATGACAACATTAGCGGACTTGCCGCTCTTCTCATGTTCGCGCTCCTCAAAACGGTTAGGACACTTCGGAGCCCAGTGATTAGGATCACCGCAGACATGGCAAAGTCCCTTCCCCTTCTTATGAGAATTCTTCTTGAAGTTGGTAGAATGTGATGGCTTGTTCTTTGTATCGAACTTGCCTTTGCCCTGAGTTTTGTTCTTGTTGTTTTTGAACTTGTTGGGCTGGGAGTTCTTCTTCTGTACCATGTGGGCACTAGAACCTCCCTCAGCAACTCGAGCACGTGTGTCCTTTGCTCTCGCCTTCTCTTCAACATCAAGAGTACCAATGAGATCCGCAACGGAAAACTCCTGTCTCTTGTGTTTCAGAGAAGTAGCAAAATTGTTCCACGAAGGTGGAAGCTTGGCAATGATGCCTCCGGCAACAAATTTGTCCGGCAACACACACTTGAAGTACTCAAGTTCTTTTGCGAGCGACTGTATCTCATGAGCCTGCTGTACAACAGGGCGCTCATCAGTCATCTTGTAGTCATAGAATTGCTCCATGACGTACAACTCGCTGTCGGCGTCCGAGGCACCAAACTTGGCCTCGAGCGCAGCCCACATGTCCTTGCCGTCGTCAAACGACATATACGAATCCACAATGGAGTCATCAAGAACACTCAGAAGAGCGCCTTTAAAGAGAGTATCGATCTTCTCAAAAGCTTCCAGCTGTGCTGGATTAAGATCGCGCTCAGGCTTGCCCTTGGTGGCGTCATAGCAGCCCATGGTCTGAAACCAGTAGACTGCTCTCGTGCGCCACCTCTTATATTGCGCCCCCTGAAAGGCAGGCGGCTTCAGATGCGCAACAAAACCACTCGGAGTAAATTGCCTATAATCAGGTTTTTGGATTGTTGGAAAATATGAGCAAATTACTACGAGATTTAATCCGAATAAACAGAAGATAAATCATGACTACAGCAGCAGAGATTAAACTAATCATGTGAACTAGCATAGCAGATAAACATATTACATCTAGGACACATACTAGAAACATGAATTCTACCACGATCTTGAACAGGAAGGATAGAATCACATACGGTGCAGCGGGAGCAGCACCGCCGGCGTTGACGTTGTCGCCCATGTCGTCGAGGATGAGGTTGCCGAGGTCGGGAAGAAGTTGTTCGCGAAGTCGTCACTGCCAGCAGTCGCGCGAGTGCGCTTCCCAAAAACCTGATCACCCCTCTCCCGTACAGGATCACGAGAGGCGGGGTTCCGGAGGCCTGCTGTCCCTTCTGCCGGTGCACGCCGAAAGGAGGGATGGAGAAGACTTGCTTGGCGGCGCAATGATCTGGAACGGTGGTGAGAAACCATACGAAGCGGCGGCGGCTAGGGTAGACGTCTGCCTGACTATATAGTGCGGGCCGGGCTGGTCGTGGGAGTAAACCCCACGTCCGAGTCATCACGATCCAAAAGAATCGGAAACGGTTCAGTAATTAACGCGTTCGTTAATTATTAATTAATGACTCATTAATTTTTCCCGAGCAGCAAAAAATATAGACAACGTGCATAGCTCTGTCCTCGGCTTGGCTCAATCCCGCAACCCGCGGCGCGTCGTGACGAGGCGTGGAGGAGGAGCGCGCGTGTAGGTCTCCTCTTGTCATGCTCATACAAGTGGTAGAAGAGCTCACCTTATAAAGAGGTGCAACTCTCTCAACTTATAAGGTGGGACTAAACTTTAGCCTCACTCACTCCACTCACATGTGTGCATGAATGGGCCAAGAGAATTTCAGAATTTTAGTTGGGCTTTGGGCCAAAGGCCTACTAGCAAAATTCCAACAGAATTAATGAATGCAGATTGTTGGATTCTGGATTGATGTGCTTAGACCTTTTGACTAATGATGCGCCTATGTAAATAAAGTTTAGAGTTTGACACCACATGCATATACGGGAACACTTAGGGTTCTTATACTAATTGTTTTCATCATTTTATTTTGTTGCGCGACAATGGTATAGCAACCTCTACTCCGAGATATATAATGGTTAATATTATTGGCGAACCTATAGTAAATTATCTGCTTATTCATTATAACAAAGAATGTGTTGTTGTGCATCAAAGAAAATATTTGGTGGAGTTGTACAATTGTTTTTTTAAAAGGTTTATCCCGGTGGTACTGTATTGCAAATACAGTTCATTCTTTTTCAAACAAAATGATGTTTATTCGAGCCACTAATACATAAGCATTGTAGGACGTACAAGAAAAATCAACAGAAAAATTTATAGCAAAAGGAGGAATTCGACAATTATGAGAAAACTGTGGTAAATTTCAGATAAACCTATTTCTGACTGTACCATTTAATTTTTTTGAGCAGTTGAGCAATTTAGTACGATCCATTTTGTTTCTAACAAAACTATGTTGATTTGAGCTAAGAGTCTGAGCAGAATACGTGCATGTCCCTTAGAAAAAAAAAGTGCATATCATCTATAATTTCAGCAATCTGGACAACTACTTTTCGGCATTAAAAAATATTTTTTTTCTCCTGCTTCATGTTGTGATAACAAAGTTTCTCTGTCCAGATAGAAAAATAGATATGTAGTGGACCTATCAAAGAGTCTGGGGGAAAGGATTAGCAAAATATTTTTGCTTTATTATAAAGTATTATGCACGCAATAGAAAGTTAACTGTAATAAATCATGGATAGACAATCGAGACCCAAAATATGTGAATACCTAAGTGTAAACAATTTATATTCCGTTCTCACAAAAAATACTAAAAATTCTGTGATATAAAAATGAAATTTCTAATCGAAAATGTTGGCAAACTGAAAAACTGAATGTGGAGTGAAGTATATATAAATAGATACATCTAGAGATAAGATAAACTTTGCATGAATGATGGTGTAAAAATATGGAATACAACTAAAAAATTGTCAATTCAATTTCCATTCGCTAACACAAAAACGGAATGGTGGAAATAATGTTCACATAATATCCCACATGATAATTAAATGTATACAACTAAAGAAGTTGAGCAGAGATGAGCGGAGGCATGCATGCACTGGAGTTCAAGGTACAAACAGTGTAGAAGTTTTACACCAGGAAGGTTTAAATAGTTTATGCATGTACGAAAATGTGTCACAGCACATGCATGTCATCGATAAGAAGAATGCCATATCAACAGGAATGTTCCACATATGCAAGCGATCATATTGTATGTAGGAAGCCAAACATTAGTGTCCGCATGGATGTACTCAGAAAGAACAAGTTCTGTTGAGAGTAAACAAGAGCGAAACGTCTTAACATTTCTATATAGATATTAAAGTTAAGTATAGATGCATGAAAGCATGTACAGACATGACATTGCAAAAAAAAAATTAAAAACCCAATGCACTATGTCCAGACGAGAAGGTGGAAGTGAATTAAAAGTTTAAGTCTGAGACACCGATATTTCAATTTAATTATTAGTGGAATTAAACATTCTCAGAAATATATCTATTGCTGAAAAGTTCTGCAGTACATACTGTGGAGTGCAATAGACAAGTTCAAAATTATTATGGAAGGTTATGATTTTCATGAATCCCAAAAGAGCATCAACCTTTTGGAAGACAACAACGTTCTTACCTACAATTTAATTTATTTGATGGATATTTGACCACATTTATATAGTAGAGAATTTAAGTGGGTATGAGGGGCGGATCACACAAGTGTTAATAGCTCATGGGAAAAAAAAATACAAGTATCTAATATAAGAATGCACTTAGGGAGATTCCATAAGTAATTTTACTATCAGGTTTTCAATGGATAGAATTAATTACCCTATACCATAATAATACTTTGGAGATTATATAATGAACATAACAATAACCAACAAATCTAGACGCGCAAATGCGCGGGTCACACCGCTAGTATTTTTGAAACTAAAATTATATAAAATTTATGCAACTAAAATTATCAAAGTATTTTTTGTTCAAAACATTAATAGCAAAAAGAATTTTCATAAAGAATTATTTTGTTAGAAACATTAATAGCAAACTAAAATAACAAAATCTGTTTTTGATTAAAGCAGACATTTAAAATAACCTAAAAATTACCAAATTGAATATAATGATAAAACACAATAATATTAAATAGTAGGAAAAATAATCACTCAAAAATCTATTTTTATAGTAAAGTTATTCACAAACTAGTGATTCACACAAATTTCAAAGAATTCAAATTTAAACTATTCAAATTTGAAAAATAAAGGCACTAACAGAAAGTTTATAATTTTTGTGACATAAAAGAAAAAAGAATCACTGAAAAACTGTATGTATTTAGCTGTAAGTAGAAAAAAAGAAAATAAATAAAGCAAAAAACAAAACAAAAAACTGGATTTAAAAAAAAAATGCCGCCTACTGGGCCACCATGGTCTGAAGACGACTAGAAACCCAACCAGCTAGTTGGGCCAGGATTCAGGCCCATAGAAGGCCCAGTAGGCCCACATGCAGAGAGACACGTTTAGGCGATTAGGCCTGCAGTTGAGAGGAGCTCGAAGTGGCTGGCGGAGTGGCGCTTATAAACCACTCCGAGCCCCTCTCAGCTAGCGAGGTGGGACTAAACTTTTGGCCCCGGGCAGCACCCCCCTTTCATCCCAGTTGGTGGCACGAACCAGGACCAATGGACTAATGCCCCCCTTTGGTCCCGGTTCGTGCCACCAACCGGGACCAAAGGTCTCTCATTTCCGCCCTTTGGGCTGCTGAAAACTGACCTTTGGTGCCGGTTGGTGTCACGAACCGGGACCAAAGGGGGGCATTGGTCCGAGTTGGTGGCACGAACCGGGATGAAAGGTTGTGGTATATAAGGCCACACTTAGAAAATTTTCCCCAAATCTCCTATTCTCTCCCCTGACGGCTGAACCATAGCACGACGACGCCAGGTTGCTGCGCCGAAGATCGCCGTCGCCGACCCCTGCCCCAACGTCGCGCCCTGCCCCGACCTCGCCGCGCCCTACCGGGCTGCCTCTTGTGCGTGCAGACGCTAATTTGACGCAAAGAGCGGCGACTAGGAGCTCTCCTATTTGACGCTTGTCGGCGGAAGGAGCGCCAGGGGCAAAGGAGGAGCCCTAATGGGCCGGCCCATGCAAAGGAGACGAGCACTCGATCGGGACACGCCGGTTTTCCCGGTTTGCTGCTCACGGTTGACGAGTCCACCGTTGAAAGATTGACCATTGACTTTTTGGGAATATGTTTTTTAATCAGGATTTTTTAAAACTACAAATTCAAAAATATAACGGTCTCAAAAAAAGTTGATGAAGTCAAAAACGTTCACAAGTTTAAAAAAAGTCTGTGGATTTGAAAAAAGTTCATGAACTCGAAACAGTTCTAGGTTTCAAAAAAGAGTTCATGGAAAGGATTTGAAAAAATTTCACGAATTCAAGAAAAAGTTCCGCGAATATAGGAAAAGTTCTTTGATTTCAAAAAAAATTGTGGATTTTGAAAATAAAACATTCACAGATTTGAAAAAAGTTCATTGATCTTTTTTAAAGAAGTTCCTGAATCAGAAAAAAGTTCATAGATTTGGAAAACAAAGTTGGTAAATCTGGACAAGGTTTATGGATTTGAATATATTGGTGCATCTGGAAAAAGATCGTGGATTCAAGAAAAGTTCACGTGTTTTAAAAAAAGTTCACGAATTCGAAGAAAGTTTTCAAATTTGAAAAAGTTCACACATTTATAAAAAGGAAAAAAGGGAAAAAGGGAAAAAAAGGAAAAAACCAAATAAAAAAGTCAACCCATAAAATGAGAATCCGGCCCAAAGAAAAATAAGGGCGCATGTATCGGCCTTTTGTTGCTTTGTCAAGATTCGTCCAAGATAATCTGGTAAAAAGATTTTGTGGGAAATACGAGAAGTAAAAAATCAGAATGCATCACGTGTAGACTCCACTTTACAACAACAAGCTACAAAATATCTACTCCCTCCGATCCATATTACTTGTCACTCGAACGGATGTATCTCTAGATAAGTAATATAGATAGGAGGGAGTACCTATTTCCTATAACCACCCGTGAGAGTCTCTCTCCCTTCTCATTATTTTGGAACTGGTAGGGGAGAGAACCGTGTCCCCTCCAACAGACAACGTTAGCTTTGTCATCCCAAATGACCAGTTAGCATCTTGGCAACAAGATATGTGATGATGCCCGTGTCAACATTGTTGCGTCCTCCACGCTCAGATCCTGATCCGACTGTCCTAATGGCAGGACACTAAGTAGGATTCGACCACATGATACACTGAGAATTAGGAATTGGGGAATACAAGAGGAGCAAAATGAGAAGGGGGGGGGGGACAAAGGATAGTGTTTTACTCTGTTTTATGTTCGATGGGGAAGGCAACCCTGTTCTCTAGGTTTACATAGGCCACTGCATGTAGTTTGGACACATCCAACAACACGTACACACGCTCCTCTAACATGATTGAGCTTTGCCTTTAGATTCCTTCTCGGGTATTGCCGATGTGGGGCAACCCTTAGGCGTGACCAATTTATAATCCAATCCCTAGAGATCCTGGATGAAAAGGCTAAGGGTCTGTTTGGATGTAGATATTTGCAGTTCTGAATTTCAAATTTATGTGAAATGGATGTGGGTTGTAGAAACTAAGACATTGGAAATATGAATGAAATGTATGTGAATTCTATATTTATTAAACAGCACTAAAATGAAATATAGGGGAATACACGGAATACAATGGGATGAAAAGATGCAATGCATATCTCGAAGCAATATCATAGGACAGATGCCTTACCAGCACATGTCGTCCAAGTTCAACCCACCTCTTTTACTTCCTCTGCCTTTCCTCCCACGTAAACTCTTCCACCAGTCTTCCATGCCACACCATTTTCACAAGTGCTTCAAGATTTCACACGCCCAGGTCTTCTATTTGATAAATTAGGCAAACTATAGTTTTTAGTTCAAGTATCACTGACTTAGGGCATGTTCACTAGCATTCCATCACTGGCTCTGTTGTCACGACCTCTAGCACATCCTCATGCCTCCCTCACAAGCTCATCATTGCTTCACTCTGAAGTCAAACGCCTGGCCAGTGTATATCAATGAGATAGGAAATATCCATATCAGCAGAAATGCAAAATTTTATATTTTGCATACTCACAGTGACCAGTACTAAGCCCACACAATGTTCACTTACCGGGTATATCTCTTATTGCACGTTATAGCCACACACCTCAATCCTCTATACAACTTTTGTTCCGTCTTTACTGGGTCTGTCATTGCGAGATTATAGCCACGCCCCACACTATTATTTCTTCATTGTATATTTAATGAGGTGGTACTATTTAATTATCAAGCAAGCTTTTTTGGTAGAACTAAAAGGTGGCCGAATGCCCAATTGGTAGAATTGTAGACTGACCCAAAAAAAAGGGTGAACAGATAAAAAGAATCAAAGAAAAGCACCATGCTTTATTAGTAGGTTAGTGATTAGAGATATACAAAGGTTCCTGTATGGCGGATCCTGCTCCCTACATATATGTCGAGAATAGGGATCAAACGCCTAACCCCCGCGCACCACGTCTTCTATATGGTCCAGCCCATTCCAAGTTTTCCCCCACTCAATTTTATTCCCCTTATTTTTTCTTTCGTTTTCTCCTTTTCTTTTTTAATTTATTTATGTTTTTACTATCCTTCTTATTTTTCAAAATTCAGAATATTTTCAAAAAATCATATTTTTTGGAAATCATGAATAATTATCAAATTCTTGAATATTTTGAAAAGTTGTGAACAATTTGAAATTTCGTTAATATTTTTTACAAAGTCTTGAATATTTAAAAGTCGTGACCATTTTTTGAAATTGGGAAACATTTTTTGAAATTGTTGAAAATTTCTTAAACTTTCAAACACTTTTTGAACTTTATGAACATATTTTGAACTTCATGAACATGTTTTGAAAGTCGTAAACATTTTTCAAATTCATGAACCTTTTTGACATTTATGAACATTTTTAAAATTCACAAACATTTGTGAATTCAGGAAGATTTTTTAAAATTCATGAATGTTTTTTGAATTTATGATTTTTTTTCAAATGCATGTTTTTCGTAATCGCGAACACTTTTTGAATTTACAGAAATTTTTTTTTGCAGAAAAGGAAACAGAAAATCTCGGATTTGCAAACATCCAAATTCATGAACATTTTCAGAAATTTAGAGCTTTTTTGAATGCATGAATGTTATTTAAAAGAAAAAACATAATAAAAAATAGGTGCGCTGACGGAGTTATAGCTAAGGGCACTGGTGGAGCTTAGTGTACTGTAGGGGGGCTGCCCCCCCCCCCCCCCCCCCCCCCCCCCCCCGCCCAACCTTGGATAGTTTTGTGAAGGAAATATTAATTAAGTAGAGGGTTTAGCGGGAAGAAAAAAAATATTTTGCCCCCTCAAATGTTCACATTTTGTGTCCCCCCTCCCCTCCTCGAAATTCTGTTGCAGCTCCGCCACTGCCTAAGGGGTAGGCCAAGTGCACCTATGACCCAACCTAAGACCCAATTCAATCAAGAATACCATCCAGAAGTCAATGGGACAAGGGGCTATACACCAGGCACATCAAAGCTACAACCCATGGCAGGGGATACTCGCGAGGGGACCAAGTGCCTATAGTCGGATCGTGAGCCTCGTGACGGACGAGACCCAACAGTCGGTAACCAGGAGGACGAGAGCAGTCGGACCGCTTACAGTTGGCTGCATCCTAGAATATCAAGCCCCTCACGATGTCTTTATTACCTCCATTCTTAATGGTTGTAGGTGAAATATACCAAAATAATACCAAGTAGTCCTTACGTCCACTTACCTGCATGCCAATCCTAGGACAAACGATATTTGGGAAAAAAATATTCTGTGCATACCGGTTGCAAACTCCATCTCGTGCATACCCTCTCCCAGATGCTCCCACGTGTCCCACCTCCTCATCTGACGATATCTGCTCCTCCGCTCCGCCCGCGGCTTCTCTTGGCTGGGATTGGAAACGAACGCTCGGCTCCAAACTTACGATCCCGGCTCATCGTGGTACAACCCCGGCTCCCGTGAATTATGCATCTGCGATCACTTCCGATCAGATAAACGTCTGCAATTGCTAGCTGCTGCTTCCCCGTCCAGCCGTGATCCGATCAAGTTTTAGCATGGCCGAGCGACCGGGGCACTCTCCTTGTCCGTGATGTGATTGGTGGCCACGTTCCTGGTCGAGCGTTCGCTGCACCGAGCGAAACTACAGCCATGTCCGTCGCACGCCCAAACGCCATCCATTCCTTCCCATGGCCACATGGGGTTGGAAGGACATCCATGGCCGCCGCGGACCGTTCTACCACAGGTAGGATCGCCGAGAAGGATGGGAGTGGCCATGCCTGAATCTCACATTGTCTCTTACAAGGACGACCATGGTGGCTCTACCGCTGGCTTGGATCACATAAACCTGACTACATGCCGCCATGATAGGAAAAGGGGTGCAGCAGTCATCCAAATGGATTTCTGTAAAATTACATTGATAGTGTGACCGAATGTACAGTGTTACATCTTGATCAAATTGAGTAGCGTGCCTGTTGTAGAGGTTTTGGTGAGCTATATAAATTTCCTTACATTAATCATCAATTACAAGGTGTAATTAGAACAACTGTAAAGGTTTCAGAACTTCTGGACTGCTGATTTAAAATATAATTATTATCAAAATTGGCGGTCCTAAAAGGATGTCACATTCATAGTCGAAATTGAGTTTTGTGGTTGGCCATCTTAATGAGGTTTCTTCGAGACAAAAATATTTACAGAGTTAGGATGAAAAGATCCTTGCTCCAGTGGAATTTCACGAATTATGTTCTTGTGCTTTAGAAGCATAAAAAAAGAAGAATTAAATGACTAAATTTGTAGACATATTGTGTTGTCTGACTTTAACTGATGTTTAGTCCAGTTAATGACAAGGCAAACAAAAATAACATCTTTGCTACAGTGTATAGCAAATCAGAGAAATTAGAGAAACAATCAGTGTATACAAGTTTGGTATACAATTATATGAGTTTGTCTCAACTTGATGGATGTGTTTCCAAAATGTGATTGTTTCTCTAATTTCTCTGATTTGCTATACACTGTAGCAAAGATGTTATTTTTGTTTGCCTTGTCATTAACTGGACTAAACATCAGTTAAAGTCAGACAACACAATATGTCTACAAATTTAGTCATTTAATTCTTCTTTTTTTATGCTTCTAAAGCACAAGAACATAATTCGTGAAATTCCACTGGAGCAAGGATCTTTTCATCCTAACTCTGTAAATATTGTTGTCTCGTAGAAACCTCATTAAGATGGCCAACCACAAAACTCAATTTCGACTATGAATGTGACATCCTTTTAGGACCGCCAATTTTGATAATAATTATATTTTAAATCAGCAGTCCAGAAGTTCTGAAACCTTTACAGTTGTTCTAACTACACCTTGTAATTGGTGATTAATGTAGGGAAATTTATATAGCTCACCAAAACCTCTACAACAGGCACGCTACTCAATTTGATCAAGATGTAACACTGTACATTCGGTCACACTATCAATGTAATTTTACAAAAATCCATTTGGATGACTGCTGCACCCCTTTTCCTATCATGGCGGCATGTAATCAGGTTTATGTGATCCAAGCAAACGGCAGAGCCACCATGGTCGTCCTTGTAAGAGACAATGTCAGATTCAGGCATGGCCACTCCCGTCCTTCTCGGCGATCCTACCTGCGGCAGAACGGTCCGCGGCGGCCATGGATGTCCTTCCAACCCCATGTGGCCATGGAAAGGAATGGACGGCGTTTGGGCGTGCGACGGACATGGCTGTAGTTTCGCTCGGTGCAGCGAACGCTCGACCAGGAACGTGGCCACCAATCACATCACGGACGGGGAGATTGCCCCGGTCGCTCGGCCATGATAAAACTTGATCGGATCACGGCTGGACGGGGAAGCAGCAGCTAGCAATTACAGACGTTTATCTGATCGGAAGCGATCGCAGATGCATAATTCACGGGAGCCGGGGTTGTACCACGATGAGCCGGGATCGTACATTTGGAGCCGAGCGTTCATTTCCAATCCAAGCCGAGAGAAGCCACGGACGGAGCGGAGGAGCAGATATCGTCAGATGAGGAGGTGGGACACGTGGGAGCATCTGGGAGAGGGTATGCACGAGAAGGAGTTTGCAACCTGGTATGCACAAAATATTTTTCTGTTGGAGGACATGCTCCGTGAGATCCTCGTCCGCGTGGAGGACGCGGCCTATCTGTTCCGATGCGCCACGACGTGCAGGCCGTGGCCCGTGGAGAGGCGTCTCGTGGCAGACGCCTCCTTCCTCCGCCATCGCTGGCCAGATCTAGGCGGGTGCACATCTCACCGTGTCCCACGGAAAATCTACTTTAGAGCACCCATAGCCGGATTTTTCAAGTGCTCTTTATAAGTTCGGGTGGTGGTCCGGTTAGTGAACGATCACAAAATCGTGACTTGGGCTCCCTTAAACTGGCCCTATTCGTCTAGGCTGGCCGGCATCCCTCATTTTTTTGAGGATCGGCACCCCTCATATTTAGTCCATATCTAAAGATGACACGGGAGGTCCAGATGCGCTCCGGACCGTCCGCCACGTTGGACTAGACAAACTAGACCCATCCTAAATTCTACCAAATAGACTAACTCCACCAAATCGACCTCTCTCCTCCCACGCCCGTCCTCCATTCCTGAGTTTGAGTCGTCGCCGTCCTCCACCCTTGCTCCCACATCCACGCCATCACCCTTGTTCACTGCCCCAGATGTCGTTGGCGGATACCACATCCCCCACTGCGGGCATGGATGATAACCAGTTTGGACTGGTGCCTCGATCGATAAGCTGCTCTGCCTTGATCGCATACGTAAACACCCCTCCAAATGACCCCATGGCCTGAAACTTTGAAACCGTCCACTTTACCTTCTCGAAGTCTCTAAACCAGCCAACGAAC
Source organism: Aegilops tauschii subsp. strangulata (assembly GCF_002575655.3). Classification (NCBI taxonomy): domain Eukaryota; kingdom Viridiplantae; phylum Streptophyta; class Magnoliopsida; order Poales; family Poaceae; genus Aegilops; species Aegilops tauschii. The sequence continues at coordinate 415,756 of NW_027332465.1, read as the reverse complement.
ACCACAAGCAGCCATCCAAGTATGATTTTGGCGACTCGAACTGCCACAAAGGCATTTAGGGCTTGTTTGGGACTGCTCTACTCCACCAAAATCACTTTCATGCCACTAAATTAATTTTAGAGCAGTTTCATACAGGAGTTGTAGCTTCACCAAAGAGTAGTTTATCATATTTGGCTTCCAAGTAGCCCCAACTTTAAGAATGGGAAGTTTGGTGGAAATGGTCTATTTAATTGGACGACGTGGGAAAAACGAAGGGGCATCTAATGGTGTATTGTATTAGGGATCACTCGCCATGTCATCTCCCGGCCAGGCGGGCCAGGCCGAGGACCCCCATGGGGGTTCACCAGTGGGCCATCTCTAGGAGGCCCATGGCGCATAGACGAAGTATTCCAGAAGACTTGACGCATACTCCAAGACTCAGAGGTCATCTACAACAAGATTACAATATGTGTAGCCTACTTATTTGTAACCCTAGGCCCGGTATCTATATAAACCGAGGGGTAGGGCTCGTAGACGACACACAACAATCACGTGGTAGATCACCTGTTCTTTTTACCCCAAATCAATACAAATACAAGCAGGACGTAGGGTATTATCCCTTCAAGAGAGCTCGAACCTGAGTAAAATCTCGTGTCCTTGTTACCATCGTATCCACACTACCACTTACTAGTGGCAGTGGTGGGTAATTTCCCCCAACTCCAGCTTCTAGCATTTTTGGAGCACCAGCTAAAGAGCTTCACAAAAAATAGGGAGTTGTACGTACTCTAGATTCTTTTTTTTGCGGAGCGACATATCATGAAGCTACCCCATTTGGTTTGTGTTTTCTAGAGCGGAGCTGAATATTATGGAGAAGAGCAGTTCCTAAGAGAACCTTAAGTGGAAGCTTGACCAGTGGACACCCTTGCATCACTCATCATCAACACATCATCAAAGATGTTGTTACATGTGAGACATATTTGACCCTGAAAAGGTGTGAAGCGGCATGCTAATGATTCAGCGATAAATTCCTTTTGACATCACACATGGTCTAGAATTTTCTATATAGATAATCATGAACCACAAACCTCAATCAAGATATTTATTGCATCATACACTTTAGAGATCTCTAACAAGATATTCAAGGACACAACACAAAATTATAGACACTACATTCATCTCCAAAGACATGCCATCTTGCCTTCTTCTTTTCCCTCACATTTAGGGTTTAAATGTGTTTTACAAAACTAATGAAAATTCCGTTACAAAAATATAATTTGAGTTTATCACAAAGAAGGTGTATTTTGATTGATAAACATTAAAACAGTATCATGAAAAACTCTTTTAGTCAAATTTAGCAACAATATGAAGCAATTAATTATGCTAAATAATACAAATGAGCTATAAATAAGCATAAATGTTTAGTATAAAAATTAGCAGTACTAATGAATTTTATCGAATTGTCTCATCCAACATTTGTTTGCTTTTTAAACCCGAAAAAAGGATACGGGGATAAGAAACGAGTATGGCCGTTCGATGAGAAGGGAGCACCGATCGGAGCACACCGAGGGAGAAATTCTCATCCATCTTTGTCAGGCACGTAATTAATTCAGATATTTTGTCGCTTAATGAATATTGAGCATTAGATGAAGGTTTTAAAAGAAACTATTGGAGCTACACTGTTTTGTAGTCTTGTGTATATTATTTTAGTTAAGTTAGTTTACTATTGGTCTAACATATATAAGATAAACATTTGCAGAGCAAAAAGAAACATCTACCTACCCCTTTGCCTCGTGTATGACATGCATAAAATTTCTTGCTCTAGTCGCTTATAGAGTGGAATACTAAGTGGTTGACAGTAGTAGTTGACGTGTCGAGAATGGCCCTGTAAGGAAAGGTGTGCACTCAGCAAAACAATAGCAACAACAAGAATGATGGTGATGCAACCGAGCAGCTCTCCACTGGTGTCATCAAGCTGAAACCATCGGATCGGATTAGAGAAAGGGCGACGTCCTTGAGTTTGTTGGGAGCACAAGTGTAGCGACCCGACCTCAGACGGTCAAGTCTCTGTGTATCTGTGCTATCCCTGGATCGGTATGCTAGCACACAAAGTACATCAACGTAATCAATGTATATATCAAAGTGCAATCACATGTATAAGTAACAAAAAAACGGATATATACCTTAAGAATCTCAGCAGAAACAGGCAAACGGGTGTGGAGTCCCATCAACGCCATCGGCAAGTTGAGTGCGGACCGTAACCCTATCGTATCACTTACTCGTCGGATAATACCTGCAACATAATATGTTGCAGCCGTGTAGGCCAGTACGTTGAATGTACTGGCAAGTCACACCACAAGAGATGAATAAATGTCCTATTTATACATGCAATATGGCTGGTGGATGGTTCTAAATTTAATTTGCATAAAGCTGATTTTTCCCTATCATCAAAAGAATATCATATCGTTACTACATAATTCATCATAATATGATTGAGATGGTTGCTCCATTCAATCTATACCCAAATTCATTAAAACCTATTAAATTAATTAAGAGTGATGAGATCGCTCAATTCCCACTTTCCAGATGCTCAAATTGTCCATAACCGAGGACACGGCTGATCGATTAGTTTTACACTCTGCAGAGTTTTGCACACTTTTCCCCACAAGACTCGATCACCTCCTTTGTAGTCCTCGCACTGCCTGGTGTTTGAGACCCGGAAGATCGAGACATAGTCTTTTTGAAGTGTTCCCTCTTAACCCTGGGTAGACCGATACACATACATATATAACTACATCTGCTAGTCTACCACTGTAAGAGGTCACAAAACGTACTCAACTAAGCCAGAGCCCATAATAGCTTGTGGCTGTGCAGGTAAGCTTCTAGTCATGAAAAATTGATGAATCCCTTTGAGCCTGGGTGGCAGTCCATAGGGTGATCACACGGGTACTCCGGGATCCCCTGGGCAAGTCCACTGGTTTCTCCAGGGTGCCCGGGCAAGTCCACTGGTTTCTCCAGGGTGCCCCTTACCAATCCACCCAGATGTGTGTTAATGTTGCCACCTTAAGGTTACCCTTAATTATTATATCACTCGCAACTTTCATGATCTCGCATACCAATCCCCGTCTACAATGGCATAGCAAAATCCCTACAACATTGGCGACAAAGAAGTAAAGGCTCAGACCTACCTCATTGCACTACTGGGTTTATAATATAGCCAACTAACATATTCATGCAAACCCTACATCAAAGGACTAAATGCATATTTAAAACATAGGTATAAAATGGCATGATCAAGATGTAACTTGCCTTGTACTGTTGATGAAGATGAACTATTCTATTGAGTCGTCTCTCCTTCTCGTTACGATATATCTAACGATATAAGAAAGTACTTTAACACACAACAACATCCAAATAAAGATCCAAATAAAATATTCAAATTACAATACAAAAAAAACATTCCTACATAAGTTGTTAGGACTTGGTTACGGGTTGAGATAAGATCAAGAATGAAAATATGATATAGGTTTTGTTCTAGGGTTGGGTCAAAGTGAAGATCACGGGCTGAAGAGTTGTGAGGCAAGGTTCTACGACAAAGTCTATCATGAAAATGGTAGATGGAGTTTGTGGCACAAAGATTTATGTTACAAAATGTATGTAACATCTCGTGAAGTCTAAATTTGTATAATGATAGCATATGACCAGAGAGGTTCCTAATGATCTTCTCAAGAAAGTTGAATCAAGAATCAAATTAAACTAATGATGAAATTGAATTACGATAAAAGAAAAACTATATGAAGTGTTAAGGTTGAAACAGTGGCTAGACATAGGTGAACAATTAGGAAAAAAATTCTAACAGCAAGATATGGACCGAAGGATCAATTTTGCTGAAGGAAACATTTTCAAAAGAATTACAGATTAATAGATATAGCAAAAATACTCAAATACAAATTTTAAATTTGTGTCCAATTTAATTTACCAAAAGTGAAATATTTTGTCTCATGACAAACTTCGTGTTTCAACGAATCCGTGGATATAAAATTTGTCGAATTCGGACTTACGGTCTAGGAGATATTAATTTCCGAAGTTTGAGTATTTTTCTGAAAAACAATTACGGGATTTACACCGTGTTCACCGGAGTTATTCGCCGGAGTTGAGGAAGAGGCCCCGAACGTCAAATAGTAGCAGAACGGCGAAGAGGTCGACAAGGGGAGTCCTTTGGATAAGATCACAGGCTCGGACTTGTCCCGTGGCGGCGTGGAGCGGCCGCCGGAGTTGCCGAACTCCGACGAGCAATTGCTCGCAGAGGAGGAGGTTCAGAGAGGGGTGTTCGGATGGGCTAATGAGTGGCTTCGAGGCTCTCGTCTGGGTACTCTTTTATAGGAGCAGGGGAGGTTAGAATTCGAGCAGGGGCGTTCGTCCACATTATGGCGTTAATGGCGAACGTTACGGCGCTCTAGGTGGCCATTAGGGCGCGGTTTAGTGTGGGTAACGGAAGGGAAGGAGTTAGGGCGGAGTGGGGGATCCGTTCAGAGGGGTTTTGGGCGAGGGAGAGGAAGAGGTGGAGGCATCCATGGTTGTTCTCTGTACGTTCTAGGTTCTGTAGATGCGCATGGGGAAGAAGAAGATGAGGTGCGCTGGGCAAGAGAGGGAATAAGTGGGCCAAGCCCAATTTGGTTTGGAGGGAGCAAATAACCTGTGGGTTTCCAAAAAAATAAAATTACAAATGAACAAGAGGAAGATGGACTTGGTCCAGTACGTGTACAAAAGTTTACCTACAACAGAAAAATAAAATGTTTACATTATTCTCAATATTATTTAGAGTTCTGCAAATTCACAAAATTATAATTGTGCCATATTAAATAGTTTCAAATATATTTTTGGAGAAGTCACATTATCTCCTCTCGTTAAATTTTATTTGAATAATTTGTAAATATTTAAACGACAGTAAAACTCCAAATAATATCATATTTCAATTGGAACTCCAAAATCCAAACAAACTCCATATGAAATATTCATCCACCACATTTGAGAAAGTCATCTTATTCTCACTCCAAAATTGTGATTGTGGTTTCCAATATTTCAAAAAGAGTCAAACAAAAATTAAAGCCCTTTGATTTTCTTGAATAAACTTCCCCAACCATAGTTTTCTTTGTTGGACAAAATGTTACCCAACTTTTATAACATGATTAGAAAAAGTTTTAAACAAGAACTCAAAAGGTTTGAATTCTCGTGAAAATAAAATAATTTCACACAATCCATCACACAAAAATCAAACAAAAAATCCTATTTATTTATTTAATATAACATTCCAAAATATAGAATTTTGGGATGTTACAACAAGGAAACCTGTTAATACTCAAGGACAAACACAACGTGACACCTACGGTGTACACGGGTGACATTGATATGAGAGATATGGAGGTAGTGATGGACTGGTTCCCCGACCATCACTTGTATCTGAATGTCGTGACATTGGACATGGACTGGACATTGTTTTTCGCTTCTCAACTTTGTAGGTCGTAGACATATTTCATAAATTTATTTTTTATAACTATATATACAAGAGTCACATATAGTAAATCAAATATATTGTAAGTTTCATTTCTCCAAATATTAATCTGAATACATGTTCATACAATAAAATCTTATTATAATATATTATAAGTAATTCCAATAATAATGCACGAGTTATCATATAATTCTTCCGTACCATAAAATAAAATGTTATTACGTCGAATATACTCACATATTGGATGTAATAATATCTTATGCTATGAGAGGGGAGTAAATAAGATGTTGAGCATCTTGGCACCCCCGCTCGTGGGCTGTCCCAAGAAGAAGGCAAGCGGTCGACTCGTTTCCCCAGTTGCTCAATCGCGTTGACCGGTCAATCATTTGAATTTTGACAAAAATATGGAAAAAATAAAAAGAATGGAATAAAATGTGAATTCAAAAATTTTCGCATATTTTTAAAAAAGTTCACAAACATCGAAATAATTCACGATTTTGAAAAAGTTGATCAATTTTAAAATTCTTGATTGAAATAATTCTTTGAAAAATATTACCAAATTTGAAAAAAAATCGCAAATTTGAAAAATAATAAAAAAACTGAATAGAAAAACCGGACAAAAAAAGCAAACCAGGAGCATGTTTTTTTTTCCTTTTCGAAAGAGGCACGGCCGTGCCTCTCGCGAAAGAACAACCATGCCTCTTGCGGAAGCAAAACCGTGCCTCTCCCGGAAGGAAAAAAAAACAGAGAACACATTTTTTTCGTTTTCGAGAGACACGTCGCGGAAGCACAACCGTGCCTTTCACGGAGGAAAAAAAATAAGAACGCGTATTTTTTCGTTTACGAGAAGCACAGCCGCGCATCTCGCGAACGCACAACCGTGCCTCCAGCGAAAAAAAATAGAAACGTGTTTTTTTTTCGCTTCCGAGAGGCATGGCCGTGCCTCTCGTGAAAGCAAAGCCGTGTCTAAGGAAGACTGATAAAAAACCAAAAAGTCGAAAAACCGTTTGAAAGCTCAAAACGCGTGCGGAAAAAATAAAAAAAAACAAATTTCGAAGGGAGCACGCAAAGCGCGGAACGTGGCGGCGGCTAAGAGCGCATCAAGTGACGCGGTGTGAACCCACTCCAAATGATCGTTGGGAGGCTCTCGAAGAAACGCTCGCCACCTAGTTGGTCCCGTCATGCCCTCGATCGGAAGTTGGAACATTATTTCGTCGGTCTGCCAGAAAGCAGATATAGGCCGGCGCCGAAGCCCTGTCAGTGGTTGGCTTCGAAACGTGACAAAGTCACAAATGCATGAAGCATGACGAGACGTCTGGTCGTTGGTGGTCACCGTTCATGCAAAGTCCCACTAGAAACCTTCCATCTTCCATCCATGCACCGTTGAAGCTTGAACCAGCGAGAGCACCGGGGTGCGTAAATGGTCGTAGGAAAAAAGTCAGCCAGGAAAATTAAGTCAACCGCCCAGGCAGCTGAAGGCTCGTAGGCGTTAATTTTTTTATGAAAAACTTCCAATCTATTCATCTTTTATCATGGCAGTACAATGAACAACAGACGTAATAAAAAATACAACCATGTCCGTGGACCACCTAGCGACGACCAAGCACTCGAGCGAGCCGAAGGCGCCGCCATCATCGCCCCTCCCTCACTGGAGCCGGGCAAATCTTGTTGTAGTAGGCAGTTGGAGAGTCGTCATGCTAAGACCTGATAGGACCAGCGCACCAGAGTAGCAATCATGGCTGACGAAGAAAGTCGTAGAACAAAAGGATCAAACTTGTAAACACCTAAACGAAGATGAACGAAGACCGGATCCAAATAGATCCACCGAAGACCAGCACCGACTGAATCCCGCAAGATCTGACGGAGACAAACCTCCACACGCCCTTCGATGATGTTAGACGCACCATCGGGACGGGGATAGAATATGGGAGACACTATTCCTATTATGGGACATCGCCGCTGCCATAAAACCCCGACCAAGACGCCGACTCTAAAGAGAACGAGAACGGGGTCCCTCCCGCCGGTGGGGGTCCGAGATCCTCCACACCTCCATGGCCTAGAGGCTATCGGAGATGGGACGGACAGGCGGCGGGCTGACGGGAGGAGAGCAGTTTTTCTTGTGGAGGAAAGAGAGACTTGAAGGTTCCGAAGGTGATGTAGCACACAACTGAATTGGGTACAAAGGAAACTTCAAATGCTCTTGTCGACGTATTCTCTGTTGGATCCCTTCGTGAGGTACAGCTAATACTGCCAGTGTTTTGTTCTCACAGGAGAGAAGACGCCACATAACTAAGAGGAAGTTGTGAAGAAAACTGCATCAGCACATCGAATAGTCTGAATCGGCCAAACTTAAATAACTCGGGCACGCTGCAAAAAGACGTCCATTTTTTTTTACTCCATGATTATACCAGCACCAGCTAAACATGCAACATAAAGTAAGCTGTGCGCAGCAATTAAACCACCCAGAAGCAGCATTGCACACGAGAGGCACCAGTCGGTTCTAACACGAGAAGCACAAGGGACACGTGCTCGAAAATGCACCGGTATACCAGCTAACATTAGTATGTGTATAAAAAAGGCGCACGGACGCATGACAACGCCGGGGACACATTGAACATGTATACATGTTAAGTTGTTAACCGAGTGAGTAGACAGTGAGTGAACCACCAAACTGACATTAACCGATCTCGATCGTGGGAGTAGAAAAAGGAATTGTATTGTTTTGGACTCACGCTATGACTAGGCACAAAACCACCATGGATATATGACTTTTTTTTTTTACTAAGTTGCATTGCACGAGTGTCGCTGTGGCGGACCTTGACTAGTCGTAGAAAGAAACTCAAGTGGATCCTACTGACTCCACTCCGCTCACCACGAGGCTGCGATCAATGGCCAAGCCTCACACGACGACCGTCGGGTTGGACACGAGCGAGTAGCATGTGCCCGGCGGCTATTCCACGCTCGCGTCGCCACACGATCAACCGATATACAAAGTCCACACGACGTGACCGCGCGCATCCGTTCCACTGGATGGAGTCTAACTCGGTCAGGCCGGGTGCGGTGCGACGTCAGGGATGAAGTCAGGCTATGGCGCTCCTCCATCGCCGGCGGCCGCCACACCGACGTCGCGCACGTTCGCAGCCGAGACATCCATCGACTGGGCAGAGTTGAGTGGGGTGCTCCGGCGGCCGGCCGGCCACGCCAGAGCCTCCGTGGTGGTGGTGCTCTCCTGCTCTGACCCGTAACTGGACCATATGGAGTACCAAAACTTCACAAGTCCAGATGCACACGTACTACGTTCGAAGGCCGGGCTCTGGTGATCACACTGACAGAAAACCATTTGGACGATTTGTATGTTTTACTAATGGAACGACAATTCATTTCCTACCTTTCCACCACGACACAACAAAAATTGACATTGACACGATACAAAAGAAGAAGTTACGTACCAGCCGGTGGTAAGTTGACCTGCATGCATGCGCAAGGCAAGAAACAAACAAGTGCATCATGGCCTGCTCGGTGGTCGACTTTGACACAGCTGGAGATCGCGCATGCAATCGAGGATGCATGAGATGTTTGCTCGTTGGTGATGCAAGTTGTCAGCCCCATGAGAAAGTTTCCATGTTCCATGCATTAATGGGCTGGCGTTGACCCGTAATTGCATATCTGTCCAGCATACCGTTGAAGTTGACCCATTAATTTTGTGGACTTCGAATGGAATGGATAAATGGCCGTAGGGAAGTCTGCCCTGAAAGGTCAACCGTCAAGGCGAACCTTCTCTCTTTTTGGTGGCAAACATCAAGGCAACTCTAGGTGCGTAGTTAAAAGGGTCCAATAAAGCTTCAAATGCTCTTACCTATCATGGTCAAAATAAATATTCTCCCGTTAGATCGCTTAATTCAGTAGAAACTCATAAGAATTGGCATGCATCATGCATGACTACTGAACATTTCACAAGGAGAGACCTGCTCCAATGGCCACCCACTAGTGCAGAACCGGGTTTAGCATCGGTTCGTGAGGGCCTTTAGTGCCGGTTCTGTAACCGGCACTAAAGGGTGGGGACTAAAGGCCCCCCTCCCCCTTTAGTACCGGTTCAGCACGAACCGCCACTAAAGGGCCACCACGTGGCACGAGCCAGGGCCGAGGGCGGGGAGACCTTTAGTACCGGTTGGTAACACCAACCGGTACTAAAGATTGGGGGGTTTTGGTTTTCTTTTTTATTTTTCCTTTATTTTTATGTTTTTCATTTAATTTAGAGATTGTTTTTACATTATAATGAGTTGTTAAATCACCAGGTGAAAGTACCGCAGATTAGTTTGAAGTGGATATGGATCGTCCTAAGTGATCAAGTAATATGGATATGGCATATTACTTGATCACTTAGCTAGGATCCATCCAATTGAAACTAATCCGTGGTTTCTTTCATAAATGATATAATAACTCATCATCATCATCATCATATTAATATAAAAACTCTTGCATCCTATGTCACCAACAACACTAGCTAGCTAATAATCATCATAGTCGTCATTACCACTATTTAATCATCATATAATCATTACCGCTATCTAATTAATCACCACCAACACTAGCTTAAAAAAGAAACATTGACTTGTACCAGAAGCAAAGATATCATCGAGTTCAACATGGTCATGAGATTATAAGCGTTCATAAGACCACAAAAACAAATCACTTTGAGATTAAGTTCAACACGAAGAACACGGACATGAGAGGACAAGAGTATTAAGAGCATGCATGAACTAGCTAATCACTCCTGCTGCTCTCTCTCTCTCAGGTAAAATAGCATAGAACATGTGTAGCTCTCCTGATTCATCATATTGGAGCATGCAGATGAACCTGTCTCCTAATCGTGGGCTGCGCTTCTCATTGCTACCCCCTAGTACTTCTCTGCGATCCTTGACAATTTTGCTCCAGTTTTTCACTATTAAGCATTCCTCGGTTTTAAAAATCCTGAATGCACTCATGTGCACTGTAGGATGTCTTGGCCGTAAGCTAACCATTGACATGCGACCTTTATTCTCGATCCACTGAGCCACAACTATCATCGGAAGTCCCTGTTGAAGAACATAGTATAGTAACATACTTAGCAAAAAGTTTAGCTTAAAAAATAATGTATGCAAAAGATGCACTGAGGACAAATAGTAAAAATCTTACCATCTTGCCTAAATAGATGTGACCGTAGTTCAGTAAGAACACTATTGGTCGCACTTTTTGAGTACTAAGATTTTCAAGTTCAGGAAAATAATTTCTCTTGACAGCATCAAGATCCTCAAGCCGTGAAACATAATGACTTATCTCCTCGCAGTTTAGTTCAGCCTCGGGACAGTGGACGGTCCTGTCTACCTAGCGCCGGACATGTTTGCTTGAACGGAAATAAGTTGTCAATAGAAATTAGTTGTCAACTATTTTTGAATAAACAATATCAAAGACATAAATATGGTTGAGAAACTCACATAATGGTTGAACTGAAGGCGTCTGCACATCGACCCAAATGTCTCTATTACCTTCAATATCATGCCGCGCTCGTCTTCGCAGTATTCGCACATACTGAAATCGTTTTCGTCGTCAGACGATATTTTCTATGTTCATAGTTGAAACATTAATTGATAAACACTTACTAGTTCTATTAATTCAACTAGTTCTATTAATTCAACTAATTCAACTAAGCACTTACTAAAAATAAACTAGTTTTATTAATTTTCTTACTAAAAATAAAATAGCTAGTTCTATATAGTAAAATTTAATTAGATGATCAAATCTCATATACCTAAATTTAATATATCTAATTCATCTAATATTAATATATCTAATTCATCTATAACTAAAAGTATAAAAAACTAACTCATCTAACATTAATATCTAGCTAATTCATCTAACATTTGACATTAATATCTAACATTTCTCTCTCTCTCTCTCTCTCTCTCTCTCTATATATATATATATATATATACACACACACACACACACACACATACATATATATATATAATCATCTAACAATTGACATTAATCTAACATTTATATAAACTGAAAGTATAAAAACTAAAAAATAGAAAACAGAAAAAATCATTAAGAAAAATCTGTCTCTGTTTGTGTGTGTGTGTGTGTGTGTGTGTGTGTGTGTGTGTGTATTGTGTGTGTGAGGCCGCCAACGCGCGGTAGGGCCGGGGCGGTCGATCTAACAGCGGGGAGACGGCCGGCGATGCGAGGCGACGGGGGCGGCGACGGGCTCGGGCGGCGATGGGGACGGGCCGGGGCGGCGACGTACGACCGGGGACGGGCATGGGATGGTCGCGCACGGTGACGAGGGCGGGGACGGGCGCGCGCGACGGGGGCGGCGACGGGGATGGCGACGGCGACGGGGATGGGCGCGCACGACGGGGGCGGCGACGGGGACGGGCGCGACGAAGAAGCAGATGAAGAGAAACTAACTGAAATTTTCATAAGTGCTGTATATATAGGAGTGGCCTTTAGTACCGGTTGGAGCCACCAACCGGTACTAAAGGTCAAAATTGGCCAGGCCATGTGGCAGGAAGTGACCCCCTTTAGTACCGGGTGGTGGCTCCAAGCGGTACTAAAGACCCTCCCTTTAGTACCGGTTGGAGCCACGAACCGGTACTAAAGGGGGTGCTCTCCCATCCCGCGGTGCACAAAGTTTAGTCCCACCTCGCCGAGCGAATGGCAGCCGCACTGGTTTATAAACCCAGCCGTAGTTGCTCCTTCAAGCTCCTCTCTAAAGCAGGCTTCTGGGCCTAACTTTGGCGCGCTGCCCTGTGAGCCTGCTGGGCCTTATGGGCCTACATATCCACGCCCAAGGCCAAACAGGCCAACTGGGCAGCGTGCAAATATGTTTTCTTTTATACAGTTTTTTCTTTCCTATTTTATTTATTTTCTTCTATTTATTTCTGAGCAGTTTTTTGTTGTATTTAGAGTTTCTTTATGAATATTTTTGCTTTAGGTACAAAAAATTACAAACTTTCTGTTAGTGCTAGTAGTTTTCAAATTTGAATAGTTTAAATTTGAATTATTTGAAATTTGTGTGAATCACTAGTTTGTGAATAACTTAACTTTAAAAATAGATTTTTCAGTGATTCTTTTTTTCTTATGTTTAATATTAGTGTGTTTTATCATTTTATTCAAATTGGTAATACGTCTGGAGTTGTAATAAGTTTAAAAAAATGAAGTGCCGGTGTAACAGATGAGTTTTCGTCCGAAACCCTGATACTTCGAAATAGATTGTCCAGTTTGTACACGAAGCCCATCCAGTTTTTGCCGTAACCCTCTCTACTATTTTGCATTTGCTATGTGGGTGAAATGATGATACCATGCCAAGTTTCAACCTTTTCAGAGTTCAATTGTAGTGCTTTTCAATTTCAGGGTCATTTAGCTCAAAACGAATCAGTAAATGCATGAAAAATAACAAATGAAGGCAGAAAGGGTTGAAACTTGATGACGTGGCTTTGAATGGTGCATAATGAACGCATAAAAATTCTGGAGTTGTAATAAGTTAAAAAAAATGAAGTGCCTTTGTAACAGATAAATTTTCATCCGAAACCCTGATACTTCGAAAGAGATTGTCCAATTTGTACACGAAGTGCATCCAGTTTTTGTTGTAACCCTCTCTACTATTTTGCACATTCTATGTGGGTGAAATGATGATACCATGCCAAGTTTCAACCTTTTCAGAGTTTATTTGTAGTGCTTTTTCAATTTCAGGGTCATTTAGCTCAAAACAAATCAACAAATGCATGAAAAATAGCAAATGAAGGAAGAAAGGTTGAAAGTTGATGACATGGCTTTGAATGGTGCATAATGAATGCACAAAAAGACTGAAGTTGTAATAAGTTTAAAAAAATAAAGTGCCTTTATAACAGATGAGTTTTCGTCCGAAACCCTGATACTTCGAAAGAGATTGTCCAGTTTGTACACGGAGTGCATCCAGTTTTTGCCGTAACCCTCTCTACTTTTTTGCACATGCTATGTGGGTGAAATGATGATACCATGCCAAATTTCAACCTTTTCAGAGTTCATTTGTATTGCTTTTCAATTTCAGGGTCATTTAGCTCAAAACAAATCAATAAATGCATGAAAATTAACAAATGAAGGCAGAAAGGGTTGAAAGTTGATGACGTGGCTTTGAATGGTGCATAATGAACGCATAAAAAGTCTAGAGTTGTAATAAGTTTTAAAAAATGAAGTGCCTTTGTAAGAGATGAGTTTTCGTCCGAAACCCTGATCCTTCGAAAGAGATTGTCCAGTTTGTACACGAAGTGCATTCAGTTTTTGCTGTAACCCTCTCTACTTTTTTGCACATGCTATATGGGTGAAATGATGATACCATGCCAAGTTTCAACCTTTTCGGAGTTCATTTGTAGTGCTTTTCAATTTCAGGGTCATTTAGCTCAAAACAAATCAGTAAATGCATGAAAAATAGCAAATGAAGGTAGAAAGGGTTGAAAGTTGATGACGTGGCTTTGAATGGTGCATAATGAACGCACAAAAATTCTGGAGTTGTAATAAGTTAAAAAAATGAAGTGCCTTTGTAGCAGATGAGTTTTCGTACGAAACCCTGTTACTTCAAAAGAGATTGTCCAGTTTCTACACGAAGTGCATCCAGTTTTTGCCGTAACCCTCTCTATTTATTTGCACATGCTATGTGGGTGAAATGATGATACCATGCCAAGTTTCAACCATTTCAGAGTTCATTTGTAGTGCTTTTCAATTTCAGGGTCATTTAGCTCAAAACAAATCAGTAAAAGCATGAAAAATAGCAAATGAAGGCAGAAAGGGTTGGAAGTTGATGACGTGGCTTTGAATGGTGCATAATGAACGCACAAAATGTCTGGAGTTGTAATAAGTTTAAAAAAATGAAGTGCCTTTGTAACAGATGAGTTTTCGTCTGAAACCCTGATACTTCGAAAGAGATTGTCCAGTTTGTACACGAAGTGCATCTAGTTTTTTCCGTAACCCTCAGTACTTTTTTGCACATGCTATGTGGGTGAAATGATGATACCATCCCAAGTTTCAATCTTTTCAGATTTCATTTGTAGTGCTTTTTAATTTCAGGGTCATTTAGCTCAAAACGAATCAGTAAATGCATGAAAAATAATAAATGAAGGCACAAAAAGTCCGAAGTTAAAATAAGTTATTAAAAATGAAAAAGAGGTGCAATGCTCACCTGCACGTTGCTTATCTTCAGGCCTTGAGGAAATAGTGTAGACTGCACGGAGCTATGTGTAGTTTTTGTCCGAAACCCTTATAGCTCCGTGTAGTCTACACCATTTTTTCAAGGCCTGACGCTAAGCAACGTGCAGGTGAGTATTGCGCCTCCTTCATCGTCTCTGCACTCAGGGCTTATAAACCGCTGCGAGTGCCTCTTGCTTGGCGAGGTGAGACTAAAAAATAGCTGCAAAAAGAATCAACTAAAAAACTCTAGTACCGGTTTATGCCACGAATCGGTACTAAAGGTGCTAGTGGGGCCCCAGCCTGGCCACAGCCTGCCACAGCCTCTTTAGTGCCGGTTCGTGGCACAAACCGGTACTAAAGGTTCGCCACGAATCGGTACTAATGAGCTCCGCCCGCTTAGCCGTTGGAACAGACACTAATGATCATATTAGTGGCGGTTCAGTTATAAACCGAAACTAATGTACTTCACATTAGGCCCTTTTTCTACTAGTGACCAACAAGTCACCTCTTTCTGAATCGGCCAAACATATACTCATCGATGCTGCAGAAAAGGAAATGAACAATAAAACTCCACGACTGTGCCAACTCGTGTGCACGCATGCATGCGTGCATGCAGGAGGGCGAAAGGGTACCAGCCGTGGCATGGGAAACCCAAGCTACACGTGCTAAAAGAAAATGGACTAGTGCATCTAAAAAATGCACTAGCTGTACTAACGCGTGTGAGCATCCTTTCCGTGATCGTCAAAAATATACCTGCGTGCGCAAGTAGAGAACAAAGACGGAGAGCACCTGGTGCACCCTAAGACTGTTTTGTACGGAGGGGATGGGGGCGACTAGAGACGGGTCTCGCGACCACGGCGCCGGCGGCGGCCGGCGAGTCGGAGGACGGTTCTGGGCGCTAATGGAGAGTGACGAGGAGGAGGATGCAGACGGTGGCCAGCAGCTGGACGTCGGCTCGCCGGCTGACGGCGTCCCCTACGCCTTCAGATCACATTTGTGAGGCGTTCACGAGTGGATATTCGGAAGATGAGGTTGCGCTGTTGGTAGATGAGGTGATCCCGCAGGACGATCCGGCGAGGACTGGACTGGAGAAGACGGAGAAGATCGAGATTGCTCGGCGCGTCGTGCACCGGAGGACGGCAGCGACGGCGATCCGGCCATAGCGTGGTCCTCTTCCAAAGGTACGTCTTCCGGCTCTTACGTTTGGGGATTACCTCGGTTCAGATTGGAAGGTGGTGCCCAATCGCCGGCAGGAAAAGAAACGGACGGCGGCGGCGGCAGGCCGGAAGCTGGCGGCGCCGGCGGCGAAGTTCGGGATCGCCGCCGCTCGGGAGGCGCGTTTGAATCTCCTGTTAGGCGCGGATGGGCCGCCCGTGGCTTCTGGGCCGCCTTTGGCTGGGTATGAGGCCCAGTTCGAAGCGGCTGCGGGTCAAGCCGAATTACGATCACTTGGGCCGGCGAGGTCGTTTGGGCCGCGGAGTGTTGGGTATGAGGCCCAGCCGGACGTGGGTTCGATCGATACTCAGGAACGGGGCGCATGCACGAGGCTTTTGTCTTCGTCCGTTCCAGCGCCGTGCCCTAGGGTTCTACATCGCCGCTCGCCGTCTCTACGCACGGCCGGACCTGGTCGGGCTCGTCGAATCCCCCCTCTCGGAGCCATGGGGGGCTCTGGAGGCGCGCCCCCGTCTAGGCGGCCGCCTGCGCCCAGTGGGGCGGGTCGGGCGTCCGGTGTCGCGTCGCCGGGCCAAGGCAATGGCAGGGGAGCGCAGCCGCCGGGCCAAGGCAATGGACGGGGCACGCTGCCGCCGCCGGAGTCAGGTACTGGCCGTGGTGGTGGGCCGCTACCCAAGTCTGCAGTGGGTCGCGGGTCGGGAAGACCGGATGCGGCGCGCGTTGCTGTCGGGACGCCAGTGGGGAGGCCGGCGGCATCGGCGGTACCGTCGGGTGGTCGTGGTGGACCGGGCTCCGGCCCTAGGCCAGTGCCTCCTGGTGTTCCTGCGGTCGTAGCTACGGGCAGGGGGGCTGCGCCGAGGGCCCCTGCGCCGTCGGGTTCGACACCTAGACCGGCTCCTCCTCCACACGTCGTTGCCCGTCCGGCTCAATCCTCGCAGACCAACGGTACTGCTACTGCGCCCCGGGGTCAGTGGGGAGACGACGGGTATGATGCTTACGGCACTGGCCAGCACCGTGGTTCTTCATCCACGGGAGGTGGCCGTGGCTATGCATGGCAAAGTGATGGCTTGATTGAGAGGCCATTTTTGGGGCCTGCCGGGGGCTTCGTTGAGTGGTCTTCGGATCCGGGTCATCGGCAGCGAGGAGGTTACCGTGGCCATCGTGGTGGTCGGGGCGGGCGAGGAGGCCGATACCGTCCACGACCGCCGCCACCACCGGTTGTTGTCGAGCAGATGACTGATAGTGGGGCGGCAGAGGAGCCTGTGTTGTCTGATCATGCTATGGAGGTAGTGACGGCTCTTGCTTCTGCTCCAGTTCCTGAGGTTATGTCTGATGTGTCTGCGGAGATGATGGACAGGGCTGACTCCGATCGAGCGTCCAAGTGGGCGCGTAGGAAAGAAAAGATGCTTTGTTATCGTTGCGGTGATAAGGGTCACTTCATTGCCGAGTGTGTGGCGCGGCTATGTGATACATGTGGTAAATTGGCTCATGAATCGGGGGAGTGTCCGTTACTGCGCGATCAGGCGCCGTCTCTCAAGATGTATGAAGTTTACTGTGCTGAGCTCACTTTTTTCGAGTCTCCGACTGAGCCTGAGGTGCCTGCCGAGTCTCCGAGTCTGACCACGGGGATTGTCAAGGTCACCAGAGGGGAGGTGTCTGAGGCGCAGATCGTGCAGAGGCTTCGAGAGTTGGCTCCTGGGGAGTTCCAGTGGGACCTTGTCGGGCTTGCCGACAAGATGTTCAGGGTCGAGTGCCCGTCTGTGGAGGACTTGCAGCGATTGCTGAGTTTTGGGATGTGTAAGGTGCCGGGTACTGATGGTATCCTTGAGTTTCAGGAATGGAAGATTGTTGAGCCTCAGGGTGTACCGCTTACGCAAGCGTGGCTACGCTTTTCCGGGGCACCTTCCTCGCCGCTGCAGGATGCTCAGGTTGTGGCCAGTTTGGGCATTCTTTGGGGAAACCTGAGCGTGTGGACATGGCTTTCACCAGGGCTCATGGAATTGCTCGGGTTTTGGTCAGTATACTGAATGTTGAGTATGTGCCGGAAGTGGTTAAGTGGGCTTACCGAGGCAGGATTTATAATCTGGTTATTGAGTTTGAGGACGAGAGCCTGCTGTCTGCGCCGGATCACACGTCTGACATTGATATGCATGAGGGTGACGGTAACGCGGGAGTTCAGGAACCGCCGGTTGAGGACTCTGGACGACAGCTGTCCATGGGGCCGGGGTCTGAGACCGCGAAGACCGGGGATGGAGCTACCCAGCCCTCCTCGGTGCCTTCGAAGTCATTGAGATTTGGATCCTTCGAGCCTTTTTCTGCACCGCCGAGGTTGTGGAGCGACCGGGTGGAGTCCGAGGAGGCCTTTGAGTTCGCCTTGCCTGCGTTGGATTCTATGGATGCTCTGGACTCGGGTTCTGGGGATCTCGGGGCTTCATCTCTTTTGGTCAGGGGGCGGAGGAGGTGAGTCGGCCGGTGGCCACTTCCTCTTCTGGTCAGCGCATGGTTCCCACTCTGGAGATGCCGCAGCCTACCGGGTCCCGTGTGTAGGGAGGAGCCATAGGCCAGGCGGTCTCAGGTTCTTTTTGTGCTGACGAGGGGGATGCGGGGCAGGTGGCTCCCGTGTCCTCTTCTCCGCTGGGAGGAGGTCTAGGTCAGGAGGACTCGTATATTTCTTCTCCTGTTGCGATCTCTTCTCGGACGGTGCTGACTTCGCCGTCGGGAGTGGGCTCGGGGTAGGTGGCCTCGGTGCTTTCTCCTATGGTGGCGGCCTCTCCGGTGCAGGTGGGGGAGTCAGGACGGGAGGTCCTGGCCATGTCTCCACCACCATCGGTGATGCCCTCGTCTGGTGGGGCGTGCCAGGCGTCCCTTACTCCTACTGGCACGACCGTGGGGAGGCCCAGGCAGGTCGCTCGGGTTGCGGGCTCCGGTGCGGCAGGAGGCCGTACCCCATCCGTGATCTCTCGGGAGGAGGTGATTGCGTTTGGCGGGATCCAGGACCCCATGTCTGAGGGGCGCCGGGTGAGTGCCCGTCTCCAGGCACATCCGGAGGTGGACGACATCCAGCAACGGTGCGCTATGAGGGCGGCCAAGCTTCGTGATGTTGAAGTCACTACTGGTATGTCGGTCAATATTTCCAATTCCATATTGCATTTTTCAAATGATGAGATTCTTGATAATGCAAATCAATTAGGAGTTTCTCTTGGTAGTAATGAAAATGAAACTACTAATTCTATTAATGATCTACTTGACCTAGAGGCTGAGCGGACCTTAGAGATGATCCGCATTATTGCGGCTGTTAAACCCATGTGTGATTCGGAGGTTGATGCGCTTGGGGTCAGGGTGCTTGGTAATTTTTGTGAGGATCTGTTGCCAGCTAGTTCTGAGGCGGGGGTAGAGGATGTCTCTACTGAGATAGGCTTGGCAAGCCCCTCTGACACTGGGCATGAGGACCAGTTGCAGAGTCAAGTTATTCCAAAGAGCAAGTGGAAACGGAAGGTCTACCCGGTGTCCGCAGTGCGTAGGAGTGCTAGGTTGCGTTCGGCAAAAAAATTCTACGATGAACTATGAAAGGAATCTTTTGGAATAGCAGAGGTCTGAGAGACTTGGCTAAAAGAAGGTTTCTTGCTGAGGCGTCTGTCGAACATCGCTTAGATTTTATCGCTCTTTTGGAGACGGGGAGAGATAATTTTGCACCTCAGTTTCTAAATTCTTTGTCGGGAGGTATTGCATTTGATTGGCACTGCTTGCCGCTGCCAGGGCGATCAGGTGGAATCTTACTTGGCGTTAGATGCGAGACGCTTGAGGTTCGCAGTGTGGTTATGGGAGACTTTGCAGTCAAGTTCCGGGTGCGGTCGAAGGAAGATGGGTTTAACTGGGCTCTGGTTGCGGTTTATGGGGCTGCGCAGCCCGAGCTCAAGCCCGACTTCCTGGCTGATCTAGTTCGGATGTGTGGCTCCGAGCAGCTGCCGTACCTGGTGGGGGGTGACTTCAATATTATTAGGAGGCGTGAGGATAAGAACAATGATAACTTTGATGGCAGATGGTCGTTCATGTTCAATACTATCATTGAGAGTTTGAACCTGAGAGAAATTGAGCTCTCGGGCAGAAAATTTACGTGGGCTAATGCGCTGCCAAATCTGACGTATGAAAAGTTGCACCGTGTGTTGGCTAGTGTCGATTGGGAACAGAAGTTCCCTCTAGTAACAGTCCAGGCCTTATCCCGTGGTATTTCCGACCACACGCCACTTTTTGTGGACTCTGGTCAGCCCTCCCACTTGGGGAATAAGAATGTATTCTCCTTTGAGATGGCTTGGTTTGAGCGTGAAGGCTTCTTTGATCTTGTGGCTAGAGAGTGGGCTAAGGATTCAGGAGGCAAGACTGCGCTCCAGCGATGGCAGAATAAGATCAGGCACTTGAGGAGTGTCCTGCGTGGATGGGCTAAGCATCTTAGCGGGATTTATAAGGTTGAAAAGGAAAGGCTCCTCTCCCTTATTCAGTCCCTAGATGTAAAGGCAGAAACCACGCTGCTGCCAGTAGCGGAGCTTCAAGCCAAGAGGGACGCGGAATTGAGGTTGAAGGAACTTCTTAGGGAAGAAGAGTTGAAGTGGGCGTTGCGGGCCAAGGTCCGGAGAGTAGTCCAGGGGGACGCGAATACTGAATTTTTTCATATGATTGCTAATGGTAAGCATCGAAAGAAGAGGATCTTTCAGCTTGAGCAAGATGAGGGTACAATTGTAGGACAGGAGAACCTAAAATTGTACATTACTGAATTCTATAAGCAGTTGTTTGGTCCTCCAGACAATAACTGTGTGTCTCTGGATGAGTCCAGGGTTGAGGATGTTCCTCAGCTCACAGTTGTGGAGAATGATGTTTTGACGGCTCCTTTTACCGAGAAAGAGGTATTTGATGCCGTCTCACAAATGGAAACTAACAAAGCGCCTGGCCCAGATGGATTTCCAGCGGAGTTTCATAAGAAATGCTGGTTTATCATTAAAGGAGATTTGTTGCCTTTGTTCCATGATCTGTTTACTGGGCAGCTTCATCTTTTTCAGCTAAATTTTGGAACGATCACCCTTCTTCCTAAGAAAACAGAGGCAGTGAGAATTGAGCAATTCAGGCCAATCTGTCTTCTTAATGTTAGCTTCAAAATTTTCACCAAGGTCGGGACCAATAGGCTCTCACAGATCGCGCATGCCGTTGTGCAGCCTACCCAAACGGCCTTCATGCCGGACAGGAACATTCTTGAGGGTGTTGTGGTCCTACATGAAACACTGCATGAAATCCACACGAAAAAGCTGGATGGGGTTGTTTTCAAAGTGGATTTCAAAAAAGCGTATGACAAAGTCAAATGGCCTTTCCTTCAACAGGCTTTACGCATGAAGGGTTTTGATGAGGCCTGGCGACGCCAGGTAGAATCCTTTACGCAAAAAGGCAGTGTTGGAATTAAAGTCAATGAGGATATAGGTCATTATTTCCAGACACACAAAGGCCTGAGACAAGGAGATCCAATGTCCCCTATATTGTTCAACATTGTAGTTGATATGTTGGCCATTCTCATAGGTAGGGCAAAGGACGCCGGTCAGGTAGGTGGCTTGGTGCCTAACCTAGTTGATGGGGGTGTTTCCATTTTGCAATACGCTGATGATACAATCATCTTCATGGAGCATGACTTGGCAAAAGCGAGAAACATGAAGCTGGTGTTGTGTTTATTTGAACAATTGTCCGGTTTAAAGATTAACTTTCATAAAAGCGAGTTGTTTTGCTTTGGTCGAGCCAAGGAGGAACAAGAGGCTTATAGGCAATTGTTCGGTTGTGAATTAGGGGCTTTACCTTTTACTTACCTAGGTATACCCATTCATCATCGTAAGCTCACGAACAGAGAATGGAAATGTATCGAAGATCGGTTCGAAAAGAAACTTAGTTGTTGGAAGGGCAAACTTCTGTCTTATGGAGGCCGGTTGATTCTTATTAATTCGGTGCTCACAAGTTTGCCGATGTTCCTACTATCTTTCTTTGAGGTTCCAGTTGGGGTTAGGAAACGGCTGGACTTTTATCGGTCAAGATTTTTTTGGCAGAGTGATGATCTAAAAAGAAAGTATAGACTCGCCAAGTGGGATATTATTTGTCGTCCCAAGGATCAGGGGGGGTTGGGTATTGAGAATCTTGAGGTAAAGAATAGATGCCTGCTTAGTAAGTGGCTATATAAGTTATCAGATGGGACTGATGCGACTTGGGCACAGATACTTCGTAACAAGTATTTGCAATCCAAAACATTGTCACAGGTGACAATGCGACCAACTGATTCGCCATTTTGGAAGGGGCTTATGAGAGTTAAGACAGCCTTCTTTAATAGAACAAAATTTATAGTCGGTGATGGTAATGATACTCGCTTCTGGGAGGACACCTGGCTTGGTGAGACTCCGTTGGCGTTACAGTACCCAACTCTGTATCGTATTGTGCATCGCCGTGATGCGCTTGTGGCAACGATTATGCAGGCCACACCCCTTAATATTCAGTTTAGAAGGGTGCTTGTCGGTAATAGATGGGAAGCTTGGCTTCATCTGGTGCGTAGACTGATGGAGGTTCAGCTACAACATCAGCCCGACCAGTTGTGTTGGAAGCTTACTAGGTCTGGACATTTTACCGTTAAATCGATGTACATCGATGTTATTAACTCGAGTGTCATTCCTAACTCCAAACATGTTTGGAAAGTTAAAGTTCCTTTGAAAATCAAAGTGTTTATGTGGTTTGTCCATAAACAGGTCATTTTAACAAAGAATAACTTGGTTAAGCGCAATTGGACAGGATCTACTAGGTGTAGTTTCTGTGATCGGGATGAAACCATTAAGCATCTATTCTTTGAGTGCCCGTTGGCAAAAATTTTGTGGCGCTCCGTGCAAATTGCTTTTAACATTACTCCTCCGAGTTCGGTCGGGTCGTTATTTGGAACGTGGCTGGATGGGATAGAGTCCGGTACAGCTAGACATATTCGTGTAGGAGTTTGTGCGTCGTTATGGGCAATTTGGAACTGCAGAAATGATTTGGTTTTTAACAGAATAACTACTATTCATTTTTTGCAGGTTGTATTCCGAGCTACGGCGTTGATCCGTATGTGGTCCCTACTCACTCCGACGGAGGCCAGGGAGCGTTTGGTTACTGGATCTGTCCGGTGGGAGATGGTAGCGCGGGATATATTCAACCGGTTTGGATGGCGGTCATGTAATAGGATTGGCAATTAGTTTCCATACCTAGTTTTCTGCCAGCCGGTTGTGGCTTTATGGCCTTTTTTTGTATCTTCCTGACGAGGTCTATGTGAGCTCGACGTAGTTTTCTTTTACAACTTTTTGACATTGTGGAACATATTTTATTTATCAAAGTGGCCGTATGCATCCCCCTGATGCAGAGGCCGGGGTATCACCCCTTTTCCAAAAAAAAAGTAGAGAACAAAAAATGCTGATTATTTTTTATAACGACGTTGATTAACTTGGCTGGCCGGTATCCACAATGCTAGGCGCCTCCCACGCGCCGCTACCGGCAGGGAAAAGCAGGGTGAAACTGACATGGGTTAAGGGTCAGTTTGGTTTCCTTCCACGGCTTAGAGACGCCTGGCCTGGGCCCTCCTTGGGAGCTGCCTGGCTCCTGTTCGGTTGGTGTCCCCATGAGGAGTGGTGAGCCTGGCCTGAAGAATCTGATTAGCCTGCCAACGTAGTTAGCCTGAACCAGGCATCAAGAAAAGGTCGCCTGGACCTGGCTTGGATGTGCCTGGACGTGCTAACTCGAACTTATCACATGCAAGGCACAAAAAACTAGGCAATCAAAGAATATTAAAAGAGGGAATACACCACCAGGCCAGGTCATGGACCAAACGCTACTTGCCTGGCCAGGCAAAAAATTCCAAATACTCAGGCCCAGCATCAAATTTCTCCAGGCATGTTATCCAGGTCACCAACCAAACTAGCCCTGAATCTGTCTGGAAGTTAAGGACCGGCGGCCATTTGAACGCACGGTACACTTCCCGTGCCAGTGTTTTTTTATCCCGGTGTCGGGTGGAGCCGTAAAACATTTGCGTGATTTGATGATCCGATATAACACCAATGTCCAAGCAAGAAATTAGTTTCCACATTCTGTCTTGACCGGTTGCCCTCTGTCAGTCCTATCCGCATCATCAGCCCCAGAGAAGCTAATAACCAAGTCTTCTTCCGGATCTCGGACACGGATCTCATGTCACTTCTTTTCTACGAGGCGGAGATTTGTGGACAGGAATACTTCATCATGTGCTCGTCCATCTACGGACTTTTCAGATCGGCCATCTATAGCCAAGCACACCTAGGGGTCCATTACATTCTTGGTTGGGGGCCTGGGACCGGCCGAGGAGTACCGTATACTTTTACTCCGGCTTGTGCTTGATCGTTCGGTCTCAGTCTTAGTCATCTACTGGCGGCCTACACTAGTACAGAACCGGGCTTTAGCGCCGGTTCGTAAGGGCCTTTAGTGCCGGTTCCACAACCGGCACTAAAGAGTGGGGACTAAAGGCCCCCCCTTTACTACCGGTTCTTCATGAACCGGCGCTAAAGTGCCACCACGTGGCACGAGTCAGGCCCGGATGCGGGTAGACCATTAGTATCGGGTACTAAATGTTTGGGGGTTTTGGTTTTATTTTTTATTTTTTCCTTTTATTTTGTGTTTTCATTTAATTTTTTTTGTTTGCTGGTATTTTACGATACTACATATTGTACACGTTATGCATATATATAAATAGATTTTCTCGTAGAACCGATCATATATATATATATGTATATATATATATATATATATGTATATATATATATATATATATGTATATATATATGTATACAATTTCTCCTACATGTTGCCTTGGTGCCTTCAGAGCACGATGACAAGTGGTTCATGGGGGCGGTAGCGGATAATAGTATTCTCCTTTGTGATTTATGACCTGGTCGAGGAAAAATCCCGCTATTTCCTCTTGAAGTGCTAGTATGCACTCCGTTGGTAGAAGCTGCTCCCGCACCTCTCTGAACTGTTAAGAAGATCAATATGCATGTGTATTAGTTGTGTGACTAGATATCGATAATGGTGTAAAAATTTGTGAATAGTGTTCTGACAAACGTACCCAGTCCTGTCTTTGAGATCTGCTCCTTTCGGACGCCATCATGCGAATGTTCTCGCAAACGTAGTATGCACATAGATCAGTCCCCGGCGCCTGCTTCAGGGCCTTTACGAGAATGGAATTTAATCAGATAATGATTGATCAAGCATGCTAATTAATTAATGGTATTGAAGCAAGAATTAAAGAGATGGTAGCTAGCTAGCTAGTACTACTTAATTACTTACCTTGGGTCGCCACCAATACAACTTTTTTTCCACTTGCCTGGAGTCACCTTGATGAACTTTGCCCAAGCCCTGCCCGGCAGCAAAGAAAATGAATAAAGGGGTTATTAAATAGTTGATATCAGGAAATGATGAACTAATTAAATAGGCCGAGATATAGTTAATAATGATTGAAATTACCTGTCAAGTATCCCCTTCATGATGACGAAGTCACTTTCTTCCTTAAGTAGTGAGTCCAGTACTTCAACTGTTCCTTTATCAACTTTAATGACTAACAAGATCCAGTGGTAACTGCATGCGCACACGTTTGCATGTCTTAATTAAGCGGGCATGTGCACAACACTAATCAACTACCCTAAACCCTATACACTTAATTATTAACATCTAGCTAGCTAGTAAGCAAAAACAGAATTTGTAGTACAAGACAGTGTGACTCACATGAAGTTGTAAGGAAGTAGTATATCTTCATTGGTATTGAGGCACTTGAAGAACTCTAGAATGCTTTCCTCTAAACTTGCTCGACAACTTGGAATATTTCATGTGTGTTCATTAACGGTATTTGGGTCAATGAACCCAATGCCATAGTGTCCAGATTTTTTCATTTCATACATCTTCATCCTGCATAATACCACAGAAAAGAATATAGTGAGGATAATTACAGGTAATGATTGACCAGAATGATCACTACAGCTAGCTTGAGACTTAAATTACAGAAAGAAATCACTTATAGACAATAGCAACTGACGAGAGATTTGTCGAGTGCGTTTTGATTGTATAACTGAAATAGTTCTGAATACTCAACGGACAGAGCTTTCTCATGGAAGTAATGCTCCTCCTTGACATTCACCATGACGGACTCTCGATTGAAAATCTTGGTAATGTTCATGTACCACTGATGCAATTCATACATTCTCGTTGGGAGGTTCTTGACCTCCTCGGGCTTGACCAAAGGTTGGCCCCGGACATATTTCCGTTTTATTTCCTCTCTAAGAGGAGACATGGGCTCGATCTTGAGGAGTTGTCCAACACTGATATTGAGCATTTTAGCCTGGCTTATATGCTCCTCGGTTATTACCAGATTGTTCAACCGGGGAACGGTTTGCCCACAATAATATAGGGCGCGCATACTCTCATGTGTTGTTGGCACAACAAGCGGGGGGATCGATTGCGCCGCCTGTTCACCCAGCTGGGGAACGGTTTTCCCGCATTTTTTGCCAGCTGCTTGTTGGCTCGAGCTCGAGCTCGCTTCCTTCTATAGTCGTGCTCGATGTGCCTTCCTGATTTGGCGCTCATAGTCTGAGTCAACATGTTGGGAGCTGGTGGTCTAGCCATACGAATGAAGTGGTCAATCTTTTCCTCAGGCACTTTCTCCCTTGGCGGCGGTGCCGGTTTCGGTCCAAAATGGGCGTCCACTTGGGCCTTCACTATGGCTTCGTTTTGCTCCTCAGTCATGTCGTAAGGCCTCTGAGGAAGAGGAGCGAGGCTTGGACCATATCTATATCGCTTGTCTCCGTCTGTACCTATTGTACTACCTCGACTCGTACCGCTACGCACCATAGCTGCGGCGTGTCTCTTCTGCGATTGCTGAGGCGGCGGAGACGGCTGATGTGGCTGAGTTGGAGCAGGAGTCTGCTCATGCATTGCTGGACTTGGAGGAGCGGGAGTCTGTTGACACGGTGGCGGACTTCGAAGAGGAGTCGGCTCACGCATTCGTGGACTTGGAGGAGCGGGAGTCTGCTGACACGGTGGCGGACTTCGAGGAGGAGTCAGCTCATGCGTTCGTGGACTTGGAGGAGCGGGAGTCTGCTGACTCGGTGGCAGACTTCGAGGAGGAGTCGGCTGACGCGGTGTCGGTGGCCTTCGAAAGATGATGCAATCCTTTCTCCATAGGATGATACGATGTATGGCCTCTCCCAGTGTGTGCTCGTCGTCACCTCCAGGAATGTCAAGCTCTAGCCCCGAATATTGGTCCACCACCTCATCAACCAAGACACGAGCATAACCCGCTGGAATCAGGGTGCAATGGAAGGTTGCTTCGGGGGTATTTGTAAAAGCAACGGCATCCGCCACCTTCATGGATATGTTCTTCATTTTGAAGTGTAGCTCACAGTTAGTGTTCTCTATGATGTCATCCACAGGGTATGTATCCAGCAGTGCGTCGCCTGGGGCGGAACCAACGCTGCTTCTCGGCATGGATGGGACGGTGCTATCCAATGCTGGATCATCCTCTTGCTGCTGCCGCTGCTGAGACCCCCTTTCCTGGCTAAGTGAGTCGATCTGCTGCTGCTGCCGCTGGAATTTGAGTGCCAAGTCCGCGTGTGCTGATTCTAGGCCTTGAAGGCGTTCTGCTTCCTGTTTCCTCTGCTCCTCCTCCAGCTTCCTCTTCTTCTCCTCCTCCATCTTCTTTCTTGCACGGCTCCTGTAGTCGTCGTTCCATTCCGAAAAGCCCTCATACCAGGGAATAACGCCCTTGCCTCGTGTTCTTCCGGGTGTTCAGGATTTCCCAGGGCGCGCGTAAGCTCGTCGTTCTCTCTGTTGGGCGTGAACACCCCCTTTCGAGCATCTTCTATTGCATCAAGTAACTTTTGTTCGGCTCCTTTTAGACTTGCCTTCTTCGAAATCAGGCCTGTCTACGGGTCCAACGCCCCCCTATGTGCATAGAACCAAGTTCTGCACCTGGGGGGCCAGCACCTAGTAACCGGAGTGACCCCTGCATCCTCCATCTCTTTCTCAGACTTATCCCACTTAGGCATTGCCACCGCGCAGCCACCTAGCCCCAGCCTATGGAACTGCGTCTTTTTGCGGCATTGGCCTTGTTTTTTCTCGACCGTTCCTTAGATAATTCTGATTCCTTGAATTTCACGAAAGCGGGCCAGTGTTCTCTTTGCTTCTCCAGTGTTCCCTTGAATTCTGGAGTCTTCCTTTCTGCAGCGACGTAGTTGGCCCATACAGTTTTCTTGTGGGTGTTGAATGGAATTGCCATCTTCTTAAGAGCAGCGTCCTTGACTTTCTGCACATCTGCATCAGTGAAATAATCTAGTAGGGTGAAATGTTCCATCAGAGATTCCCAAAGCTTTTCTTTTGCTCTGTCGTCGACCCAAGTAACATCTGGACGTTTAGTTTTTGGCTCTTTCCATTCTTGAATGGAGATTGTGAGTTGGTCCTTCACAAGAACTCCGCACTGACGAACGAACTTGTTCGCAATGTTCTTAAGCATGAGGGGTTCGCCACTAGCTTTGATGGAATCGATGTTGTACTTTACACCCTCCTTCAACTTTTTGCCCGGGCCTCGCTTTGTCCTGCTGTCTGTAGAAGCAGATTTGCTCCATCTGGAGGGATGAAAGAAGAAAGATTGATTCGTTAATATATCTTCAAATCAAAAAAACATGTGATGATCACTAGATGCCTGCTTATATAAATATACCTCGCCGGTAGTCTTTGTTATTTCAAGATCAACATTGTATGCGTCATCATAATCTTAATCATAATCATAGTTCATGAGTTCATCAGCTCGGTCATCGAGTTCGAATATCTTATCATCACCCTCCCCGGTATTGTTCAGATATTGGGAGCCGTCATATGCTTCATTCAGATTATCTGGCCTGTTAGGGCTGCGTATGATCTCGAACAGGGCCTCTTCTCCCTCTCTGCCGGTATTGTCCGCCATAGCTTTTATTTAACTAATCCAGAAGAAATATAAAACAATTTAGTATTCAAATTACAATGCATGGATGCAATGAATAAGGAAAAACTAAATCATATAGTACATAATATGCATCGTCTCGAATAATATATAATCTCGAATACACCGTCTCGAATAATATATAATCTCGAGTCATCGTCTTGAATAATATATAATCTCGAGTACATCGTCTCTAATAATATATATAATCTCGAATACATCGTCTCGAATATTATATATCGAATAGATCACTGGCTGGGTAGCTAATAAATATCGAATACTACAGAAGAATCTAGGCCACTCGCGGTTCCTAGGGCGCAGGCGGTGGACACCTAAAGAGAAGGAACCATCACAGGATCATATCTCCGGTCATCTGCCCAAAGAACCAGCCAGGTATTGGAGAACATGACGTCCATAGCAGCCATGTAGCGATGGACGTGCTCGTCCTCCTCCCTGACACAGCGACGCACCACCTCCAGCGGGGCCGGCTCCCTCTGCACCGAATGTGGCCCACGCGAATGCCACCAAAGGAGATCAGAGTCGACGACGGGACCCGAGGCCGGGTTCCTCACCAAGCGGCGCGCCCCTCCAGGTAGCACCTCCCAGTGCCAGCCCGACGGAGCCCAGTCCCGGACATGGGTCAGCCGGACGTCGTCGCGAACGGGTCAACGACGAGGATGCGGGCCGGGCATCGTCGAGAACAAATACTATATGCCCGCAAAAATTAACATTTTTTAAATGATTGGATTGTGACTTATATGCAAATTCTAAATTTCTATAACTAAAATTATAAGAAACTAAAAACTAACATTTCTATAACAATTTGAAATTAATCTAATTCATCTAGCTAAAACTAACATTTCTAAAATTTCTAACATTTCTAAATACTATTTGACATTAATCTAATCTAATTAATTAATTCATCTAAAACATTTGTATAAAAACAGAAATAACAGAAATAACTAAAAACAGAATCGTGTGTGTGTGCGTGTGTGTGTGTGTGTTCGTGTGTGTGTGTGCGCGCGCGTGCGCGTGTGCACCTACGGCGCCAGCGGCGCGGCGGCTTTGATTGGAGGGAGGAGAGGGGCCGGGGAGAGGGGCTCACAGCGCGGGCGACGGGACGGCGAGGCAGAGGGGACGACGACGGACGGCGACGGGGGCGGCGGCGACGGCGACGGACGGCGACGGGGGCGGCGACGAGGGGCGGCGGCGACGGGGCAGAGGAGAAGAAGCAGAGGGAGAACGAACTGACGAATTTTTTTGAAGTGTTTTCTTATATAGAGCCCACCTTTAGTACCGGTTGGAGCCACCAACCGGTACTAAAGGTCTGTTTTGGCCAGGCCAAGCGGCGGGAAGCGCCCCCTTTAGTACCGGGTGGTGGCTCCAACCGGTACTAAAGACCCCCCTTTAGTACCGGTTGGAGCCACGACCCGGTACTAAAGGGGGTGCGCTGGCGCACGTGCAGTGCGGCAAGTTTAGTCTCACCTTGCTAGTCGAGGGGCATCCGCACTGGTTTATAAGCCCCAGTGCGGCAGCTCTCTCGAGCTCCTCTCCAAAGCAGGACTACTGGGCCTACCTGTTCTGTGCTGCCCTGTGGGCCTACTGGGCCGTTGCGGGCCTGCATCCTGGCCCAATAACACGTTGGGTTTCTAGTCGTATGCAGGCCGCTCTGGGCGGGCTTCTTTATTTACTTAATTTTTTGCTTTATTTATTTTTGTTTTATTTATTTTAAGTTGTTTTTGCTGTATTTAGAGTTTCTTTGTGAATATTTTTTCTTTAGGTACAAAAAATTACAAACTTTATGTTAGTGCCGGTAGTTTTCAAATTTGAATACTTTAAATTTTGAATTATTTGAATCACTAGTTTGTGAATAACTTAAGTTTGAAAATAGGTTTTTCAGTGATTCTTTTTTCTTATGTTTAATATTAGTGTGTTTTATCATTATATTCAATTTGGTAATGCTTAGGTTATTTAAAAAATGAAATGCCTTTGTAACAGATGAGTTTTCGTCCGAAACCCTGGTACTTCGAAAGAGATTGTCCATTTTGTACACGAAGTGCATCGAGTTTTTGCGGTAACCCTCTCTACTTTTTTGCACATGCTATGTTGGTGAAATTATGACACCATGCCAACTTCAACCTTTTCTGAGTTCATTTGAAGTGCTTTTCAATTTCAGGGTCATTTAGCTGAAAAATTCAGTAAATGCATGAAAGATTTTTGTTCGCACATAAAATTTCTTCGCGTTTCAAATGCCAAAACACATAACTACCCTAACTATTACAGAGATTCCCTCTTGGGTGTGAAAAACAGAAGAAAGTGATGATAGTGAAGCCGATCACATCCCAGATCTTTGGGTGTGAAAGTTTTTCTTCGCTTGGTGTCCCTTTGCGCCGTAGCCATGGAAAATCTTCATCATTTAACGGGATGCTCGGGTCAATATTCACTGTGAATGGAGCAATTTCATCAAACTTTTCATAATCTTCTGACATGTCTGTCTTCTCATCCACTCCCACGATGTTTCTCTTCCCAGAAAGAACTATGTGGCGCTTTGGCTCATCGTATGATGCATTCGCTTCCTTATCTTTTCTTTTTCTCGGGTTGGTAGACATGTCCTTCACATAGAAAACCTGTGCCACATCATTGGCTAGGACGAATGTTTCGTCTGCATACGAAAGATTGTTGAGATCCACTGTTGTCATTCCGTACTGCGGGTCTTCCGTTACCCCGCCTCGTGTCATATTGACCCATTTGCACCGAAACAAAGGGACCTTCAAACCGCGTCCATAGTCAAGTTCCCATATGTCCTCTATGTAACCATAATATGTTTCCTTTCCCGTCTTGGTTGTTGCATCAAAGCGGACACCACTGTTTTGGTTGGTGCTCTTCTTATCTTGGGCGATCGTGTAAAATGTATTACCATTTATCTTGTACCCTTTGAAAGTCATTATATTCGAAGATGGTAACTGGGACAGCGAGTACAGGTCATCTTCAATATAGGTGTCATGCATGGTACGTGTCCGCAACCAGCCGGCGAAACTCCTGGTTTGTTCACGTGTAATCCAGTCATCAGACCGCTCCGGGTGTTTGGAGCATAGAAAATTCTTGTGTTCGTCCATATACGGAGCCACCAAGGCGGAATTCTGTAGAACTGTGTAGTGTGCTTCAGTGAGAGAATCTCCGTCCATACATATTATTTGATTCCCTACTACCGTGCCTTTTCCATCCAGTCTGCACTTATGCCGCAATTCAGGAACACCAATCGGCTTAAGGTGAGGAATAAAGTCAATACAAAACTAAATGACCTCCTCATTTTCATGGCCCTTGGAGATGCTTCCTTCTGGCCTAGCACGGTTATGAACATATTTCTTTAAGACTCCCATGAACCTCTCAAAGGGGAACATATTGTGTAGAAATACAGGACCCAAAACATTAATCTCTTCGCATAGGTGAACTAGGACGTGCGTCATGATGTTGAAGAAGGATGGTGGGAACACCAACTCGAAACTGACAAGACATTGCACCAAATCATTCTCTAACCTTGGTATGATTTCTGGATCGATTACCTTCTGAGAGATTGCATTGAGGAATGCACATAGCTTCACTCTGGCTAATCGCACGTTATCCGGTAGAAGCCCCCTCAATGCAATCGAAAGCAGTTGCGTCATAATCACGTGGCAGTCATGAGACTTTAGGTTCTGGAACTTTTTCTCTGCCATGTTTCTTATTCCCTTTATATTCGATGAGAAGCCAGACGGTACCTTAATACTGAGCAGGCATTCAAAGAAGATTTCCTTCTCTTCTTTGGTAAGAGCATAGCTGGCATGACCCTGATGTATGCCGTCTTTTCCGTGTATACGTTGCTGGTCCTCCCGTGCCTCAGGTGTATCTTTTGTCTTCCCATAGACGCCCAAGAAGCCAAGCAGGGTCACGCAAATATTCTCTGTCACGTGCATCACGTCGATTGCGGAGCGGACCTCTAGGTATTTCCAATAGGGCAGGTCCCAAAATATAGATTTCTTCTTCCACATGGGTGCGCGTCCGTCAGTGTCATTCGGAACAGGTTGTCCGCCAGGACCCTTTCCAAAGACTACCTTCAAATCCTTGACCATATCATGTACATCAGCACCAGTACGGTGGCGAGGCTTCGTCCGGTGATCCGCCTCACCTTTCAAATGCTTGCCTTTCTTTCTTACGGGATGCCTGCTCGGAAGAAATCAACGATGTCCCAGGTACACATTCTTCCTACAATTGTCCAAATATATACTGTCGGTATCATCCAAACAGTGCGTGCATGTGTGGTATCCCTTGTTTGTCTGTCCTGAAAGGTTACTGAGAGCAGGCCAATCATTGATGGTCATGAACAGCAACGCCTTTAGGTCAAATTCTTCCTGTCCGTGCTCATCCCACGCACGTACACCTGTTCCATTCCACAGCTGTAAGAGTTCTTCAACTAATGGCCTTAGGTACTGCTACCTCTTGAGCACTGCGTTGGTTTTTCCCTTGAAGAGGAAAGGGTGATGCAGTAAAGTAGCGTAAGTATTTCCCTCAGTTTTGAGAACCAATGTATCAATCCAGTAGGAGACCACGCTCAAGTCCCTTGCACCTACACAAACAAATAAGAACCTCGCAACCAACGCGATAAAGGGGTTGTCAATCCCTTTACGGTCACTTACGAGAGTGAGATCTGATAGATGTGATAAGATAATATTTTTGGTATTTTTATGATAAAGAGAAATAAAGATGCAAAGTAAAATAAAAGGCAATGTAAAATAGCTAAGTGTTGGAAGATTAATATGATGGAAAATAGACCTGGGGGCCATAGGTTTCACTAGTCGCTTCTCTCAAGAGCATAAGTATTACGGTGGGTGAACAAATTACTGTCGAGCAATTGATAGAATTGAGCATAGTTATGTGAATATCTAGGTATGATCATGTATATAGGCATCACGTCCGTGAAATGTAGACCGACTCCTGCCTGCATCTACTACTATTACTCCACACATTGACCGCTATCCAGCATGCATCTAGAGCATTAAGTTCATAAGAACAGAGTAACGCTTTAAGCAAGATGACATGATGTAGAGGGATAAACTCATGCAATATGATATAAACCCCATCTTGTTATCCTCGATGGCAACAATACAATATGTGCCTTGCTGCCCCTGCTGTCACTGGATAAGGACACCGCAAGATTGAACCCAAAGCTAAGCACTCCTCCTATTGCAGGAAAGATCAATCTAGTAGGCCAAACCAAACTGATAATTCGAAGAGACTTGCAAAGATAACCAATCATACATAAAAGAATTCAGAGAAGATTCAAATATTGTTCATAGATAATCTTGATCATAAACCCACAATTCATCGGTCCCGACAAACACACCGCAAAATAAGATTACATCGAATAGATCTCCACGAGAATCGTGGAGAACTTTGTATTGAGATCCAAAGAGAGAGAAGAAGCCATCTAGCTAATAACTATGGACCCGAAGGTCTGAGGTAAACTACTCACACATCATCAGAGATGCTATGGTGTTGATGTAGAAGCCCTCCGTGATCAATGCCCCCTCCGACAGGATGCCGGAAAAGGCCCCAAGATGGGATCTCACGGGTACAGAAGGTTGCGGCGGTGGAATTAGGTTTTCGTGGATGCTTCTGTTGGTTTGGGGGTACATAGGTATATATAGGAGGAAGAAGTACGTCGGTGGAGCAACGTGGGCCCCACGAGGGTGGAGGGCGCGCCCCCCCTGCCTCGTGCTCTCCTTGTTGCTTTCTTGACGTGGACTCCAAGTCCTTTGGATCACGTTTGTTCCGAAAATCACGTTCCCGAAGGTTTCATTCCATTTGGACTCCGTTTGATATTCGTTTTCTGCGAAACACTGAAATAGGCAAAAAAACAACAATTTGGGCTGGGCCTCTGGTTAATAGGTTAGTCCCAAAATAATATAAAAGTTCATAAATAAGCCCATTAAACATCCAAAACAGAATATAATATAGTACGGAACAATCAAAAATTATAGATACGTTGGAGACGTATCAAGCATCCCCAAGCTTAATTCCTGCTCGTCCTCGAGTAGGTAAATGATAAAAACAGATTTTTTTGATGTGGAATGCTACTTGGCATAATTTTCAATGTAATTCTCTTAATTGTGGTATGAATGTTCAGATCCGAAAGATTCAAGACAAAAGTTTAATATTGACATAAAAATAATAATACTTCAAGCATACTAACTAATCAATTATGTCTTCTCAAAATAACATGGCCAAAGAAAGTTATCCCTACAAAATCATATAGTCTGGCTATGCTCTATCTTCACCACACAAAGTATTTAAATCATGCACAAACCCGATGACAAGCCAAGCAATTGTTTCATACTTTTGATGTTCTCAAACTTTTTCAATCTTCACGCAATACATGAGCGTGAGCCATGGACATAGCACTATATGTGGAATAGAATGGTGGTTGTGGAGAAGACAAAAAAGGAGAAGATAGTCTCACATCAACTAGGCGTATCAACGGGCTATGGAGATGCCCATCAATAGATATCAATGTGAATGAGTAGGGATTGCCATGCAACAGATGCACTAGAGCTATAAGTATATGAAAGCTCAACAAAAGGAACTAATTGGGTGTGCATTCAACTCGCTTGCTCACGAAGACCTAGGGCATTTTGAGGAAGCCCATCATTGGAATATACAAGCCAAGTTCTATAATGAAAATTTCCCACTAGTATATGAAAGTGACAACATAAGAGACTCTCTATCATGAAGATCATGGCGCTACTTTGAAGCACAAGTGTGGTAAGAAGGATAGTAGCATTGTCCCTTCTCTCTTTTTCTCTCATTTTTTTTATATGGCCTTTCTCTTTTTTTATGGCCTTCTTTTTTTATTTAGTCCGGAGTCTCATCCCGACTTATGGGGGAATCATAGTCTCCATCATCCTTTCCTCACTTGGGACAATGCTCTAATAATGATGATCATCACACTTTTATTTTCTTACAACTCAAGAATTACAACTCAATACTGAGAACAACAATATGACTCTATGTGAATGCCTCCGGCGGAGTACCGGGATATGCAATGAATCAAGAGTGACATGTATGAAAGAATTATGAATAGTGGCTTTGCCACAAATATGATGTCAACTACATGATCATGCAAAGCAATATGACAATGATGGAGCGTG
Organism: Aegilops tauschii subsp. strangulata; assembly: GCF_002575655.3. NCBI lineage: Eukaryota > Viridiplantae > Streptophyta > Magnoliopsida > Poales > Poaceae > Aegilops > Aegilops tauschii. The sequence continues at coordinate 379,674 of NW_027332465.1, read as the reverse complement.
TCATAATAAACGGAATGGTGGTAAGTTGCATGGCAATATATCTCGGAATGGGTATGGAAATGCCATGATAGGTAGGCATGGTGGCTGTTTTGAGGAAGGTATATGGTGGTTTTATGATACCGGCGAAAGTTGCGCGGTATTAGAGAGGCTAGCAATGGTGGAAGGATGAGAGTGCGTATAATCCATGGACTCAACATTAGTCATAAAGAACTCATATACTTGTTGCAAAAATCTATTAGTTATCGAAACGAAGTATTACGCGCATGCTCCTAGGGGGATAGATTGGTAGGAAAAGACCATCGCTCGTCCCCGACCGCCACTCATAAGGAAGACAATCAATAAATAAATCATGCTCCGACTTCATCACATAACGGTTCACCATACGTGCATGCTACGGGAATCACAAACTTTAACACAAGTATTTCTCAAATTCAAAACTACTCAACTAGCATGACTCTAATATTACCATCTTCATATCTCAAAACAATTATCAAGCATCAAACTTCTCATAATAATCAACACACTCATAAGATTTTTTTTTACTAATCTTGAATGCCTATCATAATTAAAGCAAATTACCACGCTGTTTTGTAGGACTCTCAAAATAATCTAAGTGAAGCATGAAAGAACAATAGTTTCTATAAAACAAATCCACCACCGTGCTCTAAAAGATATAAGTGAAGCACTAGAGCAAAAACTATATAGCTCAAAAGATATAAGTAAAGCACATAGAGTATTCTATCAAATTCCGAATCAAGTGTGTCTCTCTCAAAAGGTGTGTACAGCAAAGATGATTGTGGCAAACTAACAAATAAAGACTCAAATAATACAAGACGCTCCAAGCAAAACACATATCATGTGGTGAATAAAAATATAGCTCCAAGTAAATTTACCGATGGATGAGGAAGAAAGAGGGGATGCCTTCCGGGGCATCCCCAGGCTTTGGCTTTTAGGTGTCCTTAGATTATCTTGGGGTGCCATGGGCATCCCCAAGCTTAGGCTCTTGCCACTCCTTGTTCCATACTCCATCAAATCTTTACCCAAAACTTGAAAACTTCACAACACAAAACTTAACAGAAAATCTCGTGAGCTCCGTTAGCGAAAGAAAACAAAACACCACTTCAAGGTACTGTAATGAACTCATTCTTTATTTATATTGGTGTTAAACCTACTGTATTCCAACTTCTCTATAGACTATCTTACTAGCCATAGATTCATCAAAATAAGCAAACAATACACGAAAAACAGAATCTGTCAAAAACAGAACAGTCTGTAGTAATCTGTAACTAACGCAAACTTCTGGAACTCTAAAAATTCAGCCAAAATAGGACGACCTAAATAATTTGTTTATTGATCTGCTGCAATTGGAATCAATATCATATCACGTTCTGGTAATTTTTAACAATTGTTTTCGTGAACAGAAAGTTTGTAGAATTTTCAGCAAGATCAAATAACTATCATCCAAGAAGATCCTATAGGTTTAACTTGGCACAAACACTAATTAAAACATAAAAACAAATCTATCCAGAGGCTAGATCAAATATTTATTCCTAAACAGAAGCAAAAAGCAAAAAACTAAAAATAAAATTGGGTTGCCTCCCAACAAGCGCTATCGTTTAACGCCCCTAGCTAGGCATAAAAGCAAGGATAGATCTAGGTATTGCCATCTTTGGTAGGCAATCCATAAGCGGCTCTCATAATAGATTCATAAGGTAATTTAATTTTCTTTCTAGGGAAGTGTTCCATGCCTTTCCTTAACGAAAATTGGAATATAATATTCCCTTCCTACATATCAATAATTGCACCAATCGGTCTAAGGAAAGGTCTACCAAGAATAATAGGACATGAAGGATTGCAATCTATATCAAGAACAATAAAATCTACGGGCACATAATTCCTATTTGCAACAATAAGAACATCATTAATTCTTCCCATAGGTTTTTTAATAGTGGAATCCGCAAGGTGTAAGTTTAAAGAGCAATCATCAAATTCGTGGAAACCTAGCAAATCACACAAAGTTTTTGGAATCGTGGAAACACTAGCACCCAAATCACACAAAGCATAGCATTCATGATCTTTAATTTTAATTTTAATAGTCGGTTCCCACTCATCATAAAGTTTTCTAGGGATAGAAACTTCCAACTCAAGGTTTTCTTCATAAGATTGTTTATGTTGACTATAAGCATGCGGAGAACTTAGCACGGATTGCAACAAGGAAATACAATCTATCAAAGAGCAATTATCATAATTAAATTCCTTGAAATCCAAAATAGTGGGTTCATTGATATCTAAAGTTTTGACTTCTTCAATCCCACTTTTGCAAATTTTAGCATCAAGATCTAAAAACTCAGAATTTTTGGAACGCCTTCTAGGTATAGGTGGATCATATTCAGTCCCATGATTATCAAGATACATATTGCAAAACAAAGATTTAATAGGGGACACATCAATAACTTTTAGATCTTCATCTTTATTCTCGTAAAAATTAGAAGAACACGCTTTCACAAAGCAATCTTTCTTAGCACGCATCCTAGCGGTTCTTTCTTTGCACTCATCAATGGAAATTCTCATAGCTTTGAGAGACTCATTGATATCATGCTTAGGTGGAATAGATCTAAGTTTCAAAGAATCAACATCAAGAGAAATTGTATGAATGTTCCTAGCCAATTCATCAACTTTAAGCAATTTTTCTTCAAGCAAAGCATTGAAATTCTTTTGCGAATTCATAAACTCCTTAACACTAGTCTCAAATTCAGAAGGCATCTTATTAAAATTTCCATAAGAATTGTTGTAGGAATTACCATAATTATTAGAGGAATTACTAGGATACGGCCTACGATTAAAGTTTCCTCTATACGCGTTGTTACCAAAATTATTCCACCAACAAAATTCACATCCATAGATTCATTATTGTTCTCAATAAAAGTAGACAAAGGCATGTCATTAGGATCAGAAGAAACACTCTTAGTAGCAAATAATTTCATAAGTTCATCCATCTTTCCACTCAAAACATTAAGTTCTTCTATCACATGCACTTTTTTATTAGTAGATCTTTCGGTGTGCCATTGAGAATAATTAACCATAATATTATCTAGGAGTTTAGTAGCTTCTCCTAAAGTGATTTCCATAAAAGTGCCTCCCGCGGCCGAATCTAAAAGATTTCTAGAAGCAAAATTCAATCCGGCATAAATTTTTTGTATAATCATCCACAAGTTCAAACCATGAGTAGGGCAATTACGTATGATTAGTTTCATTCTCTCCCAAGATTGTGCAACATGTTCATGATCAAGTTGCTTAAAATTCATAATATCGTTTCTAAGAGAGATGATCTTAGCGGGAGGAAAATACTTAGATATAAAAGCATCTTTGCACTTATTCCATGAATCAATACTATTTTTAGGCAAAGACGAAAACCAAACTTTAGCACGATCTCTAAGTGAAAAAGGAAATAGCTTCAATTTAACAATATCGTTGTCCACATCTTTCTTCTTTTGCATATCACACAAATCAACGAAGCTATTTAGATGGGTAGCGGCACCTTCACTAGGAAGGCCGGCAAATTGATCTTTCATGACAAGATTCAACAAAGCAGCATTAATTTCACAAGATTCAGTATCGGTAAGAGGAGCAATCGGAGTGCTAAGAAAATCATTGTTGTTGGTATTGGTAAAGTCACACAATTTAGTATTGTCTTGAGCCATAGTGACAAGCAAGCAATCCAACACACGAGCAAACAAGAAGCGAGCAAAAAAGAGGCGAACAAAAAAGAGAGGGCGAATAAAACGGCAAGGGTGAAGTGGGGGAGAGGAAAATGAGAGGCAAATGGCAAATAATGTAATGCGAGGGATAAGGGTTTGTGATGGGTACTTGGTATGTTGACTTTTTCGTAGACTCCCCGACAACGGCGCCAGAAATCCTTCTTGCTACCTCTTGAGCACTGCGTTGGTTTTTCCCTTGAAGAGGAAAGGGTGATGTAGTAAAGTAGCGTAAGTATTTCCCTCAGTTTTGAGAACTAAGGTATCAATCCAGTAGGAGACCACGCTCAAGCCCTTTGCACCTACACAAACAAATAAGAACCTCGCAACCAACGCGATAAAGGGGTTGTCAATCCCTTCACGGTCACTTACGAGAGTGAGATCTGATAGATATGATAAGATAATATTTTTGGTATTTTTATGATAAAGAGAAATAAAGATGCAAAGTAAAATAAAAGGCAATGGAAAATAGCTAAGTGTTGGAAGATTAATATGATGGAAAATAGACCCGGGGGCCATATTTTTCACTAGTGGCTTCTCTCAAGAGCATAAGTATTACGGTGGGTGAACAAATTAGTGTCGAGCAATTGATAGAATTGACCATAGTTATGAGAATATCTAGGTATGATCATGTATATAGGCATCACGTCCGTGACAAGTAGACCGACTCCTGCCTGCATCTACTACTATTACTCCACACATCGACTGCTATCCAGCATGCATCTAGAGTATTAAGTTCATAAGAACAGAGTAACGCTTTAAGCAAGATGACATGATGTAGAGGGATAAACTCATGCAATATGATATAAACCCCATCTTGTTATCCTCGATGGCAACAATACAATACGTGCCTTGCTGCCCCTGCTGTCACTGGGAAAGGACACCGCAAGATTGAACCCAAAGCTAAGCACTTCTCCGATTGCAAGAAAGATCAATCTAGTAGGCCAAACCAAACTGATAATTCGAAGAGACTTGCAAACATAACCAATCATACATAAAAGAATTCAGAGAAGATTCAAATATTGTTCATAGATAATCTTGATCATAAACCCACAATTCATCGGTCCCGAGAAACACACCGCAAAAGAAGATTACATCGAATAGATCTCCACGAGAATCGTGGAGAACTTTGTATTGAGATCCAAAGAGAAAGAAGAAGCCATCTAGCTAATAACTATGGACCCGAAGGTCTGAGGTAAACTACTCACACATCATCGGAGAGGCTACGGTGTTGATGTAGAATCCCTCCGTGATCAATGCCCCCTCCGGCAGGACGCCGGAAAAGGCCCCAAGATGGGATCTCACGGGTACAGAAGGTTTCGGCTGTGGAATTAGGTTTTCGTGGATGCTTCTGTTGGTTTGGGGGTACATAGGTATATATAGGAGGAAGAAGTACGTCGGTGGAGCAACGTGGGCCCCACGAGGGTGGAGGGCGCGCCTGGGGGGGGGGGGGGTGGGTGGGCGCGCCCCTGCCTTGTGCTCTCCTCGTTGCTTTGTTGACGTGGACTCCAATTCCTATGGATCATGTTTGTTCCGAAAATCACGTTCCCGAAGGTTTCATTCCGTTTGGACTCCGCTTGATATTCTTTTTCTGCGAAACACTGAAATAGGCAAAAAAACAGCAATTTGGATGGGCCTCCGGTTAATAGGTTAGTCCCAAAAATAATATAAAAGTGCATAAATAAGCCCGTTAAACATCCAAAACAGAATATAATATAGCATGGAACAATCAAAAATTATAGATACGTTGGAGACGTATCAGGTAAACATCAATGTCGTTGCCGGGTTGCTTAGGGCCTTGGATGAGCATTGGCATCATAATGAACTTCCGCTTCATGCACAACCAAGGAGGAAGGTTATACAAACATAGAGTCGCAGGCCAGGTGCTATGGTTGCTGCTCTGCTCCCCAAAAGGATTAATGCCATCTGCGCTTAGACCAAACCATACGTTCATTGCATCATCTGCAAACTCCTTCCCATACTTTCTCTCGATTTTTCTCCACTGCGACCCGTCAGCGGGTACTCTCAAATTTCCGTCTTTCTTACGGTCTTCTCTGTGCCATCGCATCGCCTTGGCATGCTCTTTGTTTTGGAACAAACGTTTCAACCGTGGTATTATAGGAGCATACCACATCTCCTATCAGGAATCTTCTTCCTGGGGCGCTCGCCCTCGACATCACCAGGGTCATCGCGGCTGATCTTATAGCGCAATGCACCACATACCGGGCACGCGTTCAAATCATCGTACTCACCGCGGTAGAGGATGCAGTCATTAGGGCATGCATGTATCTTCTGCACCTCTAACCCTAGAGGGCAAACTGTCTTCTTTGCTTCGTATGTACTCTCGGGCAATTCGTTGTCCTTTGGAAGCATATTCTTTATCATTTCCAGCAACTGTCCAAATCCCTTGTCAGATACACCATTCTCTGCCTTCCATTGCAGCAATTCTAGTGTGGTGCCCAACTTTTTCTTGTCAGCTTCGCAATTCGGGTACAACAATTTCTTGTGATCCTCTAATATGCGCTGCAACTTCTTCTTCTCCAGATCACTTGCGCAGTTTCTATTTGCATCGGCAATGGCCCGACCTAGATCATCAGCGGGCTCATCTGATGCCTCTTCTTCAGCTTCTTCCCGCACTGCCGGCTCAACTTCTTCCCCCATTGTTGTATCATCGTATTCAGGGAACCCATGGCCAGGATAGCTGTCGTCGTCCTCTTCTTCTTCATTTCCATCATAACCCCTCTTTCTCCGTGCTTGGTCCAAACATTATAGTGGGGCATGAAACCGGACTCAAACAGGTGGACGTGAATGGTTCTTGACTTAGAGTAATTGTGATCATTCTTACAGCCAGCACATGGACAAGGCATAAAACCATCCGCCCGCTTGTTTGCCTCAGCCGCAAGCAGGAAAGTTTGCACGCCATTAATGAACTCGGGAGAGCATCGGTCATCGTACATCCATTGTCGGCTCATCTTCATTACACAACACCGAAAAGACCAAATTAATACAAGTTCATACATAAAGTTCATACAACACTTAAATGCAACAAACAAATAACTCTCTAGCTAAAGCATTTAAATGCAACAACAAATGCGATCAAGATCGCAACTAAGGTATCAATTGATCCAACAACATAATGATACCAAGCCTCACTATCAATGGCATATTTTCTAATCTTTCTAATCTTCAAGCGCATTTTCTCCATCATGATCTTGTGATCATCGACGACATCGGCAACATGCAACTACAATTCCATCTTCTCCCCCTCAATTCTTTTCAATTTTTTTTTCAAATACTCGTTTTCTCTTTCAACTAAATTTAACCTCTCGACAATAGGGTCGGTTGGAATTTCCGGTTCACATACCTCCTAGATAAAAATATCTATGTCAACTTGATGGGCATAATTTTTCATAAACACGAAATGCAAGAACTAGTTTTAAAAGAGAATATACCACATCCGAATCATAACAAGGACGAGGGCCGACGGGGTCGGATATCAAAACCATGGCACTATGTATAACAAACAACGTATGGGTAAGACAATTATACGAGTAACTATATATCCAAATCACACAAACATCAATTTGGTAATGTAAAACATTCATGTACAAGAGGCTCACCACAAGGTGGTGCCGGCGACGGGACGGTGCGGGCGATCGACGGTGGTTACGACGGAGATTTAGAAGGCACTGAGTAAACCACACCTACATATGCAAACTAAGTGTTATTTTTGACCTCAAATTGTATATAAATCAAATACTAGCACATATAGTTCCGCCCAAATTACTAAACTCACAAATCAATTACTATATAAAGCATTGCAAGAGCTAATCTAGGAATGAGAGATGAAAGGACAAAGTTGCTAACCTTTGTGATCATTTGAATGGATGGGGGCCTTCAAATCTTGACAAATTTTGGGATGAGCTTGAGAGGAAGAGGGGAAGAACAGAGAGGAGAGGGGAAAGGGAAAGAACAGAGCGAGCTCGGGTGGACGAAGGGTTTATGTAAGATGACCTTTAGTACCGGTTCGTGATACGAACCGGTACTGAAGGTGCTTGAGGGGCCCCAGACTGACAACATCCTGCCACCACACACTTTAGTACCGGTTCGTGGCACGAACCGGTGCTAAAGGTTCGCCATGAACCGGTACTAATGAGAGCGGCCGGCTAGCCGTTGGAACCGGCACTAATGCCCATATTAATGCCGGCTCAAAATCAAAACGGCACTAATGTGCTTCACATTTGACCCTTTTTCTACTAGTGCTAGTGGGTAAATATTGGGTGAACAACCTAAAAATCTACAGCTCGGACAAAGGAACCGTCCTATTTCCAACTCACGTAAGAAGTACTAGTAGCTAGCAATGAGACGAGAGATTCTAGACACACGGTACTTCTCGGACCAGCACAGGTAGCGTTTTCTAATTGGGATTAGGGCATGTACATCGGTCTAGACCCTTGCAGTCTGTAATGATGATCCACGTCATCTATAGATAGCAGTAAAAACATCACCTACAATAGTCTGCTTTTTTGCTATCTGTAGCACGTCGATCGTGGGCAGGCCGCTGCATGCGAACCTCCATCATCGTGTACTTCTTGGCCAGAACGTGGGCAGACTGCTGCATGGAAACGGCAAATTAACGACACCTGAGCGTACAACGGGGACGTGGCTATCGGTAGGTAGCGAGACTGTTGGGATATCGACCGTCTGCAGAATTAACGACACCTTCTTTCTCTCTCTCCTAGCTCTCTCTCCTCCACGTAATGAAAAATCTGAGGTGGCATACGTTATAGACGGCTGATTAGATGCCGTTGTACATGCCCTTAGGGAGAGACAGGGGCCCACCCTCTGAAAATAGGGGCGAGGCCACTTACCGTTAGAGCAATTCCAACGGGCCGACCCAAACGGACGGCGCATTTGTCCGCTTTTTATATGTTTGGGTCGGCCGCCCGCCGGCGTCCGCCCAGTTTTGCATTTGCGTCGGCAGTGTGTCAAACGTGCCGACCCATTTCATGTCCGTATTCAACTTTTTTTTAAAAAGGCTCGTGGCCGATCATGCCAGCGGCCATGTCTCATGCCGGCACCATGCCAGCGCCGGCATACAATGCCGGCTTCAGAAAATTGAAGGAAATATGCCCTAGAGGCAATAATAAAGTTGTTATTTATATTTCCTTATATCATGATAAATGTGTATTATTCATGCTAGAATTGTATTAACCGGAAACTTAGTACATGTGTGAATATATAGACAAACTAAGTGTCACTAGTATGCCTCTACTTGACTAGCTCGTTGAATCAAAGATGGTTAAGTTTCCTAGCCATAGACATGAGTTGTCATTTGATTAACGGGATCACATCATTAGAGAATGATGTGATTGACTTGACCCATTCCGTTAGCTTAGCATTTGATCATTTAGTATATTGCTATTGCTTTCTTCATGACTTATACATGTTCCTATGACTATGAGATTATGCAACTCCCGAATACCGGAGGAACACTTTGTGTGCTACCAAACGTCACAACGTAACTGGGTGATTATAAAGGTGCTCTACAGGTGTCTCCGAAGGTACTTGTTGGGTTGGCATAGATCGAGATTAGGATTTGTCACTCCGTTTGTCGAAGAGGTATCTCTGGGCCCTCTCGGTAATACACATCACTATAAGCCTTGCAAGCAATGCAACTAATGAGTTATTTGCGGGATGACGTATTACGGAACGAGTAAAGAGACTTGCCGGAAACAAGATTGAACTAGGCATTGAGATACCGACGATCGAATCTCGGGCAAATAACATACCAATGACAAAGGGAACAACGTATGTTGTTATGCGGTTTGACCGATAAAGATCTTCGTAGAATATGTAGGAGCCAATATGAACATCTAGGTTCCGCTATTGGTTATTGACCGGAGACGTGTCTCGGTCATGTCTACATAGTTCTCGAACCCGTAGGGTCCGCACGCTTAACGTTCGGTGACGATCGGTATTATGTGTTTTTGTGTTTTGATGTACCGAAGGTAGTTCGGAGTCCCGGATATGATCACGGACATGACGAGGAGTCTCTAAATGGTCGAGACGTAAAGATCGATATATTGGACGACTATGTTCAGACACCGGAAGTGTTTCGGGAGGTTTCAGACATATACCGGAGTACCGGGGGGTTACCGGAACCCCCCAGGGAGTATATTGGGAATAATGGGCCTTAGTAGTAGAAGAGGAGGGGCAGCCAGGGCAACCGCGCGCCCCTCCCCCTCTAGTCCGAATTGGACAAGGAGAGGGGTGGCGCCCCCTTTCCTTCTCTCCCTCTCTCCCTTCCTTCCCCTCTCCTACTCCTACTTGGAAGGGGGGAGTCCTACTCCCGGTGGGAGTAGGACTCCTCATGGGGCGCGCCATAGGAGGCCGGCCCCCTCCCCCTCCTCCACTCCTTTATATACGTGGAGGGGGGCACCCCTTGGAGACACAACAATTGATCATTGATCTTTTAGCCGTGTGCGGTGCCCCCTCCACCATAATCCACCTCGGTCATATCGTAGCGGTGCTTAGGTGAAGCCCTGCGTCGGTACCATCATCATCACCGTCATCACGCCGTCGTGCTGACGGAACTCTCCCTCGAAGCTCTGCTGGATCGGAGTTCGTGGGACGTCACCGAGCTGAACGTGTGCTGAACTCGGAGGTGCCGTGCGTTCGGTACTTGGATCGGTCGGATCGTGAAGACGTACGACTACATCAACCGCGTTCTCATAACGCTTCCGCTTATGGTGGGTACGTGGACGACACTCTCCCCTCTCGTTGCTTTGCATCACCATGATCTTGCGTGTGCGTAAGAATTTTTTTGAAATTACTACGTTCCCCAACAGTTGCATCCGAGCCAGGTTTATGCGTAGATGTTATATGCATGAGTAGAAGACAAATGAGTTGTGGGTGATACAAGTCATACTGCTTACCAGCATGTCATACATTGATTCGTCGGTATTGTTGGCTGAAGCGGCCCGGACCGACATTACGCGTACGCTTACGCGAGACTGGTTCTACCTACGTGCTTTGCACACAGGTGGCTGGCGGGTGTCAGTTTCTCCAACTTTCGTTGAATCGAGTGTGGCTATGCCCGGTCCTTGTGAAGGATAAAACAACACATACTTGACGAAATATCGTTATGGTTTTGATGCGTAGGTAAGAATGGTTCTTACTCAGCCCGTAGCAGCCACGTAAAACTTGCAACAACAAAGTAGAGGATGTCTAACTTGTTTTTGCAGGGCATGCTGTGATGTGATATGGTGAAGAATTGATGCTAAATTTTATTGTATGAGATGATCATGTTTTGTAACAGAGTTATCGGCAACTGGCAGGAGCCATATGGTTGTCGCTTTATTGTATGAAATGCAATTGTCATGCAATTGCTTTACTTTATCACTAAGCGGTAGCGATAGTCGTAGAAGCAATAGTTGGTGAGACGACAACGATGCTACGATGGAGATCAAGGTGTCGCACCGGTGACGATGGTGATCATGACGGTGCTTTGGAGATGGAGATCAAAGGCACAAGATGATGATGGCCATATCATATCACTTATATTGATTGCATGTGATGTTTATCTTTTATGCATCTTATTTTGCTTAGATCGATGGTAGCATTATAAGATGATCTCTCACTAAATTTCAAGGTATAAGTGTTCTCCCTGGGTATGCACCGTTGCGAAAGTTCGTCGTGCCGAGACACCACGTGATGATCGGGTGTGATAAGCTCTACGTTCACATACAACGGGTGCAAGCCAGTTTTGCACACGCAGAATACTCGGGTTAAATTTGACGAGCCTAGCATATGCAGATATGGCCTCGGAACACTGAGACCGAAAGGTCGAGCGTGAATCATATAGTAGATATGATCAACATAGTGATGTTCACCATTGAAAACTACTCCATCTCACGTGATGATCGGACATGGTTTAGTTGATATGGACCACGTGATCACTTAGATGATTAGAAGGATGTCTATCTAAGTGGGAGTTCTTAAGTAATTTGATTAAATTGAACTTTAATTTATCATGAACTTAGTACCTTACAGTATTTTGCATGCCTATGTTGTTGTAGATAGATGGCCCGTGTTGTTGTTCCGTTGAATTTTAATGTGTTCCTTGAGAAAGCAAAGTTGAAAGATAATGGTAGCAATTACATGGACTGGGTCCATAATCTGAGGATTATCCTCATTGCTGCACAGAAGAATTACGTCCTGGAAGCACCGCTAGGTGCCAAACCCGATGCAGGAGCAACGCTAGATGTTATGAACGTCTGGCAGAGCAAAGCTGATGACTACTCGATAGTTGAGTGTGCCATGCTTTACGGATTAGAACCGGGACTTCAACGATGTTTTGAACGTCATGGAGCATATGAGATGTTACAGGAGTTGAAGTTAATATTTCAAGCAAATGCCCGAATTGAGAGATATGAAGTCTCCAATAAGTTATATAGCTGCAAGATGGAGGAGAATAGTTCTGTCAGTGAGCATATACTCAAAATGTCTGGGTATAACAATCACTTGATTTAACTGGGAGTTAATCTTCCGGATGATAGTGTCATTGACAGAATTCTTCAATCACTGCCACCAAGCTACAAGAGCTTCGTGATGAACTATAATATGCAAGGGATGGATAAGACCATTCCCGAGCTCTTCGCAATGCTAAAGGCCGCGGAGGTAGAAATCAAGAAGGAGCATCAAGTGTTGATGGTCAACAAGACCACCAGTTTCAAGAAAAAGGGTAAAGGGAAGAAGGGGAACTTCAAGAAGAACGGCAAGCAAGTTGCTGCTCAAGTGAAGAAGCCCAAGTCTGGACCTAAGCCTGAGACTGAGTGCTTCTATTGCAAAGGGACTGGTCACTGGAAGCGCAACTGCCCCAAGTATTTGGCGGATAAGAAGGATGGCAAGGTGAACAAAGGTATATGTGATATACATGTTATTGATGTGTACCTTACTAATGCTCGCAGTAGAACCTGGGTATTTGATACTGGTTCTGTTGCTAATATTTGCAACTCGAAACAGGGACTACGGATTAAGCGAAGATTGGCTAAGGACGAGGTGACAATGCGCGTGGGAAATGGTTCCAAAGTCGATGTGATCGCGGTCGGCACGCTACCTCTACATCTACCTTCGGGATTAGTTTTAGACCTGAATAATTGTTATTTGGTGTCAGCGTTGAGCATGAGCATTATATCTGAATCTTGTTTGATACGAGACGGTTATTCATTTAAATCTGAGAATAATGGTTGTTCTATTTATATGAGTAATATCTTTTATGGTCATGCACCCTTGAAGAGTGGTCTATTTTTGATGAATCTCGATAGTAGTGATACACATATTCATAATATTGAAGCTAAAAGATGCAGAGTTGATAATGATAGTGCAACTTATTTGTGGCACCGCCGTTTAGGTCATATTGGTGTAAAGCGCATGAAGAAACTCTATTCTGATGGACTTTTGGAATCACTTGATTATGAATCACTTGGTACTTGCGAACCATGCCTCATGGGCAAGATGACTAAAACGCCGTTCTCCGGAACTATGGAGCAAGCAACTGATTTGTTGGAAATCATACATACTGATGTATGTAGTCCGATGAATGTTGAGGCTCACGGCGAGTATCGTTATTTTCTCACCTTCACAGATGATTTAAGCAGATATGGGTATATCTACTTAATGAAACATAAGTCTGAAACATTTCAAAAGTTCAAAGAATTTCAGAGTGAAGTGGAAAATCATTGTAACAAGAAAATAAAGTTTCTGCGATCTGATCGTGGAGGAGAATATTTGAGTTATGAGTTTGGTATTCATTTGAAACACTGCGGAATAGTTTCGCAACTCACGCCACCCGGAAGACCACAGCGTAATGGTGTGTCCGAACGTCGTAATCGTACTTTACTAGATATGGTGCGATCTATGATGTCTCTTACTGATTTACCGCTATCTTTTTGGGGTTATGCTTTAGAGACGGCTGCATTCACATTAAATAGGGCACCGTCTAAATCCGTTGAAACGACACCTTATGAACTGTGGTTTGGCAAGAAACCAAAGTTGTCGTTTCTTAAAGTTTGGGGATGCGATGCTTATGAGAAAAAGATTCAACCAGATAAGCTCGAACCCAAATCGGAGAAATGTGTCTTCATAGGATACCCAAAGGAGACAGTTGGGTACACCTTCTATCACAGATCCGAAGGCAAGACATTCGTTGCTAAGAATGGATCTTTTCTAGAGAAGGAGTTTCTCTCGAAAGAAGTGAGTGGGAGGAAAGTAGAACTTGATGAGGTAACTGTACCTGCTCCCTTATTGGAAAGTAGTTCATCACAGAAATCTGTTCCTGTGACTCCTACACCAATTGGTGAGGAAGCTAATGATGATGATCATGTAACTGCAGATCAAGTTACTACTGAACCTCGTAGGTCAACCAGAGTAAGATCCGCACATGAGTGGTACAGTAATCATGTTCTGGAGGTCATGTTACTAGACCATGATGAACCTATGAACTATGAGGAAGCGACGATGAGCCCAGATTCCGCAAAATGGCTTGAGGCCATGAAATATGAGATAGGATCCATGTATGAGAACAAAGTATGGACTTTGATTGACTTGCCCGATGATCGGCAAGCCATAGAGAATAAATGGATCTTCAAGAAGAAGACTGACGCTGATGGTAATGTTACTGTCTACAAAGCTCGACTTGTTGCGAAAGGTTTTCGACAAGTTCAAGGAGTTGACTACGATGAGACTTTCTCACCCGTAGCGATGCTTAAGTCCGTCCGAATCATGTTAGCTATTGCCGCATTTTATGATTATGAAATATGGCAAATGCATGTAAAGACTGCATTCCTGAATGGATTTCTGGAAGAAGAGTTGTATATGATACAACCTGAAGGTTTTATCGATCCAAAGGATGCTAACAAAGTGTGCAAGATCCAACGATCCATCTATGGACTCGTGCAAGCATCTCGGAGTTGGAATAAACGTTTTGATAGTGTGATCAAAGCATATGGTTTTATACAGACTTTTGGAGAAGCCTGTATTTACAAGAAAGTGAGTGGGAGCTCTATAGCATTTCTAATATTATATGTGGATGACATATTGTTGATTGGAAATGATATAGAATTTCTGGATAGCATAAAAGGATACTTGAATAAGAGTTTTTCAATGAAAGACCTCGGTGAAGCTGCTTATATATTGGGCATTAAGATCTATAGAGATAGATCAAGACGCCTAATTGTACTTTCACAAAGCACATACCTTGATAAAGTTTTGAAGAAGTTCAAAATGGATCAAGCAAAGAAAGGATTCTTGCCTGTGTTACAAGGTGTGAAGTTGAGTCAGACTCAATGCCCGGCCACTGCAGAAAATAGAGAGAAAATGAAAGATGTTCCCTATGCTTCAGCCATAGGCTCTATCATGTATGCAATGTTGTGTACCAGACCTGATGTGTGCCTTGCTCTTAGTTTAGCAGGGAGGTACCAAAGTAATCCAGGAGTGGATCACTCGACAGCGGTCAAGAACATCCTGAAATACCTGAAAAGGACTAAGGATATGTTTCTCATTTATGGAGGTGACAAAGAGCTCGTCGTAAATGGTTACGTTGATGCAAGCTTTGACACTGATCCGGATGACTCTAAGTCACAAACCAGATACATATTTATATTGAACGGTGGAGCTGTCAGTTGGTGCAGTTCTAAGCAAAGCGTCGTGGTGGGATCTACGTGTGAAGCGGAGTACATAGCTGCTTCGGAAGCAGCAAATGAAGGAGTCTGGATGAAGGAGTTCATATCCGATCTAGCCGTCATACCTAGTGCATCGGGTCCAATGAAAATCTTTTGTGACAATACTGGTGCAATTGCCTTGGCAAAGGAATCCAGATTTCACAAGAGAACCAAGCACATCAAGAGACGCTTCAATTCCATCCGC
Organism: Aegilops tauschii subsp. strangulata; assembly: GCF_002575655.3. Lineage (NCBI taxonomy): Eukaryota > Viridiplantae > Streptophyta > Magnoliopsida > Poales > Poaceae > Aegilops > Aegilops tauschii. The sequence goes on along the minus strand of NW_027332465.1, from coordinate 363,991 downwards.
GACCAAGTCAAGGAGGGAGTGCTACCTCTTGAGCACTGCGTTGGTTTTCCCTTGAAGAGGAAAGGGTGATGCAGTAAAGTAGCGTAAGTATTTCCCTCAGTTTTTGAGAACCAAGGTATCAATCCAGTAGGAGGCCACGCACGAGTCCCTCGCACCTACACAAACAAATAAAATCCTCGCAACCAACGCAATAAAGGGGTTGTCAATCCCTTCACGGTCACTTACGAAAGTGAGATCTGATAGATATGATAAGATAATATTTTTGGTATTTTTATGGTAAATATGCAAAGTAAAATAAAAGGCAATAAGAATAGCTAAGTGTTGGAAGATTAATATGATGGAAAATAGCCCCGGGGGCCATAGGTTTCACTAGTGGCTTCTCTCAAGAGCATAAGTATTACGGTGGGTGAACAAATTACTGTTGAGCAATTGATAGAATTGAGCATAGTTATGAGAATATCTAGGTATGATCATGTATATAGGCATCACGTCTGAGACGAGTAGACCGACTCTTGCCTGCATCTACTACTATTACTCCACACATCGACCGCTATCCAGCATGCATCTAGAGTATTAAGTTCATAAGAACAGAGTAACGCTTTAAGCAAGATGACATGATGCAGAGTGATAAACTCATGCAATATGATATAAACCCTATCTTGTTATCCTCAATGGCAACAATACAATACGTGCCTTGCTGCCCCTACTGTCACTGGGAAAGGACACCGCAAGATTGAACCCAAAACTAAGCACTTCTCCCATTGCAAGAAAGATCAATCTAGTAGGCCAAACCAAACTGATAATTCGAAGATACTTGCAAAGATAACTAATCATACATAAAAGAATTCAGATAAGATTCAATCATTGTTCATAGATAAACTTGATCATAAACCCACAATTCATCGGTCTCAACAAACACACCGCAAAAGAAGATTACATCGAATAGATCTCCACAAGAGAGGGGGAGAACATTGTATTGAGATCCAAAAAGAGAGAAGAAGCCATCTAGCTAATAACTATGGACCCGAAGGTCTGAGGTAAACTACTCACACATCATCGGAGAGGCTATGGTGTTGATGTAGAAGCCATCCGTGATCGATGCCCCCTCCGGCGGAGCTCCGGAAAAGGCCCCAAGATGGGATCTCACGGGTACAGAAGGTTGCGGCGGTGGAATTAGGTTTTTGGCTCCGTATCTGGTAGTTTGGGGGTATGTAGGTATATATAGGAGGAAGAAGTACGTCGGTGGAGCAACGTGGGGCTCACAAGGGTGGAGGGCGCGCCCAGGGGGGTAGGCGTGCCCCCCTACCTCGTGCCCTCCTGGTTGATGTCTTGACGTAGGGTCCAAGTCCTCTGGATCACGTTCGTTCCGAAAATCACGTTCCCGAAGGTTTCATTCCGTTTGGACTCCGTTTGATATTCTTTTTCTGCGAAACTCTGAAATAGGCAAAAAAACAACAATTCTGGGCTGGGCCTCCGGTTAATAGGTTAGTCCCAAAAATAATATAAAAGTGTATAATAAAGCCCAATAATGTCCAAAACAGAATATAATATAGCATGAAACAATCAAAAATTATAGATACGTTGGAGACGTATCAAGCATCCCCAAGCTTAATTCCTTCTCGTCCTCGAGAAGGTAAATGATAAAAACAGAATTTTTGATGTGGAATGCTACTTAGCATAATTTCAATGTAATTCTTCTTATTGTGGCACGAATGTTCAGATTTAATATGATTCAAGATAAGAGTTTAATGTTGACATAAAAACAATAATACTTCAAGCATGCTAACCAAGCAATTATGTCTTATCAAAATAACATAGCCAAAGCAAGTTATCCCTACAAAATCATATAGTCTGGCTATCCTCCATCTTTCCCACACAAAATATTCATATCATGTACAACCCCGGTTTTAGCCAAGCAATTGATTCATACTTTTTAATGCGCTTCAACCTTTTCAATTCTTATGCAATACATGAGCGCAAGCCATGGATATAGCACTATGGTGGAATAAGGTATAATGGTAGGGGTTATGTGGGAAGACAAAAAAAGGAGAAAGTCTCACATCAACGAGGCTAATGAACGGGCTATGGAGATGCCCATCAATTGATGTTAATGCAAGGAGTAGGGATTGCCATGCAACGGATGCACTACAGCTATAAGTGTATGAAAGCTCAAAAAGAAACTAAGTGGGTGTGCATCCAACTTGCTTGCTCACGAAGACCTCGGGCATTTTGAGGAAGCCCATCATTGGAATATACAAGCCAAGTTCTATAATGAAATTTCCCACTAGTATATGAAAGTGACAAAATGAGAGACTCTCTATTATGAAGATCACGGTGCTACTTTGAAGCACAAGTGTGGTAAAAGGATAGTAACATTGTCCCTTCTCTCTTTTTCTCTCATTTTTTTATTTGGGCCTTTTCTCTCTTTTTTTATGGCCTCTTTTTTTTAGTCCGGAGTCTCATCCCGACTTGTGGGGGAATCATAGTCTCCATCATCCTTTCCTCACTTGGGACAATGCTCTAATAATGATGATCATCACACTTTTATTTACTTACAACTCATGAATTACAACTCAATACTTAGAACAAAATATGACTCTATGTGGATGCCTCCGGCGGTGTACCGGGATATGCAATGAATCAAGAGCAACATGTATGAAAGAATTATGAATGGTGGCTTTGCCACAAATACAATGTCAACTACATGATCATGCAAGGCAATATGACAATGATGGAGCGTGTCATGATAAACGAAACGATGGAAAGTTGCATGGCAATATATCTCGGAATGGCTATGGAAATGTCATAATAGGTAGGTATGGTGGCTGTTTTGAGGAAGATATAAGGAGGTTTATGTGTGATAGAGCGTATCATATCACGGGGTTTGGATGCACCGGCGAAGTTTGCACCAACTCTCAAGGTGAGAAAGGGCAATGCACGGTACCGAAGAGGCTAGAAAATTGCGGAAAGGCAGGTGTGCGTATACTCCATGGACTCACATTAGTCATAAATAACTCATATACTTATTGCAAAAATTTATTAGCCCTCGAAGCAAAGTACTACTACGCATGCTCCTAGGGGAAGGGTTGGTAGGAGTTAACCATCGCGCGATCCCGACCGCCACACAAAGGATGACAATCAATAAATACCTCATGCTCCGACTTATTTACATAACGGATCACCATACGTGCATGCTACGGGAATCACAAACTCCAACACAAGTATTTTTCAATTCCACAATTACTCAACGAGCACAACTATGATATTACCACCTTTATATCTCAAAACAATTATCTAGTATCAAATTTCTCATGATATTATGATTAAAGCAAATTGTCATGCTATTTTAAGACTCTCAAAATAATATAAGTGAAGCATGAGAGATCAATAATTTCTATAAAACAAATCTACCGCCGTGCTCTAAAAGATATAAGTGAAGCACTAGAGCAAAACCATATAGCTCAAAAGATATAAGTGAAGCACATAGAGTATTCTAACAATTTCCGAATCATGTGTGTCTCTCTCAAAAGGTGTGTACAGCAAGGATGATTGTGTTAAACTAACAAATAAAGACTCAAATAATACAAGACGCTTTAAGCAAAACACATATCATGTGGTGAATAAAAATATAGCTCCAAGTAAAGTTACCGATGGAAGTAGACGAAAGAGGGGATGCCTTCCGGGGCATCCCCAAGCATTGGATTTTAGGTGTCCTTAGATTATCTTGGGGTGCCATGGTCATCCCCAAGCTTAGGCTCTTGCCGCTCCTTGTTCCATAATCATCAAATCTTTCACCCAAAACTTGAAAACTTCACAACACAAAACTTGACAGAAAATCTCGTGAGCTCCGTTAGCGAAAGAAAACAAAACACCACTTCAAGGTACTGTAATGAACTCATTGTTTGTTTATATTCGTGTTAAACCTACTGTATTCCAACTTCTCTATGGTTTATAAACTATTTTACTAGCCATAGATTCATCAAAATAAGCAAACAACACACGAAAAACAGAATCTGTCAAAAACAGAACAGTCTGTAGTAATCTGTAACTAACGCAAACTTCTGGAACTCTAAAAATTCAGCCAAAACAGGACGACCTAAACAGTTTGTTTATTGATCTTCTGCAACTGGAATCAACATCATATCACGTTCTGGTAATTTTTAACAATTGTTTTCGTGAACAGAAAGTTTCTGGAATTTTCAGCAAGATCAAATAACTATCATCCAAGAAGATCCTATAGGTTAAACTTGGCACGAACACTAATTAAAACATAAAAACAAATCTAACCATAGGCTAGATCAAATATTTATTCCTAAACAGAAGCAAAAAGTAGAAAACTAAAAATAAAATTGGGTTGCCTCCCAACAAGCGCTATCGTTTAACGCCCCTAGCTAGGCATAGATAATTTTAATGATGCTCGCATGAGAGACAAGAATTGAAGCACAAACAGAGCATCAAATATCATGTGACAAACACATCTAAGTCTAACATACTTCCTATGCATAGGCATTTTATAAGCAAACAAATTATCAAGACAAGCAAAAACTAGCATATGGAAGGAAGACGAAAGAGACGATAGCAATCTCAACATGACGAGAGGTAATTTAGTAACATGAAATTTTCTACAACCATATTTTCCTCTCTCATAATAATTACATGTAGGATCATAAGCAAATTCAACAATATAGCTATCATATAAAATATTTTCAACACGATCCACATGCATGCAAGGTTGACACTCTTCCGAAATAGTGGGATTAACATTAACTAAAGTCATGACCTCTCCAAACCCACTTTTATTAAAAAATTCATAAGATTGAATATTCTCCAAATATGTGGGATCTAAAATTGACACTCTTCCAAACCCACTTTCAATATTATTGCAAACAATATTATCAATCTCATATTCATCATGGGGATTATATAAATTTTCAAGATCATAAGAAAAATCACCCCAATCATGATCATTGCAACAAATAGTGGACATAGCAAAACTAGCATCCCCAAGCTTAGGGTTTTGCATATTATTAGCACAATTGACATCAAGAGAATTTATAGTAAAATCATTGCAATCATGTTTTTCATCGAAGGAACTATCAAGCATGGGTGCAATAGCAACGATCTCATTTTTAACATAAGGAACTATAGCAAATTCGTCTTCATAAATATTGGCATCATGGCCACAAGAATAGCAAGCATCATGTTCATCAAGGGATATTTCAACCAAATCATCGGAATCATCATTATCTATAGATTCATGCATATCATTATTTTCTTCCAAAGCAACGGTCATTCTTTCAATAAATTCTTGGACATAGATATTATGAGCAAAGTTTTCATTGTAATATTGAAGTATGACGGAATTTTCAGATTTGTTGAGAGTAAAATCATACTTTTCAATCAAAGAAGCAACTTCATGAGCACCCTTAAAAATGACAAATTCTTCAATTTGTTCGATATCATAGTAACTATAAACACCCTTTGCATAAGAAGATAAGATTTCATTATCATTGAACTCGCATAGGTAGGGAAGGTGTTTTTTAGGGTTCTTAGAGAAACAAGTAAAATCACAAATTTCACAAAGATTCCAAGCATAGCATAGCAAACTATTTATATGATACCATAAGAGCTTCCCTTTTTCAGACAAACAATGACGCACAAAATGAGCATGCTCATCTAAAGATTTCCCATCAACTAGGCTAGTTGGGGTTTCAGCACGAGCGCATAAGGATCGAAGATGATCCAAGTAGAACACTTTAAGTGGATCCATATCAATAGATTTTCAGCAAGCGAAGATGCAAGCATATAGAAGGCACATGGCAACACGAGCAAACAAAAGGACGAACGGAAAAGAGAGGGCAAATAAAACGGCAAGGGTGAAGTGGGGGAGAGGAAAATGAGAGGAAAATGGCAAATAATGTAATGCGGGAGATAAGGGTTTGTGATAGGTACCTGGTATGTTGACTTTTGCGTAGACTCCCCGACAACGGCGCCAGAAATCCTTCTTGCTACCTCTTGAGCACTGCGTTGGTTTTCCCTTGAAGAGGAAAGGGTGATGCAGTAAAGTAGCGTAAGTATTTGCCTCAGTTTTTGAGAACCAAGGTATCAATCCAGTAGGAGGCCATGCACGAGTCCCTCGCACCTGCACAAACAAATAAAATTCTGGCAACCAACGCAATAAACGGGTTGTCAATCCCTTCACGGTCACTTACGAAAGTGAGATATGATAGATATGATAAGATAATATTTTTGGTATTTTTATGGTAAAGATGCAAAGTAAAATAAAAGGCAATAAGAATAGCTAAGTGTTGGAAGATTAATATGATGGAAAATAGACCCGGGGGCCATAGGTTTCACTAGTGGCTTCTCTCAAGAGCATAAGTATTACGGTGGGTGAACAAAATACTGTTGAGCAATTGACAGAATTGAGCATAGTTATGAGAATATCTAGGTATGATCATGTATATAGGCATCACGTCCGAGATGAGTAGACCGATTCCTGCCTCCATCTACTACTATTACTCCACACATCGACCGCTATCCAGCATGCATCTAGAGTATTAAGTTCATAAGAACAGAGTAACGCTTTAAGCAAGATGACATGATGTAGAGGGATAAACTCATGCAATATGATATAAACCCCATCTTGTTATCCTCGATGGCAACAATACAATACGTGATTTGCTGCCCCTACTGTCACTGGGAAAGGACACCGCAAGATTGAACCCAAAGCTAAGCACTTCTCCCATTGCAAGAAAGATCAATCTAGTAGGCCAAACCAAACTGATAATTCGAAGAGACTTGCAAAGATAACCAATCATACATAAAAGAATCCAGATAAGATTGAAATATTGTTCATAGATAAACTTGATCATAAACCCACAATTCATCGGTCTCAACAAACACACCGCAAAAGAAGATTACATCGAATAGATCTCCACAAGAGAGGGGGAGAACATTGTATTGAGATCCAAAAAGAGAGAAGAAGCCATCTAGCTAATAACTATGGTCTCGAAGGTTTGAGGTAAACTACTCACACATCATCGGAGAGGCTATGGTGTTGATGTAGAAGCCCTCCGTGATTGATGCCCCCTCTGGCGGAGCTCCGAAAAAGGCCCCAAGATGGGATCTCACGGGTACAGAAGGTTGCGGCGGTGGAATTAGGTTTTTGGCTCCGTATCTGGTAGTTTGGGGGTACGTAGGTATATATAGGAGGAAGAAGTACGTCGGTGGAGCAACGTGGGGCCCACGAGGGGGGAGGGACCGCCCAGGGGGGTAGGCGCGCCCCCCTACCTCGTGCCCTCCTGGTTGATGTCTTGACGTAGGGTCCAAGTCCTCTGGATCACGTTCGTTCCGAAAATCACGTTCCCGAAGGTTTCATTCCGTTTGGACTCCGTTTGATATTCTTTTTCTGCGAAACACTGAAATAGGCAAAAAACAACAATTCTGGGATGGGCCTCCGGTTAATAGGTTAGTCCCAAAAATAATATAAAAGTGTATAATAAAGCGCAATAATGTCCAAAACAGAATATAATATAGCATGGAACAATCAAAAATTATAGATACGTTGGAGACGTATCAGCACCATTGACTAAGCCTCTCTCACGAGCAAAACATGATCAGCACCAAGACTCCATGGGTGTTAGAATCATTACTGTGTAATCTAGATTATTGACTCTAGTGCAAGTGGGAGACTGAAGGAAATATGCCCTAGAGGCAATAATAAAGTTGTTATTTATATTTCCTTATATCATGATAAATGTTTATTATTCATGCTAGAATTGTATTAACCGGAAACTTAGTACATGTGTGAATATATAGACAAACTAAGTGTCACTAGTATGCCTCTACTTGACTAGCTCGTTGAATCAAAGATGGTTAAGTTTCCTAGCCATAGACATGAGTTGTCATTTGATTAACGGGATCACATCATTAGAGAATGATGTGATTGACTTGAACCATTCCGTTAGCTTAGCATTTGATCGTTTAGTATATTGCTATTGCTTTCTTCATGACTTATACATGTTCCTATGACTATGAGATTATGCAACTCCCAAATACCGGAGGAACACTTTGTGTGCTACCAAACGTCACAACGCAACTGGGTGATTATAAAGGTGCTCTACATGTGTCTCCGAAGGTACTTGTTGGGTTGGCATAGATCGAGATTAGGATTTGTCACTCCGATTGTCAGAGAGGTATCTCTGGGCCCTCTCGGTAATACACATCACTATAAGCCTTGCAAGCAATGCAACTAATGAGTTGGTTGCGGGATGATGTATTACGGAACAAGTAAAGTGACTTGCCGGAATCGAGATTGAACTAGGTATTGAGATACCGATGATCGAATCTCGGGCAAGTAACTTACCAATGACAAAGGGAACAACGTATGTTGTTATGCGGTTTGACCGATAAAGATCTTCGTAGAATATGTCGGAGCCAATATGAACATCCAGGTTCCGCTATTGGTTATTGACCGGAGACGTGTCTCGGTCATGTCTACATAGTTCTCGAACCCGTAGGGTTCGCACGCTTAACGTTCGGTGACGATCGGTATTATGAGTTTTTGTGTTTTGATGTACCGAAGGTAGTTCGGAGTCCCGGATATGATCACGGACATGACGAGGAGTCTCAAAATGGTCGAGATGTAAAGATTGATATATTAGACGACTATGTTCGGACACCGGAAGTGTTTCGGGAGGTTTCGGACATATACCGGAGTACCGGGGGGTTTACCGGAACCCCACGGGGAGTATATTGGGCCTAATGGGCCTTAGTGGGAGAAGAGGAGGGGCGGCCAGGGCAGCCGCACGCCCCCTCCCCCTCTAGTCCAAATTGGACAAGGAGGGGGGTCGGCGCCCCCCTTTCCTTCTCTCCCTCTCTCCCTTCCTTCCCCTCTCCTACTCCTACTTGGAAGGGGGGAGTCCTACTCCTGGTGGGAGTAGGACTCCATTTGGGCCGCGCCATAGGAGGTTGGCCCCCTCCCCCTCCTCCACTCCTTTATATACGGGGAGGGAGGGCACCCCTTGGAGACACAACGATTGATCCTTGATCTTTTAGCCGTGTGTGGTGCCCCCCTCCACCATAATCCACCTCGGTCATATCGTAGCGGTGCTTAGGCGAAGCCCTGTGTCGGTAGCATCATCATCACCATCATCACGCCATCGTGCTGATGGACCTCTCCCTCGAGGCTCTGCTAGATCGGAGTTCGTGGGACGTCACCGAGCTGAACGTGTGCTGAACTCGGAGGTGCCGTGCGTTCGTTACTTGGATCGGTCAGATCGTGAAGACGTACGACTACATCAACCGCGTTCTCATAACGCTTCCACTTATGGTCTACGAGGGTACGTGGATGACACTCTCCCCTCTCGTTGCTATGCATCACCATGATCTTGCGTGTGCGTAGGAATTTTTTTGAAATTACTACGTTCCCCAACAAAAATATCACCACAGTTCATGCTGGCGCACTCGCCAGCCGGCCGGCACACATGTCAGCACACAAAAAAGGGTGGAACTTGAGTTCGACCACACCATCGCGGCTCCCGTGGTCATGCCAGCACACCTCCCGTGGTCATGCCAGCACACCTGCCGGCATACAAAAAAGATGGCGCTCGCCGCCATAGATCACTCGTCGTCGAACTTGAGCATGTCGGCCCGCATCTTCTCGAACCACGGCCTCTTCCTTGGCGACACGGTGTTGAGACCCACCTTCATGATCTCCACCCCAGTCATCATGCTCGCGAGAGCCACTTCTTTCGCCTTGGTCTTGGCATTGGCGGCCTCGATCTCTAGCATCTTGGCTTGCTTCTCCACCTCTAGCTCGAACATCTTGGCTTGCTTCTCGGCGTCCAGATCAAGCCTCCTCCTTTGGATCTCCATGGAAGCATCCATTTGCTCCGCCTTGAAACGCCGGCGCTCCTCCTCCCTTGAGTCCTTCTTATTCATCATGCCGTCCACGCTTGCGATCAAGGGGTTGGTGGCCGCATCTCGCTTGTCCTCCTTCTTGGAGTTGGTCTTCCCCCGCGGCCGTGCCGACTCGCCATCCCCAACATCCTCCACGGCTTTCTTCCCCCCACGCGACTTCCGTGCTGCATATTGCGCCTTGAACTTCTCCTCGTCCTTGATGACCCGATAGCAATGGGAAAGGTTGAAGCACTTGCCATTGTGTTGAACCTTGAATGCCTCCAAAGCTTGAAATGCCTACAAAATGTTTCCATGCAAGCATATGGGCAAGTGATATACAAATGAACACGCAAAGGATGAACTTGATGACACAAAAGAGGGCGGCTTGCTAGCATACCATGTCTTGCATGCCGATGCCGCTAACAGGGCGGGCCTTGACGCTCTCAAGAGTGGCGCAAAACTTGTTGCACTCATGTTGGATCACCCTCCACCGCTTGGAAATGGAGACCCACCCGCGCGTGCTCACAAATTGGTAAGGTGGAAACTTCTTGCGCTCATGAACCTCTCGGTGGACACGAATCCAAAAGGTTGAATGCTTTTGCTCGGCGCCCGTCTTGGGGTCTTGTCCAATGTCTCGCCAACACTCGCAAAGAAGCTTGTCGTCGGTCGCCGTGTACGCCTTCGTGTGCTTGCTCTTGCGCTTAGGCTTAGGACCGGCGCCTTGGTTGCCGAGCTCATCCTCGAAAAAAAGGCTCCACTTCGATGTCGCACTCGTCCTCTTCCTCTAGCCCATAGTCGTCCGGGAACTCGTGGTCGAGGGGGAAGCCGTCCAGGTCGATGCCGACTTGATCACGCATGAAGGCTGCCTGATCAGGATCATAGCCAGCGGCCGGCGTGAATGCCCCGTGGCCGTCCTGGCTTTATGTCTCGTCTGGATCATAGCCAGCGGCCGGCGCACCGCCCTCGAAGATGAGGTTTTGTATGTAGTCCTCGTCGACGGCGGATGGCATTTCCTCGAACAGGTTGCGGGCGTCCGGGAGCCCGCCGGCCGGCGTCTGCCGCGCGCGTTTCCTCGTGCCTCCGGATGACGAGCCACCGACCACCGGGATGGCATTGAGGTCGATGGGCGCGGGCGCGGGCGTCGAAGACGCGACCACGCTCACGTCGGGCGAGCACTCCCCGGAGAGGCGGGAGGCCTGCGGGTAGACGTGGAAGCCGGGGATCGGGTTGCAAGCCGCGCCGCGGGGTGAGTCGGGCAGCACCATCCGAGGAAACGCCGACGAGCCGGTGCTGGCCGCGGCGACGTCGGCTTGGACGAGGCCGTGCTAGCTAGGGTTTAACCCTAGCATGTAGAGCGCCTCCCTCGTTGCCGCTGCGATGCGGGCGTTGGTGACCTCCTGCTGCGCGGCGGCGACGACGGCGGCCGGCGCGGCGGCCTCATCCCTCGCGTCCGCGGCGTGCCTCCGGCCCTTCCTCTTGGCCGACTCCCTTTACCGCTGTTCGGTCGTCAGCGCCTTCTTCGGCTTGGTCGCGGCGGTGGTCTTGCGCCGGGCATGAGGCTTGCCTTTCCCGGAGGGGGCGGCGGCGCCGGACGAGGCGAGGGAGGCGAGGCCGGCGGCTGCGTCGAGGTCGATGGCGTCATCCATGGCTGGTTGGGGCGGGAGTGTTTTTGGGGGGAAATGGTGGGAAATGGTGGTGGCTCCCACCGACCGGCGGGCCCCGGGAGAGGAGTAGGGGCGCACGCGTCCGTCTCGGGTCCGCGCCGACGCAAATCCGGCTCAAAATTGGGCCGGGAATGGGTCGTCCGCGGACGTAAAACGGACGCGTGTCCGTTTGGGTTGGCGCATTGGGCCGACTTTTCTGTCCGCGCCGATCCAAACGGACGGCGGCAGACGAAATGGGTCGCCTCATTGAAGTTGCTCTTAACCAATCCGTAAAACGCCCGTCACAGGTCCGTGTGTGTAGCATTATTGCAATGAGACACCACGAGCAAGTTAATGACTCGTTTAGCACTTACATGCATGAACCTCGTCGGGAAAAGTTGGCAAAGGAACGTGCTCCCTGGATTCGCACGGGTCAAGGTCCGCGACAAGTCACCGGCCGGCCACCGGATCGTGCGAAGTGGAACCTACCTCCACTCCATCATCCGCAAGGCTGCCAGCAGGCAATGGCCAAGACCCCATCGAGTTCCGCATGCATGCAGGACGTGTTTGGTTGCCCGCATGAGGCCCAGCCTGGCCCGAGCGGGAAGAATTTGGCCCGTTTGGTTTCCTGCATTCATTGTGCGGCCCGCATCGCACGAAGCTTAAAGCACGTCCAGGCCAGGCTCAGGGGCAACGCACGAATCGGCAGTAGCTCGCGAGCCTGGCCAGGGCGAGGCAGGGGAGGGCGACGCGCTTCTCCCCTCGTGCGAGCAGGGGAGATGGCGCGAGCTCGCCTGCGTCGCCGAAAAATCGGCGGGAGGATTTCGGCTCACCTCCCGCCGCTCCACCCCCTATTTAGCCCCTCCCTCACCGCCCCAACTCCCGCCACCATTCTTCCTCCGTTCACGCTTTCCCGCCGACGTGCATCGGCACTGACGAGCAGGTAAGCGGCGCATCTTCATCGGCCAGCTGTCCACGGCGTCGGGGCTCCTTCACCGGCCGACGTTCATCTTCCACCACCGTCCCCCTCGTCCTCAAGCTGCAGCCATGGCCTCTGTGAGTTCAATCCCCCTTTCTCACTGTTCCTTCTAGTTAGATCTGAGCTGCGGCTAGGGTTTGATCTAGATGCATGGTTGATTAGTGGTCTGATCTGTGAGCTGATATGGTTGGTTGCTATGCTGCGGTTACAACTTGTGGTAGGGCTAGATGTTCAAGCATGTGGTAGGCTAGATTAGTAGTAGAGTTTGAAGTTGAACCTTGTGCTTGTGTTGAATCATGCTCAGATCTGTGATTTGTAGCTATTGGTGGTCATGTGCTTGCTATGATAGTGATGAACCATGTACATGTATGCTTAGTATGATAGTGATGAAGCATGTGCTTGCTATGATAGTGATGAACCATGTACATGTATGCTCCTGCTTTCATGGATTGTCCGGTATGTTGTGTGCTATGCTCACTGTCAATGCGTGCTACGATTGTAGGACATGACCACGCAGACGCAAGATCTTAGTCAGGCCCTTGTCGTGTCCGACAGCCAGTTTGCTCCATCGTTTGTCGAGGACTCACAGCCTATGTCCGAGATGGCACCTGATTCAGAGGTGTTCGAGTCTGATTACCTCTATGTGCCAGTAGTGCTCGTTGAGCCAACTACTGCTGCTGCTGCTGCACTCAAGCTAGCAGCAGCAAAGGCAAAGAAGGATAGTAGGTCGAACAACATGAAGTGGCAGTCGTTCATGTCCACGTTCTTGCTGAACAATATGTGTGAGCTCATCTCTAGTGGAGTTAGGACTGACAAGGGCTTCAAGGAGGTGCACTTGAACACCGTTGCGAAGCAGGTGTTCGAGTTATGTGGGCAAGAGGTGTCTGCCACCCAGGTGTACAACCACCAGAGAAAGTGGAGAAGTCGATGGATCCAAGTGTCCAAGCTGAGAGACCTTAGCGGCGCCTCATGGCATGAGAACACTTGCTCCATAGTTCTTGAGGCAGAGCACTACGCCGACCATGTCGCTGTTAGCTCACAACCCTCTTCCTTTTCATACTGTCCACCATTGCCTACTCCTAATCGCAACTAACAACACTTGTGTTTCATTCTTAGGACCACCCAAGGGACGCTGAGTTCCTCAACACACCCATCCAGAACTACAACCAGATGCAGCACATCTTCTCCTTCGGGCTGGCAACTGGGAAGCATGCCATGGACTCGGGGGAGCCTCTTGGTTCTCCCATGCCTGACTTCCCTGGGACCCCGGACGTCGAGATCCTTGATGGCCCTAACAAGTGATGGGGATCGTAGCAGAATTTAAAATTTTTCTACGCATCACCAAGATCCATCTATGGAGTATACTAGCAACGAGGGGAAAGGAGTGCATCTACATACCCTTGTAGATCGCGAGCGGAAGCGTTCCAATGAACGGGGTTGATGGAGTCGTACTCGCCGTGATCCAAATCACCAATGACCGAGTGCCGAACGGACGGCACCTCCGCGTTCAACACACGTACGGAGCAGCGATGTCTCCTCCTTCTTGATCCAGCAAGGGGAAGGAGAGGTTGATGGAGATCCAGCAGCACGACGGCGTGGTGGTGGAAGTAGCGAGGATCTCGGCAGGGCTTCGCCAAGCTTCTGCGAGAGGGAGAAGTGTTGCAGGGGGAGAGGGAGGCGCCAGGGGCTGTCATGTTGCTGCCCTCCCTCCCCCCACACTATATATAGGCCCCCTAGGGGGGGCGCCGGCCCTGGGAGATCAGATCTCCAAGGGGGGGCACCGGCCCTGGGAGATCAGATCTCCAAGGGGGGCGGCGGCCAAGGGGGAAGGGGGTGGCTTCCCCCCCCCCAAGCCAAGTGGGGCGCCCCCACCCCCAGGGTTTCCAACCCTAGGCGCAGGGGGAGGCCCAAGGGGGGCGCCCCAGCCCACTAAGGGCTGGTTCCCTTCCCACTTCAGCCCATGGGGCCCTCCGGGATAGGTGGCCCCACCCGGTGGACCCCCGGGACCCTTCCGGTGGTCCCGGTACAATACCGATAACCCCCGAAACTTTCCCGGTGGCCGAAACTGGACTTCCCATATATAATTCTTCACCTCCGGACCATTCCGGAACTCCTTGTGACGTCCGGGATCTCATCCGGGACTCCGAACAACTTTCGGGTTTCCGCATACTAATATCTCTACAACCCTAGCGTCACCGAACCTTAAGTGTGTAGACCCTACGAGTTCGGGAGACATGCAGACATGACCGAGACGCCTCTCCGGTCAATAACCAACAGCGGGATCTGGATACCCATGTTGGCTCCCACATGTTCCACGATGATCTCATAGGATGAACCACGATGTCGAGGATTCAGTCAATCCCGTATACAATTCCCTTTGTCAATCGGTACATTACTTGCCCGAGATTCGATCGTCGGTATCCCAATACCTTGTTCAATCTCGTTACCGGCAAGTCACTTTACTCGTACCATAATGCATGATCCCGTGGCTAACTCCTTAGTCACATTGAGCTCATTATGATGATGCATTACTGAGTGGGCCCAGAGATACCTCTCCGTCGTACGGAGTGACAAATCCCAGTCTCGATCCGTGTCAACCCAACAGACACTTTCAGAGATACCCGTAGTGTACCTTTATAGTCACCCAGTTACGTTGTGACGTTGGGTACACCCAAAGCACTCCTACGGCATCCGGGAGTTACACGATCTCATGGTCTAAGGAAAAGATACTTGACATTGGAAAAGCTCTAGCAAACGAACTACACGATCTTTTATGCTATGCTTAGGATTGGGTCTTGTCCATCACATCATTCTCCTAATGATGTGATCCCGTTATCAATGACATCCAATGTCCATAGTCAGGAAACCATGACTATCTGTTGATCAACGAGCTAGTCAACTAGAGGCTTACTAGGGACACGTTGTGGTCTATGTATTCACACATGTATTACGATTTCCGGATAACACAATTATAGTATGAACAATAGACAATTATCATGAACAAAGAAATATAATAATAACCATTTATTATTGCCTCTAGGGCATATCTACAACAGTCTCCCACTTGCACTAGAGTCAATAATCTAGTTACATTGTGATGAATCGAACACCAATAGTGTCCTGGTGTTGATCATGTTTTGCTCTAGGAAGAGGTTTAGTCAACGGATCTGCTACATTCAGGTCCGTATGTACTTTACAAATATCTATGTCTCCATTTTGAACACTTTCACGAATGGAGTTGAAGTGACGCTTGATATGCCTGGTCTTCCTGTGAAACCTGGGCTCCTTGGCAAGGGCAATAGCTCCAGTGTTGTCACAGAAGAGAGTCATCGGGCCCGACGCATTGGGAATCACCCCTAGGTCGGTAATGAAGTCCTTCATCCAGATTGCTTCTTGCACTGCCTCTGAGGCTGCCATGTACTCCGCTTCACATGTAGATCCCGCCACGACGCTTTGCTTGCAACTGCACCAGCTTACTGCCCCTCCATTCAAAATATATACGTATCCGGTTTGTGACTTCGAGTCATCCAGATCTGTGTCGAAGCTAGCGTCGACGTAACCCTTTACGACGAGCTCTTCGTCACCTCCATAAACGAGAAACATATCCTTAGTCCTCTTCAGGTACTTCAGGATATTCTTGACCGCTGTCCAGTGTTCCATGCCGGGATTACTTTGGTACCTTCCTACCAAACTTACGGCAAGGTTTACATCAGGTCTGGTACACAGCATGGCATACATAATAGACCCTATGGCCGAGGCATAGGGGATGACACTCATCTTTTCTCTATCTTCTGCCGTGGTCGGGCATTGAGCCGTGCTCAATTGCACACCTTGTAATACAGGCAAGAACCCCTTCTTGGACTGATCCATATTGAACTTCTTCAATATCTTGTCAAGGTACGTACTCTGTGAAAGACCAATGAGGCGTCTTGATCTATCTCTATAGATCTTGATGCCTAATATATAAGCAGCTTCTCCAAGGTCCTTCATTGAAAAACACTTATTCAAGTAGGCCTTTATACTTTCCAAGAATTCTATATCATTTCCCATCAATAGTATGTCATCCACATATAATAAGAGATATGCTACAGAGCTCCCACTCACTTTCTTGTAAACACAGGCTTCTCCATAAGTCTGTGTAAACCCAAACGCTTTGATCATCTCATCAAAGCGAATGTTCCAACTCCGAGATGCTTGCACCAACCCATAGATTGAGTGCTGGAGCTTGCATACTTTGGCAGCATTCTTAGGATCGACAAAACCTTCCGGCTGCATCATATACAATTCTTCCTTAAGGAAGCCGTTAAGGAATGTTGTTTTGACGTCCATTTGCCATATCTCATAATCATAGAATGCGGCAATTGCTAACATGATTCTGACGGACTTCAGCTTCGCTACGGGTGAGAAAGTCTCATCGTAGTCAACCCCTTGAACTTGTCGATAACCCTTAGCGACAAGTCGAGCCTTATAGATAGTCACATTACCATCCGCGTCTATCTTCTTCTTAAAGATCCATTTATTTTCTATGGCTCGCCGATCATCGGGCAAGTCAGTCAAAGTCCATAATTCGTTTTCATACATGGATCCTATCTCGGATTTCATGGCTTCTAGCCATTTGTCGGAATCCGGGCCCGCCATCGCTTCTTCACAGTTCGAAGGTTCACCGTTGTCTAACAACATGATTTCCAGGACAGGGTTGCCGTACCACTCTGGTGCGGAACGTGTCCTTGTGGACCTACGAAGTTCAGTAGTAACTTGATCCGTAGCTTCATGATCATCATCATTAACTTCCTCCCCAGTCGGTGCAGGCACCACAGGAACATCTTCCCGCGCTGCGCTACTTTCCGGTTCGGAAGGGGTGACTATCACCTCATCAAGTTCCACTTTCCTCCCACTTAATTCTTTCGAGAGAAAATCTTTCTCCAGAAAGGACCCGTTCTTGGCAACAAAGATCTTGCCTTCGGATCTGAGGTAGAAGGTATACCCAATGGTTTCCTTAGGGTATCCTATGAAGACGCATTTTTCCGACTTGGGTTCGAGCTTTTCAGGTTGAAGTTTCTTGACATAGGCATCGCATCCCCAAATTTTTAGAAACGACAGCTTAGGTTTCTTCCCAAACCATAATTCATACGGTGTCGTCTCAACGGATTTCGACGGAGCCCTATTTAAAGTGAATGCGGCAGTCTCTAAAGCATAGCCCCAAAATGAGAGCGGTAGATCGGTAAGAGACATCATAGATCGCACCATATCCAATAGAGTGCGATTACGACGTTCGGACACACCGTTTCGCTGAGGTGTTCCAGGCGGCGTGAGTTGTGAAATGATTCCACATTTCTTTAAGTGCATACCAAATTCGTGACTTAAATATTCTCCACCACGATCTGATCGTAAGAATTTTATTTTCCTGTCACGTTGATTCTCAACCTCACTTTGAAATTCCTTGAACTTTTCAAAGGTTTCAGACTTGTGTTTCATTAGGTAGACATACCCATATCTACTTAAGTCATTAGTGAGAGTGAGAACATAACGATATCCTCCGCGAGCCTCAACACTCATTGGACCGCACACATCGGTATGTATGATTTCCAATAAGTTGGTTGCTCGCTCCATTGTTCCGGAGAACGGAGTCTTGGTCATCTTACCCATGAGGCATGGTTCGCACGTGTCAAATGATTCGTAATCAAGAGACTCCAAAAGTCCATCTGCATGGAGCTTCTTCATGCGCTTGACACCAATGTGACCAAGGCGGCAGTGCCACAAGTATGTGGGACTATCGTTATCAACTTTACATCTTTTGGTATTCACGCTATGAATATGTGTAAGATCACGTTCGAGATTCATCAAGAATAAACCATTGACCAGCGGGGCATGACCATAAAACATATCTCTCATATAAATAGAACAACCATTATTCTCGGATTTAAGTGAGTAGCCATCTCGAATTAAACGAGATCCAGATACAATGTTCATGCTCAAAGCTGGCACTAAATAACAATTATTGAGGTTTAAAACTAATCCCGTAGGTAAATGCAGAGGCAGCGTGCCGACGGCGATCACATCGACCTTGAAACCATTCCCGACGCGCATCATCACCTCGTCCTTTGCCAGTCTCTGCTTATTCCGCAGTTCCTTTTTTGAGTTACAAATATGAGCAACCGCACCGGTATCAAATACCCAGGAGCTACTACGAGTACTGGTAAGGTACACATCAATTACATGTATATCACATATACCTTTGGTGTTGCCGGCCTTCTTGTCCGCTAAGTATTTGGGGCAGTTCCGCTTCCAGTGACCACTTCCCTTGCAATAAAAGCACTCAGTCTCAGGCTTGGGTCCATTCTTCGACTTCTTCCCGGCAACTGGCTTACCGGGCGCGGCAACTCCCTTGCCGTCCTTCTTACCCTTGCCTTTCTTAAACTTAGTGGTTTAATTCACCATCAACACTTGATGTTCCTTTCTGATCTCCACCTCCGCTGATTTCAGCATTGAATATACCTCAGGAATGGTCTTTTCCATCCCCTGCATATTGAAGTTCATCACAAAGCTCTTGTAGCTCGGTGGAAGCGACTGAAGGATTCTGTCAATGACCGCGTCATCCGGGAGATTAACTCCCAGCTGAGACAAGCGGTTGTGTAACCCAAACATTCTGAGTATGTGCTCACTAACAGAACTATTTTCCTTCATTTTACAGCTGAAGAACTTGTCGGAGACTTCATATCTCTCGACCCGGGCATGAGCTTGGAAAACCATTTTCAGCTCTTCGAACATCTCATATGCTCCATGTTTCTCAAAACTCTTTTGGAGACCCGGTTCTAAGCTGTAAAGCATGCCGCACTGAACGAGGGAGTAATCATCAGCACGTGATTGCCAAGCGTTCATAACGTCTTGGTTCTCTGGGATTGGTGCTTCACCTAGCGGTGCTTCTAGGACATAATCTTTCTTGGCAGCTATGAGGATGATCCTCAGGTTCCGGACCCAGTCCGTATAGTTGCTGCCATCATCTTTCAGCTTGGTTTTCTCTAGGAACGCGTTGAAGTTGAGGACAACGTGGGCCATTTGATCTACAAGACATATTGTAAAGATTTTAGACTAAGTTCATGATAATTAAGTTCATCTAATCAAATTATTCAATGAACTCCCACTCAGATAGACATCCCTCTAGTCATCTAAGTGAAACATGATCCGAGTTAACTAGGCCGTGTCCGATCATCACGTGAGATGGACTAGTCAAGATCGGTGGACATCTCCATGTTGATCGTATCTTCTATACGACTCATGCTCGACCTTTCGGTCCTCCGTGTTCCGAGGCCATGTCTGTACATGCTAGGCTCGTCAAGTCAACCTAAGTGTATTGCGTGTGTTCCGAGGCCATGTCTATACATGCTAGGCTCGTCAACACCCGTTGTATGCGAACGTTAGAATCTATCACACCCTATCATCACGTGGTGCTTCGAAACAACGAACCTTCGCAACGGTGCACAGTTAGGGGGAACACTTTCTTGAAATTATTATAAGGGATCATCTTACTTACTACCGTCGTTCTAAGCAAATAAGATGCAAAACATGATAAACATCACATGCAATCAAATAGTGACATGATATGGCCAATATCATTTTGCTCCTTTGATCTCCATCTTCGGGGCGCCATGATCATCTTCGTCACCGGCATGACACCATGATCTCCATCATCATGATCTCCATCATTGTGTCTTCATGAAGTTGTCACGCCAACGATTACTTCTACTTCTATGGCTAACGCATTTAGCAATAAAGTAAAGTAATTTACATGGCGTAATTCAATGACACGCAGGTCATACAAAAATAAAGACAACTCCTATGGCTCATGCCGGTTGTCATACTCATCGACATGCAAGTCGTGATTCCTATTACAAGAATATGATCAATCTCATACATCACATATATCATTCATCACATCTTCTGGCCATATCACATCACAAGGCACATGCTGCAAAAACAAGTTAGACGTCCTCTAATTGTTGTTGCAAGTTTTTACGTGGCTTGTATAGGTTTCTAGCAAGAACGTTTCTTACCTACGTAAAACCACAACGTGATGTGCCAATTTCTATTTACCCTTCATAAGGACCCTTTTCATCGAATCCGTTCCGACTAAAGTGGGAGAGACAGACACCCGCTAGCCACCTTATGCAACTAGTGCATGTCAGTCGGTGGAACCTGTCTCACGTAAGCGTACGTGTAAGGTCGGTCCGGGCCGCTTCATCCCACAATACCGCCGAAAAAAGATAAGACTAGTAGTGGCAAGAAAAATTGACAACATCTACGCCCACAACTGCTTTGTGTTCTACTCGTGCATAGTAACTACGCATAGGCCTGGCTCATGATGCCACTGTTGGGGATCGTAGCAGAATTTAAAAATTTTCTACGCATCACCAAGATCCATCTATGGAGTATACTAGCAACGAGGGGAAAGGAGTGCATCTACATACCCTTGTAGATCGCGAGCGGAAGCGTTCCAATGAACGGGGTTGATGGAGTCGTACTCGCCGTGATCCAAATCACCGATGACCGAGTGCCGAACGGCGGCACCTCCGCGTTCAACACACGTACGGAGCAGCGACGTCTCCTCCTTCTTGATCCAGCAAGGGGGAAGGAGAGGTTGATGGAGATCCAGCAGCACGACGGCGTGGTGGTGGAAGTAGCGGGGATCTCGGCAGGGCTTCGCCAAGCTTCTGCGAGAGGGAGAAGTGTTGCAGGGGGAGAGGGAGGCGCCAGGGGCTGTCATGCTGCTGCCCTCCCTCCCCCCCACTATATATAGGCCCCCTGGGGGGGCGCCGGCCCTGGCAGATCAGATCTCCAAGGGGGGCGGCGGCCAAGGGGGAAGGGGGGTAGCTTCCCCCCCAAGCCAAGTGGGGCGCCCCCCACCCCCAGGGTTTCCAACCCTAGGCGCAGGGGGAGGCCCAAGGGGGGTGCCCCAGCCCACTAAGGCCTGGTTCCCTTCCCACTTCAGCCCATGGGGCCCTCCGGGATAGGTGGCCCCACCCGGTGGACCCCCGGGACCCTTCCGGTGGTCCCGGTACAATACCGATAACCCCCGAAACTTTCCCGGTGGCCGAAACTGGACTTCCCATATATAATTCTTCACCTCCGGACCATTCCGGAACTCCTCGTGTCGTCCGGGATCTCATCTGGGACTCCGAACAACTTTTGGGTTTCCGCATACTAATATCTCTACAACCCTAGCGTCACCGAACCTTAAGTGTGTAGACCCTACGGGTTCGGGAGACATGCAGACATGACCGAGACGCCTCTCTGGTCAACAACCAACAGTGGGATCTGGATACCCATGTTGGCTCCCACATGTTCCACGATGATCTCATCGGATGAACCACGATGTCGAGGATTCAATCAATCCCGTATACAATTCCCTTTGTCAATCGGTACGTTACTTGCCCGAGATTCGATCGTCGGTATCCCAATACCTTGTTCAATCTCGTTACCGGCAAGTCACTTTACTCGTACCGTAATGCATGATCCCGTGGCTAACTCCTTAGTCACATTGAGCTCATTATGATGATGCATTACCGAGTGGGCCCAGAGATACCTCTCCGTCGTACGGAGTGACAAATCCCAGTCTCGATCCGTGTCAACCCAACAGACACTTTCAGAGATACCCGTAGTGTACCTTTATAGTCACCCAGTTACGTTGTGACGTTGGGTACACCCAAAGCACTCCTACGGCATCCGGGAGTTACACGATCTCATGGTCTAAGGAAAAGATACTTGACATTGGAAAAGCTCTAGCAAACGAACTACACGATCTTTTATGCTATGCTTAGGATTGGGTCTTGTCCATCACATCATTCTCCTAATGATGTGATCCCGTTATCAATGACATCCAATGTCCATAGTCAGGAAACCATGACTATCTGTTGATCAACGAGCTAGTCAACTAGAGGCTTACTAGGGACACGTTGTGGTCTATGTATTCACACATGTATTACGATTTCCGGATAACACAATTGTAGTATGAACAATAGACAATTATCATGAACAAAGAAATATAATAATAACCATTTATTATTGCCTCTAGGGCATATCTACAACAGTCTCCCACTTGCACTAGAGTCAATAATCTAGTTACATTGTGATGAATCGAACACCCATAGTGTCCTGGTGTTGATCATGTTTTGCTCTAGGAAGAGGTTTAGTCAACGGATCTGCTACATTCAGGTCCGTATGTACTTTACAAATATCTATGTCTCCATTTTGAACACTTTCACGAATGGAGTTGAAGTGACGCTTGATATGCCTGGTCTTCCTGTGAAACCTGGGCTCCTTGGCAAGGGCAATAGCTCCAGTGTTGTCACAGAAGAGAGTCATCGGGCCCGACGCATTGGGAATCACCCCTAGGTCGGTAATGAAGTCCTTCATCCAGATTGCTTCTTGCGCTGCCTCTGAGGCTGCCATGTACTCCGCTTCACATGTAGATCCCGCCACGACGCTTTGCTTGCAACTGCACCAGCTTACTGCCCCTCCATTCAAAATATATACGTATCCGGTTTGTGACTTCGAGTCATCCAGATCTGTGTCGAAGCTAGCGTCGACGTAACCCTTTACGACGAGCTCTTCGTCACCTCCATAAACGAGAAACATATCCTTAGTCCTCTTCAGGTACTTCAGGATATTCTTGACCGCTGTCCAGTGTTCCATGCCGGGATTACTTTGGTACCTTCCTACCAAACTTACGGCAAGGTTTACATCAGGTCTGGTACACAGCATGGCATACATAATAGACCCTATGGCCGAGGCATAGGGGATGACACTCATCTTTTCTCTATCTTCTGCCGTGGTCGGGCATTGAGACGTGCTCAATTGCACACCTTGTAATATAGGCAAGAACCTCTTCTTGGACTGATCCATATTGAACTTCTTCAATATCTTGTCAAGGTACGTACTCTGTGAAAGACCAATGAGGCGTCTTGATCTATCTCTATAGATCTTGATGCCTAATATATAAGCAGCTTCTCCAAGGTCCTTCATTGAAAAACACTTATTCAAGTAGGCCTTTATACTTTCCAAGAATTCTATATCATTTCCCATCAATAGTATGTCATCCACATATAATAAGAGATATGCTACAGAGCTCCCACTCACTTTCTTGTAAACACAGGCTTCTCCATAAGTCTGTGTAAAGCCAAACGCTTTGATCATCTCATCAAAACGAATGTTCCAACTCCGAGATGCTTGCACCAGTCCATAGATGGAGCGCTGGAGCTTGCATGCCTTGTTAGCATTCTTAGGATCGACAAAACCTTCCGGCTGCATCATATACTATTCTTCCTTAAGAAAGCCGTTAAGGAATGCCGTTTTGACGTCCATTTGCCATATCTCATAATCATACAATGCGGCAATTGCTAACATGATTCGGACGGACTTCAGCTTCGCTACGGGTGAGAAAGTCTCATCGTAGTCAACCCCTTCAACTTGTCGATAACCCTTAGCGACAAGTCGAGCCTTATAGATAGTCACATTACCATCCGCGTCTGTCTTCTTCTTAAAGATCCATTTATTTTCTATGGCTCGCCGATCATCGGGCAAGTCAGTCAAAGTCCATACTTCGTTTTCGTACATGGATCCTATCTCGGATTTCATGGCTTCTAGCCATTTGTCGGAATCCGGGCCCGCCATCGCTTCTTCATAGTTCGAAGGTTCACCGTTGTCTAACAACATGATTTCCAGGACAGGGTTGCCGTACCACTCTGGTGCGGAACGTGTCCTTGTGGACCTACGAAGTTCAGTAGTAACTTGATCCGTAGCTTCATGATCATCATCATTAACTTCCTCCCCAGTCGGTGCAGGCACCACAGGAACATCTTCCCGCGCTGCGCTACTTTCCGGTTCGGAAGGGGTGACTATCACCTCATCAAGTTCCACTTTCCTCCCACTTAATTCTTTTGAGAGAAAATCTTTCTCCAGAAAGGACCCGTTCTTGGCAACAAAGATCTTGCCTTCAGATCTGAGGTAGAAGGTATACCCAATGGTTTCCTTAGGGTATCCTATGAAGACGCATTTTTCCGACTAGGGTTCGAGCTTTTCAGGTTGAAGTTTCTTGACATAAGCATCACATCCCCAAATTTTTAGAAACGACAGCTTAGGTTTCTTCCCAAACCATAATTCATACGGTGTCGTCTCAACGGATTTCGACGGAGCCCTATTTAAAGTGAATGCGGCAGTCTCTAAAGCATAGCCCCAAAATGAGAGCGGTAGATCGGTAAGAGACATCATAGATCGCACCATATCCAATAGAGTGCGATTACGACGTTCAGACACACCGTTTCGCTGAGGTGTTCCAGGCGGCGTGAGTTGTGAAACGATTCCACATTTCTTTAAGTGCGTACCAAATTCGTGACTTAAATATTCTCCACCACGATTTGATCGTAAGAATTTTATTTTCCTGTCACGTTGATTCTCAACCTCACTCTGAAATTCCTTGAACTTTTCAAAGGTTTCAGACTTGTGTTTCATTAGGTAGACATACCCATATCTACTTAAGTCATCAGTGAGAGTGAGAACATAACGATATCCTCCGCGAGCCTCAACACTCATTGGACCGCACACATCGGTATTAATGATTTCCAATAAGTTGGTTGCTCGCTCCATTGTTCCGGAGAACGGAGTCTTGGTCATCTTACCCATGAGGCATGGTTCGCACGTGTCAAATGATTCGTAATCAAGAGACTCCAAAAGTCCATCTGCATGGATCTTCTTCATGCGCTTGACACCAATGTGACCAAGGCGACAGTGCCACAAGTATGTGGGACTATCGTTATCAACTTTACATCTTTTGGTATTCACGCTATGAATATGTGTAAGATCACGTTCGAGATTCATCAAGAATAAACCATTGACCAGCGGGGCATGACCATAAAACATATCTCTCATATAAATAGAACAACCATTATTCTCGGATTTAAGTGAGTAGCCATCTCGAATTAAACGAGATCCAGATACAATGTTCATGCTCAAAGCTGGCACTAAATAACAATTATTGAGGTTTAAAACTAATCCCGTAGGTAAATGCAGAGGCAGCGTGCCGACGGCGATCACATCGACCTTGAAACCATTCCCGACGCGCATCATCACCTCGTCCTTTGCCAGTCTCTGCTTATTCCGCAGTTCCTTTTTTGAGTTACAAATATGAGCAACCGCACCGGTATCAAATACCCTGGAGCTACTACGAGTACTGGTAAGGTACACATCAATTACATGTATATCACATATACCTTTGGTGTTGCCGGCCTTCTTGTCCGCTAAGTATTTGGGGCAGTTCCGCTTCCAGTGACCACTTCCCTTGCAATAAAAGCACTCAGTCTCAGGCTTGGGTCCATTCTTCGACTTCTTCCCGGCAACTGGCTTACCGGGCGCGGCAACTCCCTTGCCGTCCTTCTTACCCTTGCCTTTCTTAAACTTAGTGGTTTTATTCACCATCAACACTTGATGTTCCTTTCTGATCTCCACCTCCGCTGATTTCAGCATTGAATATACCTCAGGAATGGTCTTTTCCATCCCCTGCATATTGAAGTTCATCACAAAGCTCTTGTAGCTCGGTGGAAGTGACTGAAGGATTCTGTCAATGACCGCGTCATCCGGGAGATTAACTCCCAGCTGAGACAAGCGGTTGTGTAACCCAAACATTCTGAGTATGTGCTCACTAACAGAACTATTTTCCTCCATTTTACAGCTGAAGAACTTGTCGGAGACTTCATATCTCTCGACCCGGGCATGAGCTTGGAAAACCATTTTCAGCTCTTCGAACATCTCATATGCTCCATGTTTCTCAAAACGCTTTTGGAGACCCGGTTCTAAGCTGTAAAGCATGCCGCACTGAACGAGGGAGTAATCATCAGCACGTGATTGCCAAGCGTTCATAACGTCTTGGTTCTCTAGGATTGGTGCTTCACCTAGCGGTGCTTCTAGGACATAATCTTTCTTGGCAGCTATGAGGATGATCCTCAGGTTCCGGACCCAGTCCGTATAGTTGCTGCCATCATCTTTCAGCTTGGTTTTCTCTAGGAACGCGTTGAAGTTGAGGACAACGTGGGCCATTTGATCTACAAGACATATTGTAAAGATTTTAGACTAAGTTCATGATAATTAAGTTCATCTAATCAAATTATTCAATGAACTCCCACTCAGATAGACATCCCTCTAGTCATCTAAGTGAAACATGATCCGAGTTAACTAGGCCGTGTCCGATCATCACGTGAGATGGACTAGTCAAAATCGGTGAACATCTCCATGTTGATCGTATCTTCTATACGACTCATGCTCGACCTTTCGGTCCTTCGTGTTCCGAGGCATGTCTGTACATGCTAGGCTCGTCAAGTCAACCTAGGTGTATTGCGTGTGTTCCGAGGCCATGTCTGTACATGCTAGGCTCGTCAACACCCGTTGTATGCGAACGTTAGAATCTATCACACCCGATCATCACGTGGTGCTTCGAAACAACGAACCTTCGCAACGGTGCACAGTTAGGGGGAACACTTTCTTGAAATTATTATAAGGGATCATCTTACTTACTACCGTCGTTCTAAGCAAATAAGATGCAAAACATGATAAACATCACATGCAATCAAATAGTGACATGATATGGCCAATATCATTTTGCTCCTTTGATCTCCATCTTCGGGGCGCCATGATCATCTTCGTCACCTGCATGACACCATGATCTCCATCATCATGATCTCCATCATTGTGTCTTCATGAAGTTGTCACGCCAACGATTACTTCTACTTCTATGGCTAACGCGTTTAGCAATAAAGTAAAGTAATTTACATGGCGTAATTCAATGACACGCAGGTCATACAAAAATAAAGACAACTCCTATGGCTCCTGCCGGTTTTCATACTCATCGACATGCAAGTCGTGATTCCTATTACAAGAATATGATCAATCTCATACATCACATATATCATTCATCACATCTTCTGGCCATATCACATCACAAGGCACATGCTGCAAAAACAAGTTAGACGTCATCTAATTGTTGTTGCAAGTTTTTACGTGGCTTGTATAGGTTTCTAGCAAGAACGTTTCTTACCTACGTAAAACCACAACGTGATGTGCCAATTTCTATTTACCCTTCATAAGGACCCTTTTCATCGAATCCGTTCCGACTAAAGTGGGAGAGACAGACACCCGCTAGCCACCTTATGCAACTAGTGCATGTCAGTCGGTGGAACCTGTCTCACGTAAGCGTACGTGTAAGGTCGGTCCGGGCCGCTTCATCCCACAATACCGCCGAAAAAAGATAAGACTAGTAGTGGCAAGAAAAATTGACAACATCTACGCCCACAACTGCTTTGTGTTCTACTCGTGCATAGTAACTACGCATAGGCCTGGCTCATGATGCCACTGTTGGGGATCGTAGCAGAATTTAAAAATTTTCTACGCATCACCAAGATCCATCTATGGAGTATACTAGCAACGAGGGGAAAGGAGTGCATCTACATACCCTTGTAGATCGCGAGCGGAAGCGTTCCAATGAACGGGGTTGATGGAGTCGTACTCGCCGTGATCCAAATCACCGATGACCGAGTGCCGAACGGCGGCACCTCCGCGTTCAACACACGTACGGAGCAGCGACGTCTCCTCCTTCTTGATCCAGCAAGGGGGAAGGAGAGGTTGATGGAGATCCAGCAGCACGACGGCGTGGTGGTGGAAGTAGCGGGGATCTCGGCAGGGCTTCGCCAAGCTTCTGCGAGAGGGAGAAGTGTTGCAGGGGGAGAGGGAGGCGCCAGGGGCTGTCATGCTGCTGCCCTCCCTCCCCGCCACTATATATAGGCCCCCTGGGGGGGCGCCGGCCCTGGCAGATCAGATCTCCAAGGGGGGCGGCGGCCAAGGGGGAAGGGGGGTAGCTTCCCCCCCAAGCCAAGTGGGGGGCCCCCCCACCCCCAGGGTTTCCAACCCTAGGCGCAGGGGGAGGCCCAAGGGGGGCGCCCCAGCCCACTAAGGGCTGGTTCCCTTCCCACTTCAGCCCATGGGGCCCTCCGGGATAGGTGGCCCCACCCGGTGGACCCCCGGGACCCTTCCGGTGGTCCCGGTACAATACCGATAACCCCCGAAACTTTCCCGGTGGCCGAAACTGGACTTCCCATATATAATTCTTCACCTCCGGACCATTCCGGAACTCCTCGTGACGTCCGGGATCTCATCCGGGACTCCGAACAACTTTCGGGTTTCCGCATACTAATATCTCTACAACCCTAGCGTCACCGAACCTTAAGTGTGTAGACCCTACGGGTTCGGGAGACATGCAGACATGACCGAGACGCCTCTCTGGTCAATAACCAACAGCGGGATCTGGATACCCATGTTGGCTCCCACATGTTCCACGATGATCTCATCGGATGAACCACGATGTCGAGGATTCAATCAATCCCGTATACAATTCCCTTTGTCAATCGGTACGTTACTTGCCCGAGATTCGATCGTCGATATCCCAATACCTTGCTCAATCTCGTTACCGGCAAGTCACTTTACTCGTACCGTAATGCATGATCCCGTGGCTAACTCCTTAGTCACATTGAGCTCATTATGATGATGCATTACCGAGTGGGCCCAGAGATACCTCTCCGTCGTACGGAGTGACAAATCCCAGTCTCGATCCGTGTCAACCCAACAGACACTTTCAGAGATACCCGTAGTGTACCTTTATAGTCACCCAGTTACGTTGTGACGTTGGGTACACCCAAAGCATTCCTACGGCATCCGGGAGTTACACGATCTCATGGTCTAAGAAAAAGATACTTGACATTGGAAAAGCTATAGCAAACGAACTACACGATCTTTTATGCTATGCTTAGGATTGGGTCTTGTCCATCACATCATTCTCCTAATGATATGATCCCGTTATCAATGACATCCAATGTCCATAGTCAGGAAACCATGACTATCTATTGATCAACGAGCTAGTCAACTAGAGGCTTACTAGGGACACGTTGTGGTCTATGTATTCACACATGTATTACGATTTCCGGATAACACAATTATAGTATGAACAATAGACAATTATCATGAACAAAGAAATATAATAATAACCATTTATTATTGCCTCTAGGGCATATTTCCAACAACAAGCCCGCTGTGAAGCCCTTCGACAAGCCATTTGACCCCGTTGATAGGAAGAGGAAGAGAGGAGGCATGATGGAGGAGGAGATCAATGTCTTCTGCAGCATGACTGAGGCGGTGAAGGAGGTGGCAACAGCCATCAGGGAGTGCAAGCCCCTCGACGTCCACCCTGACCTGTATGGCGCTGTCATGACCCAGGGTGGCTTCAGCGACGACGCTCTCATGGCAGCTCTCAGCCACCTGCTTGACAACAAGGCCCAGGGTGTTGGGTTCGTTGCCATGGCCGAGGCTCACAGGGTGCTGTGGCTCAGGAGCTGGCTGGGCAAGCACTACTACTAGAGTAGTGCTGCCTGTGAGCGTGCATGATCCCCGACGGCGATGGTGGTGGCGACGACGACGACGATGACGATGACGATGACGACGTACATTTTGTGTAGCTAGAGCTCAAAAACTATTTGATGGTCTGTATATTTTGGTGAGGTGGTATATACTAACCCCTCACGGTGATGGTGAACTTGCGGTGGTAGGACGACACCCTCTTTTGGATGTGGTGGTAGGTTAACATCAAGGTAGTGCTAGGAAGAATTTGCTATGCCGTATGATCATGCATGCTTTACTTCTCTTCTGCTCCATTGTTGTTTGTGTGCTACTTTGCTTGCTACTTGTACTCCATTGATTTGCTGCTTCAACTCTTGCTCTTGTGCATTGCTAGGGCAAGTGGTATGCCGTGTTCATTGGTGAGGTTCCAGGGGTTTATAGTTCATGGGAAGAAGCCAATGCACAAGTGGCATCGTATAGCAACAACAACTATAGAGGGTTCAAGACTAAGCAGGCAGCAGAACAAGCTTACTCCGCCTGGGTGCGAAAGCACGGAGGCAGCAGTGTCGACAGTGCCAAGGTTGGAGCTGTCAAAGTGAAAGCTGCTAAGGTGGATCGTCAGTTCGGCCTGAAGCTGAAGAACTTCATCATCTTCGCCCAGTTCGTCACCATTGCTGTGTTGTGGCGTTGGTGTGCTAGGTGTGATCATTGTGGGTAAGCTCACCAACTAGGGTACAAGGTAAGCACAACATGTACGCCGTATGCAACCAAACACCGTGTTCATGTGCCGCTAGGGCCAATGCAGCCAACCAAACAAAGTGCACTTGCGTATTACCTATTGCAGGGACTAGGGATGCAGGCAACCAATCAAGTTGCATATGGCGTATTAGGGCCTGTTTTTGCTCAACCAGACTGGGTTGAGAAGTGCATGCGATGCAGGAACTGTTGACAACGGCAACCAAACACGCCCGCAGCAACTGCATCCGGCTGTCTTTCGTGTTTGCGATTTTCTACTGTGTCAGATCAACGCCGTTGACATTTAAAATTAGTCGAGTTTGAAGCTAGTCCCAAATCAAATGTGTTGCAATCGATTAGTGCCGCCATGCATGTGGCCGGTGCGTAACTTGACCTGCATCTGCATGCATGGGCACGGCAAGGAAGAACGTAAAAAAGTCATCGTGCAAGTGGCCAAACCCATCAGAAAGCCGTTTCCACCTTCCGTCCATGTCCTGGCGTACGTTGACCCGTGGAAGAGGCCATATTATACTCCTCCTACTAGCTCTCAAGGGGTCACTAGCAGCGTACCGTTGAAACCGACCCAGAGTATGTATGAAAAAGTCCACACGAAAAGTCAACCGTCCGCGGCGAACTCAAGGTGCCTAGCTAGCCAACCAACGTAAAAGTGAAGTCAAAGGAAGATTCAAATGCAAAGTATTCCCTATGTTCCTCCCTTACATTCCGGTCGTCTCATGGTTCGAAATTAAGTTCGTTTGAATTGTACAATTCTTGCTTCTGGAGAGAATTGGCATGCATCATGACCATGGGGGGGGGGGGGGGGGGGGGGGGGGGGGGGGGGGTGGGGTTGGACATACGCGCTGCCAGAACACCCTAGGCAAAATGATGAACAAGCCCACATGCATCCAGCCCAGAGAACCAAATTTTTCTAGATTTCACTGCGGGACATCATCATCATTTGTTATCTGCTTGAGCCTCTCGAATCATTTCATGCTCCTTGTCCGTGTCTGCATCTTGCTGTCTCTCACCGTGTCTCCCAATCTGCGAAATCCGGAGCCGTTCTTTGCAACAGGTTCGCACCATGTTCCGGTAGAGCTCGTTCATCATCATTTTGTAAACCTGCCCATATTCATCGTCATTTTGTTAATTAGGCCGGGGACTAATTAACATGTGTATCTCGTGCCCGTGCGTCATGGCCAGGCTATCCATCTGGATAGCTATTAATTAGAGCAGAGCCGTACTGATCGACATGATTAGGTCCGATTGCTGGTAGCTAGTCAGCATCTGAGTTAATTTTTTTGCGAAGCAGACGACCGACGGGTGGACACGTACAAAGCATTACTATCTGTTAATTGTCCAGTCATGTACGTACATACTCTGTATAGTTTCACCCTATAAACTAGAGGAATTAAGTACATTTCCGAGGCCGGCTGGCAACAGAGACGCGCACAGAAAACAGCTGCGTAAGCTGAGCAGATAGCAATGCACACAGATTAAACTAATTAGCGGTTTTGTAAGAAGAAGAATTACCCCGGCGTCTGACCAAGGCGGGCGCCGCCGCCGGCGGTGAAAACGACGTGGTCTGGGTACGGGCTCCATGCATGAATCAGCCTGCCTGGACGTTCAACACCGGCGGCCGTGTGAACGCACGCCCGCATCTGCATGCCCCGGCTGCCATCCATCTCGGGCCTCCTCCTTGCTACGTACGGCGTCGCGACCGTCCCTTTCGGTCTCTGCGCGCGCCCGGCCGATTATTAATCCGGAGACTTTGATTCTCTGATGCGCCCAGCCTGTTGATACATACGTCCACGACATGTAGTTAGGGCTGTAAACGAGATACTAAAATTTGAGCAAGCTCAAACGGAGCAAAACTCAAAGTCGAGCAATAGAAAGTGGCTCCTGCTCAGCTTGTAATGATTTTAGGTCGATTTCGAGCTAGTTTCGAGTTAGATAATATGATGTTTTTAATAATCTAAGACAAATAATCAAACAAGATAGACCACAACACAACATAAGAAACCATTATATAATTCAACTTATTCTGTAAACTGAAGACTGCCCTTGGCTTCTAGTACGATGCATGAGTGACTCTCGACTAGAAAAGAAAGAAAGGCTGCCCTTGGCTTTAGCTTTGGGAGAAAACGTGGCGCCGTGGAGGGAGCTAGTCAAGGTCCGTGACAAATTCACCACCGGCCAGTAGTAGAAAAGAAATGAGAGGTAGAGCCTACTCCACTAGTCTGCCGGCGACGCATGCACCTCCGACCACAAAGGCGATGGCCAAGTCAAGCTCAAGCTCCCCCACCGCCACCGGGTCCGGTTGGGCTCCGATGCTGCGGCCGGCACTAGCAGCGTCGGGCTCCGGTCGGGCTCCGACGCTGCTAGGGAGGCGCGCAAGGCGCCACGCGTTAAAAGTCAGAATACAGCGCTGGGATAGCCAGCTTTTACGCGTGGCGGTGCGCTGGCTTCAGCGGTCGCCACAAATTAAAGCGCGCGCACACCGCTTCAGCAGGCGCGCTATATTTCATCTGTTTTTTTCTACTACGATTCGATACATATATTTGGTTCCGTAGATAGTTCATAGTCTTCTACGATAAAAACTAGTACTACTCGTCCGACTCGGACTCTGTCTCGATGATGTCCTCCTCCGACATCGGAGCGTAGGCGTCAAGAAACCGCTCGTCGCCGGAGTCCCAGGAAGACGCATCTCCTAGCGCTTCGTTGTATTTAGCGACCGCCTTCCGCGTTCGCTTGTCCTCGCGATAGGCGGCTGGCTCCTCCCTCCTCTTCGCTCTCTCCGCCCTCCTCTGGGCGAAGAACTGTTCCCCATTGATGATTTCGTGCGGGAAGCGATAGCTCCACAGCGCCATAGCTTGGTCGTCCATCTCGGCCAGCCTGAGACGATGTTCCCGCCTCCGGTGCTTGCGACGATCCTTGTCGGTGAGAAGCCGCGGGAAAGGCACCAACTCCTGTGCCCGCTCCCGCGTCGCCACATCAGCGAAGTTCATGTCCTGACGGGACCGCAGGAGGCGCCACGCCGCAGCGTCGTACGCGCGGGCGCCCTCCTGGGCGGTGTCAAAGGTTCCGAGACGGAGCCTCATGCCGCCGCCCGACCAAATCTCGGCGGAGTAGGTGCCGGACGGACGCACGCGGACGCCGCGGTAGCCCGTACCTCGCCGGCGGCGAGGCGGCATGGTGGCGTGTCGGCGGCAGAGAGATGGAGAGAGCGGCAGAGGGCGCTGCAATTTATAGGTGCGCCGGACGCGGCGCGCCAAATGTAGCGCGCGAGATGCCGCCTTTTCCCCGCGCGCGCAATCGTTTCCCGCGCGTGCTAGTTTCCCGCCACCGCTGGAGCGCGCGAAAACGTCCCGCGCGCTAGAAAGCCATTTTATCCCGCGCGCATCTTTTGACGCGGCTGTTGGAGATGCTCTTACGCTCAGCATGTCCTTTGTTTACATGTTAGAGGGCTCTGATTCGCCGTACGAGCGGCCCGGCAAGGTGCGTGTTGCACGTTCTAGCTATCGCCTCCACTGCGCCACTGTAAATTACACCCTCCATTTTGAAATCTACTCCCTCCGTTTTTTAAGTATAAGCCATTTTAGAGTATATATGTATTTATAGTGCAGAATAGATTCACTCATTTTGTTTCATATATATTCCTTTTTTCGGTCATAGGGCTTAATTTGAAAATCTTTTCAACCAAGGTAGATAATGAATGGTGAAATTAACTTCGTAGTTTGCAAAAGTACTTAACTAGTACTCTCGTTTTTCTCAAAAAGTTATGTATATTGATGCATTAATTACACCACATGCATGCATGACCACTAAATGACCAAGAACTTCTACATGCATTGGTGAGTTTTTTCTCCATCCTTGCATGTGATTTAATACACCTTGAAATCTGAACATGTGATAGTAAGTATTAGAATTGAGACTTATAAAACAGAAAAACAAACCTTTTGAGATGAACCCTATAAACCGAAAACGAGGGAGTAGTCACATAAAAATCTTTAAAAAAAATTATATTTAGGAACAAAGGCAGTAATATGATATTATTTGACACTAGGGAGTTGCAACTATCAACAATTTCCATTTGTAATGAACTCTCTACAACAGTTACTACTGTTAGATAAAAGAAATATGTCTGAAGTCAATGGTTGTACATCCGATCTGCGCGTCAGTCAGCTAACACATAGCACCCTCCATTAAATAAGAGAAAAATATGTTTTTGGTCCCTCAAGTTCACCAATAGTATACATTTTGTCCCTCAAGATTTTTTCGGTGATATTTCATCCCTCAAGTCCCCAAACCGGTTAAATTTCGTCCAAAACCAGATCAGAGTGGGGAACCGGCCACGTGGAGGCAGTTTTCTCTTTCTTTACTTGCCACATAGTGCGAGCAATTTGGTCAAACACACTCACTGCTGCGATGCTTGAGTCGATGATGCCGTCGTCGCCTGGTCAGCCATGTAGGGAGCTCGTCAGCAAGCAGAAAGAGGGGAGTGCCACGACGGAGACGAGCCCGACAAACGGATTAGAGGTCGTCCTCGCGTACTGGGGATGGGGACCTCGCCCACGGGGGAGAGATGGTGGCAGATGGTCAAAGCTCAGATCCAGGGAAGGTGATTCCCGATGCAGCTGAGAGGAAGCTAGGGCAACGACGCAGGAGCTCGTCGGGGCAGCTCGCCCGGAGCCTGCAGTACCGGAGACCACAAGAAGGGAGCAATGGAAGGGCGGTGGCGTATGAGCCGAATCCCATTGTGGGAGGTGTACGCGACGCGCATGGAGGGGCACTGTGGCTTGCCCTCGCCCTCATCCCGTGGTCGAGCTTGCTTCAAAGGGGATTGGGGGGGGGGGGGGGGCGTTGCACGGAGGATGCTGGTGACGCGGGGGAGGTCGATGGAGAGAGGGGTGGACGTGCGCAACCTCCCCACCTTATGGCTGTTGGTGCTGCGGATCTGGCCGCTACATCCTAGATCTTGGGGGCGGTGGAGAAGGAACGGTGCGACAGGGGCGGGGGCGCAGGTTGGTGCAACCAGTGGAGGAGGAACGTAGCGGCTGGTGGAGGAGGGCCAACGCAACCGGTGGTTGCCGGGCTGGTGGTAGGGCGGCCAGGGTGGAGGCATGGGAGATGAAGATGGCCGTCGAGGGTGGGGTGGGTCAATCTTTAACTAAATTGTCTGTCCTACATGGCAAGTAAAGAGAGAAAACTGCTTCCACGTGACAGGTATTCTCCTCAAATATGGTTTTGGACGAAATTTAACTGGTTTGGAGACTTGAGGGATGAAATATCACGAAAAAAAATCTTTAGGGACTAGATGTATATTTTCAGTAAATTTGAGGGACCAAAAACATACTTTTCTCTTGCCAGATTCAGGATTCAGTTAACTTACCAACGAAAAGTGATCCAAATGATGGAATTTGTGATAAATTGGTTTGAATGCACAATAAGAAAAGACTAAGGATTACTTTTTGGCCGACCGACTCGTGCTGCGCCGGTCGCACGCGCACCCTCGGATGTCGCTGCGATTTGCGTTGGATCCCAACACACTTGGGGTGCCATGCGTGCTGTTTGGCCCCACACACCGCTCCCCCACGCGATCTTATCCTCTCCCGCGAGGGTAGCTCTCTCCTTGATCCCCTTCCTGTGTCTTTCTCCTATGTCTCTTGCTTCCCATTTTCTCCTTTGCACCATAGGGGGTGGGATCACAAGCGCA
The DNA here is from genome assembly GCF_002575655.3 of Aegilops tauschii subsp. strangulata. Classification (NCBI taxonomy): domain Eukaryota; kingdom Viridiplantae; phylum Streptophyta; class Magnoliopsida; order Poales; family Poaceae; genus Aegilops; species Aegilops tauschii. Next base: position 327,591 of record NW_027332465.1, on the reverse strand, counting down.
GTTGCGGCATCGATGGCCGGGATGCTTGCACGTTGACGGCCGGAACCGTGCTAAAGCAGAGGCACAATGGGCGGAGGCCCTGGCGAGCACGGCGAGCCGAGGTGCTACGACCGGCAATTCGGAGATATCGGGACCGTACCTGACGTTTGCTGCAACCGGCACCGAGGCATGCTGGACTCAGAGACTCGGGTTCACCATGGCCGATGTGGCCACGAGCTTGAACCGTGTCTTGTTTTTGTTTTAACTAGCACCGCGTGAAGCTACAACGACCAACACCGTCGGGACTTGGGACTGGCTGCTCCAGAGCGGCGAAGACGTGTGGCAGTTTGCTGGAGCCAGCAAGACGGGGAGCTGCAACTAGTAGCGTGCGGTGCTACAACCAACAGAGCGATAGGGAAGAGCAGTATTTGCTCTGACGGAGTATCAGTTTTTGCTGGAACCGGCCACGTGGATAGCGGCGTCCGACAAGTTTTCTTGCTGCAACGCCGATGGGACCATCGGGATGGGGAGTTGCATCGTTGGGTGTGCTGGAACCGGCAACGTGGATAGTTGCGCCTGGCAATTGTTTTTGCTACAGCCGGCGATGCGACTAGCACGATTGGGAGCTACATCGTTTTTTTTCTCACGGCGGCGAGGTATGACCGGTCAAAAAATTTATCGCGACCCGCAATAGAGATACCTCAACCAGCGACACTACGACAACGACGACAACAAGCCACGGCGAGCCTCGGCAATCTGTGAGCGAGGATGGTGGCCGGGTACAACGACTGGGGATAACAAAGACAACGGGGAAGGTGGCCCTGAGATTTGGAGGACGAACAATAGATGGAAATATTGCTCGGGAAGAGGTGTGATCCAAAGACGTGGAAGGGTCCTAATCTCAATCCTACGGCCGCGCTGCGACCGGCTCCCAACATCTGTTGTCCATCTTGCAAATGATAATTGAATCTTATCTTCTGGTCAGTGAGCTTGAACAGTAGTTGCATTTTCCTGGTGTTTTCCAGGTGTGTGGTTCTTCATGCTTAATGTTCAGACGCGCAACAACACATGCTATACATGCAGAAACCTGGCTACCTCGAGATTCGATCCATGCACATGCATGCATCACACTGAACTCAAAAGGGATCCGAACAACGACCCCCGTGGTATCAGTATACTAATCAGAGGTATTGCAACTCGCCCCTATTTCACACGTGCGAGCAAACAAGTGTGTACGTGCTGTTCGTGACGCAAGAGAACGGCATCTTTCCTCCAGAATGACGTCGTTTTAATTAGCGTTGGATCAGGTTGACTTTAACTACATAATCAGTTTGGTCAGCATGTTGGATAGGAAATTAGGAATATACTACTTGCAAATTAATTGACCTTTCTGTTCCTTCATGCATGTTCATTGTTTCCAGAATGTTGAAGAACGCCAACTTGGCCAATTATACTTATATTGAAATTCTTTGTTGCTTTTGATGCGGTCTTGCTTGCATTGTCACAAGAAATCAGGGAATTTAGCACCTGTCCAAGAGAGATGTCTGAAACAAGCAGATGTCATGCATAGACCGGGTAGCATAATACTCACATACCTGTGCACATATTAAATCAGTTAAGTATGTCCGGTGGATGAAGTCTAGCTATGGACTGCATGTATACATAGTTAATTAGCTAATCAGCAGTGACGATCCAATCAACAAAGGTGACCTGGTCTCAGTGATTTCCAGATCGGCTTGCCCATTCTCAGCTAGCTATACACAATTACACAAGTAGCCGGCTGTGTACATGGCCACATGCATGGGTGCGAAGAGATCAAGCCGAAATTTGGTTTTGACAGGACCGTGTGCGTACACTACCAGACCGTTGGATTTGTATACTGGCTCGGTCACTACGTACCAATTCTTCTTAAGATCACGTCAACCCAAAGTCTTGGTTCGTGCTGGGTCTAGGTCCAGTGTATATCTCGAGACAGAATCGAAATTGTAGGTTCTAGCCCAGCTGACATCACATGCGTGGGAACAGGGAAGGAAGAACATATTTGGAAACGGAATAAATTCAAAAAGCACGCACGGGACAGAGAAAAAAATAGAATCGTTAATTCAGGCCCACGACTAGAGTCTAAACTTTAAAGTTGAAGGGCATCTCCAAGGCTATACCGTCCCCGAAGTCTCGGTTCCCTGCCGTGTCCAAGTCCAGGCTATATCTCAAAATCGAAAAATTTAGGTTCTAACTCGTGGCTCCACTATAGCACTAGCGATCATAGACAGCAGAGAAAGCATGATTGGAGCTAAGAACTATCTCTGAAATATCCATTCCACTCTTGTGTGAAAAGATATTTCTTCGTTCAGTCCAGTCCGATTTAAAACGTGAAATCTACTATTATAGGGGTTGTCGTTAGGGCCACTCCTCCTTATGGCGAGAGACGACAGTTATCTATACTTGGAAATAATAAAAAACTATTTCTTTACTTTATGAGTAGGTAGAGAGAAAAGGATAATCGATAAAGTTACTAGCTCTCATGTTCAAGTGGGTGTCTTTTTTCTATGCTATACATTCAGGAGTAAAACTATACCACATAAATTGAAGAAAAGTGGTTGAAATTTCACATAGAGCGCCTGAAACACCGTTCAGCAAAGACAAGAACTACAACTTCAAAACAAATCAGGTACTTTTGATTACACTTCATATGGAAGACTTTGAGTTTTTCTATCAGCCAGACTTCGGTAGTACCTGCATTTTGGCAAACCCGGTTACAAAATGACTCTTCAGATGGTCCCAACAAATTATGTGTGAATTCAACCGGTGAGGAGGTTCCATGAAATATATTTTTTCCATGAGGGCAAGAATCTCTATAGCTTTTTTGTGCAAATTTGTAGGAATTTTTTAACGGAAGCTCATCAAGATGGTGGGGTGCACCTCCTAGTTCATAAAAAATATATGAAAAAATAGCTTCTAACTTGCCATTCTCCTCAGTGGTAATTTTCTCATACTTTGAAATCAAATACTCTTTCAAATCTATCATATGCCTAGGCTCCCATTTTAAAAGTTCTCTGTAATAATTTACAGTCATTTTGATCATTCCCTCACTATCATACACTGGACCATCAAGACATCAAAAACTTGAATAAGTTTTTTACTTCTTTGATTCGTAGTTGCATGAAAAATAAACGGTGTTCCTGTCCCACCCAAGAATCTCCATATCTCTATATGTTTGTCTGGCTTTGATTTTTTCTAGCAGGTAGACTTCGGTAAGATCCCTAAGAATATTATTGATTTAACTATCTCCTCCTCAGAAAGTTTCTGAGTTTTATTTTTCATATTTAGGACAATGGAATTGTAAAGGTTTTCTTTTATGAAACCTTGCCAAGAGGGCAAAGTGCTTCTGATTATGCTTCATATAGAAGACTGGCCTGGTTTATAATACAAAAGTTGGGTCGAAAACCATAATATCAATCAAAGGCGCAATTGATTAAAAGAGACTCTTTCGAAAAATATACCACATTCACAACTTGAGCGTCCAAAAATTAATTATATTGGTATATTGCGTCTTTAATTTTCAAAAAGAAAGTTCGGTTGTAAATAGTTCGACATCCACAAAGTGATAAAAATGAATTCTTTTGGGTGTGCCTAATCTCTTTCTTGGCATGTCGAAAAGATGTAAGCTAACTCTCTTTTCTTTTTGTCTAAGTTCATTGTACAGGGCGTCTTGTATTCGAATCTCAATTGGGTTACATAGGACGACTTAGGCATCGATTTATATGTAAGAAAATCCCGGTGACTTAGATTTTGAAAAGCCGGTAAAGCACATATATCCTTATCTGTTCATTATTAAAGAAAATCAAGGCAGGCCACATGTATTTTTCTTTGTTGGGGTGCGAAAACGTAAGCATTAAAGCACCCCTTTGTTGGCACACGATGGCTCTCCTTGACCAAACAGAGACCCCAAGGAAACAAGGGAACCACTAGGGATCAGACTACTGATCCCTAGCATCCCATCAGACCAGCCCATGACCGTAGGATTGGTACGAGAATGGACGGTAGATCTCTCTACATAATGTCCAACTTTTATTACGTGATTCCATAACTGATCCCGAAACTAACGTACGTAGCCAGCATTGCTTCTTATTACGTGATGCCGCAACTGATCCCTAAAAAACCGTACGTAGCCAGCCTTGCTTCTTATAACGTGTCCATGTAGCCAGCCTTTGCTTCCTAAACGTGTCCATGCTGCTTCTACTTCAATTGCTGAACTAAGTTCAGAATGTCTCATCCAATACAGGTAAATGTGTTTACATGTTTTATTTAGAAAGAAAAAAACCAAAGATAAATTTGCTTAAATTGCTTCGATGTAATAAAAATGTGTATCTTGTGTAACACTTGACTTTTCTTTCCAAGAAAATAGTTCTTTTGCTTCCATTAAGGACACAATCTGCTTCTTTTGTGTGTGAAATTTGATTGGACCTAACACAAATTTGTATTCAAGATTTATGCTTCCATGTACCAAAATCTTGCATCCAAGTATTTGTTTTCGCAAGGGAAATTTTGAGTACCATCAATTACTCTTTTTATTATACATGTTATCCAACACAAGAATTTTTTGCTTCCATCAACTACACAAGTGTTTCCACTGTAAAAATAATTTGCTTGTAACCCAACGTAAGTTTTCTCTGCACTTTGTCCGTACATACAACACATGTTTCGGAAATGCTACAAATTAGCTTCCTTCTAGACACAAATAGTACAGTGCTTCCTAAGTTCATATTGTATATTTTCTAAAGGCTATGGACTTGATTCCCTTCATCTAGCAGGGTGGTCATGCTCATTGGGAGGTAGATCCACATTTGGCCATGCTTCTTAGTGCATGCACTAGTTGCCTCCATATATACCTATATCACTGACACCGATCGACCCTGAAGAGAGCACACACAACTGCTTGAAGCATGCATCAGTTAGGCATGATGCATATGTATCGGATGTAGGAAGCAACAATTGTTATTATATGTACCTGCAGTACTGATGAAGAGAAAGCTTACATGAGAATGATACAGACAAAATTTGGAAGCTATAACCATGGAAGCAAACTACCTAAAACGAAGAAACATATGTACGGAGTATAGTATGGCAGCATGTCATGTTTCAATGGTGATAACAAGGACAATTACTAAATTGTAAAATAAGACACACGAAGCATTTGTAGCAAATACTATCAAAGAAACTAGAATGTGCATCCAAAAAAATTCAGAATTTGCTTCCATAAAATAAAACATGGAATCTAGGCACAGTTCAAACACCACTAGCCGATGGTCACCTTGCTCTGTTTTCTAATTTGGTCGTGCTTCATTGCGATCATAATCGTGCTTCTATTGGATGGCGGACGTGCATCCTTCAATGCTGGCCATGCATGGTAGTCATGCTTCATTCCGATATCGGCCATGCTTCCTTGTGATGGTAGTCGTGCTTCGTTCATATGGTGGGCGTGCTTCTTTATATCGCCATGGTTATCGGCTTCAGAAGGACTGGCATGGTTGGAGCGGCACTGCAGCAACGATGCACCATTAGTCGAGATATCCTTCACAGCAAAGTAGGACAACTGAATATCAAATTAAAACTAAGTCAACCCAGGACGTGAGCCACTGTTTCGTGTAGCCGGCCAGGCATGCTCCCATCGCTGTCGAGAAGGCATGGCACTAAGAAAGCAATCTCATGTCGCTTGGTGACTGCCCGATGCCTATTCAGCCTCCGGATGGGCATCACGGCCACCTACTAATCTACTCCCTCCATTCGGAATTACTTGTCGCAGAAATGGATGTATCTAGACGTATTTTAGTTCTAGTTACATCTATTTCCGAGACAAGTAATTCCGAACGAAGGGAGTACCACATAAGAATCAATCATAAGAGAATTAAATCATTGTGATATGGCCAGCAAAATCAGCGAGGAACACACATTGAATCAACTACCATTGTGATGTGAGCGCTCACCATGGGATCGGCCATCAAACTTCTCGCTCACGGTCGCCGGTGCCCGCTCTTGTTGGCTGTGTCAGGTTGCGGTCGTGGTGTCATGGAGAATTAGCACCTCGGCAGATCACAGCATGAGTGTCGTGGAGGTGGACAAGACGATCCGGTGGGGAGGAGTAGGGTAAAGGGATTGGCCGGTGAGGTGGTCGTGCTGCTCGACAACGATGACGGTAGAGGGAGGCGGGTGCGTGCGAGGCAGGCGTAGAAGCCGATCTAGGCGAGGCGAGCTGGGCGTTGTTCGTGCAGTTGGCGGCGAGTGGGGTCAGGAAGGATAGGAGGCGATTGATTAGGGAGAGATTACATGCGGGGGTTGCGGGATGTTATTTCGGGCCGAAGGGATTTTCTTTTTCTTTTTTTATATATCAAGCACATTCCGTGAGCGTTAGATTCAAGCTAAATCAACGGCCATTGACTGGTCTGGCGCTCGTCTCCTACCAGACTACAGATAGGAAGTGTTTCCCAGGAAACAAGTGCTTCTGTTCTGTCCCCGCTCCACTCGACTAATCAAACAATTCCCACTTACTCCTCCCACCCAATCTCCCAATTCATCCATCGGTTCCCTCATGCCGATTGTCACCCACAAAAACAAATCCTTGTAGTACCACTTCTTGCCAGCTTCACTAAAAAAAAATTATCGCGGTCACGGCGACCAAAAGATGCCTCTCCTTCCTACCGAATCCCCACCCTCTCATGTCCCCTCCCCCTCCTCTCTATATATTGATGTCCGCGCGCTTCCTCCCAGCCACGACCACTTCTCTAGCTCATGCCCGTCTAGCTTCCCGGTCTTCTTCTTCGACTTCTTGGTTCTTCCTCGGCTGCCGCCTGTTTGCCGATAGATTCTTTTCCATTCTTGAGCTACCGCGAATTCAAGGAAGACATGGACGGGCAGTGGATGATCGGGCAGACTTCCCTCAGTCTTGGCCTCAACGTCGGCGGGCCTACGGTGCGGCGAGGTGCTCCTCCGGTGACCAAGGTCCTCGTGGAGGAGGACTTCATGTCCTCCAGGAAAAATCACGAGGTCGAAGCGCTGGAGGCCGAGCTCCGGCACGTGGGCGAGGAGAACGGGAGGCTCACCGACATGCTCCGCGCGCTGGTAGCCAAGTACGCCGACCTGCAGGGCAAGGTCAGCGGCATGATGGCTGCGGCGGCCGCGGCCAACAGCCACCACCAGTCGTCGACGACATCGGAGGGCGGATCATCGGCCTCGGCGACCAGAAAGCGCGCCCGCAGCGACAGCCTCGACACGGCCAGCCGCAACCTATCGCCGCCGCTCGCCGCGGCCGGCAGCAGCGGCCGCTTCGCCGTCAGCGTCACCGTCGGCCCTGACCAGGCGGAGTGCACGTCCGTCCACGAGCCCTGCAATAGCAAGCGCGTCCGCGCCGACGAGTGCAAGGCCAGCAGGGTCTCCAAGCTCTACGTCCACGCCGACCCCTCCGACCTCAGCCTCGTAAGTAACGAACAGACACCCAGTCGCAACTTCCGTTCATCGTCTTCCTCGTGATCATCGATAGCAACGAAAGTTTCTTGCCGTTCATTAACTAATCAATTTGCGACTGGTTTTGACGAGCAGGTGGTGAAGGATGGGTACCAATGGCGGAAGTACGGGCAGAAGGTGACCAAGGACAACCCGTGTCCGAGGGCCTATTTCCGGTGCTCGTTTGCGCCGTCGTGCCATGTGAAGAAGAAGGTGCAGCGCAGCGCCGAGGACAAGGCCGTGCTTGTGGCCACGTACGACGGCGACCACAACCACGCACCGCCGCCCAAGCAACAAGGCTCGGGTGGCAGGAAGAGCGGCGACGCAGCCGCCGTACGCGTATCAGCTGCGCCGGTGCTTGTCCAGCAGCAGCGGAAGCAAGAACCTTCGACGGCGGAGCAGGTGGACGATAGGATGAACCTGGTGGAGCAGATGGCGGCGACGCTGACGAGGGACCCCGGGTTCAAGGCGGCACTCGTCTCCGCGCTCTCTAGTCGGATCCCTGTTGCCTGACCGGAAAGCTGCCAGCACAGGAGAATATACTCAGGAAAACATTTTTCAAGATAGTTGTGCTGCTGGCCAGCCCGCCCGGGTTCGAGCCTCAGCTCTGACTCGCGGGGCATGCGGAGTTTCTGCTATAAAAAAAAGCCAACAAAGGTTAACCCTTGAGTTGGCCTCATTTTTTTAAGATAGAGAGCCGGTGTATGACTTGCACCTACGGCGACATCTCTGACAAGAGCGGCACCTCGACGGCCACGGCGACAACGGACGCAACCCTGACGAGAGCGGTGCCCGTTTGTGTACGAATGGCCCACGTGGGCGTCACGGTGGCTCTGTCGACCGCGGCTGCCCTAGGGAATGCCGCCACGGTGAAGGCAACTTCATTGACCGCGGCAGACCTAGCGAGAGGCCCCGTGGTCGCTCCGGCCGACGCAGTCCCGCCGGTCGCCGCCGCGAAACCAGTGGAGATCATTGACTCGACGAGCTCCTCTGAAAACTTCTTCTGATCCGAGGAAGATCACGACGACGATGGTGGCACGCCGTTTGCATTCATCCATGACGTAGTGAATATTTTGAGCAGTTCATCCACACGTAAACTGGTGAACTGTTTGTAAAATAGTGAGCGTATGAACTGATGCTGAATTTTCTCCTGCAAAATTAGACAATTTATGGTAAAATTAGCCAACTGTCTTCAACATATGCTTCTGGACGTGTGAGAATTTAGGATGAATTTTGATATCTGCGGCGTACTTAACGTATCGCACACGGTTTACAACCGCGAATTATGTGCGATGATAAATCATGGGAATATTCATAGGAATGCACGTAATGTCCTGGAAATATCGAATGAATCCAAAAAATAGCCAAAAATGACATAGCTTAAAATGTTAAGTCCTTCATTTCGCATGGGGCTGTAATTCGTATTCGAATTACGCCTGAACAATGCACAGAAATGCATATAATGTCATGAAAATATTAAATGAACTATGGAAATGCAAAACAAATTGGCATACAAATTAAAATGGTATGTGGTGACTGAAGAAATTGCTTCAAGGTGTTATTTGGTTATTATTTTATTTGATAGGGCAAAAAGGCGTAATATACACTCGTTTTCGAAACGAACCATGTGCGATGAACCACAATATACGGCACACATATTTCTAGTTTTCTATCTTAGCAGCAACCCGCCTTGAGAAATTTCAAAAAAGCTACCCGCCGTGAGCGATGTAAATATTTGTGGTTCCGCGGGTTTTTCTTATGTCATACACAATTATTATGTTTGGACCGTGTGCGATCTTTGTTGCTCCCGCGTTGCTTCAATTCGTATACCCAAATTTTCAGTATTCCTGGCATTTCAACCGTGCCCTCCCTCCTCCACCACCCACCTTCATAAAAATTTCAGTAGCCGAGGCATTTCAACCGTCGCCCTCCTTCCTCCACCACCCACCATTACTAAAATTTTCAGTAGTCGCAGCATTTTCTTAAACGCCACCCCACTCCACACACACCAACCCCCTCCTCCCCCAAGTAAAGTTTTATTTGTGTTGCAGAGCATCAACTATTATAGGATACCGGTACTCCACGGATTTATAACTCGGTTTATCACCAAGAACAACTCCCAACAGGCCCAACAAGGGGTGTCAATCCTTACTAGTATTGCTAGTTGCACAAGGAAATTAAAAGATAATGTGTGTGCTATTTTTTAAAATATAATGTGTTGGTAATATTTTTGTATATTTAGAATAAAAAAATAAAAATTAAACAGTGTGTAAAAGATGTTGGAAGGTGATTCTTGTACTGAGAACTAGAAGACTCGTATGTTCATCAAGTGTAACTCTCCAAAGCATAAAAGAACAATAAGTACAAAATAATGTGAAAAAGTGCACAATGAATTATTTCATTCTCATATCAGACATATAAGTGTGTTGATTTCTACACAGAAGCACACCTGTAATACTACTATTATACCGAGATCATCTCTGCATCTAATAGCTAAATATCCCATCCATAGATTGAGATACCTTTGCATGATATGGACTTGAAGTATGTATACATGTAACTAAATTTCGCAACATGATATGCTGTCGATTTTAAAGGGTTCCGATGAACCCTCTAATAAACATTAACCCTAAGTGACAACAATTCAATACAAGGTTTTCTCTTTTTTGTCACCATTACTAAGAATCTGTTTATAGATGAGGTTACCTTAGTGGCTGGCAAACTCATGACCCTGCCACTGTTATTTTGGCAAGATACCAATGGCGAGCAGAAAAAGTTACCTGCCACTGATATTAAGTTACTAGTAGCAGCCACGAGTAGCTACCTGCCAGTTGTTTTAGGATCCTGGTTAGCTGTGCATCACTCCTATTAGTGGCGGGTGCCGCAAGGCCGCCCGCCAGTGATATCTAGGTCAGTAGTAGCGGGCTAAACTTTTAGTCCGCCACTAGTAATTTGACCAGTAATTTGGACCACATTAGTTGTGGTGGGAGGTATACAAGTGACGGGCACCTACCTTTGTCCGCCACTGGTCAAACATGTAGGTATTTTCTTTAATTTCTTGCATGTTTTCTAAATTTGAGTGTGCAATTTGTTTATGACCATGATACGGTATGAAAATGATTTGAACTGTGTTCTCTCATTATTTCTTATTTTTAGTTATTTTATTAATTTGTATTTAATTGGATATTCGAATTTGAACTGCAACTGTAGATTTAAAATTAATTTTGAATATTGGAATAAGGATCACAAATTAAATATTTAGGTGCACTGAAATGAAAGTTTGGTACTTTCAAATATGTGTATGTGAAAATTTAAACACACAAATTTAATTATAATTATGTAAAATTGATTTTGAATTTTTCAGAAAATTCTAATGTTTAATGAAACCTATGAAACTTTTCATGGTGTCGTTATGCATGACATGTGGATTATGTGGTTAGAAATTTAAAAGTATTTGAAGATGTTATCTTGTAGGTTGTTTGGAAACAGAAGTCGCGGCCACAAGGCACCACTACAAGAAATCTGTTAATCCATGACGGAGTTTTTTGACCATCCTATATCCGTCACCGATTATGACAGTTTACACCCATCCGTCACCCATACCGTCACCGACTAGTAAGCCGCATGTGGGCCGGAAAACAGCAGGCCCTTGATGACGGACATCGGGCTACCATCACGGAAACTGTCACGACTCGAACAAGTGGGCTTAGTCGGGCCTACCATTTTTCTCCATATACACCATCCAAACCGTCATGGATTGTGCTCATGCTGATGTGGCGTAGATGCCCCTTCTTTGGCCCACATGTCGGTTGGACCATACGTGTTTTTCCAGAAAACAAAACAGTGAGGATGCGTGGGTGCCATTGTATGCCCCACATGACACTAAAAAAAACAAGTTACCGATTTAGTGCGTCGCCGTCCAGATCGAGGGCCGTCGCCGCGGCGCCGCCAGTGCCACCGACGGCTGCCCGGGCGAGGGTGGTCCGGCGGGGTGGTCTGTCTCGGCGTCATCTTCAGGATCCCGTAGGCCTCCCGCCTCGCCGCCGCCCGCCCTTGCTGCACCGACGAGCCAGCCTCCGCGAGGGATTGCCGCGCCACGATCTAGCCGCCGCCCGCCATTGCCGCACTGACGAACAGCCGCCGCCCGCCATTGCTGCACCGGACACTCCCCCGTTCTTCCCCACATCAATGTCAACCAGGAGCAAGCAGTATGTCTTCTACAGAAATCATCTCTCTCCTACTGAATTGGTTGATTAAATATTGTGATTTGCAAGCGGAGGTGAAGCATGTATGCATATACAAAGATAATTTAAGATGGATTTGTTGGAAATATGCCCTAGAGGCAATAATAAATGGTTATTATTATATTTCTTTGTTCATGGTAATTGTCTATTATTCATGCTATAATTGTATTGTCCGGAAATCGTAATACATGTGTGAATACATAGACCACAACGTGTCCCTAGTAAGCCTCTAGTTGACTAGCTCGTTGATCAACAGATAGTCATGGTTTCCTGACTATGGACATTGGATGTCATTGATAACGGGATCACATCATTAGGAGAATGATGTGATGGACAAGACCCAATCCTAAGCATAACATAAAAGATCGTGTAGTTTCGTTTGCTAGAGCTTTTCCAATGTCAAGTATCTTTTCCTTAGACCATGAGATCGTGCAACTCCCGGATACCGTAGGAGTGCTTTGGGTGTGCCAAACGTCACAACGTAACTGGGTGACTATAACGGTGCACTACGGGTATCTCCGAAAGTGTCTGTTGGGTTGGCACGGATCGAGACTGGGATTTGTCACTCCGTGTGACGGAGAGGTATCTCTGGGCCCACTCGGTAATGCATCATCATAATGAGCTCAATGTGACTAAGGCGTTGGTCACGGGATCATGCATTGCGGTACGAGAAAAGAGACTTGCCGGTAACGAGATTGAACAAGGTATTGGGATACCGACGATCGAATCTCGGGCAAGTAACATACCGTTTGACAAAGGGAATTGCATATGGATTGATTGAATCCTCGACACCGTGGTTCATCCGATGAGATCATCGTGGAGCATGTGGGAGCCAACATGGGTATCCAGATCCCGCTGTTGGTTATTGACCGGAGAGGCGTCTCGGTCATGTCTGCATGTCTCCCGAACCCGTAGGGTCTACACACTTAAGGTCCGGTGACGCTAGGGTTGTAGAGATATATGTATGCGGAAACCCGAAAGTTGTTCGGAGAATCCCGGATGAGATTCCGGACGTCACGAGAGGTTCCGGAATGGTCCGGAGGTGAAGAATTATATATAGGAAGTCAAGTTTCGGCCACCGGGAAAGTTTCGGGGGTTACCGGTATTGTACCGGGACCACCGGAAGGGTCCCGGGGTTCCACCGGGTGGGGCCACCTGTCCCGGAGGGCCCCGTGGGCTGAAAGTGGAAGGGAACCAGCCCTTAGTGGGCTGGGGCGCCCCCCTTGGGCCTCCCCCCATGCGCCTAGGGTTGGGAACCCTGGGGGGGAGCTTCCCCCTTGCCTTGGGGGGCAAGGCACCCCTTTCCACCCCTTGGCCGCCCCCCCAACCCTAGATGGGTTTTGGCCGGCCCCCCTCCCAAGGGGGCCTATATAAAGGGGGGGGGGGAGGGAGGGCAGCAACACACAGCCTTGGGCGCCTCCCTCCTCCCCTGCAACACCTCTCTCTCTCTCGCAGAAGCTTGGCGAAGCCCTGCCGGAGACCCGCTACATCCACCACCACGCCGTCGTGCTGCGGGATCTCCATCAACCTCTCCTTCCCCCTTGCTGGATCAAGAAGGAGGAGACGTCGCTGCACCGTACGTGTGTTGAACGCGGAGGTGCCGTCCGTTCGGCACTCGGTCATCGGTGATTTGGATCACGGCGAGTACGACTCCGTCATCCACGTTCATTGGAACGCTTCCGCTCGTGATCTACAAGGGTATGTAGATACACTCCTTTCCCCTCGTTGCTAGTAGACTCCATAGATGCATCTTGGTGAGCGTAGGAAAATTTTAAATTATGCTACGATTCCCAACAGGATTTCCCATCCTTAATATTGCTATTCCAGTATAGTTGTATGGATTGAGGTGAATTTTTCTTTTTGGATAGGGGATCTAGGATAACAGTGCTTGGCCAAATGATTTAAATGTACGCATAGATTAAAAGTTGGGGTTGTGTTGTGTTTTAATATCCGGATCTTGTATACCACGTGATCCGAAATCCCAGTTACCTTGCGTAATCTGCAAGTGATTTATGCATGCTTAAGCTTGGTGTTTTGTTGGCAGAATTTGCCTAGAATCTGATCCTGCCCTAAGTATAGGACATTGCTGCTTCTATTGGTACAAAATGCCCAAAATCTGATCCTGCCTTAAATCCTTAATACTTGTGACTACCTGGTTATCGTTATTTTGTTTGTTCTGTTGTGCAGAAGAGATTGGCTATAGGCAGCTCCCTCTATTATAACTTGTTGCTATTTTATTTATGTGGCCATTAAAAGTCTTCACTTATGGTTGTATGTTATTTCCATATTTGCTAGTAAACATGTTGCCTGTCTAGAGTGATAATTCTGATCCATACGCCCCTTGTAATATTGGGACTACTTGTAAGTTGTTCTAGTCATGTCTCTTCAGTGATGATATATCTTTGATTCTTTTTCTGCAATGCAGATGAATAGACGTTGGATTCATCGTACATTGTTTTCCCGTGAGTACATCGACGGTGTCAAAGAATTTATGAACTTCATTCAAGATAAATTCAGCGAGGATGAGAAAATACTCTGCCCATGTAGAAATTGCCTTAATCATAAACACCAGTATCAGACCGTTGTGAACACACACATATTGACGTATGGCATGGAAAGTACATACACTCGCTGGATATATCATGGAGAAGACTTTGATGTTGATGTGCTTGAAGAACCTGTTCATGTGCATGACACCGCCGATGGTAACAATGGTGCTGATCGATTTGAGGAGATGTTTGGAGACCTACGCACAGCAGTAGAACAAGCTGAAAGTGAAATTGAAAATCCTTTTGAGCATGAGTCATTTTTGAAGAACGTGATGAAAGAGGCAAAGCAGCAACTTTATCATGGTTGTACCAAGTTTTCGAGGTTCTCCTTTGTGGTAAAGCTTCTTCATTTGAAGTCATACCATAGGATCACAAATAGTGCATTTACTGATATATTGAAGATATTGGCTGAAGCATTCCCTGAACCTAATACACTTCCAAAATTATACGAGGAAGCAAAGAACCTTCTGAAGGAATTAGGCCTTGGGTATGTTTCTATACATGTGTGCTTTAATAATTGCATTTTGTTTAGGAAGCAATATGCCAATCATGACAACTGCCCAGTTTGTGGCCCATCAAGGTGGAAAGACCCTGCTAGAAAGAAGATTCCACAGAAAGTGTTTGAGGCATTTTCCATTGGTGCCTAGGCTGAGGAGGATGTTTCTTTCCAAAAAAGGAGCAGAAGAAGCACAATGGCACAAGCTAAAGAGGCAGCCCAGTGAGAAGGAATTGAATCATCCGGTTGACGGTGATGCATGGAAAGATTTTGATAAACAATATCCAGATTTTGCAAAAGATGCCAGAAACATTAGACTTGGCATTGCCACTGATGGGTCCAATCCTTTTGGAAACTTTAACACAACCTATAGTATGTGGTCTGTGTTTGTTATACCATACAACCTTCCACCTTGGGCATGCATGGACCAGTCAAATTTCATGATGGCTTTGCTAATTCCAGGTCCTAAATCACCTCGCAAGCACTTTGATGTCTTTCTACAACCACTTGTAGAAGAATTACTTGAGCTCTGGGAGGGTGTGCGTACATATAATGCTCTTAGTGAAAAAATGTTTGATCTTCATGCTGCAGTTCTATGGTGCATTCATGATTACGCAGCTCTGAGCACTCTTTCAGGGCATACCACAAGAGGCTATTTTGCATGCATTCATTGTGACAAACACCCTATTTCTTACGGCCTAAGGAAAAAAATTGGGTATATTGGTCACTATCGTTTGCGGAGAAATAATGAATTTGTTGGTCTTCATGAAAGCAATGATCGGCCAGGTAAATTCTCTGAGAAAGAGCTGCAAGCAGAATTGGAGAAGGTTAGACCTGGGAGGCAACAAGAAAGTAAGAAAAGGAAACGTTCTGACTTGGGTAGCAAGAAGGCTCATGTGCCAATTTGGTGCCGCAGGGTTTGTTTGTGGGATTTGGAATATTGGGGGAAATTGAAGCTGAGGCACAATCTTGATGTCATGCACATCGAGAAAAACATATGCGAAAACCTAATTGGGACAATTTTGAACTTAGAGGGGAAGACAAAGGACACACTCAATGCTAGGATTGATCTCCAAGATTTGAATATTAAAGAGGAGTTGAAATTGAGGGAGGAAGGAAACTCATATGTGATGCCTCGGGCATGATATACCTTGTCCAAAGAACAAGTGGTTGCATTTTGTCAATTTTTATGGGAGTTAAAGTTTCCGGATGGATTTGCTTCCAACATATCAAGATGTACAAGTGCTGATGGTACCAAGGTACAAGGCCTAAAAACACATGATTGTCACATTCTTCTGCAAAGAATCTTACCTGCTGGCATGAGAGGATTTTTTGACAGTGATATATATCAAGCAATAGCTGAGTTAGGCATGTTTTTCAGGGAATTATGCAGCAAAACTCTTAATAGGGATGTGTTGGCTGAAATGAAGAAAGAAATCCCTATAATTTTGTGCAAGCTTGAGAAAATTCCCCCCTGCTTTCTTTGATGTGATGGTGCACCTTGCAGTACATTTACCTGAAGAGGCATTGCTTCGAGGTCCCGTACAATATGGTGGATGTACCCAGTTGAAAGAAGGCTATATACTTTAAAGCGCTATGTGAGGAATAGGGCACAACCAGAAGGTTCAATTGCTGAAGCATATGTTGCGGATGAGTGCCTGACATTTTGCTCCAAGTACATGGATGATGTTCAAGCAATATTTAATCGGAAGCCAAGAAATATAGGTTTTTCAGATGAAGAAGCCTATGGTGTTGATGTTTTTGGACATGTAGTTAATTTTACTTCAGGATATGATTATGAATATGTCCATGTGGAAAAAGAATTTGATCAGATGGTGTGGTATGTGTTGAACAATTGTGATCAAGCTAAGAAATATATCGAGTATGTTGTCACTTCTGAACTTGCTTATGTTGTTTGTGTTGTACTTATGTGATCTGTTGATTAATATGTTTTACTTTACAGAATATTCAGAGATGATTTAAAGAGAAAAGGGGCTTCAAAAAAAAATTCCAACATGGTTCAAGAACTATGTTAGTTTTCATTCGCATCTAGTTTTTGGTTGTCACATTTCACTATAGATTCTAATGTATGTGTTTGTGTGTGTTGTTGCAGATGATAAGGATGCAGGATGAGGTTGGTAAAGAGGTAGACGAAGATCTCTTTGCCTTGGCATGTGGTCCTGATCGGAGAGTCCGGAAATTCTCATCATGCATAGTGAATGGGATTAGATTTAGCACTGTTGATCGTGATAGCAACAAGAGAACGCAAAACAGTGGAGTCATGGCCGAAGGTGAACATGACCGTAAGGTCATAAATTTTTATGGAACCTTGAAAGAGATCATTCAGTTAGACTACAACTTGGATGACAGGTCAGTTGTTTTGTTTAAATGTGACTAGTTTAAACTTGATGGAAAGAAGATCGAGCTTAAAAATGATGTTTTTTTCGAAAGCATAAATGTTGGAAGTATGTGGTACAAGGACGATTCTTTGATTCTGGCTATGCAGGCTAGAAAGGTCTTTTATTTGCTAGACACGAAGTATGGGAAGAATTGGCAAGTTGTGCAAACATTTGAACATAGGCATCTCTTCAATATTAGTGAAACTGAGGGTGTACCTTTTACTGGTCCTGCATATCAAGAGGACGAGTGTTGTGATGAGGAGGGTAGGAGAATATCTGTTTCTGACCTTACATCCGAGAAGCCTTTGCATAGAGATGATGAGCAAGGCATTGTTTTTGAAGCTGATGTAGCTGCTCGTTTGATGAAAGAAAAAAGCACAGACGTGTATGAAGGTGGCAATGAAGAGGAAGAAGATGATACGGGTCTGGAGTATTGCAGCGAAGACGAAGGAGGTGCCATGGATGTTGACAGCGATGATGACTAGATGTTTTAATGTAGAGGTACTATCTTCATTCTTCATTTAGTTGTTGTTTCCTATTGTCTACATGGAGTTTATGTTCAGTATAGGGTTAACACAAGTTTGCCATGATTTATTTTATGTTCAGTACAATTTTAAAGAGAGTGAGGTGTTTATGCACTACATGGAGTTTTTGTTCAGTACATTACCAACTGCTATTTGCTAAAAAAAATCTCACTGAATCCTGTAGTTAATGTGTTAGCCGGTGTGTTAGAGGATTAGAATGGTAGTATCTGAAGTTTTATCTTGTTTGCCTTAACAGAGTTTTAGTCTGTCAATGTGTTGTGATCCATAGTGTTTGTTCAGTACAATACATGAGAGTGTGATGTGTTTTTCTTCTCATTGATACATAGTTTTGTTCAGTACAGTTCATGGAAACTTCTAATTTTGAAATATTCGACAGGCGTTCCTAATGAGGCTGAGAAGGAGATGCTCAAAAATGGTTGTGCTACAAACTTCCATCCATGTGATCACTAATGTCGCCTCCGATGATCGGGTCGCCGTCGATGACTGGGTCGACTCCGGTCGCGGCTCTGTCGGAAGCTTTCAAGATCGTGCGCTCCATTCTCGAGCTCTCCGTCCATCCACCCCGGAGCCCTGCCGCCCAACAATCGACACGTATCAACGACGTCCTACACCATTCATGTGATCACTAACGTTGCCTCCGATGATCGGGTCGCCTTCTAGACCGTGCGCTCGATTCCATCACAAAATGGAATCAGAGTGGTGTGGTGGGCGGGTGGGTAATTATTTCATAAATAATTTCTAGTAATTATGACATAGTGTGTAATTAAATATATGTCTTGCTAATTATAGAAACAAATGACTTGCTCGTGATGTATTCTCTAGAATTTTTTTTTAGATCAATTCTCTCTCTTTTTTAGTGGAGAGATCAATTCTCTCTCTCTTTTTTTGAGTGGTGAGATCAACTTCTAAATTTACCTGGCGGCAAGAAAGCGCGCGTAGGGGACTTTATTTTCGCTCCACCCGCGCCAAGCCAAAAAGAACCATCTTGAATTGACTATATTGCCCACCAAGGTTCCAGAAAATTACACAAAGCTATTCTTCCATCAGTACATACGAAGGGACAACATTGTAATTTGACACCAACCACTAACCCCACCGCACGGCCGCCCCTAGCCCCCAAATCACCAAATCCCCCATGCCCCCCCGCACGGCCGCCCCAGATCCGCCTCCACTGCCCGCACCACCTCCTCCATCGCCGAGCACGAGCCCTGTCCCTCTTCCACCTCCACCGCCGGTCACAACCCCTCCCTCACTGCTGGCCAAGACCCCCTTCCGCCCCCATGCTCCACCAAACCCTAGAACACGACCCGGCCGCCGCTGGTCACCTCCGCCACTGCCCGTCCTCTTCCTCTTCCGCCTCCACCACCGGTCACAACCTCACATCCACTACCGGCCACAGACTCCCTCCCCTCCTCCTCCCCTCCACCAAACCCGAGAAACAAGCCGTCGCCGCCTCCATACTGCGCCGCTTCAAGTGCCTCGCCGCCACCACACTTTGCTGCTTCAAGGGCCTCTCCAACACCTCGCTGGACATCTGCATGACACACTGATGGGGAAGAAGATTGCAGCGAAGAAATCCCGAGGACGCAAGACAGCAGGTATAATCTTCTTAACCCACTCCATGCCTGCTATTTGAATAAGTTGAAGCATTGAAGCTTCACATGCAGTGGCGGTGATAGGAGTCAGAGCAAGTGATGTCAAAGCTATATGTGTGTGTGACATCATATACAGCACCCAGCACCGCCACTGTTCACATGAACTCCTGATTGCCTTCGCAGCGTTAATGGCTTTGATCTAAAACTACCATATCTGAAACCAGGGCTTGAGCTACTGCATACTTGTATAGCAGTCCTGAAGCACCTAAAAGGCACTTGGATTCCTGTTATCTAGTAAAATAAGAGCAGATAAGATAAGGATCAACATTATAGTGTTTGTTGGTTTTCAGAATTGCACACAACTGTATATTGATATATTCCTATCCAACCAGATAAAATTCAAAACATGACCAAAAAATTAGGTAATAATCCAACACTGCTGCAACTACATATGTATGTCTAATTACTAGGTGGTAATAGTGTTTTTTATTGTTCTTGACTTCAATTGCTAGTGTTCCTGATTCATTAGGGCTGTAGCCATACATAAACATAAGAAACAGTAATTTGTTATTAAGTACATATTATGCACATAGTAATTTGTGTTCATGTGTTCACTCATCTTAGAACCACCACCTGTACATCCTATGGATGAGTTGCGCCTCAAAAGAATCATAAGGAACAATTCAAGAATGCAAGCACTCGGAATTCCTGCATTATCAACATTGTTTGTAGCCAAAACTGTCATTTCACCTGAAAAAAGGCCCAGGAATAGTACCGATGAATCTGAAGCTGAGTACCATCCTAATGAGGACGATACCAGTGAAGGAGAGTCGTCCGATGATAGTTTAGTACATGAGACAGAAGCATTGCAAGAATTTAAGTCCACACCTGCTGCTAGCTCAAACTCCAAGGTGCTAAAATCCTCCATCTAGTCATTGCTAGATATGTTGCTTGTTGGTCATAGCAGCAGAGTTTTTGTTAAAGGTTGTTAATTAAACCGTGTTTTCATTTCTATCAGGGCTTGAAGGACTGTAAAAAACCCAGCCAGGAATCTAGTAAGAAAAGATCTGCTGCCATGCCCCCTGGTGGAGTCAAACCTCGGCCTCCTAAGAGAGTTCTCGCGGACATCCCAACTAATATGCGAGTTACAAGGTCGAGGAAAGTATAATCACAAAATGCTGATGCAAGTGCTCAAAGTGAAGAGATGTATGATCCTAAACAGCAGACACCAAGTGTCATTCATAAGCCAATTTCTTCTGTGGCTTGTGCCAGCCAAGCTGAATAATTTGTTCCCAACTCTGATGACCATTTTGTTGAAAGCAAGTTTCTTACTATTGTTGTCATATCATGCTCATGTTCTGTCCTTTGAATTTCTAGCCTTGTGTATTAACTTTGATTGCATAATGAACATCCTCTCACTGGATGCCTTCTTCTAAAAAGATGGTGACCTTGCACACTGTGATGACGGCAACTGGATGGCCAATGGAGCTGATCTCATTGCCCATTGTGATGATGACAACCAGAGGGACACCGAAGCTGGTGGTAGTACCCAACCTCATCAGCAATCTCAACCTGACAGTAACTTTGAAGGCAAGTTACAAACCTGATTTTTCTTGCATTTATTTGATTGTTGTTAATGAGTCTATGGTTATTTAGTAATGGCACTGTGACATAGCAAATTAAATATATATATTTTCAGATCTTCCATTCAAGCATTAATGCCCTTCAGATCTTCCATTCAGATTTTCTGAACTTCTTGTTTAATCTATTGTTCTATGCATCTTGCCGTCTTAAATATACTTGATATAAACCATAATGAAGCTTGACAGATCAACTATCAGTGCATACATCATTGGCTTCTCTTGTCGCCGCTTTACACTGTTTTGCCTTAATTGTTGCTGCCATCGGTCACTAGTATATTGTCTTGGCCTTCTTGTGAGCTTAATACCATCCTTGATTTTACCTTCTCTGCAGGTCAACAATCCTATGAGGAGCAAAGGGAAAGGGGGCCCAATTTGGGGAAAGGTCTGGAAAGGATCACTTGACGCCGGTAGGGCAAACTGCCGCTTCTCATTCCAGAAGGAAGCTTACGACTAGAGATGCCTCTTCTGGCTGCAAAGTTTGCAACCGAATGCAATGTCACAGTCAGACACCATATGCATGTGTTTAAGCACTGGAAGGATTACAAGGACCCAAATTGAAATGTCAGAGATGGGATCTTCAGGAACTTTGTAGGCAAAGTTGGTGTAAGTACATAATCCTGGCCTTTCTCCCTCACATTGCTAGGAACCTGTCAATCTTCTGCTATTTTGTCTATGTGCCATCATGATACTTACCCATGTTTTTTATCTTACTAGAACAAGTTTCAGATGGACCTAGAGGCGGTGCCAGTTAGGAAGGCTTGCACAGAAATGTTGAAACGCGCGACTCGCCAACAACGATATAGGCTCAAGAAAGAGTATTTTGATCCTCACGCACCCCATTTGGTGAGGAGAACTTCTCCGGTCCCCTCGATGACTGATGACCAGTGGAACGAGCTAGTGGAAAGCTGGAAGGATCCCAAAAAGATGGTCCTGCAGACCGATCTCACCTTCTACATGCTAATCTAGAGACTGTGCCTTACATGTATTTGGTCTCTTGATGTAGGGGATATCTCAAATTAACAAAGCTAATCGAGCTCAAGTTAAGTTCCACCAAACTACTGGAGCGCGCAGCTACCCTGTGCACTGTGGAAATATGGTAAGTCAAACATGTGGCTGTGGATGTGCAAGATGTATGTGTGCACTGTTAAAAGGTGTTTTTGGATTGCTTCCATGTAGTGTAGGTATATGATGCTCCCTTGCCTTCATATCTGTTGTTTTCAGGGAGACAAATACAAGGATAAAGAACCAACTGCAGTGGATTTGTTCAAGGAGTGCCACTACAGCAAGAAAAAGAAATGTTACACCAATGTTGTGCTGGATGCAATTGTAAGTCAGCTTTCAAAGACTACCAACCATCAAAGTTTTAACTTTTGCACGGCTAGAATTAATATTGTTTCAGTCCCTCTTACAGATTGAAAAATAATAAGCAAATGCCAGTGTATGTTAATTGGAAATGTTAACATATTCACTTGACTATCTTGTAATAGATTGTCCTATATTGCAGTTTTGGCCATCCTCAGTCTCTATCTTGTAGTATATATAAAATAATTAGATTTAAACATTAGTTGCTTGTACTTAATTGATATAATTTATCCTGTTTCTTCTGGCCACTTTGTTGTTGATGAATAATCCGACTCAGCTCCGCACAGAAAAAAGTTTAATCTGACTCTGTTCTCATAAGATAAGGATGCATGCTAGCTTTCCTCATGCATGTTAACTTGCTGATGATGTCATCTCTACTTGTGCTTAAGCTGTCTCATAACCATGTTTGTTGCTTGCATTGCTAGACAGAGATGGAAAAGAAGGTTCCTAATCCTACATAAGATGGTCAGGAATCGAGCTCTGCAACTGAGGCGGCAACCGAAGCTGTATCTGAAGTGCTTGCTAAGCACACTAAGAAGCCGAGGTTTCTTCAGCATGTGGGGATCCAGCACGTCCATGCGAGATCCAGTCTATCAACCGTGAAGTAGAATTGGCAGCGCAGAAGATGAATGTTGAGCTTCGTGTGTTGACACCTTGACCAAGAAGTTGAAGGAATCTGAAGAAGAAAGGGCCAGGCAAAATGAGGAGTACAGGAAGCGAGACGAGGAGAACAGGAAGAAGCAAGCTGAGATGGATGCAAAACTAGACTTATTGCTAAGTTAGATGGCATCAAGATCAGCTGAAGGGTAAGTTGTTTGTCCAAAAAGCTGCTGGAAGCTATATGAATGTGGGATATGCTGGTGGAACCTAGCTTGTTATTTTGTCAGCCTTTTGTTATGCAAACTGCATACTGTTCGATGCAAACTAGTTGCATGTTGGTGCTTGATGGTTAGTGAATCTCGAGATGTAAGCTGAATGCTATGCTGGATGTGTCATGGAGGACCAGTACTTGTGTAATGTGACTTGTGCTTTGTAATGCTGTGCCTCTTTTCTGTCTTAATATTTGTATACAAATTATTAATAATTGTTAGTGCTAAATTGTTTCGTGCAAAAATCACAAATGGGCTTCGTTGGGTAAACCTAACATTGATGGGCTGGATGAAGTAGGTCTGGAAACATATTTTGGGTCAAAAAACATAACTGGCCCATAAGATTAATGGGCTGATGTGCTTGTTGGACCACCGGAAATGGGCTAACATAAACAGTGAAAAAAAATAGTTTGAACCAAAACAAATGGGCCAAAGGCTACATGGGCCCAGGCGGCGCCACGTCAGATCCATACTGGAGTGTTGATGCCACGTCATCATGTAAATGCGTGACGGAAAATTCCGTCACAGAGACCCGGGCCTGGGGCGGGCCGGGCGGGCTTGGGGGGCGATCGGTGACGGTAAATGACCGTCATAATTTTGCCAAAATCCATGACAGACAGAAAATCCGTCATGGTTGGTCGGGTGGACAAATTATGACGCGATATACATGACGGACGTGCCCACCGTCACCGACGGTCATCGATGACAGTTTCTGGGCTCTCGGTGACAGACAAGGGCTGTCACAGATTACCATATTTCTTGTAGTGCACACGCGTGTCGCATATCCAACTAATGAGCGTGTAGTTCTTACGTCAATATATGACCCAAATACAAAGTCAATAGATTAAAAGGTATGTTTTCACCAATAGTTTGACATTTTTAATGTATGTGTAGTTCTAATACGATTTATGTTCATTAAATTACTATAAATGCATTAAATGGCTAAATATATCATATTAATCGGAATAGTCCAAAATTTCATCATGAAACTTACAATGGCGTAAACTAAACATAGAAATACATTCAAGGGGAAATGATGAAAAAAACAAATTCACCTTCACACCTGACATGTTTCCCTTAAAATGATGATACTTCCACAGAGACCGTTCAATTTCTAAGCGGAATGCATCAGATTTTTTTCGTAACTCTGTCAAATTTTTACCACACGGTACGGGTGTCATATAATGACACCATATCAAGTTTCATTTCTTTTAGAATTCATTTACATCTTTTGTTTAATCAAAAAACATTTAGTTCATTTCAATAGCTACAAGTTCATTCAATGCTTTAAAAATGAAAGGATCTCGTGTTGTGGGTCTGACCCTTGATCAGTCCTATCCATGTCGTCGGCCCCAAAGAAGACAAGCTAGTCTCCCCTCCGGATTCAGGCAAGAAAAATGGGAGGATCTCGCGTTGCTTGTCTTTCCACGGGGCAGGATTGTTCATTTGTTCGGCGGTGAAGTCGTCGATACTGCTTATCTATGAGAGGACCATACAAACTCAAACATCCAACTGAAAATGGTCTACTCGTTAAATGGTCTACTCATTATAACCGACCGAGTGAGTGAACGGTAAACCACCAACTGATTTTTGACTCACGCGAGAACGAAGTCCAGAAACCATCATACTACTCCCTCCTTAACGTCAAGTCTCTAAAACGTCCTATATTTATATATATTTATAAAGGGAGTACGTTGCATCGCATGAGTTTCGCTGTGACGGACCTTGACTAGTCGTAGAAACTTGAGTGGATCCTAATGCTCCACTCCGCTCACAACGTGGCTGCGATCAATGCTCAAGTCTCACTCGACGACAAATATAATTTATTGAATATTTTAATATGTGCTACATACAAACTGAAAATAAATGAACAGCCACATTAAAATGCACCGATATATATCTGAATCGGCAAAATGTAAAACATATACGTGAGCAGAGGAGTACTTTGCATTGCACGAGTGTTGCTGTCGCGGACCTTGACTAGTCGTAGAAACTTGAGTGATAGTCGTAGAAACTTGAGTGGATCCTACTGACTCAACTCCCCTCACCACGAGGCTGCGATCAACGGACAAGTCTGACACGACGACCATCGGGTCGGACACGAGCGAGTTGCATGTGCCGGGCGGCTATTCCATGCTCGCGTCGCCAGATGATCAACCGATATACAAGTCCACACGAAGGGACCGCGCGTATCTCCACTGGATGGAGTCTCACTCGGTCAGGCAGCCGCTTCGACCACGAGTGTACAAACCGCGAGGCCGGGTGCGGTGCCACGTCAGGGGTGAAGTCAGGCCATGGCGCTCCTCCATCGCCGGCGGCCGGCCGGCCACTAGCTAGAGCTTCCGTGCTCTTCTTCTCTGACCCGTAACTGGACGTACCAAAACTTCAGAAGTCCAGATGCAGTGATCCGCACACGTACGTACGAAGGCCGGCTGTGGTGATCAGACTGACAGAAACCATTCATTGATCTGTTTTGCTAATGGAACGACAAGTCATTTTCTACCTTCCCACCACTGAAAAACCAAATTTGACATTGACAATATACACACACAAAAATTACGTATCAGCGGGTGTTAAGTTTTACCTGCATGCATGCATGAACACGGAAATGTACTCCCTTCGTATCGGTGCATTTGTCATCTTCGGTTGTGTACCGTGATCAAGGCGAAGAGAAAAACGAGAGAACTAGCATGCAAAAAACTGATCACTACATGTTGTGCTTGATAGTCTTAAGTCATTAAAGTCATACACGACCCACACCTCCTATTTGGCTGATTCCGTTTTTCATGCCAAGAAACAGAGAATGAGATAGCGAGTTAATGCTTCGCGCCTAAACGTTTTGGATTATCTGATCTTCGTAATGTGTCTAATGCACTCATACGGAGGGAGTACCATAGCTTGCCGGTGGTTGACACAGCTGGAGGGATGCATGAGATGTCTGCTCGTTGGTGATGCAAGTTGTCAACCCTGTGAGAAAGTTTCCATGTTCCATGCATTCATAGGCTGGCGTTGACCCGTAATTGCATATCTCTTAAGAGTCGGCAACTAGCAGCACGTAGCGGATTGCTACCGTTGAAGCTGACCCATTAATTGTGTGGACTTCGAATCGAATGGATAAATGGCCGTAGGGAAGCCTGCTCTGAAAGGTCAACAATCATGAGAATTCTCTTTTCTCATCTAAAAATAAACTCTCTTTGTCTGGCAAACTTTTTTTGGGGTTAACGTCAAAGCAACTCTTGGTGCGTAGTGGTACTAGCTAATTAAAAGGTCCAGGAAAGATTACCTATCTTGGTCGAAATAAATATTCTCCTGTTAGATTGATTAATTAAGAAGAAATTCTTTAGAATTTGCATGCATCATGCATGACTGTCGAACACCACGATTTGTGCATTTGGCGAAAGGTGCTAATTATGCTTGATTAGACGGTTATTACTATATTAGGCGGAGCTTAGTAGCTTCATTTGACGGAAGCTAGCTTTCCGCCAAATGCTTATGTGTAGCATGTGGTGGAAGCTTGCTTTCCGCCAAAGTTGAGTAGCATTTGGCGGAAACTAGTAGCTTAGGTAAATAAATTATAAATCACAGTTGCTATTTTTTTAGGCGAATATTTATGATATAGGGTTGATAGATGACTTCCGTGTCCAGACATCAATCCAGCCCGATGTTCGAGCAAATACCACTCATTTTGCGGGTCGATGTTGGAGATGCCCTTCCTTCTTTTCTACGAGTTGGAGACTCGCCAACGGGAATAGTCATCGTATGCTCGTCAATCTATGGACTTTACGAATCGGCCATCTATAGCCAACCACAGAGGTCAATTACATTCTTGGTTGGGGTCGGGCCGGCCGAGAAGTACCGCATACTTTTACTCCAGCACGTGCTGGATCGTTCGGTCCCAGTCTTGTCATCTACATGTGGCCTATTGCGTGTGAATATTGGGTGAGCCAACTGAAAATGTAGCTCGGACGAAGGAACCGTCCGCTTTCCAACTCACGTGAGGAGTATCAGGGAGACCACCACGAGCAAACTGATGACTCGTTTAGCACTTACATGCATGAATCTCGCCGGGAAAAGTTGGCAAAGGAACGTGCTCCCTTGGATTCGCATGTGTCAAGGTCCACGACAAGTCGCCGGCCGGCCACCAGTGAGAAGTGGAGTCTACTAGTGGATGCCGGCAATGGACAAGTCCCACTCCACGTGTTCGACGTGGCAATGGACAAGTCCTATCGAGTTCGGCTTAGCCAGGCCGGTCTCGCTTGAGCGCTAGCTGCGGTGGCTGCGTACTGGCAAGCACTCCATCTCCTGCCCACTTTCCTGGTTTGCCACCGCCGGTTTCGGTTGCGTTGACCTCCCGAATTACCTAACCTGCATCTGCATCTGTATCTGCATGCATGACCACGTCGAGTCGTCACGCATGCATGCATGCAAGTCGTCAAACCCATGAGAAAACTGTTTCCATCTTCCGTTCATGGGCTGGCGTTGACCCGTGGAAGAGCATACTCCTCCTAGCTCTCAAGGGTGACCCACCTCGCTAATAGTAGTAGCAGCAGCCTACCTAACGTTGAAACTGACCCATAGTATATGAAAAAGTCCGAATGGAAAGTCAACCGTACAGGAACTCAATGTGCGTAGCTAGCTAACGAACTTCTTAAAAAGTCAAAGAAAGCTTCAAATGGTGTTTAGGCTACTCATAGTGGGGAGTATCATATACTAGTATCGTGCATATGATAATAGTATATGATACTATCTTCATAATGCATATTATTATAGAATAATATCATAGATGACCTTATTTATTGTCATGCATGACACAAAGTAGTATAACATTTAATATGATATGCTAGCTAATTCTCTGCCACGTCAGCGTGTTTGTTATTTCCATGTGCATGATACTAGTTAAGATACCACCACTATGATCAGCCTTACATGTTTCCTCCGTTGCATTCAGGACTTCCCATGCATCGGTCTTTGGAATCGTACAATCCTTGCTGCTTGGTACCCATTTCGCATGCAGTATTGCATAGTAATGTTATGAAAGAGACTTGGCATGCATCGTGACCAACGATCATTCGATCAATTAAGCCTTGAGAGAGACTTGGCATGCATCGTGACCAACGATCATTCGACCAGCTTGTGAATTAGACAAACTTTCTAAAGTATACAACTGCTATACTACACCGTTACTAAAGTCGTCATCGTTAATCCTTATCTTTGCTAAACTTAGTAGCGCTGGCTAGGAAAAACATGCATGTAGCATAAAGCAATCTTGTCAGATGCGGTTGTTGTTCTGATGCGCTGGTCCTACGAAGCCTTAGCACGACGATTTCCCGAGTGTCTATTACAACGAGGTTTCCGCGGCTTCGATGAGGAAGTGGTGAAGATGGCGGCACGCCTTCAGCTCGCTTCAGTGCTAGTAGTCGTTGCTAGGTGGTCTACGGACTTAGATGTATTTTCTACTTCGGGTGTTCCTTGTATTGCCTCGACGGTACACTAGTAGAAAAAGGGCCATTTGTCCCGGTTCTTAAGGGCCTTTTGTCCCGGTTGTTGAACCGGGACTAAAGTGTCGTTACTAATGTCCTGGGCCTTTAGTCCCGGTTCTTACATGAACCGGGACAGATGGGCCTCCACGTGGCCCGTGCGGCGAGCCCAGGCAGGAGGCCCTTTGGTCCCGGTTGGTGGCACAAACCGGGACCAATAGGCATCCACGCGTCAGCAGCTGGCAGGAGCTGAGGTTTTTTTTGAAAGGGTGCGGTTTAGGGGTTTTGGGGGGGTTAATTTAGGTGTTTCATATATTGTGTTATCTAGCTAATTAATAGAGAGAAGTGTCCTCTCTTATCTCTGTGCCTTATCTCTGTGCTTGGTCGACGTACGCTACGCATTATACGTATAGAGAGGACTCGACACGCTAGCTAGTAAGCAAAGGAAACAGAAGATCGTCATGAACATATGCATACAGAGAGAAGTGATATCGACCACCTCTCCTTCTCCGAGAGATTGGTCGAACAACAAGTTATCGTATATCTATCCGACGCTACTGGCTACATATATACAATATAATTATCTCTTACAATATAATCTCCTAATTATATATGAACTCAGGGTCCACATGGTATTCTCCGTCTTTAGCGATCACGTGGTAGAGGAAGAATGCCGCCAATTCCTCTTGAATTGCTTGCATACAATCTGGTGGTAGGAGTTCATCCCGCATCCGAAAGATCTAATTTGAAGAAGGGGTCAATATATATATATATACATGAATAAATGAAACTCAACACAAATGATGGCAATAAAATAAAATTGTGAATATTATTGCTTACGCACTTCATATTGTTCGTCAGAGTAGCCCTGCTCACAAGTCGTGTGGCAGATGGACTCGCAAACGTAGTATCCACAGTAATTATTCCCGGCTTCCTGCCACAACCACTTTACAAGAAATAGAGGTCAATCAAACTAATAAGCAAGCATGCTATAAATGGTATTGATGAAACTAGCGCTTGAATCAGTAGGAGATGCGCGGAACATGCTAGTAGTACTTACTTTCGGGTGTCTAAATTGCAGCTTCTTCGGCACTCCCGGAGCTTTTTTGGTGAATTTTGTCCAAACCCTGCCAGACAAAAAAAATAATTATTTGATATCAGGAAATGAACAAAGTTGCTGATATGGTGCGATAATGATCGATTTAACTTACTTCTCAGGCATTTCAGTCATGTCCGCATACTCCTTAGGATCTTTTCGTCTCAAGTCTAAGACGGTTACTAGTCCCTGCTCAAGCTTAATCTCTAGGAGAATATAATGAAAGTAGCGCACGCATGCATAACTCATTAATTACATTACTATAACCTAAACTAATAAGGGAAACCGAATATGCACAAGAAAGTAACACTCACTTGAAGTTGTAAGGAAAGAGTATTATATCTTTGTTTTGATTTATTACCAACGATCGTAGCAAGTTGGCCTCGGTATCTTTGGCATGAAATTTAACCTCATTTGCATCTATGAGATTTGTGTTAATGAACCCAATATCACCGATTTGTCTTTTCTTCAATTCGACGATCTTCAATCTGCATAATGTAGTGAGGATAATTAAAAATACATGCAATGAAAGAGCTGACCTATATATAGAGAATTAATGACAGAAATAGTACTACTTACAGACAGTAGCAAGTGACCGTTAATTTATCGTGGGCCATTTGATTGAAAAACTGGAAGAACTCCTCAAATGGAACATGCAACAGATCAATTCCAACGAGGTCATGCTCCTCTTTAACTCTCAGCGTCAAAGTATTCGTCCCCCCAGACTCTCTACATGTTTTCATGTACCAATCATGGAATCTTCGCATCATCGTTGTTAGAGATTTTTCATCTCTGACGAGAGGCTTCCCGTACTCGTATCTGTGTTCGTCCACCTCCAAGAAATCATAATGTACATCGTCGGGCAAGTAATCTCCAATATTGCTATAACCGGGCACCATCCTCGGATCATTACCGACGATGTCGCTAGACACCTTGAGCGGGGGGCACGATTGGTCCGCTTGTTCGCCGAGCTGGGCAATTTTTTCCCAGCTCGTCGTTCTGCTAACCTTTGATCACTGATAGTACTCCCCAACCGCTTCGCTTCGAGAAATGACTTTTCAATAATGCGGTCATAGTTGGCTTTCGGAGGAGACTTTGGTGGTTTCTTCAGGGCATCCAGAGTGCGCTTCGCTTTCACCGGATCTATCTTCTCCTCCGGAGGTGGATGTTTCTTTGCTTTCACCCCTTCAAAGAATTTCGTCACTTCGCCTCGCACGATATTCCAGTTTTCCTCCACGGTCCTCTCGTATGGTAACTTCGGCGGAGTCTTCAGAGAAGGACCGAATCTGTATTGCCTCTCGCCTCTGGCTGTACTGCTAGACGCCGGAGCAGACGGAGCGGCTACGACTGTCTTCTTTCGTGCTTGCTTACGAGGCGGAGGAGAAGGACTACGATGCTCCGGAGCAGCCGGAGCGGCGGCGGGTCTCTTCCGCCCTTGCTGGCGAGGCGGAGAAGGAGGAGGCTGGCTGCTCGGGCGCGCAGGCGCAGGCGGAGTGCCGCCACGCGCCGAAGAAGGAGGTTGAGTGCCCTGATCACTCGCCGGAGGAGGAGGCGGTGGAGGAGGCGGAGTGTCCTGACTCGCCGGAGGAGGAGGAGGCGGAGGCGTCCAATTCGGCAGGTTAATGAGCTCCTTCCGCCATAGGCATGGAGTCTTCAGAGAAGAACCCAGCCGAGTCTCCCCTTCACCGGTAGGGTGGTCAAGCTCGAGGTCCTCAAATCCGTCCGTTATTTGATCAACCATCATCCTTGCATATCCTTCTGGAATCGGCCGGCAGTGGTAGGTTGCGCCAGGTTAAGTAGGTAAAATAGAGCCAACAGCTGCCTTGACTTTGAATTTCATCCATTGCGTCATAAGGTGGCAATGTTGAGACTCCGTGATAGCATCCACGGGGTAGCTAGCAGGAGCCGTGAAGACAGGCTCCTGCTGAAGCAGCTTGGTGGAAGCCACGCTGCTTCTCTGCTGAGATGGCAGGGTAGCTTCGTGGGAAGCTTCGGCAGGTCGTTTGCTGCGATTTGCTTCTCGTTCCTCTATCGCTAGTACCCTTGCGTGCAGTGCCTGCAGTTGGGTATGCTCCACTTTCTTCCTCCTCTCCTAGCATTTGTAACCGCCTGCGTCCGGAAACCCAGCCTTCCACGGAACGGAGCCTGGCGTGTTGGTTATATGCCCTAGAGGCAATAATAAATGGTTATTATTATATTTCTTTGTTCATGATAATTGTCTATTGTTCATGCTATAATTGTGTTATCCGGAAATCGTAATACATGTGTGATACATAGACCACAACGTGTCCCTAGTAAGCCTCTAGTTGACTAGCTCGTTGATCAACAGATAGTCATGGTTTCCTGACTATGGACATTGGATGTCATTGATAACGGGATCACATCATTAGGAGAATGATGTGATGGACAAGACCCAATCCTAAGCATAGCTCAAAGATCGTGTAGTTCGTTTGCTAGAGCTTTTCCAATGTCAAGTATCTTTTCCTTAGACCATGAGATCGTGCAACTCCCGGATACCGTAGGAGTGCTTTGGGTGTGCCAAACATCACAACGTAACTGGGTGACTATAAAGGTACACTACGGGTATCTCCGAAAGTGTCTGTTGAGTTGGCACGGATCGAGACTGGGATTTGTCACTCCGTATGACGGAGAGGTATCTCTGGGCCCGCTCGGTAATGCATCATCATAATGAGCTCAATGTGACTAAGGAGTTAGCCACGGGATCATGCATTACGGTACGAGTAAAGAGACTTGCCGGTAACGAGATTGAACAAGGTATTGGGATACCGACGATCGAATCTCGGGCAAGTAACATACCGATTGACAAAGGGAATTGTATACGGGATTGATTGAATCCTCGACATCGTGGTTCATCCGATGAGATCATCGTGGAACATGTGGGAGCCAACATGGGTATCCAGATCCCGCTGTTGGTTATTGACCGGGGAGGCGTCTCGGTCATGTCTGCATGTCTCCCGAACCCGTAGGGTCTACACACTTAAGGTTCGGTGACGCTAGGGTTGTAGAGATATTAGTATGCGGAAACCCGAAAGTTGTTAGGAGTCCCGGATGAGATCCCGGACATCACGAGGAGTTCCGGAATGGTCCGGAGGTGAAGAATTATATATAGGAAGTCCAGTTTCGGCCACCGGAAAAGTTTCAGGGGTTATCGGTATTGTACCGGGACCACCGGAAGGGTCCCGGGGGTCCACCGGGTGGGGCCACCTATCCCGGAGGGCCCCATGGGCTGAAGTGGGAAGGGAACCAGCCCTTAGTGTGCTGGGGCGCCCCCCATGGGCCTCCCCCTGCGCCTAGGGTTGGAAACCCTGGGGGTGGGGGGCGCCCCACTTGACTTGGGGGGGGGGGAAGTTTTCCCCCTGGCCGCCGCCCCCCCTTGTAGATGGGTTCCAGGGTCGGCGCCCCCCTTCCAGGGGGCCTATATATAGTGGGGGGAGGGAGGGTAGCAGCACCACAGCCCCTGGCGCCTCCCTCTCCCCCTGCAACACCTCTTCCTCCCGCTTGCGCTTGCCGAAGCCCTGCCGGGATCCCGCTACTTCCACCACCACGCCATCGTGCTGCTGGATCTCCATCAACCTCTCCTTCCCCCTTGCTGGATCAAGAAGGAGGAGACGTCGCTGCTCCGTACGTGTGTTGAACGCGGAGGTGCCGTCCGTTCGGCACTCGGTCATCGGTGATTTGGATCACGGCTAGTATACTCCATAGATGAATCTTGGTGATGCGTAGGAAATTTTAAAATTCTGCTATGATCCCAACAGTGGCATCATGAGCCAGGCCTATGCGTAGTTACTATGCACAAGTAGAACACAAAGCAGTTGTGGGCGTAGATGTTGTCAATTTTTCTTGCCACTACTAGTCTTATCTTGTTTCGGCGGTATTGTGGGATGAAGCGGCCCGGACCGACCTTACACGTACGCTTACGTGAGATAGGTTCCACCGACTGACATGCACTAGTTGCATAAGGTGGCTAGCGGGTGTCTGTCTCTCCGACTTTAGTCGGAACGGATTCGATGAAAAGGGTCCTTATGAAGGGTAAATAGAAATTGGCATATCACATTGTGGTTTTACGTAGGTAAGAAACGTTCTTGCTAGAGACCTATAGAAGCCACGTAAAAACTTGCAACAACAATTAGAGGACGTCTAACTTGTTTTTGCAGCATGTGCCTTGTGATGTGATATGGCCAAGAAGATGTGATGAATGAGATATATGTGATGTATGAGATTGATCATATTCTTGTAATAGGAATCACGACTTGCATGTCGATGAGTATGACAACCGGCAGGAGCCATAGGAGTTGTCTTTATTTTTGTATGACCTGCGTGTCATTGAATAAACGCCATGTAAATTACTTTACTTTATTGCTAAATGCGTTAGCCATAGAAGTAGAAGTAATCGTTGGCGTGACAACTTCATGAAGACACGATCATGGAGATCATGATGATGGAGATCATGGTGTCATGCCGGTGACGAAGATGATCATGGAGCCCCGAAGATGGAGATCAAAGGAGCAAAATGATATTGGCCATATCATGTCACAATTTGATTGCATGTGATGTTTATCATGTTTTGCATCTTATTTGCTTAGAACGACGGTAGTAAGTAAGATGATCCCTTATAATAATTTCAAGAAAGTGTTCCCCCTAACTGTGCACTGTTGCGAAGGTTCGTTGTTTCGAAGCACCACGTGATGATCGGGTGTGATAGGTTCTAACGTTCGCATACAACGGGTGTTGACGAGCCTAGCATGTACAGACATGGCCTCAGAACACACGCAATACACTTAGGTTGACTTGACGAGCCTAGCATGTACAGACATGGCCTCGGAACATGGAAGACCAAAAGGTCGAGCATGAGTCGTATAGAAGATACAATCAACATGGAGATGTTCACCGATCTTGACTAGTCCGTCTCACGTGATGATCGGACACGGCCTAGTTAACTCGGATCATGTTGCACTTAGATGACTAGAGGGATGTCTATCTGAGTGGGAGTTCATTGAATAATTTGATTATATGAACTTAATTATCATGAACTTAGTCTAAAATCTTTACAATATGTCTTGTAGATCAAATGGCCCACGTTGTCCTCAACTTCAACACGTTCCTAGAGAAAACCAAGCTGAAAGATGATGGCAGCAACTATACGGACTGGGTCCGGAACCTGAGGATCATCCTCATAGCTGCCAAGAAAGATTATGTCCTAGAAGCACCGCTAGGTGAAGCACCCATCCCAGAGAACCAAGACGTTATGAACGCTTGGCAATCACGTGCTGATGATTACTCTCTCGTTCAGTGCGGCATGCTTTACAGCTTAGAACCGGGGCTCCAAAAGCGTTTTGAGAAGCATGGAGCATATGAGATGTTCGAAGAGCTAAAAATGGTTTTCCAAGCTCATGCCCGGGTCGAGAGATATGAAGTCTCTGACAAGTTCTTCAGCTGTAAAATGGAGGAAAATAGTTTTGTTAGTGAGCACATACTCAGAATGTCTGGGTTACACAACCGCTTGTCTCAGCTGGGAGTTAATCTCCCGGATGACGCGGTCATTGACAGAATCCTTCAGTCGCTTCCACCGAGCTACAAGAGCTTTGTGATGAACTTCAATATGCAGGGGATGGAAAAGACCATTCCTGAGGTATATTCAATGCTGAAATCAGCGGAGGTGGAGATCAGAAAGGAACATCAAGTGTTGATGGTGAATAACACCACTAAGTTCAAGAAGGGCAAGGGTAAGAAGAACTTAAAGAAGGACGGCAAGGGAGTTGCCGCGCCCGGTAAGCCAGTTGCCGGGAAGAAGTCAAAGAATGGACCCAAGCCTTAGACTGAGTGCTTTTATTGCAAGGGAAGTGGTCACTGGAAGCGGAACTGCCCCAAATACTTAGCGGACAAGAAGGCCGGCAACACCAAAGGTATATGTGATATACATGTAATTGATGTGTACCTTACCAGTACTCGTAGTAGCTCCTGGGTATTTGATACCGGTGCGGTTGCTCATATTTGTAACTCAAAACAGGAACTGCGGAATAAATGGAGACTGGCGAAGGACGAGGTGACGATCCGCGTCGGGAATGGTTCCAAGGTCGATGTGATCGCCGTCGGCACGCTACCTCTGCATTTACCTACGGGATTAGTTTTAAACCTCAATAATTATTATTTAGTGCCAGCTTTGAGCATGAACATTGTATCCGGATCTCGTTTAATTCGAGATGGCTACTCATTTAAATCCGAGAATAATGGTTGTTCTATTTATATGAGAGATATGTTTTATGGTCATGCCCCGCTTGTCAATGGTTTATTCTTGATGAATAGCGAACGTGATGTTACACATATTCATGGTGTGAATACCAAAAGATGTAAAGTTGATAACGATAGTCCCACATACTTGTGGCACTGCCGCCTTGGTCACATTGGTGTCAAGCGCATGAAGAAGCTCCATGCAGATGGACTTTTGGAGTCTCTTGATTACGGATCATTTGACACGTGCGAACCATGCCTCATGGGTAAGATGACCAAGACTCCGTTCTCCGGAACAATGGAGCGAGCAACCAATTTATTGGAAATCATACATACCGATGTGTGCGGTCCAATGAGTGTTGAGGCTCGCGGAGGATATCGTTATGTTCTCACTCTCACTGATGACTTAAGTAGATATGGGTATGTCTACCTAATGAAACACAAGTCTGAAACCTTTGAAAAGTTCAAGGAATTTCAGAGTGAGGTTGAGAATCAACGTGACAGGAAAATAAAATTCTTACGATCAGATCGTGGTGGAAAATATTTAAGTCACGAATTTGGTACGCACTTAAAGAAATGTGGAATCGTTTCACAACTCACGCCGCCTGGAACACCTCAGCGAAACGGTGTGTCCGAACGTCGTAATCGCACTCTATTGGATATGGTGCGATCTATGATGTCTCTTACCGATCTACCGCTCTCATTTTGGGGCTATGGTTTAGAGACTGCCGCATTCACTTTAAATAGGGCTTCGTCGAAATCCGTTGAGACGACACCGTATGAATTATGGTTTGGGAAGACACCTAAGCTATCATTTCTAAAAGTTTGGGGATGCGATGCTTATGTCAAGAAACATCAACCTGAAAAGCTCGAACCCAAGTCGGAAAAATGCGTCTTCATAGGATACCCTAAGGAAACCATTGGGTATACCTTCTACCTCAGATCCGAAGGCAAGATCTTTGTTGCCAAGAACAGTTCCTTTCTGGAGAAAGAGTTTCTCTCGAAAGAATTGAGTGGGAGGAAAGTCGAACTTGATGCGGTGATAGTCACCCCTTCCGAACCGGAAAGTAGCGCAGCGCGGGAAGATGTTCCTGTGGTGCCTACACCGACTGGGGAGGAAGTTAATGATGATGATCATGAAGCTTCGGATCAAGTTACTGCTAAACTTCATAGGTCCACAAGGACACGTTCCGCACCAGAGTGGTACGGCAACCCTGTCCTGGAAATCATGTTGTTAGACAACGGTGAACCTTCGAACTATGAAGAAGCGATGGCGGGCCCGGATTCCAACAAATGCCTTGAAGCCATGCAATCCGAGATAGGATCCATGTATGAAAACGAAGTATGGACTTTGACTGACTTGCCCGATGATCGGCGAGCCATAGAAAACAAATGGATCTTTAAGAAGAAGACAAACGCGGATGGTAATGTGACCATCTATAAGGCTCGACTTGTCTCTAAGGGTTATCGACAAGTTCAAGGGGTTGACTATGATGAGACTTTCTCACCCGTAGCGAAGCTGAAGTCCGTCCGAATCATGTTAGCAATTGCCGCATTCTATGATTATGAGATATGGCAAATGGACGTCAAAACAACATTCCTTAACGGCTTCCTTAAGGAAGAATTGTATATGATGCAGCCGGAAGGTTTTGTCGATCCTAAGAATGCTGCCAAAGTATGCAAGCTCCAGCACTCAATCTATGGGTTGGTGCAAGCATCTCGGAGTTGGAACATTCGCTTTGATGAGATGATCAAAGCGTTTGGGTTTACACAGACTTATGGAGAAGCCTGTGTTTACAAGAAAGTGAGTGGGAGCTCTGTAGCATTTCTCATATTATATGTGGATGACATACTATTGATGGGAAATGATATAGAATTCTTGGAAAGTATAAATGCCTATTTGAATAAGTGTTTTTCAATGAAGGACCTTGGAGAAGCTGCTTATATATTAGGCATCAAGATTTATAGAGATAGATCAAGACGCCTCATTTGTCTTTCACAGAGTACATACCTTGACAAGATATTGAAGAAGTTCAATATGGATCAGTCCAAGAAGGGGTTCTTGCCTGTATTGCAAGGTGTGCAATTGAGCACGGCTCAATGCCCGAC
Organism: Aegilops tauschii subsp. strangulata; assembly: GCF_002575655.3. NCBI lineage: Eukaryota > Viridiplantae > Streptophyta > Magnoliopsida > Poales > Poaceae > Aegilops > Aegilops tauschii. Next base: position 289,482 of record NW_027332465.1, on the reverse strand, counting down.
CACGGCAGAAGATAGAGAAAAGATGAGTGTCATCCCCTATGCCTCGGCCATAGGGTCTATTATGTATGCCATGCTGTGTACCAGACCTGATGTAAACCTTGCCGTAAGTTTGGTAGGAAGGTACCAAAGTAATCCCGGCATGGAACACTGGACAGCAGTCAAGAATATCCTGAAGTACCTGAAGAGGACTAAGGATATGTTTCTCGTTTATGGAGGTGACGAAGAGCTCGTCGTAAAGGGTTACGTCGACGCTAGCTTCGACACAGATCTGGATGACTCGAAGTCACAAGCTGGATACGTGTATATTTTGAATGGAGGGGCAGTAAGCTGGTGCAGTTGCAAGCAAAGCGTCGTGGCGGGATCTACATGTGAAGCGGAGTACATGGCGGCCTCAGAGGCAGCACAGGAAGCAGTCTGGATGAAGGAGTTCATTACCGACCTAGGGGTGATTCCCAATGCGTCGGGCCCGATGACTCTCTTCTGTGACAACACTGGAGCTATTGCTCTTGCCAAGGAGCCCAGGTTTCACAGGAAGACCAGGCATATCAAGCATCGCTTCAACTCCATTCGTGAAAGTGTTCAAAATGGAGACATAGATATTTGTAAAGTACATACGGACCTGAATGTAGCAGATCCGTTGACTAAACCTCTCCCTAGAGCAAAACATGATCAACACCATAACGCTATGGGTGTTCGATTCATCACAATGTAACTAGATTATTGACTCTAGTGCAAGTGGGAGACTGTTGGAAATATGCCCTAGAGGCAATAATAAATGGTTATTATTATATTTCTTTGTTCATGATAATTGTCTATTGTTCATGCTATAATTGTGTTATCCGGAAATCGTAATACATGTGTGAATACATAGACCACAACGTGTCCCTAGTAAGCCTCTAGTTGACTAGCTCGTTGATCAACAGATAGTCATGGTTTCCTGACTATGGACATTGGATGTCATTGATAACGGGATCACATCATTAGGAGAATGATGTGATGGACAAGACCCAATCCTAAGCATAGCTCAAAGATCGTGTAGTTCGTTTGCTAGAGCTTTTCCAATGTCAAGTATCTTTTCCTTAGACCATGAGATCGTGCAACTCCCGGATACCGTAGGAGTGCTTTGGGTGTGCCAAACGTCACAACATAACTGGGTGACTATAAAGGTACACTACGGGTATCTCCGAAAGTGTCTGTTGAGTTGGCACGGATCGAGACTGGGATTTGTCACTCCATTTGACGGAGAGGTATCTCTGGGCCCACTCGGTGATGCATCATCATAATGAGCTCAATGTGACTAAGGAGTTAGCCACGGGATCATGCATTATGGTACGAGTAAAGAGACTTGCCGGTAACGAGATTGAACAAGGTATTGGGATACCGACGATCGAATCTCGGGCAAGTAACATACCGATTGACAAAGGGAATTGTATACGGGATTGATTGAATCCTCGACATCGTGGTTCATCCGATGAGATCATCGTGGAACATGTGGGAGCCAAAATGGGTATCCAGATCCCGCTGTTGGTTATTGACCGGGGAGGCGTCTCGGTCATGTCTGCATGTCTCCCGAACCTGTAGGGTCTACACACTTAAGGTTCGGTGACGCTAGGGTTGTAGAGATATTAGTATGCGGAAACCCGAAAGTTGTTTGGAGTCCCGGATGAGATCCCGGACATCACGAGGAGTTCCGGAATGGTCCGGAGGTGAAGAATTATATATAGGAAGTCCAGTTTCGGCCACCGGAAAAGTTTCGGGGGTTATCGGTATTGTACCGGGACCACCGGAAGGGTCCCGGGGGTCCACCGGGTGGGGCCACCTATCCCGGAGGGCCCCATGGGCTGAATTTGGAAGGGAACCAGCCCTTAGTGTGCTGGGGCGCCCCCCATGGGCCTCCCCCTGCGCCTAGGGTTGGAAACCCTGGGGGTGGGGGGCGCCCCACTTGACTTGGGGGGGATGTTTCCCCCCTGGCCGCCGCCCCCCCTTGTAGATGGGTTCCAGGGCCGGCGCCCCCCTTCCAGGGGGCCTATATATAGTGGGGGGAGGGAGGGCAGCAGCACCACAGCCCCTGGCGCCTCCCTCTCCCCCTGCAACACCTCTTCCTCCCGCTTGCGCTTGGCGAAGCCCTGCCGGGATCCCGCTACTTCCACCACCACGCCGTCGTGCTGCTGGATCTCCATCAACCTCTCCTTCCCCCTTGCTGGATCAAGAAGGAGGAGACGTCGCTGCTCCGTACGTGTGTTGAACGCGGAGGTGCCGTCCGTTCGGCACTCGGTGATCGGTGATTTGGATCACGGCTAGTATACTCCATAGATGGATCTTGGTGATGCGTAGGAAATTTTAAAATTCTGCTACGATCCCAACATGGCGTGCCTCGTGTCCGTCCAGGGTGCTCAGGATTCCCGAGGGCCATTGTGAGCTCGTCGTTCTCTCTGTCTGGAACGAACGTCCCTTGCCGGGCTGCATCGATATACTCCTGAAGCCTCGTGACTGGTATTCGCAGTTGCTCGTCAGTCCAAATGTACTTACCTGTTTCAGGGTCCAAGGTTCCGCCAACCCCGAAGAGCCAAGTCCGGCAACGGTCTGGCCACCTCAATGTCTCTGTTTCGACCCTTTATCAAGCAGGTCATTCTCAGCCTTGGCCCACAACGGCCGGGCTTTGAGGTAGCCACCTGACCCCATGCGATGGTGATGCTTCTTCTTCACAGCATTCTTCTTTTTTGTCACTGACATCTTCTTACTCTTGTCCGATGTCTTGTGGGCCACAAATGCGGGCCAGTCATCTCTGATCTTCTCATACCGGCCGATGAATTCTGGTGTCTCTTCTTTGTCGACATATTTTTTTAGCTCATTCTTCCACCTCCTGAATAGTTCTGCCATCTTCTTAAGAGCATGAGACTTGATCAATTGCTCTTTATCTGGCTTCTCCGGATCCTCCTCTGGCGGTAGGGTGAAATTTGCCTTCCGCGTGGTCCAAATATCATCTTTCTAGATATCGGAGACATAAGACACCTTAGGGTCTTCTTTAGCCGGCTTTAACCATTGGTGGATGCTAATCGGGATCTTGTCCCTACCAAGAACCCCGCACTGAGCAGCAAATGCTTCCTTTGTCCGGATGGGTTCAATCGGCATGCCATCGCGCGCGATTTCTATGATCTCAAACCTTCCATCCGAGCGCAACTTTTTCTTCGGGCCTCGTCCCTTTACCGAAGTTGTGCTCAATCCGGAGGGCTAGAAAAAAGAAGAAAGACGAGAGTTAATTAATATGTGTACATATACCAAAACAATTAATGAATCAATTAGCTAGCTATAGTCTGCACATGCTTAATTAATATATATACCTGGCCGGACTCCGTTCGGTCACCGGAGCTGTCATCACGGTGTCCTTCTTGCGCCGGCATTGGGTCACCGGAGCCATAATGATCATGTCCTTCCTCCTCCATTGTTCGATCACCGTAGTCAGCTTGTTCACCCTTTTCTTCCAGACCATCAGTGTCATTGAGAAACGACAAGACGGCATCACTTCCGTGTGCGATTATGTCCCCCAACACCGCTTCTGTTTCTTCGTCTCGGGGGTCCATAGTTTCTGCAAATATTTACAACATGGCAATTATTATTCAAACATGACAGATGGATATATTATTGGCAATGTATGGGTGGCCTCGATCAGCAACGCTTCAAGGGTTTGGGCCTCGACAACACTTCAAGGGTTTGGGGTGGCCTCAACGACAACGCTCTTTTAACTTGGTAAATTTGGGTGGCCTCGAGAGAGTTTGTCGGGTAGGGGCGCGGCGGGAGGGGGTAGGAGACCGACATCGTTTTTTTCTAGGGTTTGGGTGTCCTCGAGAGTTTTGGTCGAGCGAGAGGGCCGGGGGGTGCTCCCATGGTATAAGTTATCACGGTCGAGAGGGGTTTATATCGACAACGACATACCCGATAAAAAATAAGAAAAGAAAGAAGAAGAAGAAAAAAAAGAAGAAAAAAAAAAGAGGAGAAGAAGAAAGGAATAGAGGAGAAGAAGAAAAAAATGGAGAAGAAGAAAAAAATGAGGAGAAGAAGAAAAAAAATAGAATATTTTCTATTTTTTCTTCTTCTCCTCTATTCCTTTCTTCCTCTCCTCTTTTCTTTCCTTTTTTCATCTTCTTATTTATTTCTCCTCTTCTTCATCTTTTTCTTTTCCTTCTTCCTAAACTAAACATAAACTAAAATAATCCTAAAACTAAACGAAACTTCTCCTCCTCCCTTTTTATTACTTCATCTTCTTTTTTTTCATCCTAAAACTTTATGAACAAAATTACAACAGAAAAAAACAATAAAAATTCTATGAACAAAATAAAAATTCTATGAACAAAATTACAATAAAAAATCCTATGAACAAAATTACAACAAAAATTCTATGAACAAAAAAAATAAAAATTCGATGAACAAAATAAAAATTCTTTGCATATGAACATACAAACATTTGCATATTCTACAATATCATCATCATGTTCTACAATAATATCACCAAAAATCATAACTTTTGCATATGAACAGGGGGCCTGCTTCGTCGTCGGCGTCGGGGCGGGCGGCGGCATTGGGGCGCGGGGGGGGGGGAGGAGGGGAAACGGCACGGTGAGGCTCACACTGCAGGCGAGCGGTGGCGAGGTCGGGGCAGGGGCGACGGCGACGAGGTCGGGGCACGGGCGACGACGACTGGGTCGGGGCAGGGTGCGGCGAGGCCGGGGCAGGGGCAGGGGCGAGGTCGGGGCAGGGTGCGGCGAGGTCGGGGCAGGGGCGACGGCGACGACGGAGACGGCGGACGGGGGTGGCAGCCTGGCGGCGTCGATGTCGTCGGCGTCGTCAGGGCGGCAACTGCGAGATGAGAAGTGAAATTTTCACAAGTCCTGCTTATATACCCAGGGCATTGGTTCCGGTTTGTAGCACCAACCGGGACCAAAGGCCCCTTTAGTCCCGGTTGGTGCCACCATCCGTGACCAAAGGTCAGTTTTCGGCAGCCCAAAGGGAGGGAAGCGGCGGCCTTTGGTCCCGGTTGATGGCACCAACCGGGACTAAAGGGGGAGCATTGGTACCGGTTGGTGCCACGAACCGGTACCAATGAACCCCTTTAGTTCCGGTTGGTGGCACCAACCGGGACCAAAGGCCCTGTGCTGCCTGCGTCGCGGCCAAAACTTTAGTCCCACCTCGCTAGCTGAGAGAGCTCGAGAGTGGTTTATAAGCGCTGCTGCGCCAACCCTCTCGTGCTCCTCTCAACTGCAGGCTTGCGGGCCTAATTTTTCAGGATGTGCTTGTGGGCCTACTGGGCCCCCTGCGGGCCTAAATCCTGGCCCATGGTTGGGATTGTAGTCGTATTCACGCCGTCATGGCCCAGTAGGTGGCATTTTTTTATTTTTTTGTTCTTTTATTTATTTTATTTTGTTTCTACTTACAACAAAAAACTTACTGTTGCTATTTTTATTTATTTTATTAAAGTTTATTTATTTTACTTTATTAAAGTTTATTTTGTTTCTACTTATTTAATTTATTAAAGTTTATTTTATTTTGTTTCTACTTATTTATTTTATTAAATTTTAATTTATTTTATTTTGTTTCTACTTATTTATGAAAGTTTATTTTGTTTCTTTCTGCTTTTCATGTTTTGAACGGAAAATACTTTGATAATTTCAGTGGCATGAATTTTATATAAGTTTAGTTTAAAAAATACTAGAGGTTTAGAAAAGCTTTTTAGTTTATTCCTTTTGCTATTAGAGTTTTATAGAAGTTTTTTAGTTAATTTTCTTTTTGCATGGTATCATCATTTGACCCACATAGCATGTGCAAGAAAGTAGAGAGGGTTACGGCAAAAACTGGATGCACTTCAGGTACAAAACGGACAATCTCTTTCGAAGTATCAGGGTTTCATACGGAAACTCGTCTGTTACAAAGGGGTTTCACTTTTTTGAACTTATTTGAACTCCAGAGATTTTCTGTGTTCAAAATACACCATTCACAGCCACATCATAATTTTTCAACCATTTCTGACTTCATTTGTTATTTTTCATGCATTTACTGATTATTTTGAGCTATAAGACCCTGAAATTGAAAAGCATTTCAAATGAACTCTGAAAAGGTTGAAAGTTGGCATGGTTTCATCATTTCATCCACATAGCATGTGCAAGAAAGTAGAGAGGGTTACGGCAAAAACTGGATGCACTTCGTGTACAAAACGGACAATCTCTTTCGAAGTATCAGGGTTTCATACGGAAACTCGTCTGTTACAAAGGGATTTCATTTTTTTGAACTTATTTGAACTCCATAGTTTTTCTGTGTTCAAAATGCACCATTCAAAGCCACGTCATCAATTTTCAACCCTTTCTGACTTCATTTGTTATTTTTCATGCATTTACTGATTATTTTGAGCTATATGACCCTGCAATTGAAAAGCATTTCAAATGAACTCTGAAAAGGTTTAAAGTTGGCATGGTATCATCATTTGACCCACATAGCACGTGCAAGAAAGTAGAGAGGGTTACGGCAAAAACTGGAAGCACTTCGTGTACAAAACAGACAATCTCTTTCGAAGTATCACGGTTTCATACGGAAACTCGTCTGTTACAAAGGGATTTCATTTTTTGAACTTATTTGAACTTCAGAGTTTTTATGTGTTCAAAATGCACCATTCAAAGCCACATCATCAATTTTCAACCCTTTCTGACTTCATTTGTTATTTTTCATGCATTTACTGATTATTTTGAGCTATAAGACCCTGAAATTGAAAAGCATTTCAAATGAACTCTGAAAAGGTTGAAAGTTGGCATGGTATCATCATTTGACCCACATAGCATGTGCAAGAGAGTAAAGAGGGTTACGACAAAAACTGGATGCACTTCGTGTACAAAACGGACAATCTCTTCTGAAGTATGAGGGTTTCATACGGAAACTCGTCTGTTACAAAGGGATTTCATTTTTTTGAACTTATTTGAACTCCAGAGTTTTTTTGTGTTCAAAATGCACCATTCAAAGACAGATCATCAATTTTCAACCCTTTCTGACTTCATTTGTTATTTTTCATGCATTTACTGATTATTTTGAGCTATAAGACCCTGAAATTGAAAAGCATTTCAAATGAACTCTGAAAAGGTTGAAAGTTGGCATGGTATCATCATTTCACCCACATAGCATGTGCAAGAAAGTAGAGAGGGTTACGGCAAAAATAGGATGCACTTCATGTACAAAACGGACAATCTCTTTCGAAGTATTAGGGTTTCATACGGAAACTCGTCTGTTACAAAGGGATTTCATTTTTTTGAACTTATTTGAACTCCATAGTTTTTCTGTGTTCAAAATGCACCATTCAAAGCCACATCATCAATTTTTAACCCTTTCTGACTTCATTTGTTATTTTCATGCATTTACTGATTATTTTGAGCTATAAGAGAAATTGAAAAGCATTTCAAATGAACCCTGAAAAGGTTGAAAGTTGGCATGTTATCATCATTTCACCCACGTAGCATGTGCAAGAAATTAGAGAGGGTTACGGCAAAAATTGGATGCACTTCCTGTACAAAACGGACAATCTCTTTCGAAGTAGATAAGTTACCAAATTAATAGAAGTTCATCATCACATTCAAACCAAAGTACATACATAGTTCTCATTGAACAACATATAGCTCTCCAGAGTATCTAATTAATCCATACATTGAAATTATGTAAAACATTTCAATGCAACAACAAATGCGATCATAATCGTAACCAAGGTAACAATTGATCCAACTGCATAATGATACCAAGCCTCGATATGAATGGCATATTTTCTAATCTTTCTAATCTTCAACCACATTGCATCCATCATGATCTTGTGATCATCGACGACATCCGCAACATGCAACTTCAATATCATCTTCTCCTCCTCAATTTTTTTTATTTTTCCCTTCAAGTAATTGTTTTCTTCTTCAACTAAATTTAACCTCTCGACAATAGGGTCGGTTGGAATTTCCGGTTCAACCACCTCCTAGATAAATAAAATCTATGTCACGTTGGTCGGCATAATTGTCATAAACAATAAATGAACCAAATAGTTATAAAAAGATAATATATACCACATCCAAATCATAGACAGGACGAGGGCCGACTGGGGCATACCAAAACCATCGCACTATATAATAAAAAGGAATAATAAAAGTAAGAAAATTAGACAAGTATCTACCTGAAGTAAGAACTTTTTCTTCCAGAAAGAAGATAAGAACAAGAGGCTCACCACGGTGGTGCCGGCGACGAGATCCGCGCGGGCGATCGACGACGGTGAAGACGGGGACGGGACGTGACGGACCGCTAAACCTAGACAAATCTCGGGGAAAATGGAGCTCGGAGGTCGAGTTTTGAGAGGAAAAAGATTAACTAGTGTGGCTCAAACATTTCATCGAACACCTCATGTGCATAGGAGGTGAGCTAGAGCACCCAAATGCCCTCCCCTCGCCGGCCAGAAAAAACAAAGCAATGTGAAGTGCTCTGCCGTGGTGATGGGTATATATAGGCAACTCATTTGTCCCGGTTCATGGCTGGAACCGGGACCAATGGTTGTGGGCCAAGAACGAGGCACATTGGTCCCGGTTCGTGCCTAGAACCGGGACAAATGGGTCCCCACGAACCGGGATCAATGCCCACGAGGCCCCGGCCGGTCTCCTGGGCTAACGAACCGGGACGAATGCCCCCATGGGTCCCGGTTCGTGACTGAACCAGGATTAATGGGCTTGCCCTGTCCGAACCAAAACCCTGTTTTCTACTAGTGGTAGATGAATAGATCGGAAGTTATTCTCTGAGCAGCATGTGTGCCAAAGGTTGTGCTGTGTGATCATGAGAATCACAAGCTTCACGTGCTCAGAAATACAGTACATATATAGCTCCCAGCCGGAAAAGGCACAGGACGAGGTAGGGCTAAACTAACATGTGTATCTCATGCCCGTGCATGGCCAGGTTATCTATCTGGCTAGCTATTAATTAGGGCAGAGCCATACTGATAGGCATGATTACGTAGGTCCGTTTGCTGGTAGCTAGTCAATGTCTCAGTTAATTAATTTGTGAACCGGACGAGCGACGGCCGGACACATACACGAATGTTGCGATGCACTCGCGTACGTAGACAGTCTGTATGTATAATTTCACCTGAAGCTAGAGGAATAAATTACATTTCCGTGTCCAGTCGGCAACAGAGACACGCACAGAAAATACTACCACTAGCTGCGTAAGCTGAGCAGGGAAGAATGCAAATAAATAAACTAATTAGCTGCTAATATAAAATTGTACCGGCGGCTGACCAAGGCGGCCCGCCGCCAGCGGTGAAAACAATATGTGGTGGGTACGGGCTCCATACACGAATCTACCTGGACGTTCAGAACCGGCGGCCGTGTGAACACACGCCGGGCAGATTAGAGCATTTAGAGCTGAACTCGGCAAATCCGACCATCAAACAATCGCGGTGTGCGGACAGTGCCCTGTCACGCAGCAAATAATCCATTCTACAGCCGGTTATCTTAAATTAAAAACTTCAAATTCATACTATTACATGCGACATAAACCGATTTTAAAGCGGAGCTCATCTGGCTTCACTGTGCCCATGTCCGGCGGCCGGCTGCGCTCCCCAGATCTCAGTCGGGTCGCCGGCAAGGTACAGTAGGGCATGAGAGACGAGATGGCTCACGGGACTCAGGGTGCCTCCGCCTATCATGCCCTACTCCTTCTCGTGGGAGCTTGGAATCCTGATGGTGCCGGTGGACGTCAGGTTGATGATGGATCCATCCTATGACGAGCCGGCGACATCCACCATGACGCTGTTGCGGCGCCCGAACTAGTGCACCAAACAGGGCGCCGGAGAATGCGACTCCGCCTAGCAAACGTCCACCCCGAGGGTTGCCGCCGCCTCCCGTGCCCACTGCCTCGCATGGCACCCACGATGCGTCCTCCGCCTCGGCACGCCGATGGAGCGGTTACGCATCTGTCACCCCACTCGGACGCCAGACGGACCGCACCGCCTCCGGTGAGGTAGCAATGACACACCTAGCGGCGCATCCATGCGTCATTTGGGCAGACGTAATGGATTCCCGACGGAAGGAGTCCGAGCGTTGCCGTCAGGCGGCCTTGTCCCGGGAGCGATGGAGCGCAAGCCAGACGGTCGTCCCCTCCTCGGGGCTGCGTGGAATGAGTTCGGGTCGACGGATCTGGAGGTTTAGGGCTCGGATCTGTTGCCCGCCATCCAGAGAAGGCCGAAGACTGCCGGATGGTAGCTTGGGGGCGGAGTGGAGCAGATGGGAGTGGCTAGGGTTTTGTCGGAGGAGCGGATGGTGAGGAATATATGTGGGTCGGGTGGGCCAGCATGGGACGGATCTAACATCGCGGATGCGCCCGATCAACCCTGTACCCGTCTCATATTTGAATTGAATATGAGAGGTGTCGGTCAGCCTGGACGTTTGAGGGGAATTTAAAGCACTCGACTGAGTTGATTTTTTTTACCAGTCACTGACCGGGCCGTCCGTCCGGACGTATGAGGAGGGTTTGGAGGCGCCCGGCTGTAGTCCCCCCTATTCCTTTCTTCTTCTTCTCTTTTTTTCTTCATTTTCCTCTTCTTAATTATTTTTTTCGACATCCCCCCTCATGTCATGTCCGACGTCCCTCCTCATCACATATCCGACCCTTATTTTTTTCCCTCTCCTTCTTTTTCTTCTTCTTCCTTCTTCCTTTTTCCTAAAAGTACAACAAACCTAAAATGCACTAAATCAACTAACCTAAAATGCACTAAACTAAATCGATATCTACTAATTACAACCTAAATAATACATATATGAACAAAACAATTCATCATTCATCTCATTATGTACATCCATGCATAAATATGAACAAACAACATCATATATATCATCATCTATGAACAAAAAAAGCATAATATGAACAAAAATACTTGTATGAACAAAACAGAGAGGAAAAGGGGGGCCGGCCGCCGGACCGAACGGGGAGGGGCGGCGCGCACCGTCGGGGTAGGGCACAGGCGCGGGGCGGCGCGTTGACGGCGAGCTCGGGGCAGGGCGGGGGCGTGGGGCGGCGTGGCGACGGCGAGCTCGGGGCAGGGCGTAGGGGCGCGGTGGCCGTCATGATATTGAAGAAGGATGGTGGGAACACCAGCTCGAAACTGACAAGACTTTGCGCCACATCACTCCTTAGCCTTGGTATGATTTCTGGATCGATCACCTTCTGAGAGATTGCATTGAGGAATGCACATAGCTTCACAAGGTTCTTCGTCACGTGCATTGTGTCGATCGAAGAGCGGACCTCTAGGTCTTTCAAGTAGGGTAGGTCCCAAAATATAGATTTCTTCGTCCACATGGGTGCGCGTCCCTCAGTGTCCTTCGGAACAGCTAGTCCGCCGGGACCCTTTCCAAATATTACGTGTAAATCATTGACAATAGCAAGTACGTGATCACCGGTACGTATGGCGGGCTTCTTCCGGTGATCTGCCTCGCCTTTGAAATGCTTGACTTTCTTTCGACATTGATGGTTGGTCGGAAGAAATCGACGATGGCCCACGTACACATTCTTCCTGCATTTGTCCAGGTATATACTTTCGGTGTTAGCTAAACAGTGCGTGCATGCGTGGTATCCCTTGTTTGTCTGTCCTGAAAGGTTACTGAGAGCGGGCCAATCGTTGATGGTTACAAACAGCAACGCGTGCAGGTTAAATCCTGTCTGTGCTCATCCCACGCACGTACACCGTTTCCATTTGGCAGCTGTAAAAGTTCTTCAACTAATGGCCTTAGGTACAAATCAATGTCGTTGCCGGGTTGCTTAGGGCCTTGGATGAGAACTGGCATCATAATGAACTTACGCTTCATGCACATCCAAGGAAGAAGGTTATACATCCATAGAGTCACGGGCCAGGTGCTGTGATTGCTGCTCTGCTCCCCGAAAGGATTGATGCCATCCGCGCTTAAAGCAAACCATACGTTCCTTGGGTCACCTGCAAACTCATTCCAGTACTTTCTCTCGATTTTTCTCCACTGCGACCCGTCAGCGGGTGCTCTCAACTTCCCATCTTTCTTACGGTCCTCACTGTGCCATCGCATCAACTTGGCATGCTCTTTGTTTCTAAACAGTCGTTTCAACCGTGGTATTATAGAAGCATACCACATCACCTTCGCAGGAACCCTCTTCCTGCGGGGCTCGCCGTCAACATCACCAGGGTCATCTCGTCTGATCTTATACCGCAATGCACCGCATACCGGGCATGCGTTCAAATCCTTGTACGCACTGTGGTAGAGGATGCAGTCATTAGGGCATGCATGTATCTTCTGCACCTCCAATCCTAGAGGGCATACGACCTTCTTTGCTGCGCACGTACTGTCGGGCAATTCGTTATCCTTTGGAAGCTTCTTCTTCAATATTTTCAGTAGCTTCTCAAATCCTTTGTCAGGCACAGCATTCTCTGCCTTCCACTGCAGCAATTCCAGTACGGTACTGAGCTTTGTGTTGCCATCTTCGCAATTGGGGTACAACCCTTTTTTGTGATCCTCTAACATGCGATCGAACTTCAGCTTCTCCTTTTGACTTTTGCATTGCATCCTTGCATCGACAATGACCCGGCGGAGATCATCGTCATCGGGCACATCGTCTGGTTCCTCTTGATCTTCAGCAGCTTCCTGTAATGCCCCGGGCACACCCGCCGGTGGTCATTACTCCTAGCGCGATCTAGACTGGCCCCACAGATCAATACTAGTCTTTTCTGCACACTTTGTCCTCACTCGTGCGCACCCGGGAGCAACTTCCCGGTCGGTCACCCATCCTGAAACTACTCCAAGCTAAGCACGCTTAACTTTGGAGTTATGTCCGAATGGACTTCCGGAAAAGAAGGAATTCCTTATTGATATGAGTAGTCTATCATCCCTATTAAGTCAGGCTATCACATACACCCCCACTCAGAGGAACCGACGTCCTCGTCGGGCCACAGGAACGTTCCCTCTTGGCACATACGTCTGTGCTTCCAGTCCGGCATATGTGCCATGCCGTGTGCCACGACGGGTCACAAACGTCATGCACAACATGACCGCGCGCCTATCCGCAAACGTCTGTGTAACCGCGAGGGTCGGCTCTGATACCAACTTGTAACGCCCCGGACACACCCGTCGGTGGTCATTACTCCTGGCGGGATCTAGACTGGCCCCACAGATCAATACTAGTCTTTTCTGCGCACTATGTCCTCACTCGTGCGCACCCGGGAGCAACTTCCCGGTCGGTCACCCATCTTGAAACTACTCCAAGCTAAGCACGCTTAACTTTGGAGTTATGTCCGAATGGGCTTCCGGAAAAGAAGGAATTCCTTATTGATATGAGTAGTCTATCATCCCTATTAAGCCAGGCTATCACACTTCCCCCGTTGCAGCATCACCGGACACATCGTCTAGTTCCTCTTGATCTTCAGCAGCTTCCGCCGTTGCAGCATCACCGTATTCAGGGGGCACATAGTTGTCATCGTCCTCTTCTTCTTCGCCGTCTTCCATCATAACCCCTATTTCTCTGTGCCTCGTCCAAACATTATAGTGTGGCATGAAACCCTTGTAAAGCAGGTGGGTGTGAAGAATTTTCCGGTCAGAGTAAGACTTCGTATTCCCACATTTAGGGCATGGACAACACATAAAACCATTCTTCTTGTTTGCCTCAGCCACTTCGAGAAAATCATGCATGCCCTTAATGTACTCGGAGGTGTGTCTGTCACCATACATTCATTGCCGGTTCATCTGCGTGCATTATATATAATTATGTGTGTCAAAAGTAAGAAAATTAGACAAGTATCTATGTAAAGTAAGAATTTTTTTTCTTTCAGAAAGACGATAAGAACAAGAGGCGCACCACGGTGGTGCCGGCGACGAGATCGGCACGGGCGATCTGGGCGTGACGGACCGCTAATATAAACCTAGACAAATCTCGGGAAAAATGGAGCTCGGAGGTCGAGATTCGAGAGGAGAAAGCTTAACTAGTGTGGCTCGGGCATTTCATCGAACACCTCATGTGCATAGGAGGTGAGCTAGAGCATCCAATGCCCTCCCCCTCGCCGGCCAGCAAAAAACAGAGCACTGTGGAGTGCTCTGCTGCGGTGATGGGGTATATATAGGAAACTCATTTGTCCCGGTCCGTGGCTGGAACCGGGACTAAAGCTCCCTAGTCTGTCCCGGTTCGAGCCACGAACCGGGACCAATGGTTGTGGGCCAGGAGCGAGGCCCATTGGTCCCGGTTCGTGCCTAGAACTGGGACAAATGGGTCCACACGAACCGGGACCAATGCCCACGAGGTCCCGGCCGGCCCCGTGGGCTCACGAACCGGGACTAATGCCCCCCATGGGTGCCGGTACGTGCCAAACCGGGACTAATGGGCTGGCCAGGCCCGAACGAAAGCCCTGCTTTCTACTAGTGAGAGGATGTGGGACCTCAGCTAGGGACGACGACTCGCAGCCGCGTTGGGGAGATGGGAAGCAACCGCCTGAGGAGATCGGCGAGCGCACCGGTTGCCATGGACGGGGGCAGGGCAGAAGGTCCCTGGTGGCTGTCCCCTGTTGCGTGGCAGGAGCGAGCTCGGACCTCGGAGCGCGGATCGATGCGGCGGAACGGCGACTGATGCCGACGAACTGGAGTTGCCGAGGATGAGGCCACGCAAGCCGCATCATCCAGACGAGGCAGCGCACGGCGCCACACCGTGGTCCATGGGGAATCATCGGAGGAGCTCTAAGGCGAGGACAACGGGACAGCGGCGAAGGAGAGGATGTGCCTGAAGGATGGATCTGCATTAAGGAATCACAGGGTATCGGGATCAGGTGAAAAATAGTGGGTATGGGAAGACGGATCTCGGCATCCATGCAAACGTGGCGGCGGGAGAAAGAGAGGAGAAGCGATAGATGAAGAAGATGGAAATGACATGTAGGTCCGGATTGTCAGTGAGAGAAACGAGTGATCCCGACCGGGATTGTGCTTACAAACAGTTCTAGGGTTGGCATAGGGTTGAAAACGACTAGGATTACAAAGGATGGGTTACAGATTTCAGGGATTCGAAGGTGAGGGTTCATTTACGACGAACCCTACAACCTTAAGGTTTAAATCAGACTTCACTCTTCGTTGTTTTCGGAATGTTGAAGAACGCCAACTTCGCCACTTCCGCACATAAGAATTCTTAGTTACTTTTCATGCGGTCGTGCTTGCTTTCATAAGAAACCGGGAAATTCCGAACAAACTCGGCATTGGCCGGTTCAAGAGAGATGTGACAGATGTCTGAAACAAGAGGTGGCATGCATAGACTGGGTAGTATAGTACTCACATACTAGTGGAAGCACATATTAAATTACTCCCTCCGTCTTAAAATTCTTGTTTTAGATTTGTCTAAATACGGATGTATCTAGTTACGTTTGAGTGTTAGATACATTCGTGTCTAGACGAAGCATACTAGGTAAGCAACTAAGCATGTCCTGTGGATGAAGTCTATGGACTGTATACATAGTTAATGAACTGTAATCAGCTGTGACGATCCAATCAACAAATGTGACCTGGTCGACTTGCCAATTCCCTGCTAGCTAATTAGGAGTGGCCGGCTGCGTGGATGAATGGTGCGAAGAGATCAAGCCACATTTCGTTTTGACAGGTCCGTGTGGGTACACACTAGGTCCAAACCAGGCCCTGCCCGCTGAGAGTTGGTTTTCTATATTGGTTCGGTCACTGCCTACCAATCCTTCTTCTTCCAAAGAGATCGCGTCAACTCGAAGTCTTGGTTCGGGCTGGGTCCAGGTCCATTGTGTATCTCCTGGCAGTCCAAAACGTATGTTTTGACACGCCATGTGTGGGAACCGAGCAGAAAGAGCATATTTGCAATACGAAACCAATCCAAAACGCATGCACGGGACAAAGAAAAAACAAATAGAATCGATAAAATTCCATCTTGAAGTAGGTGTCTTTTTTGACCTGGTGGAAGAAATAGACCTTGCCCGACCTGCTCTCGCGAGCCGAACTGCGAACCCTAGCGGCGCCGCCTCCAGCCCACTTCTTGGCCCCTCCCCCTTGCCGCAGCCGGAGCGCACCGCCTGGCCAAGCCCAACCGGCATAGGTAGCGGTGGGGGCCCTTCTCCCTTCTTTGCGTGGCTTGCTGGCTCGTTACATTAGCTTCGAGCGGAGGCATGGTGGTATGCAGGGCGTCATGGCACGGCAGCGGATGGGGGCTTCGACAATGTCATGGCTGGTGGCGGCGGCGCGGAGGTTGCGTGTAGGCTATAGGCATGGCATGTCTAGCCGGGAGGCGGAGGCGAATGGATGGGCAGCGGCCTTCGGTCGATTTCCCGTCAGGCACACTAGTCAAAGCCTACTGCCCTACCTGACGACAGCAGTGCCTACGTTCGGGCAGCCATGCTGAGCCAAGGCGGGTCGGGCAGCATGGCTGTCCTATGGTGGCTACATCGACGTGGTGGTCGTGGTCTTGCAGGCGTCATAGGGCGTGGTGGCGGCCTCCATTCTCTTGGGTCCGAAACAGCTGTGCGCGGAGGTGGTGGCTCTGACCTACGGCTCCCGCTTAGGGCCTCAGGCGGGTCAGGTCTGGGCCCAATGCAGGTCAGGGCCATCGCTCCCGGTCTGTAAGGTTCTCCCCGCCTAGCCCCCATCCTGATTGTGCATCTAGCATCACTGAAGGGCGTGTGAAGGTGTGTCTCTGGTGGATTTGTTTCGATCTGGTCGTAGTTCGTGTATATTCGGGTGTCTTCAGATTGGATCATTTTGATCTACGCTACTCTTCAACGACAGTGGTTGCTAGTCTGATGTGTTGGTCCTACGAGGACTTAGCATGACGACTTACCGACCATCTACTAGAACAAGTTTTGCTCGGCTCCGGCAAGGGAACGGCGACAATGGCGGCGCCTTCGGTTCTCGTAATTATAGTCATGGCTACGTGGTCTATGAATGTAAATGTAATTTTTATTATTTTTAGTGATCGTTGCACCAGTATAATTGAAAAATGAATAGGTTTAAAGTTTTCTAAATTTTTTTTATTGTTTTCGAGAGTAAAAATAAAAATGATTAGTATTGTTAAATAAAGAACATCAAGGCAGGCCGCATGCAATTTTCTTTGTTTGCACGCGATGGCTCTCCTTGACCAAACGGGGACCCCAAGGAAACAAGTGCTTCTGTTCTGTCCCCACCGCACTCGACTAATCAAAAAATTCCCACCCAATACGCATCCATCCATCCATCGATTCCCTCATGCTGATTGTCAGTGTCATCCACAAAAATAAATCCTAGTAGTACTACTTCTTCCCGGCCTCACCAAAAATATTCTATCGCGGTCACGGCGACCAAAAGAAGCGCGACGACGACGACGAGCCCGGCCCACCCCAAGATGCTTCCTCCTTCCGCAGTCTCCAATCCCCCGCTTCCTTCCTACCAAACTCCCACCCTCGCATGTCCCCCTTCCTCTCTATATATTCATGCCCGCGCGCCTCCTCCCAGCCACGACCACTTCTCTAGCTAGCAAGCTCCCCGGTCTTCTTCTCCGACTTCTCCCATTCTTAAGCTACAGCGAATTCAAGAAAGACATGGACGAGCAGTGGATGATGGGGCAGACTTCCCTCAGCCTCGGCCTCAACGTCGGCCGGCCGACGGCGCGGCGGGGTGCCCCTCCGGTGACCAAGGTCCTCGTGGAGGAGGACTTCATGTCCTCCAAGAAGAACCACGAGGTCGAGGCGCTGGAGGCGGAGCTCCGGCGCGTGGGCGAGGAGAACAGGATGCTCAGCGACATGCTCCGCGCGCTGGTGGCCAAGTACTCCGACCTACAGGGCAAGGTCAGCGGCATGATGGCGGCGGCGGCCGCGGCCAACAACCAGCAGTCGTTGTCTACGTCTGAGGGCGGCTCCGCGGCCTCGCCGTCCAGGAAGCGCGCCCGCAGCGACAGCCTCGACACCGCCGGCCGCAATCCTTCGCCGCCGCTCGCCGCGGCTGGCAGCGGCGTCTTCGCCGTCAGCGTCAACGTCGGCCCCGACCAGGCGGAGTGCACGTCCGTCCACGAGCCCTGCGACAGCAAGCGCGTCCGCGCCGACGATGTCAAGGCCAGCAGGGTCTCCAAGCTCTACGTCCACGCCGATCCCTCCGACCTCAGCCTCGTAAGTAACGAACACCCAGCAAACGTCCGTCGATCTTCTTCCTCGTGATTATCGATCGCGACGAAAGTTGTAGCCGCCACCAATTAGCTAATTCATTTGCGATCGATTTTGACGAGCAGGTGGTGAAGGATGGGTACCAATGGCGGAAGTACGGACAGAAGGTGACCAAGGACAATCCGTGCCCGAGGGCCTACTTCCGGTGCTCGTTCGCGCCGTCGTGCCAGGTGAAGAAGAAGGTGCAGCGCAGCGCCGACGACAAGACCGTGCTTGTGGCCACGTACGACGGCGATCACAACCACGCACCGCCGCCCAAGCAACAAGGCTCTGGTGGCAGGAAGAGGGGCGGCGCAGCCGTCCTCCACGTATCACCGGCGCCGGTGCTTGTTCAGGAGCAGCGGAAGCACGAGGCTTCGACGGCGGATCAGGTGGCCGATAGGAAGAACCTGGTGGAGCAGATGGCGGCGACGCTGACTAGGGACCCCGGGTTCAAGGCGGCACTCGTGTCGGCGCTCTCTGGTCGGATCCCTGTTGCCTGACCGGAAAGCTGACAGCACAAGAGAATATACTCAGGAAAACATTTTTGAAGAGAGAGGGCTGGTGCATGACTTTCACCTACGGCGATAGACCTGGCAAGAGCGGCACCTCGACAGCCACGGCGACAACGGACGCAACCCTGACGACAGCGGTGCCCGTTTGTGTCCGAATCGCCCACGCGGGCGTCACGGTTGATCCGGCCGAGGCAGTCCTGCCGGTCGCCGCCCCGAAACCAGTGGAGATCATCGGCTTGGCGAGCTCCTCTGGAAACTTCTTCTGAGCCGAGGAAGATCACGATCACGATGGTGGCACGAGGTTTCTATGCATCCATGACGTAGTGAATATTTTGTGCAGTTCATCTACATGTAAACTGGTGAACTGTTTGTAAAATAGTAAGCGTATGAACCGATGTTGACTTTTCTGCTGCAAAATTACGCAATTTGTGGTCAAAATTAGCCAACTGTCTTTAACATACGCTTCTGAACGTGTGAAAAATTGGGATGAATTTTGATCTCTGCGGCGTACTTAACGTATCGCACATGGTTTACAACCGCAAATCATGTGCGATGATAAATCATGGGAATATTCATTAGGAATGCACGTAATGTCCGGGAAATATAGAACGAATCCGAAAATAGCCAAAAAAAAAGGACATATAGCTTAAAATCTTAAGTGTTGAGTGAAGAAAAAGCTTTAAGGCCGACCGACGAAGGGACCGTCAGATCCCCTTAACCTTGACCCGCCCCCTCTCGTAACCATGAGTCTTCCTCTGAGATGCTCCGCTTATAAGACTGAAGAAAAAGTGTTAAGGCCGCCCGACGAAGGGACAGTCAGATCCCCTTAACCTTGACCCATCCCCTCTCGTAACCATGAGACCTCCGAGATGCTCCGCTTTTAAGCACGTGGCATGACAAATTTTCTCAAATTGGCTAATTGTTTTACAGCCTAGCGAGGGCATATCATGAGATCATGCCATGTTCCAGGTTTTTCAAAACATATCCAATTTCTGTGAATTTTCTCAAATTGGCTAATTGTTGAACTGTGTACTTTAATTTTTTCTCAAATTAGCTAATGGTTGAACCATGTACTTTAAATTTTTCTTATTTTAGATATTTTTATAAATTTGTATTTAATTGGATATAATACAAATTTGAACTGCAACTGTAGATTTAAAATTAATTTTGAACATTGGAAGAAAGATCACATATTAAATATTTAGGTGTACTGGAAACGAAAGTTTGGTACTTTCAAATATGTGTATGGGAGAACTCAAGCACACAAATTTAATTATAATTATGTAAAACTGAATTTGAATTTTTCAGAAAATTCTAATGTTTTATGAAACATATGAAACTTTGCATGGTGTCGTTATGCATGACATGTGGATTATGTGGTTAGAAATTTAAAAGTATTTGAAAATGCTATCTTGTAGGCTGTTTGGAAACAGAAGACGCGACCTCAAGGCACACGCATGTCGCATATCCAACTAATGTGCGTGCAGGTCTTACTTCAATACATGACCCAAATACATAGTCAATAAAATAAAAGGTATATTTTCACCAATAGTTTGACATTTGTAATGTATGTGTAGTTCTAATATGATTTATGTTCATTAAATTAGTATAAACGCATTAAATGAGTAAATATATTGTATTAATTAGAATAGTCCCAAATTTCATCATGAAACTTGCAATAGCATGTAAATTAAACATAGAAATACATTCAAGGGGAAATGATAAAAAAAACAAATTCACCTACACACCTAACATTTTCCCCTTCAAAATCATGATACTTCCCCGAAGACTGTGCATCAGTTTTTTTTTCCGTAACTCTGTCAAATTTTTACCACGCGGTATGGGTGTCATACAATGACACCATATCAGGTTTCATTCCTTTTAGAACTAGATGATACCCCGCGCATTGCTGCGGAAACTCTTAGACCTATGCACATGATAATACATAAATCAAATGACATTGTTTGCGGAGTAGATATATGACCTTGAGATAAAAAAATTAAATGGGCACAATACTTGGAGTAAATTAGAAAGATAACAAAATGTGAATTATGCTATCTGAGATTCCGAAATGGTGACACTATGAAAGGTTATGTACTGACTGCCATTTTGAGATACTTACTGTGTATTATCTGTTAGTCTTGTTGTAAATCAATTGTCATACCCTACAGTGTTAACATATTTGAGCAGATAATGAAAAAAAATGAATGACCATTGTAGTAGCTTGCTTTACTTGACAGTGAGTAATGGAGCTCCAATATGAGGATTATCAATTCTTTTTTTGCCGAAGGGAGTAGCAATTCCTTTTCTCTCAAAGAACTGGTCTAGAAATAGCATGAGAACTTACACATGGATAAGCACCGAGATCCAAATTATCGACATAGTTAGAAACGATAGTCAGATGCAAGCAACAAATTAATAGTGATAGATGATGTTCCTTTCAATAGTTCACTTCTCGCATAAGAAACATACCGAATAAAATTAATTGTGGCCACAAAAGCATTGTTAAATATGCAAGCTAGTGACCTACCATCCATCCAGCTGAGTGGATATACGGCCATCCATCTTTTCTCTGAAATAATCTACAATTTAAGAGCAAACTTTCAGTACAAAGGGCAGATCGTATCAAGCTTTATTATCTTGAACACAATACGTGTAATTTGTGCGGACAATACATGAATGTTCGGAGTCAAATAGCTGATGCAGTTCTACGTATATCAATTCTTAAATCTGGATTTAAAAACTGAAACTGCAAAAACTGGATGTCGAGGGCAGAATCAAACGGACTCCACGGCGAACAGGCTGCAGAGAGAACATATGATGGAGAGGGGAGGGAACGTCTATGGTTGCAGATCTGTCCCTGCCAACACGCATGCCACTTGCAGGCGATGGGGGTTAAATGTGTCGGTTACCCATACATGAGATTAGGAGGGTGGAGTACATCCATCTGTTCCTTCTTTTTGGCATAAATCCATCTGTTTCTATTGCAAGCACGCAATGGGATTTGTTGGAGAATAGAGAAGGTGAAGAGGGAGAGGGGCTACGAAGGAGAACACATGCCGCTGCCTTGGAGATTCCAGTGATGTCTTGGTGCGTGGAGAAAATAGGATGGCCTTGGAAGAAGGAAGGAAGCTGTGCATCGGTGTGCTGCCATGGGGAAGAAACGTGGACGCAATCAGCGCTGGGACCTGGAGGGTAAGGGCAGTGCGCATGGTACTAGGTGAGCGACAATTCAACTTACCCAATCCATTCAAGGTAGTTGGGGAAGTCTATGGCGCCCGTCCTCCACAACATAGGCCGAAGCAACAACTATGCCGAGTTCATGTTGCCGCATGGCTGGAACCGGTAGCACGGCAGCCTGGCCGTCCGACTGTTCGTAGTATCGCTTCTGCGCCCAAAAGTTGGGCTGCCGGGGAATCCATTTGAGGCTGGGTTGTTTGCCATCGAGCAGGGCAGACTGCCGATCTTCCATGTGGTGAGGACCGGTGAGATGAGCATAAAACGATGTGTCCCCAACCGATCTTCAGAACTGCTCGATTATTAGGAGGAGGAAGAGGAACTGATACGTCGTAATTAAAACGATGTGGCGATACAGATTGAAACCGTACAAAGAGCAGAGGGCCCGGAGATGTGAGAAACGATGAGCCTGTAGATAGTGGATAGAAAGATGGAGAGGCCCTCCTTTTGTCTTCCACGCACAATAGATGACATGCAGCGTGATGGAAGTTATTATAGGAAGATTATTGAGAGAATGAAAACTTTTTTACACATGGGACCTACTTGATGATGTGGATGGGCTGCATGTCAAGAGAAATAGATTAATGGGGATGAACTATTTAGGTATTATAGATTAAAAAACATTTTGTTTAATAAAAAAGATCACTCACTCGATTCATTTTCATCTTTTGTTTAATAAAAAACTTTTTGTTTATTTCAATAGTTAGAAAAGGTCACTCGATGCTTTAAAAATGAAAGGATCTCGCGTTGCGGGTCTGACCCTTGATCAGTCCTATCCATGTCTTCGGCCCCAAAGAAGCCAAGCTAGTCTCCCCTCCAGATTCTGGCAAGAAAAATGGAAGGATCTCGCATTGCTTGTCCTTCCACGGGGCGAGATCGTTCATTTGTTCGACCGTGAAGTCGTGGATACTACTTTATCCCTGAGAGCACCATTCAACCTCAAACATGCATGCACGTGCTTAAATGGTCTACTCGTTATAACGGATCGAGTTAGTGACGGTAAACCACCAAGGGCGTGTTTGGTTGCATTTTGCAACAGTAGTTGAATGGCATGTCCATCTCCAGCCAGCCTGGTTGATCAAATGCAGCCTCATATGCAGCAGATGCAACCTGTTTGGTTGCCTGCATCGCATGGAGAGGCACTTACCCCTGCTGTTTGGTTGCCGTTTTTATGCTTAGGGTGTGAGCAGATGCAAACTTCAGTTGTTTGGTTGCAAACTGCGTTTGTGTTCTGCTCACTCCATTCAAATGTGGTGGCCTTACCACCACATGATCAGCACAACAGCAACAGCACAACAGCAGGCAACCAAATGAAATCAAACACAGCAAAGAAGGAAATGACAGCAAACTAGTTAACTACATAGCATAAGTCTAGATTAATAGCAGGGGCATCCTCCTTCCCTGCTCCATGCCAGGGTGCTGCTCCTGGCCAAAATATGAGCAAGTTCCCAGCACAAGTCTCGCCACACACCATAAAAGTTCTCCACTCACACCTTAATTAACTTAACTACATAGCCTGCTCGATGTTACCAACGCAATAGTGCCTGCTACAACGAAACCTGCACATGACCGAGGAGTCATGGTTGTAGATCTGAATCTTCAGCCCGAGTCCTGAGATGCGCACAACGACGAGGTCGCAGGGGACAATCCGGTGGCGGCGGCAGAAGTAGTTCCAGCCCCGGCCAAGCACCATGTGCCTCGTTGTCCTCGATCTGCTAGTAGAAGCGCATTGGCTCCCTGGCCCCCTCCTCGTGGCCCTACCTCAGAGATCGTCCCCTTGAACGAGGCAGGCTCACGAAGGCGATCCTGCCAGGCAGGTCCACCGTCCTAAGCCACCTGTTCGTGGGGATGAAATCCTCGGCGCGCTTAGCTCCGGCCACCACCTGAGCTCCTCCTCCCGCCACATCCCAGTCAGTCTTCAATATCTTGTCAGGTAAGATGACAAGTATTAGTGCATGATACGTCTCCGTCGTATCTATAATTTTTGATTGTTCCATGCCAATATTATACAACTTTCATATACTTTTGGCAACTTTTTATACTATTTTGGGGACTAACATATTGATCCACTGCCCAGTGCCAGTTCCTGTTTGTTGCATGTTTTTTGTTTCGCAGAAAATCCATATCAAACGGAGTCCAAACGGGATAAAAACTGACGGAGATTTTGTTTGGAATATTTATGAATTTTGGGAAGAAGAATCAACGCGAGACGATGCCCGAGGGGGCCACGAGGCAGGGGGGCGCGCCCCAGGGGGTCAGGCGCGCCCTGGGCCCTCGTGGCCACCCCGTAAGGCGGTTAGTGCCCTTCTTTCGCCGCAATAAAGCTAATATCCGGATAGAGATTGTGTCCAATATTCAGCCCAATCGGAGTTATGGATCTCCGGGAATATGAGAAACAGTGAAAGGCCAGAATCTGGAGCGCAGAAACATAGAGAGAGAGAGACGGATCCAATCTTGGAGGGGCTCTCGCCCCTCCCATGCCATGGAGACCAAGGACCAGAGGAAGAACCCTTCTCCCACCTAGGGAGAAGGCCAAGGAAGAAGGAGAAGGAGGGAGGCTCTCTCCCCCCCGCTTCCGGTGGCACCGGAGTGCCACCGGGGCCATCATCATCACCGCAATCTACACCAACACCTCCGTCATCTTCACCAACATCTTCATCACCTTCCCCCATCTATCTACAGCGGTCCACTCTCCCGCAACCGGCTATACCCTCTACTTGAACATGGTGCTTTATGCTTCATATTATTATCCAATGATGTGTTGCCATCCTATGATGTCTGAGTAGATTTTCGTTGTCCTATCGGTAATTGGTGAATTACTATGATTGGTTTAATTTGCTTGTGGTTATGTTGCTGTCCTTTGGTTCCCATCATATGAGCATGCGCGTGGATGACACCATACGGTTAGTTGTATGTTGATAGGACTATGTATTGGAGGGCAAGAGTGACAGAAGCTTCAACCTAGCATAGAAATTGATGCATACGGGATTGAAGGGGGCCAATATATCTTAATGCTATGGTTGGGTTTTACCTTAATGAACGTTAGTAGTTGCGGATGCTTGCTAATAGTTCCAATCATAAGTGCATAGAATTCCAAGTCAGGGATGACATGCTAGCAGTGGCCTCTCCCACATAAAACTTGCTATCGGTCTAGTAAAGTAGTCAATTGCCTAGGGACAATTTCGCAACTCCTACCACCACTTTTCCACACTCGCTATACTAACTTTATTGCTTCTTTATCTAAACAGCCCCTAGTTTTTATCTGCGCGCTCTTTATTATCTTGCAAACCTATCCAACAACACCTACAAAGTACTTCTAGTTTCATACTTGTTCTAGGTAAAGCGAACGTTAAGCGTGCGAAGAGTTGTATCGGTGGTCGATAGAACTTGAGGAAATATTTGTTCTACCTTTAGCTCCTCGTTGGGTTCGACACTCTTACTTATCGAAAGAGACTACAATTGATCCCCTATACTAGTGGGTTATCAAGACCTTTTTGTGGCGCCGTTGCTGGGGAGTTATAGCGTGGGGTGAATATTCTCGTGTGTGCTTGTTTGCTTTATCACTAAGTAATTTTTATTTGCTGTTCTTAGTTGTTCTCTACCTTTAGTTATGGATATGGAACACGAAATACCAAAAAAATAGGTGTACTTGCTACTCATGGAGATGGGGAACCTCCTAAAAACCTCGATGCTGGTTATGTGAAAGATATTATGTATTACTTTGATAATCCTGAGAAAACCCCATTCAACTTTATAATGGGAGACACGTTGGATCAACGTGAATACTTTAGGGATTATCGCTTGACTCAAAAAGGGAAACTATTATGGGATCAAATTTATAGGTTGCATTTGCACGCTAGGCAACTATGCTTGAGATAAGATTATACTTGTTGCTCTAGGATGAAGGCTCCACACATTCCCTTTTCATGTGAATTTAATGATAATAAAACATTGGCTTCTTATGCTAATGGTATATATGATTATTATGATGTGGAACAAATAAAAGAATTCGTTGCTTTCATGGGTGCTTATGAAATTGAATCTTTGTTTAAAGAGTGTGAAAATCTTTATGATGCTGTTTACAGACCTGAAAATTTAGCTATACTTAAATAGTGCTATGAGAATTATGAATGCAATGCCGATATTGATGCATTTATTGAGGAAGTCTCCGCTGTCCAAGAAGAGACTAATATTTTGCCGGAATCTATGGAAGAAGAAATTAATGAAACTGTGAGCTCATTGGATGAAAAAGATGATGAGGAGAGCGAATAACAAAAGGAGGAAGAGCGGATTAGCTACCCGTGCCCACCTTCTAATGAGAGTAACTCTTCAACTCATACATTATTTAATGTCCCTTCGTGGTTACCGAAGGATGAATGCTATGATGATTGTTATGATCCCGTTGATTCTTTTGAAATATCCCTTTTTGATGATGCTTGCTATGCTTGTGGCCAAGATGCCAATATGAATTATGCTTATGGAGATGAACTTGCTATAGTTCCTTATGTTAAACATGAAATTGTTGCTATTACACCCACATATGATTGTCCTATTATCTTTTTGAATTCTCCCGACTACACTATATCGGAGAAGTTTGCCCTTATTAAGGATTATATTGATGGGTTGCGTTTTACTACTACACATGATGATTTTGATAGATATAATATGCATGTGCTTGCTGCTCCTACTTGCAATTATTATGAGAGAGGAACTACATGTCCGCCTCTCCATGTTTCCAATATGATAAAATTGCAAGAAACTATTTATACTATGCATTGGCCTTTACTATGTGTGCATGAATTGTTCTTTTATGACATGCTGATGCATAGGAAGAGAGTTAGATTTCGTTGTTGCATGATATATGTTCCTTTGTGCTCACTACTAAATCACAAATCATTGTTAATTAAAATTGGCTTTGATATACCTTGGGATCCGGGTGGATCCATTACTTGAGCACTATATGCCTAGCTTAATGGCTTTAAAGAAAGCGCTGCCAGGGAGACAAACCGGAAGTTTTAGAGAGTCATTTATTTCTGTTGTGTGCTTTTATAAAGTTTAAAAATAAAGAGGGGAGCCTAAAACTTTTTCAAAAGAAGAAAAAGCGAAAGTGAGAAAGACGAACATTGTTAAAGTGCGAGCTAGCCTTGAACTTTGTTCATGCTCACAGTATTATTGAGGTGGACTATGGTGGAGGGGGGCACCGCACACGGCTAAGAGATCAAGAGATCAATTGTTGTGTCTTTGGGGAGCCCCCCTGCCCCCGTATATAAAGGAGCAAGGGAGGAGGCGGCCGGCCTAGGAGGAGGGCGCGCCAAAGGGGGAGTCCTACTCCCACCAGGAGTAGGACTCCTCCTTTCCTTGTTGGAGTAGGAGAAGGGAAGGGAGAAGGAGAAGGAAGGAAGGGGGCGCCCCCTCTCCATAGTCCAATTCGGACTAGTCCATGGGGAGGGGTGCGTCCACCCTTTGGGGCCTTTCTCTCCTTTCCCGTATGGCCCATTAAGGCCCAATACGAATTCCCGTAACTCTACGGTACTCCGAAAAATACACGAATCACTTGGAACCTTTCCGAAGTCCGAATATAGTCGTCCAATATATCGATCTTTACATCTCGACCATTTCGAGACTCCTCCTCATGTCCCTGATCTCATCCGGGACTCCGAACTCCTTCGGTACATCAAAACACATAAACTCATAATATAACTGTCATCTAACTTTAAGCGTGTGGACCCTACGGGTTCGAGAACTATGTAGACATGACCGAGACACATCTCCGGTCAATAACCAATAGCGGAACCTGGATGCTCATATTGGCTCCCACATATTCTACGAAGATCTTTATCGGTCAAACCGCATAACAACATATGTTGTTCCCTTTGTCATCGGTATGTTACTTGCCCGAGATTCGATCGTCGGTATCTCAATACCTAGTTCAATCTCGTTACCGGCAAGTCTCTTTACTCGTTCCGTAATACATCATCCCACAACTAACTCATTAGTTACAATGCTTGCAAGGCTTATAGTGATGTGCATTACCGAGAGTAGTTTCAACGGTGAACATCAATATGTTGATCATATCTACTATATGATTCACGCTCGACCTTTCGGTCTCCGTGTTCCGAGGCCATATCTGTTATATGCTAGGCTCGTCAAGCTTAACCTGAGTATTCCGCGTGTGCAACTGTTTTGCACCCGTTGTATTTGAACGTAGAGCCTATCACACCCGATCATCACGTGGTGTCTCAGCACGAAGAACTTTCGCAATGGTGCATACTCAGGGAGAACACTTATACTTTGATAATTTAGTGAGGGATCATCTTATAATGCTACCGTCAATCAAAGCAAGATAAGATGCATAAAAGATAAACATCACATGCAATAAATATAAGTGATATGATATGGCCATCATCATCTTGTGCTTGTGATCTCCATCTCCGAAGCACCGTCATGATCACCATCGTCACCGGCGTGACACTTTGATCTTCATTGTAGCATCGTTGTCGTCTCGCCAATCTTATGCTTCTACGACTATCGCTACCGCTTAGTGATAAAGTAAAGCATTACAAGGCGATTGCATTGCATACAATAAAGCGACAACCCTATGGCTCCTGCCAGTTGCCGATAACTCAGTTACAAAACATGATCATCTCATACAATAAATTTAGCATCATGCTTTGACCATATCACATCACAACATGCCCTGCAAAAACAAGTTAGACGTCCTCTACTTTGTTGTTGCAAGTTTTACGTGGCTTCTACGGACATAGCAAGAACCGTTCTTACCTAAACATCAAAACCACAACGATAGTTTGTTAAGTTGGTGCTGTTTTAACCTTCCAAAGGACCGGGCATAGCCACACTCGGTTCCACTAAAGTTGGAGAAACTGACACCCGCCAGCCACCTCTGTGCAAAGCACGTCGGAGGAACCAGTCTCGCGTAAGGGTACGCGTAATGTCAGCCCGGGCCGCTTCATCCAACAATACCGCCGAACCAAAGTATGACATGCTCGTAAGCAGTATGACTTATGTCACCCACAACTCACTTGTGTTCTACTCGTGCATATAACATCAACGCATAAAACCAGGCTCGGATACCACTGTTGGGGAACGTAGTAATTTCAAAAAAAATTCTACGCACACGCAAGATCATGGTGATGCATAGCAACGAGAGAGGAGAGTGTTGTCCACGTACCCTCGTAGACTGAAAGGGGAAGCGTTATCACAACACGGTTGATCTAGTCGTACGTCTTCATGATCCGACCGATCCAAGTACCGAACGTATGGCACCTCCGAGTTCAGCACACGTTCAGCTCGATGACGTCCCTCGAGCTCCGATCCAGCCGAGCTTTGAGGGAGAGTTCCGTCAGCACGACGGCGTGGTGACGATGATGATGTTCTACCGACGCAGGGCCTCGCCTAAGCACCGCTACAGTATTATCGAGGTGGACTATGGTGGAGGGGGGCACCGCACACGGCTAAGAGATCAAGAGATCAATTGTTGTGTCTTTGGGGTGCCCCCCTGCCCCCGTATATAAAGGAGCAAGGGGGGAGGCGGCCGGCCTAGGAGGAGGGCGCGCCAAGGGGGAGTCCTACTCCCACCGGGAGTAGGACTCCTCCTTTCCTTGTTGGAGTAGGAGAAGGGAAGGGAGAAGGAGAAGGAAGGAAGGGGGCGCCCCCTCTCCCTAGTCCAATTCGGACTAGTCCATGGGGAGAGGTGCGGCCACCCTTTGGGGCCTTTTTCTCCTTTCCCGTATGGCCCATTAAGGCCCAATACGAATTGCCGTAACTCTCCGATACTCCAAAAAATACACGAATCACTCGGAACCTTTCCGAAGTCCGAATATAGTCGTCCAATATATCAATCTTTACGTCTCGATCATTTCGAAATTCCTCGTCATGTCCCTGATCTTATCCGGGACTCCGAACTCCTTCGGTACATCAAAACACATAAACTCATAATATAACCGTCATCTAACTTTAAGCGTGCGGACCCTACGGGTTCGAGAACTATGTAGACATGACCGAGACACGTCTCCGGTCAATAACCAATAGCGGAACCTAGATGCTCATATTGGCTCCCACATATTCTACGAAGATCTTTATCAGTCAAACCGCATAACAACATACGTTGTTCCCTTTGTCATCGGTATGTTACTTTCCCGAGATTCGATCGTCGGTATCTCAATACCTAGTTCAATCTCGTTACCGGCAAGTCTCTTTACTCGTTCCGTAATACATCATCCCGCAACTAGCTCATTAGTTGCAATGCTTGCAAGGCTTAAATTGATGTGCATTACCGAGTGGGCCCAGAGATACCTCTCCGACAATCGGAGTGACAAATCCTAATATCCAAATACGCCAACCCAACAAGTACCTTCGGAGACACACCTGTAGAGCACCTTTATAATCACCCAGTTACGTTGTGACGTTTGGTAGCACACAAAGTGTTCCTCCGGTAAACGGGAGTTGCATAATCTCATAATCATAGGAACATGTATAAGTCATGAAGAAAGCAATAGCAACATACTAAACGATCGAGTGCTAAGCTAACGGAATGGGTCAAGTCAATCACATCATTCTCCTAATGATGTGATCCCGTTACTCAAATGACAACCCATGTCAATGGCTAGGAAACTTAACCATCTTTGATCAACGAGCTAGTCAAGTAGGTGCATACTAGTGACACTCTGTTTGTCTATGTATTCACACATGTATTATGTTTCCGGTTAATACAATTCTAGCATGAATAATAAACATTTATCATGATATAAGGAAATAAATAATAACTTTATTATTGCCTCTAGGGCATATTTCCTTCAGTCTCCCACTTGCACTAGAGTCAATAATCTAGTTCACATCGCCATGTGATTTAACATCAATAGTTCACATCACCATGTGATTAACACCCATAGTTCACATCGTCATGTGACCAAAACCCAAAGGGTTTACTAGAGTCAATAATCTAGTTCACATCGCTATGTGATTAACACCCAAAGAGTACTAAGGTGTGATCATGTTTTGCTTGTGAGATAATTTTAGTCAACGGGTCTGTCACATTCACATCCGTAAGTATTTTGCAAATTTCTATGTCTACAATGCTCTGCACGGAGCTACTCTAGCTAATTGCTCCCACTTGCAATATGTATCTAGACCGAGACTTAGAGTCATCTAGATTAGTGTCAAAACTTGCATCGACGTAACCCTTTACGACGAACCTTTTGTCACTTCCATAATCGAGAAACATATCCTTATTCCACTAAGGATAATTTTGACCGCTGTCCAGTGATCTACTCCTAGATCACTATTGTACTCCCTTGCCAAAATCAGTGTAGGGTATACAATAGATCTGGTACACAGCATGACATCCTTAATAGAACCTATGGCCGAGGCATAGGGAATGACTTTCATTCTCTTTCTATCTTCTGCCGTGGTCGGGCTTTGAGTCTTACTCAATTTCACACCTTGTAACACAGGCAAGAAACTCTTTCTTTGACTGTTCCATTTTGAACTACTTCAAAATCTTGTCAAGGTATGTACTCACTGAAAAAACTTATCAAGCGTCTTGATCTATCTCTATAGATCTTGATGCTCAATATGTAAGCAGCTTCACCGAGGTCCTTCTTTGAAAAACTCCTTTCAAATACTCCTTTATGCTTTGCAGAATAATTCTACATTATTTCCGATCAACAATATGTCATTCACATATACTTATCAGAAATGTTGTGGTGCTCCCACTCACTTTCTTGTAAATACAGGCTTCACCGCAAGTCTGTATAAAACTATATGCTTTGATCAACTTATCAAAGCGTATATTCTAACTCCGAGATGCTTGCACCAGTCCATAGATGGATCGCTGGAGCTTGCATATTTTGATAGCACCTTTAGGATTGACAAAAACCTTTTGGTTGCATCATATACAACTCTTCTTTAAGAAATCCATTAAGGAAGGTAGTTTCGCCATCCATTTGCCAGCTTTCATAAAATGTGGCAATTTGCTAACATGATTCGGACAGACTTAAGCATCGCTACGAGTGAGAAAATCTCATCGTAGTCAACACCTTGAACTTTGTCAAAAACCTTTTTCCGACAAGTCTAGCTTTGTAGATAGTAACTCTACTATCAGCGTCCGTCTTCCTCTTGAAGATCCATTTATTTTCTATGGCTTGCCGAACACCGGGCAAGTCAACCAAAGTCCACACTTTGTTCTCATACATGGATCCCATCTCAGATTTCATGGCCTCAAACCATTTTGCGGAATCTGGGCTCATCATCGCTTCCTCATAGTTCGTAGGTTCGTCATGGTCAAGTAACATGACCTCCAGAACTGGATTACCGTACCTCTCTGGTGCGGATTTCATTCTGGTTGACCTACGAGGTTTCGTAGTAACTTGATCTGAAGTTACATGATCATCATCATTAGCTTCCTCACTAATTGGTGTAGGAGTCACAGGAACAGATTTCTGTGATGAACTACTTTCCAATAAGGGAGCAGGTACAGTTACCTCATCAAGTTCTACTTTCCTCCCACTCACTTCTTTCGAGAGAAACTCCTTCTCTAAAAAGGATCCATTCTTAGCAACGAATGTCTTGCCTTCGGATCTGTGATAGAAGGTGTACCCAACTGTCTTCTTTGGGTATCCTATGAAGACACATTTCTCCGATTTGGGTTTGAGCTTATCAGGATGAAACTTTTTCACATAAGCATCGCAACCCCAAACTTTAAGAAACGACACTGCCAAACCACAGTTCATATGGTGTCGTCTCAACGGATTTAGATGGTGCCGTTTTAACGTGAATGCAGCTGTCTCTAATGCATAACCCCAAAAGATAGTGGCAAATCGGTAAGAGACATCATAGATTGTACTATATTAATTAAAGTACGGTTATGACGTTCGGACACACCATTATGCTGTGGTGTTCCAGGTGACATGAGTTTGTGAAACTATTCCACATTGTTTTAATTGAAGGCCAAACTCGTAACTCAAATATTTTACCTCTGCGATCATATCTTAGAAACTTTTATTTTCTTGTTATGATGATTCTCCACTTCACTCTGAAATTCTTTGAACGTTTCAAATGTTTCAGACTTGTGTTTCATTAAGTAGATATACCCATATCTGCTTAAATCATCTGTGAAGGTGAGAAAATATCGATATCCGCCACGAGCCTCAACATTCATCGGACCGCACACATCTGTATGTATGATTTCCAACAAATCTGTTGGTCTCTCCATAGTTCCGGAGAACGGCGTTTTAGTCATCTTGCCCATGAGGCACGGTTCACAAGCATCAAGTGATTCATAATCAAGTGATTCCAAAATCCCATCAGCATGGAGTTTCTTCATGCGCTTTACACCAATATGACCTAAACGGCAGTGCCACAAATAAGTTGCACTATCATTATTAACTTTGCATCTTTTGGCTTCATTATTATGAATATGTGTATCACTACGATCGAGATCCAACAAACCATTTTATTGGGTGTATGACCATAGAAGGTTTTATTCATGTAAACAGAACAACAATTATTCTCTAATTTAAATGAATAACCGTATTGCAACAAACATGATCAAATCATATTCATGCTCAACGCAAACACCAAATAACACTTATTTAGTTTCAACACTAATCCCAAAAGTATAGGGAGTGTGCGATGATGATCATATCAATCTTGGAACTACTTCCAACACAATCGTCACCTCGCCTTTTACTAGTCTCTGTTTATTCTGCAACTCCCGTTTCGAGTTACTACTCTTAGCAACTGAACCAGTATCAAATGCCGAGGGGTTGCTATAAACACTAGTAAACTACACATCAATAACATGTATATCCAATATACCTTTGTTCACTTTGCCATCCTTCTTATCCACCAAATACATGGGGTAGTTCCGCTTCCAGTGACCAGTCCCTTTGCAGTAGAAGCACTTAGTCTCAGGCTTAGGACTAGACTTGGGCTTCTTCACTTGAGCAGCAACTTGCTTGCCGTTCTTCTTGAAGTTCTCCTTCTTCCCTTTGCCCTTTTCTTGAAACTACTGGTCTCGTCAACCATCAACACTTGATGTTTTTCTTGATTTCTACCTTCGTCGATTTTAGCATCACGAAGAGCTCGGGAATTACTTTCGTCATCCCTTGCATACTATAGTTCATCACGAAGTTCTACTAACTTGGTGATGGTGACTAGAGAATTCTGTCAATCACTTTTTTTATCTGGAAGATTAACTCCCACTTGATTCAAGCGATTGTAGTACCCAGACAATCTGAGCACATGCTCACTGCTTGAGCTATTCTCCTCCATCTTTTAGCTATAGAACTTGTTGGAGACTTCATATCTCTCAACTCGGGTATTTGCTTGAAATATTAACTTCAACTCCTGGAACATCTCATATGGTCCATGACGTTCAAAACGTCTTTGAAGTCCCGATTCTAAGCCGTTAAGCATGGTGCACTAAACTATCAAGTAGTCATCATATTGAGCTAGCCAAACATTCATAACATCTGCATCTGCTCCTGCAATAGGTCTGTCAACTAGCGGTGCATCAAGGACATAATTCTTCTGTGCAGCAATGAGGATAATCCTCAGATCACGGATCCAATCCACATCTTTGCTACTAACATCTTTCAACATAATTTTTCTCTAGGAACATATCAAAAATAAACACAGGGAAGCAACAACGCGAGCTATTGATCTACAACATAATTTGCAAAATACTATCAGGACTAAGTTCATGATAAATTTAAGTTCAATTAATCATATTACTTAAGAACTCCCACTTGGATAGACATCCCTCTAATCCTCTAAGTGATCACGTGATCCATATCAACTAAACCATGTCCGAGCATCACGTGAGATGGAGTAGTTTCAACGGTGAACATCAATATGTTGATCATATCTACTATATGATTCACGCTCGACCTTTCGGTCTCCGTGTTCCGAGGCCATATCTGTTATATGCTAGGCTCGTCAAGCTTAACCTGAGTATTCCGCGTGTGCAATTGTTTTGCACCCGTTGTATTTGAACGTAGAGCCTATCACACCCGATCATCACGTGGTGTCTCAGCACGAAGAACTTTCGCAATGGTGCATACTCAGGGAGAACACTTATACTTTGATAATTTAGTGAGGGATCATCTTATAATGCTACCGTCAATCAAAGCAAGATAAGATGCATAAAAGATAAACATCACATGCAATAAATATAACTGATATGATATGGCCATCATCATCTTGTGCTTGTGATCTCCATCTCCGAAGCACCGTCATGATCACCATCGTCACCGGCGTGACACTTTGATCTTCATTGTAGCATCGTTGTCGTCTCACCAATCTTATGCTTCTACGACTATCGTTACCGCTTAGTGATAAAGTAAAGCATTACAAGGCGATTGCATTGCATACAATAAAGCGACAACCATATGGCTCCTGCCAGTTGCCGATAACTCAGTTAAAAAACATGATCATCTCATACAATAAATTTAGCATCATGCTTTGACCATATCACATCACAACATGCCCTGCAAAAACAAGTTAGACGTCCTCTACTTTGTTGTTGCAAGTTTTACGTGGCTTCTACGGGCTTAGCAAGAACCGTTCTTACCTAAACATCAAAACCACAACGATAGTTTGTCAAGTTGGTGCTGTTTTAACCTTCCAAAGGACCGGGCATAGCCACACTCGGTTCAACTAAAGTTGGAGAAACTGACACCCGCCAGCCACCTCTGTGCAAAGCACGTCGGAGGAACCAGTCTCGCGTAAGCGTACGCGTAATGTCAGCCCGGGCCGCTTCATCCAACAATACCGCCGAACCAAAGTATGACATGCTCGTAAGCAGTATGACTTATATCACCCACAACTCACTTGTGTTCTACTCGTGCATATAACATCAACGCATAAAACCAGGCTCGGATACCACTGTTGGGGAACGTAGTAATTTCAAAAAAAATTCTACGCACACGCAAGATCATGGTGATGCATAGCAACGAGAGAGGAGAGTGTTGTCCACGTACCCTCGTAGACTGAAAGGGGAAGCGTTATCACAACACGGTTGATCTAGTTGTACGTCTTCATGATCCGACCGATCCAAGTACCGAACGTATGGCACCTCCGAGTTCAGCACACGTTCAGCTCGATGACGTCCCTCGAGCTCCGATCCAGCCGAGCTTTGAGGGAGAGTTCCGTCAGCACGACGGCGTGGTGACGATGATGATGTTCTACCGACGCAGGGCCTCGCCTAAGCACCGCTACAATATTATCGAGGTGGACTATGGTGGAGGGGGGCACCGCACACGGCTAAGAGATCAAGAGATCAATTGTTGTGTCTTTGGGGTGCCCCCCTGCCCCCGTATATAAAGGAGCAAGGGGGGAGGCGGCCGGCCTAGGAGGAGGGCGCGCCAAGGGGGAGTCCTACTCCCACCGGGAGTAGGACTCCTCCTTTCCTTGTTGGAGTAGGAGAAGGGAAGGGAGAAGGAGAAGGAAGGAAGGGGGCGCCCCCTCTCCCTAGTCCAATTCGGACTAGTCCATGGGGAGGGGTGCGGCCACCCTTTGGGGCCTTTTTCTCCTTTCCCGTATGGCCCATTAAGGCCCAATACGAATTGCCGTAACTCTCCGATACTCCAAAAAATACACGAATCACTCGGAACCTTTCCGAAGTCCGAATATAGTCGTCCAATATATCGATCTTTACGTCTCGATCATTTCGAAATTCCTCGTCATGTCCCTGATCTTATCCGGGACTCCGAACTCCTTCGGTACATCAAAACACATAAACTCATAATATAACCGTCATCTAACTTTAAGCGTGCGGACCCTACGGGTTCGAGAACTATGTAGACATGACCGAGACACGTCTCCGGTCAATAACCAATAGCGGAACATAGATGCTCATATTGGCTCCCACATATTCTACGAAGATCTTTATCGGTCAAACCGCATAACAACATACGTTGTTCCCTTTGTCATCGGTATGTTACTTGCCCGAGATTCGATCGTCGGTATCTCAATACCTAGTTCAATATCGTTACCGGCAAGTCTCTTTACTCATTCCGTAATACATCATCCCGCAACTAGCTCATTAGTTGCAATGCTTGCAAGGCTTATAGTGATGTGCATTACCGAGTGGGCCCAGAGATACCTCTCCGACAATCGGAGTGACAAATCCTAATATCCAAATACGCCAACCCAACAAGTACCTTCGGAGACACACCTGTAGAGCACCTTTATAATCACCCAGTTACGTTGTGACGTTTGGTAGCACACAAAGTGTTCCTCCGGTAAACGGGAGTTGCATAATCTCATAATCATAGGAACATGTATAAGTCATGAAGAAAGCAATAGCAACATACTAAACGATCGAGTGCTAAGCTAACGGAATGGGTCAAGTCAATCACATCATTCTCCTAATGATGTGATCCCGTTAATCAAATGACAACCCATGTCAATGGCTAGGAAACTTAACCATGTTTGATCAACGAGCTAGTCAAGTAGAGGCATACTAG
Source organism: Aegilops tauschii subsp. strangulata (assembly GCF_002575655.3). Lineage (NCBI taxonomy): Eukaryota > Viridiplantae > Streptophyta > Magnoliopsida > Poales > Poaceae > Aegilops > Aegilops tauschii. The sequence continues at coordinate 252,067 of NW_027332465.1, read as the reverse complement.
TGACACTCTGTTTGTCTATGTATTCACACATGTATTATGTTTCCGGTTAATACAATTCTAGCATGAATAATAAACATTTATCATGATATAAGGAAATAAATAATAACTTTATTATTGCCTCTAGGGCATATTTCCTTCAGGGGATGCCCAAGGCACCCCAAGTAAATATTCAAGGAGACTCAAGCGTCTAAGCTCGGGGATGCCCTGGAAGGCATCCCATCTTTCTTCAACAAGTATCGGTATGTTTTCGGATTCGTTTTGTTCATGCGATATGTGCAAATCTTGGAGCATCTTTTTCATTTAGTTTTCACTTTTATTTTATGCACCATGCTGGTAGGAGATAGTCCTTGGTTGATTTATAGAATGCCCTTTGCACTTCACTTAAATCTTTTGAGTATGGCTTTATAGAAAGCTTCATGTGCTTCACTTATATCATTTGAAGTTTGGATTGCCTGTTTCTCCTCACATAGAAAACCACCATTTGTAGAATGCTCTTTTTCTTCACTTATATTTGTTAGAGCGTGGGCATATCTTTTGTAGAAAGAATTAAACTCTCTTGCTTCACTTATATCTATTTAGAGAGATGACAGGAATTGGTCATTCACATGGTTAGTCATAAAATCCTACATAAACTTGTAGATCGCTGAATATGATATGTTTGATTCCTTGCAATAGTTTTGCGATATAAAGATGGTGATATTAGAGTCATGCTAGTGGTAGTTGTGGATTTTATAAATACTTGTGTTGAGGTTTGTGATTCCTAAAGCATGCACGTATGGTGAACCGTTATGTAACGAAGTAGGAGCATGATTTATTTTTTGATTGTCATCCTTTGTGTGGAGGTTGGGATCACGCGATGGTTAACTCCTACCAACCCTTCCCCTAGGAGCATGTGTGTAGTACTTTGTTTCGATGGCTAATAAATTTTTGCAATAAGTATGTGAGTTCTTTATGACTAATGTTGAGTCCATGGATTATACGCACTCTCACCCTTCCATCATTGCTAGCCTCCTCGGTACCGTGCATTGCCCTTTCTCACCTCGAGAGTTGGTGCAAACTTCGCCGGTGCATCCAAACCCCGTGATACGATATGCTCTATCACACATAAGCATCCTTATATCTTCCTCAAAACAGCCACCATACCTACCTATTATGGCATTTCCATAGCCATTCCGAGATATATTGCCATGCAAATTCCATCATCATCATATACATGACTTGAGCATTCATTGTCATATTGCTTTGCATGATTTTAAGATAGCTAGCATGATGTTTTCATAGCTTGTCCGTTTTTTGATATCTTTGCTATGCTAGATCATTGCACATCCTGGTACACTGCCAGAGGGATTCATATAGAGTCATATCTTTTTTCTAGATATCGAGTTGTAATATTAAGTTGTAAGTAAATAAAGTGTGATGATCATCATTATTAGAGCATTGTCCCATGTGAGGAAAGGATGATGGAAGCAATGATTCCCTCACAAGTTGGGATGAGTCTCCGGACCTTACGAAAAATAAAAGAGGCCAAAGAAGCCCAAATAAAAAAAGAGGCCAAAGATGCCCACCAAAAAAATAAAAAATATATAAAAAAGATAAAATAAAAAAATGAGAGAAAAAGAGAGAAGGGGAAACGCTACTATCCTTTTACCACACTTGTGCTGCTCCTGGCCAAAATATGAACAAGTTCCCAGCACAAGTCTCGCCATACACCATAAAAGTTCTCCACTAACACCTTACTTACCTTAACTACAAAGCCTGCTCGATGTTACCAACGCAATTGTGCCTGCTGCAACGAATCTTGCACATGACCGAGGAGTCGTGGTTGTAGATCTGAACCTTCAGTCCGAGTCCTGAGATGCGCACAACGACGAGGTCGCAGGGGACAATCCGGTGGCGGCAGCTAAAGTAATTCCAGCCCCGGCCAAGCACCATGTGCCCCTCGAAGTTCTGGACCTGCACCCAGAACACACACCTCTTGTTCGCCGACAGACTGACCATGCGCGGGAGCCGGTTGATGACCAGCCAGGTGTTCATCACCTCCACGAACTTGGGAGGGACGACGACCATGGCGAGGTCCTCGTTGTCCATGATATGCTGGTAGAAGCGCATTGGCTCCCTGGCCCCCTCCTCGTGGCCCTGCCTCGGAGATCGTCCCCTTGAACGAGGCAGGCTCATGAAGGCGATCCTGCCAGGCAGGTCCACCGTCCTGAGCCACCTGTTCGTGGGGATGAAATCCTCGGCGCGCTTAGCTCCGGTCACCACCTGAGCTCCTCCTCCCGCCACATCCCAGTCAGTCTTCAATATCTCGTCAGGTAAGATGACAAGGATTAGTGCATGATACGTCTCCGTCGTATCTATAATTTTTTATTGTTCCATGCCAATATTATACAACTTTCATATAATTTTGGCAACTTTTTATACTATTTTTGGGACTAACATATTGATCCAGTGCCTAGTGCCAGTTCCTGTTTGTTGCATGTTTTTTGTTTCGTGGAAAATCCATATCAAACGGAGTCCAAACGGGATAAAAACTGACGGAGATTTTGTTTGGAATATTTATGAATTTTGGGAAGAAGAACCAACGCGAGACGATGCCCGAGGGGGCCACGAGGCAGCGGGGCGCTCCCCAGGGGGTCAGGCACGCCCTGGGCCCTCGTGTTGGGTAACGCGACAGAAAACAAAAAATTTCCGACCTACGCACCAGCCCAGGACCACTATGGAGACTGCATACATGGTTTGATCTTTTTCGTTACCGACTCGTAGCGCAGCGGGAAGTAGAGTCGATGACGATCGGCGGTGCAGATCCCCGCAGCTAGGATTTACAACCTCCCAACCGCGAGGATGTATACCATCATCTGCTCCTCAGACAGCCCTCCGGGAGGCGGTTTAACAGCCCCCCGGACGGTGTCGTGGACAGCCCTTCGGGAGGACCTTCGAAACTCGAACGGTCACTCGGACAGCCCTTCGGGAGGACATTCGAAACTCGGACGGTCACACGGACAGCCCTTCGGGAGGCACTCACGAACTAAGACCGAAACTACGATCTCTCTACAGAGTTGCACACATACGGTGTCATCTATCCGGCAGGGCTTCGACGTCCAGAACTAGTTCCCACCGGAACCCAGACAGCCTTTCGGCTCTACGAAATTGTTTCGCTGGGAGGGAGAGAGAAGCCAGATCATGCATGGCACTTGTATGTGAGAAGGGATGAGTGTGGAGGGCTGCCCCTCCACCTCTATTTATAGGAAATCCCAAGGGGTAGGGTAGTTTCACACAAAAACCCAAAATGCACATGAATGAAGTCCTTCCACAAGGACCTAGGAGTGAAACCAATGAACAAGAGGATCCCCAAGGGGGGATACCCCATGTGGCCGGCCACACCCCCATGAGGGGCCCAAAAAATGGCTCATATCCATCCATGTTATCCCCAAGATCTTTTGGAGCAATGCCCCAAAAGGTGGCTTTCCATAAAGTAACCATAAAGCTGATTTTCACTATTCACGACGACATTTTTCAGCGTCTGATCGAACTGAAAATATTTATGTGGGCTAAGAACATTTCCAGTACCCACTAAAATGATTTTCAACGCGTTTCGAAACAATTCCGGTTTTAGTGATTTTCATCTGCGAAACGCATCTGAAGTGGCTCCGGCAGCTCCAGAACATTTCCGGTTTTTATCTCAGAAAGTTCCAAAAAGCTTCCAGAATGATTCTGGCATCTTCCAAGAATTATCAGGCATGTGCCGAAACCAATTTGACTTAATGGTGTCTCCCAAAACAACTTTTCGATATCATCGAAACTTATCCGATGACCTCTCTCTGCGGTACGATTCCGTTGTCCGAAACTTTTCGGTGTCCGAAACTTTTCGGTGTCCGAAACTTTTTCGGTGATTTTCTCTCAGACTCCCTGTCTAGTATTCAGCAGATAGATGACCCTTAAGCGTGTGACCCTATAGGTTTGGTGAAGTATAGACATGACCCGGAACCCCTTCCGATCAATGATCAACATCGGAGCCGTGGACACCCATATTGACCCCTATACCCACACGAATGATTATCCGAGTGAACCTCCAGTTGCCGTGTGCTATTCCTGTTGCTTCGCGATATGTTGCAAATACCCAAGGTGAGACATGTTGGCAGTCCCGTGGATCAACAACTTGTCCACTATGCTAGTTATCTCGTTACCGGTATTGTTCTCTTTTCTCGTTATCGTGTTCCGGCATCCCCGTGATCAAATCACAAAGTGTCTGGCGAGACGATGATGGATACCGTAACACCGAGAGGGCCCAGAGATATCTCTCCATCATCGGAGGAGCAAATCCCAATCTTGAGCTATCAAGTTACTTGACACACTTTTCCATGAACCCGTAAGCCGCCGTAATAGCCACCCATTTACGGATGACGTTTAACAAACCCCAAAGTTCATGAAGCAAGCATGAAGAAACTCGATACTCTCATGGTCTAAGGAATCATGCAAACGTTAACCATCTCTGTGTTATGTACCAATAAACTTGTGACGAATGAATCTCATAGCATAACATCAATCCGGGTCGATTCAACACAAATGTTCTCTTAACATTGTGCCCTCAAAGTTGCTGGCATAGACATGCCCATGACCAGGAAAACAGAATCATCATGCAACACTTGAGCTAGTCTTAGAGGCCAGACTAGGAATACTTCTTACCGTTTATTATTCCACACGTGCATATGAGTCTTCCTCCGAGCCTCGTGGATATTGCAGACTCGAGAATCATTGCAGTTATAGCATGGAACATAAACATAATTGTGAACTCGGAGATAAATAATATCATTTATTATTGCCTCTAGGGCATATCTCCTACAGACTCCCACTTGCACTAGAGTCAATAATCTAGTTAATGCTAATGCACTTTACACCTATGGCATACTGGTGTAAAAAATGCTTCGCATGTGGTATAGCATGATGTCCATCGGATCTGACAATTTCAGCTCCATGTGTATCTCTGCATATCCTCGCATTTTCATGCTTTCACAAAATTCATATTTTGTGTGGACTTGGCGTTGTATGTATTTGAATCATAGGTCGAACCTGGATTCCTCAGACTGAGTTATGGAGCAACTACCTGCAGTAGTGTCCCATTGACAAAAGCCATCTTGGAACCATACTAAGTTCATGAATGAACTATATGATTCAACATCTTCTTTTGTCGCTTCTAAAGGGTCAACATACTTAGTCATTTGTTATAGAATTCGCCACAGTATCTTGTTGGGAACAATTTCCAACTACCGTGCCACCATATTGTGTATTACACAAAACCCTGAACTTAAATCGAAAATCGCATGGAGAAAAGATGAAGACTGTATCGATGTAACATTTTACAACGAACTCTTCATGATCTCCGCTTGCGAGAAAACATATCATCAGTACTTACTCTAGTACGCAATGACATCTTTCACTGTTGTCCCATGATCAGTACTTTGATCACTTTAGTATCCATACTCGCAACACCTTGAGAGTATCGGACATATCTGGTTGTTTTACATACCATGGAATACATGATTAATCCAAAACACGAAGGTGTGTGGAATCTCCATCATGTATTTTACTCCTCAGTGTTTTGGGACACCGAGTCTTGTAAAAACTCTTTCCATGTGACTTAGTCAAGAATCACTCCTTGGCGTTTTAAATGCTAAATAGGTTTTAGCACCTTGTCAATATGTATTCATTGCTTAGCCATATTAGGTAAATCTATCTCCATAGATCATCATGCCTAAAATTGAGGCTATTTAGCCTAAGCACTTCATCAAAAACAATTTCAAATGAAGTCCTAATTCGTGTCAAGAAATTTATTTCTAATTAACAATGTGTCAAGCACACAAGGTTTTTAGAAATATTATTACGCTCCCACTTACTTTCTTGAATTACAAGCATCTTCGTTACCCATTGATGAAGTCAGAACCCTTTGACCATTTCATCAAAGCACGAAGATTCAAACTCCATTTTGCTCTCTTCTGTCCATCGCTGGAACTCTGAAGTTTGCACCCTTACTACCATCCTCTGGATAGACAAAATGCCTTGGACTGTAACACATGCAAGTCCTTGGTTTCATTTCCATCATATGGAAATCCTATTGTCATCCATGTTTCATATCTCATGATTGAAATATGTATTAATTGCTAGTTCAACCCGAACCGACTTTAAGCATCGCTACGATGAAAACAACCTCATCGTAGTCAACTCTTGAACTTGTCATTTCAACAAGTCAAGCTTTATGGATAAAACATTTTTATCCGTATCAGTTTTAAGTTCCATAAATATTCCTTAGACTCTAAGTCTTCCGAAAGGTGTATCAAGGTTTTAATCTTGAATCACTTATATGGAAACTAACTCGGGTTGTATTGGCATTTAGCCAATTCCGGAGTCAGGGCCCATCAACGCTTCCTTGTGTATTGTAGGTGTAATGTTGTCTAACAATAATATCTCGTTTGCGCACCTGAGAGGTTTGCACGAGCCTTGCCTACGTGGTTCAGCTGCAAGTTCGACCGAAGTTCATACATTTTATTGTAGAGACTTCTGTATCAGTCGCAGTAGGAAACTCTGGAATTTCTTCCAAGGTCTCTTTCCTTTGATCTGATGAAGATACTGTTTATCTCGTCGAGTTGCACTATTCTCCCACTCACCTTTTAGAAAGAACCATTCTCTTTAAAAGCACACCGTTTCGCGGCAAAACTATTTGCCTCGGTATAGTGAGGGAGGAATACCCAACATTTTGGTATAACCTACAAAGTAACACTTGTCTGATTTGGAATAGGTTTGTAACCTTTTACACAAGCCCCATATTCCAAATGTTAAGAAAAGATATAACATGGTTGGGCGTACCATACCATGGCTTCATTTCAACAGACCCGATGTAGCTCTTTTCAGTGTAAAAGCCGCAGTCTCTAAAGCATCACTTTAAAAGGGATAATGGCAAATTTATTTATGTCATCTTTGACCTTACCATGTCATAAATGGTTTGATTACATCTCCACGGACTTTCCACTTGTAGTGGTGTTCCGGGAGGTGCAAGTTATGAAACCCCTTTCACAACTCATCAGACATTCGCTAAACATGTAACTCAAATATTACTTTGTGCAATCAAATTGCAGAAACATAATTTTCTTGTTACAATAACTTCTACTTCATTTTTGAAAACCTTTCGAATGATTTTAAAAGATCCAGACTTACGTCTCATCAAGTAAATATCCATATATCTACTTGAGTCATTTCTGAAGATAAATAAATCCACCACTAACAACACTTATCGGACTACACACATCAAATGTATGATCACTAATAAGTTTGTTGTTCGTTCTTTATGGCCTGTGAACGGTATTTTAGTCACTTCACTTTTCGGAGGAAAGTTGCAAGTGTCAGATGATTCAAAATCAAAAAGACTTCAAAATCCATCATAATGGAATTTTCCATGCGGGTTTCTCCAATGTGACCAAATGTAGTGCCACACTTGTGTGGTATTCTTTTAGTCTTGCGACATTTAGCGTCAGTGTTATGGATGTATCATATTACCATAAATATTCATAACATACATCCCATCTTGGATGGAAGCATGACCCTTCATGTTATTCATAATACTTAACAAAAATTGTTGTTTTTATGAACAACTCTTTTGCAACAAACATTGTGCAATGGGCTAGAGTGTATGAAACTCTAAAATGAATTATGAAAGTAAACCAAGAGGTATTGTATTATTATCAATATTCATAGCATACATCTCATTCATAATGAAAGTATGGCCCTTGTGTTATTCATAACATCGAACATAAAAAGTTCTCTTATGAACAACCTTCTTGCAAGATACCTTATGCAATGGGCTAGAGTTTGTAAAACTCTAAATGAATTATGAAAATAAATACAAACGTCAATACACCGATGGAAGGTATAGTAACATTTACTATGTTCCCTGTGTATACCTTAACCTCATTTCTGGCTAGTCTTTTTAGGCCATAGTAGCTCTTACATTGATTCGCAACAGAATGCAATCGAGCGGGTATCTTTGTGATTAACTCACAATACCCAAGAATTAGTGATTAACATGTTTAACCATAATTCCCAAGAACTATATCTTTGACCAGCCTACTATACATCAAAAACTTGTATGACATTCATACATGAGCTGGATATTCCAGTCATCTTTCTTTCTGCCTTTATACTTCTAACAGTTTAACTTTTAGTATTTCTCCTACTCGCAAAAGAAGCACCCAACTTAAGAGTGGCGTTAGCCCCGGACTTCCTAGGCGTGTAAGTCATACTAACACCCTTTGGACACTTCCTTTCTCTTTAAGTTGTTGTTTTATTCACCTTTCATTATATGACAGGCGTTCTTCTGGATCCCTTTCCCAACAGTCAAATGCATAGTAAACACTTTTACTAATACTTGCAAACAAACATTGCTTTGTTTGTATCTGAAAATAATTTTTAGTTCCATGAATATCATATAACTATCCCAACTTTCGAAGTTTGGGTTTCATGGAAGCAAACATATTCCACTTGACCGTAACCGAATTCTAGCTTTTGGATCGAAGGACGAGAGTCACATGATCCATAACATTAGCGGGAGGATACGGAAAGCATGCGATAGGACAAAGTCCTTCTCGGCACTTTTGAGGACAATCCTCATATTACGTTACCAATCGTAAAGTTTTAACCAGATATTTAACAGCTATTCAATTTTAACAGGGAAAGTGGAATCGCGAGCCATTATTCTACAACTATTTTGCAAGAAACACTTAGACAGTGTTCATAATTAATTGCACTGAGAATTAAACATGTTAATTCAACAGTGCGCTCCCACTCAAATCAATATCTCTCATAATTGATTTAGAGTGATTCAAGATCCATATTTCTATTCGATGCCATTGACGGGTTCATCACTGATGACACGAATTTCAATCGGTAGGCCAACTTACCGATCACATCTCTATGTGATTCTTGTTCATCTTTCGATGGGCGTGTTCCGAGCTCAAGACTCTCCTGCCTGAACGTCAAAGACAACCAAGTGATCTTGCTGCGAGGTCTGACCTCACCCGCCTCATTCCTCTCGATTCGTTCGTGCTCATGTGTACATGGCGCACCCCGAAAAGATACGAATTTCAGACGGTGCTACACTTGGGTGAACACTAACTACTTTGATATTTTAAGTGAGAGATCACCCTAATAAAAAGCGTCTACCGCGCAATCAAGAAGGGTGCATCATAAGGGATAAACATCTCAGGCAATTCATAATAGCATGATATGGTATAGCCCTTTCTGATGGAGAAGTATTTCATTTCTTCGTCTTCGGCATTCGCGTCGGTGTTCACCTTCACGAAGATTGCCACCACCCTGTTGATGCACGAGATAATATTGCTATCTCTATAGCTAATAAAATAAGTGCATTACTTAAGGTTGACACGCAGGTCATTAAAGTGACAATCATATGGCTCCAGCCATCATGCCGAATCATGACACGCAGGTCATGTTAATTACATCATATAGTCATCTCATACATAATCAAATTGAATATGAGCATTGCTATACCACATCACATGCACATCCTGCAAAACCAAGTTAGACGCCTCTAATCGGTTTATGCAAAATTTTATTTTACGTGGCTTCTAAGGTTTTGACTTAAACCGCAGCTACCAACGTTTTATCATCAAGTATGATTATTCAAGTTGCTAGATTAACATCTCGGGGTGTATGAAACACGAGATAATTAAATCTCAAGCCCCATACTAAACTTCGTCATACGCATGACCCCCGTGCAGATAATATCTGCAATGCCCTTTCATCTGCGAATTTCATCTTTCTTTTGACTACGGCAGAACCCAAAGAACTGATAGCACTTCCATGATCAATCAGGATCACAGATTGCCAGAACTTTGTCAAATTCCACCATGCTGTCTCGAGATTGAGCAAACGCAAATTCTAGGGAAGCAACAAGAACGTCGGGTAACAAATTTCATCTGTCACCCGCATAAATAATTTTCAGCAATAGATCTCATGTACGACCTAATTATATTATGCAATACCCATACATCTCCATGTATTCTAGATCGAAACCTGCATCTACGCATAGCACGGCTCTTGATGCCACTGTTGGCTAACGCGACAGAAAACAAAATATTTCCGACCTACGCACCAGCCCAGGACCACTATGGAGACTGCATACATGGTTTGATCTTTTTCGTTACCGACTCGTAGCGCAGCGGGAAGTAGAGTCGATGACGATCGGCGGTGCAGATCCCCGCAGCTAGGATTTACAACCTCCCAACCGCGAGGATGTATACCGTCATCTGCTCCTCAGACAGCCCTCTGGGAGGCGGTTGAACAGCCCCCCGGACGGTGTCGCGGACAGCCCTTCGGGAGGACCTTCGAAACTCGAACGGTCACTCGGACAGCCCTTCGGGAGGACCTTCGAAACTCGGACGGTCACACGGACAGCCCTTCGGGAGGCACTCGCGAACTAAGACCGAAACTACGATCTCTCTACAGAGTTGCACACATACGGTGTCATCTATCCGGCAGGGCTTCGCCGTCCAGAACTAGTTCCCACCGGAACCCAGACAGCCTTTCGGCTCTACGAAACTGTTTCGCTGGGAGGGAGAGAGAAGCCAGATCATGCATGGCACTTGTATGTGAGAAGGGATGAGTGTGGAGGGCTGCCCCTCCACCTCTATTTATAGGAAATCCCAAGGGGTAGGGTAGTTTCACACAAAAACCCAAAATGCACATGAATGAAGTCCTTCCACAAGGACCTAGGAGTGAAACCAATGAACAAGAGGGTCCCCAAGGGGGGATACCCCATGTGGCCGGCCACACCCCCATGAGGGGCCCAAAAAATGGCTCATATCCATCCATGTCATCCCCAAGATCTTTTGGAGCAAAGCCCCAAAAGGTGGCTTTCCATAAAGTAACCATAAAGCTGATTTTCACTATTCACGACGACATTTTTCAGCGTCTGATCGAACTGAAAATATTTATGTGGGCTAAGAACATTTCCAGTACCCACTAAAATGATTTTCAACGCATTCCGAAACAATTCCGGTTTTAGTGATTTTCATCTGCGAAACGCATCTGAAGTGGCTCCGGCAGCTCCGGAACATTTCCGGTTTTTATCTCAGAAAATTCCAAAAAGCTTCCAGAATGATTCTGGCATCCTCCAAGAATTATCAGGCATGTGCCGAATCCAATTTGACTTAATGGTGTATCCCGAAACAACTTTTCGGTATCATCGAAACTTATCCGATGACCTCTCTCTGCGGTACGATTCCGCTGTCCGAAACTTTTCGGTGTCCGAAACTTTTTCGGTGATTTTCTCTCAGACTCCCTGTCTAGTATTCAGCAGATAGATGACCCTTAAGCGTGTGACCCTATAGGTTCGGTGAAGTATAGACATGACCCGGAACCCCTTCCGATCAATGATCAACATCGGAGCCGTGGACACCCATATTGACCCCTATACCCACACGAATGATTATCCGAGTGAACCTCCAGTTGCCGTGTGCTATTCCTGTTGCTTCGCGATATGTTACAAATACCCGAGGTGAGACATGTTGGAATTCCCGTGGATCAACAACTTGTCCACTATGCTAGTTACCTTGTTACCGGTATTGTTCTCTTTTCTCGTTATCGTGTTCCGGCATCCCCGTGATCAAATCACAAAGTGTCTAGCCAGACGATGATGGATACCGTAACACCGAGAGGGCCCAGAGATATCTCTCCATCGTCGGAGGAGAAAATCCCAATCTTGAGCTATCAAGTTACTTGACACACTTTTCCATGAACCCGTAAGCCGCCGTAATAGCCACCCATTTACGGATGACGTTTAACAAACCCCAAAGTTCATGAAGCAAGCATGAAGAAACTCGATACTCTCATGGTCTAAGGAATCATGCAAACATTAACCATCTCTGTGTTATGTACCAATAAACTTGTGACGAATGAATCTCATAGCATAACATCAATCCGGGTCGATTCAACACAAATGTTCTCTTAACATTGTGCCCTCAAAGTTGCTGGCATAGACATGCCCATGACCAGGAAAACAGAATCATCATGCAACACTTGAGCTAGTCTTAGAGGCCAGACTAGGAATACTTCTTACCGTTTATTATTCCACACGTGCATATGAGTCTTCCTCTGAGCCTCGTGGATATTGCAGACTCGAGAATCATTGCAGTTATAGCATGGAACATAAACATAATTGTGAACTCGGAGATAAATAATATCATTTATTATTGCCTCTAGGGCATATCTCCTACACCTCGTGGCCACCCCGTAAGGCGGTTGGTGCCCTTCTTTCGCCGCAATAAAGCTAATATCCGGATAGAGATTGTGTCCAAAATTCAGCCCAATCGGAGTAAAGGATCTCCGGGAATATAACAAACGGTGAAAGGCCAGAATCTGGAGCGCAGAAACAGAGACAGAGAGAGAGACGGATCCAATCTTGGAGGGGCTCTCGCCCCTCCCTTTCCATGGAGACCAAGGACCAGAGGGAGAACCCGTCTCCCACCTAGGGAGAAGGCCAAGGAAGAAGGAGAAGGAGGGGGCTCTCTCCCCCTCGCTTCCGGTGGCGCCGGAGTGCCACCGGGGCCATCATCGTCACCGCAATCTACACCAACACCTCCGTCATCTTCACCAACATCTTTATCACCTTCCCCCATCTATCTACAGTGGTCCACTCTCCCGCAACCCGCTGTACCCTCTACTTGAACATGGTGCTTTATGCTTCATATTGTTATCCAATGATGTGTTGCCATCCTATGATTTCTGGGTAGATTTTCATTGTCCTATCGGTAATTGAGGAATTGCTATGATTGGTTTAATTTGCTTGTGGTTATGTTGTTGTCCTTTGGTGCCCATCATATGAGCGCCCGCGTGGATCACACCATAGGGTTAGTTGTATGTTGATAGGACTATGTATTGGAGGGCAAGAGTGACAGAAGCTTCAACCTAGCATAGAAATTGATGCATACGGGATTGAAGGGGGACCAATATATCTTAATGCTATGGTTGGGTTTTACCTTAATGAACGTTAGTAGTTGCGGATGCTTGCTAATAGTTCCAATCATAAGTGCATAGAATTCCAAGTCAGGGATGACATGCTAGCAGTGGCCTCTCCCATATAAAACTTGCTATCGGTCTAGTAAAGTAGTCAATTGCCTAGGGACAATTTCGCAACTCCTACCATCACTTTCTCACACTTGCTATACTAACTTTATTGCTTCTTTATCTAAACAGCCCCTAGTTTTTATCTGCGCGCTCTTTATTATCTTGCAAACCTATCCAACAGCACCTACAAAGTACTTCTAGTTTCATACTTGTTCTAGGTAAAGAGTAGGCCTGGGCATTCGGTAGAAACCAAAAATTTGGTTTGTACCGATCGGTTTTGTTCTAAATTCGGTTAGCACAAATAGAAACCGAATTTGACAACAAAATACAGCTAACCGAAGTTTCAGTTAACCAAAAAATTCGGTTTGGTTTTCGGTGTATACCGAAATACCAAGAGAGCTTTGCGCTTGTGCCTTACACGACTCACACCCGGCCTTTTAAATAGGCGAGAGGCTGGCTCCTTTAGCTTAGACATGCGAGGTGGGACTAAAGACCTTGTTCCTTTTGCTGGTTGCCTGCGCTCCGCACACTCAGCTCGTTTTGGGTCTTCTGCATGTGATTGGTCGTGAGCTTTGCATTGCATGCATGTGATCCATCCACGGGGCAACGAGGTCCTCGGCGCGCGCGCACGCTAGGCTTGCATCATTAGCGACAGATGCAGCTGTACGACATACGTACTGTGTATAGTCCGGTCTCTACTTCGGTTAACCGTATTGAAGCCGAACCTACCGAATTTATTTCGGTTAGTGAGTGTAAAAACCGAATTTCCCTGTATAAATGATAAAAACCAAAAATTCGGTTTTTTCGGTTACGGTTTCGGTTCGGTGTCCGGTTCGTCGGTTTTTATGCCCACCCCTAGTAAAGAGAACGTTAAGCGTGCGTAGAGTTGTATCGGTGGTCGATATAATTTGAGGGAATATTTGTTCTACCTTTAGCTCCTCGTTGGGTTTGACACTCTTACTTATCGAAAGAGGCTACAATTGATCCCCTATACTTGTGGGTTATCAGTGCACAAACTCGTTGCAAAATGGCACTGATCAGAAGCATTTGCCCAAGAGCAAATGCCACTGATCTGTGCACAAACTCGTTGAGCAAATGCCACTTATAAATGGCACTTGCTGTTAGGCAAGTCCACTGATCAGTGGACTTGCCCAACAGCAAGTGCCATTGCAAATGCCACTTATCAATGACACTTGTGTTGTTGGGCAAATGCCACTGATCAGTGGCACTGATCAGTTGACTTGCTGTTGGGCAAGTCCACTGATCAGTGGCATCTGCTTTGCTGTAACTGGCACTCATCACTGCACTATCCTAACCATGGAAACATCTAAAAATAGCAACAGCAGGTGCCAATAGCACCCATGTGCAGCCATGCAGATTTGGCACCATCCTAAAATGGTCCTACTACATGCACGTATAACATTCAACACAAACCTAGCTTGGACATGTATGTTAGCAACATGAAACATGAACATGATCCTAGTTTGAACATGAACATGCCATCAGTCAACATGATTCTAGCATTCATCAGTCAACATGAACATGCCGTCAGTATAACATTCATCAGTCAACATGAACATGATTCTAGCATGAGCACACCTAATAGCATGAACACAGATCATAGGACACACTAGCAGTAGCACAAGAAAATTATCCTACCACGCACACCGTACAAAACGAACAGATCAGTCTGATTAGATTCGATTGGGATCGCATCCAATCGGATCTGCTAGAATCCTATCTAATCCTATCGAATCCACTAACTACTAGCACATGCCTAAGAAATAAACACCTAATCTACATCTACGAGCAACCATTGAGGGTGTTTGACTCACCGGAGCACGTGCAGCCACGGCGAACCGAGGCCGGGGTGAAAACCCCGACGGGAAGGAGAGAGGTGGCGGAGCAGAGGAGGAGCCGGCCCTGGCGACGGCCTGGGGCATCGGCCCCTGCTCAAAGACACGCCGGAGGTCGAGGAGGACGGCCCGCCGACAGCAGAAAACCCTTGGACGGGGGTCAAGAAAACCCCCGTGGCCAATGGTGTCCCAAGAAGGGGCGGCTCCGTCGACGGCGCCGGCGCCGAGCCCAAGACCACGAGGTCCGGAATCGGCGGCGGAGCAGGAGCTGCCGGCACCGCATTGGCCGGCGCTCGTGGTGGCCGGCAGCAGATGGGGGACGGAGAGCGCAGCGCCGACGCCAGGTCACGTCCCGAGTTCTGGAGCCCGGCCAGCCAGCGCTCCTGGATGCTGGTGACGCGCTGGTCGACGGGGGTCAGAGGGCGGCGCGGCAGTGAGGGAGAGAGGGAGCGGTGGGAACAGTGCACCTGGGCGGTGACAAGAGAGTGGGGGGCGAGTTATGAGACGTCTCCCACGCTGCCCGAGCCGTGCAACTGCCCCGCACGCGTGGCCGAGCTCAGCCAGGCTGCAAACTGCTTTAAGGTCCGTGCGGGCCTCAAACCGCATGCAGCCCAGGCAACCAAACAGGCCGCGCACATCCCGCGCGGGCCTGGTTGGGCTACATGCGGGCAACCAAACACGCCCCAACTGGTTTTTGACTCACGCGAGAACGTAAGTCCATAAACCATCACCGGTTTATCACGTTGCGTTGCATGAGTTTCGCTGTGACGGACCTTGAATAGTCGTAGAAACTTGAGTGGATCCTACTGACTCCACTCCGCTGGACGACCGCCGGGTAGGACGCGAGCTTGGTGCATCTGCATGTGCCCGGCGGCTACTCCATGTTCGCCTGGCCTCTCGCGCGCCGGACGATCCATCCGTTCCAGTCCATGGAGTCTGACTATTTTCTGGCGGAGAATTGGAGTCTGACTTGTCCAGGCAGCCTCCTCGACCGCGAGCGTAGAAACCGCGACCAGGCAATTATTAGTAGCTGTGATGCACGTGCGCGCGCAGGGTGCCGGGTGCGGTGCCACGTCAGGGGTGAAGTCAAGCTATGGCGCTCCTCCATCCCCGGCGGCCGCCGTCACGCACCTGCGCAACCGACACATCCATCGACCGGGCAGAGAGGGGTGGAGTGGAGTGCTCCGGCGGCCGGCCGGCCACTAGCTAGAGCTTCCGTGCTCTTCTTCTCTGACCCGTAACTGGACGTACCGGAACTTCAGAGGTCCTGACGCAGTGATGCACACGTACATACGAAGGCCGGCTGTGGTGATCACACTGAAAAGTCATTTATATAAAAAAAAAGTTACGTATCAGCGACCTGCATGCATGCATGAGCACGGCAAGGGACAAAAAGTATATCATAGCTTGCCGGTGGTTGACTTTGACACAGGACACAGCTGGAGATCGCGCATGCGAGTAGGTGTGGGCATATAAACCGAAGACCGAAGTACGAACCGTAAAAACCCAGTGAGAAAGTTTGCATGAGATGTTTGCTCTCGTTGGTGATGCAAGTTATCAGCCCTGTGAGAAAGTTCCCATGTTCCATGCATTCACGAGTAGCTCTCTCGAGAGACGTGATTTAGGACTATGGTTCAGCCAAACCTATGGTCTTTGCCGTACGATTTAACATCCTACTACATGTGGATCAGTGATAACCATGCCAACTGTAAGAAATATACGCACACGGTCTAACCCCTATTCCTCGATCCTTTTCCGTGGTTCCGCTCACAATGATCAATTGAGGCTAGGGGTTAGGGACCTTTATATAGTGCTATTCCAATTAATTTTAAACTGTATAAACTGCAGATAAATGTCCAGTTTCAAGGGTACCAGCCGTGGCATGGGAAGCCCAAGCGAAACGTGCTAAAAAATGGACTAGTGCATCTAAAAGCACTAGTTCTACCAACCCGTGCGAGCATCCTTTCCTTGATCGTCAAAAGTATACCTGCGTACGCAAGCAGAAAGCAAAACAAAATGATTTATCTTTGTAACAAATAGGTTACCTTGGCCGGCAGGTGTCCACCATGCTGGGTGCCTCCCGCCGCCGGCTGGGAAAAGCGGGGCGAAGCCGACACAGGTTGAATCTGCCTAGAAGTTATGGACCAGCGGCTATGTGAACACACGCTCGCACTCCCCTTGTGGCATACGCTGTTCGTGCCAGGTGGAGTCGTAAAAGATTTCCGTGATTTGATAATCCCGAGAAATTAGTTTCCACATTCTGTCTTGACCGGTTGCCCCTCTCCATCCGTTCTATCCGCATCGTCAGCCCCAGTCCCCAGATAAACTTACCAAGTCTTCATCCGGATCTCGGACACGGATCCCACATCGCTCGTCCATCTATGGACTTTTCGAATCGGCCATCCATAGCCAAGCACCCTTGGTTGGGCCCGGCCAAGGAGTGCTCCTATCCTTTTACTCGGGCACGTGCTTGATCGTTCGGTCTTAGTCTTGTCATCTACTAGTGGCCTAGTGGGTAAATATTGGGTGAACCCACTAAAAATCTAGCTCGGACAAAGGAACATTCCGCTTTTCCAACTCACGTGAGGAGTAGCGAAAGACCACCACAAGCAAATGACTCGTTTATCACTTGCATGCATGAATCTTGCCGGGAAAGATTGGCAAAAGAACGTACCACATGGATTCGCACTTTGGCAAAAGACCACCACAAGTCGCCGGCCGGCCATCGGATCGTGAGAAGTGGAGCCGCATCCACGCGACGTGACCACATCCGAGTTCCGCGTGCAGGCAGCAACTGCATCTCCTGCTATCTTTCGTCTTTGCGGATTCGGTTGCTTGCGTTAGGTCAACGACATTGACTTTCAAAATTAGTTGAGCTTCAAGGTAATAGTCTCAAACCAGACGTGTTCCAACCGATTGGTGCCGCCATGCCGGTGCCTAACGAACGTTGGAAAGTCGCATGCATGCGATGCAAGTCGCCAAACCCATAGAAAGCTGTTTCCACCTTCCATTCATGTCCTGGCGTTGACCCTTGCCTTTGAATACCCCTATAGCTCTCAGAGAGTCAGCAGCTGGCCACTAGCAGCAGAATACCCTTGAAACTGACCCAGAGTATGTATGAGACTACCCATGGTGGGAGTAACATAGATAGTAACATCACACATATTTAGATAAAATGGATGATGTGGCAAGCAATAAATGAAGTAAAAGAATAAAGTAATAACATAGCTAGTTACTAGTAATATGAGTAACATCACACATCTCAAGGCAAGATGTGTCTATAGCCTAATAAATAAAGTGTTGCATGTTACCACTCATATGTTACTCCCTACTATAGAGGTAATAACATAGACTAGTAACATATACTCCCTCCGTTCCTAAATACTTGTCTTTCTAGGCATTTCAAATGAATATCACATACGGATGTATGTAGACATATTTTAGAGTGTAGATTCACTCATTTTACTCCGTATGTAGTCACTTGTTGAAATGCCTAGAAAGACAAGTATTTAGGAACGGAGGGAGTACATGTTACTAGTCCATGTTACTATCCATTGTGGCTAGTCTGAAAAAGTCTTCACGAAATGTCAACCGTGTCCACGAACTCAAGGTGCCAACGTGAAAGTGAAGTCGAAGAAAGCTTTGAAAGTTCTAGATCTTCCCTATGTTCCTCCGTTTCATTCCGGTCGTCTCATGCATGGTTCCAAATTAAGTTCATGTACAATTCTTGTTTCTCGCGGTATTGTTGCAGTGGAAAGTATAATGCCCTTTCTATGAAAAGACTTTGCATGCATCATGACCACCGAACATTCGTTTGATCAGTTAATCGTTTGTGAGCGACCTGCTCTCCAATTGTCCAACGGCTATGAAGGCATGATATGCATGGATCATAAAGTAATCTTGTCAAAAGTGATAGGCTTATACGGTACTCCCTCCGTTCCTAAGTACTCTTTCCGCTTCAAAATAATTGTCTCAATTTTATATTAATTTTAGTACAAAATTGCACTAATTTTGGGACACTTATTTTGAGACAGAAAGAGTATAAGACTTTTTAAAGATCTCAATATATATGAAGCGTGGCCGAAAAATTTAAACTAAAACCACGACGAGTAGTTTGAAACGGAGGAAATACATATGGCACGTGGCCGGGAAAGGTGGAGGAAGATGCAGGACTAAAATTAGCATGTGTATCTGGTGCCCGTGCCTCATTACCAGGCCAGGTTATCTACTGGAGAGCGGGCAACGCTCTACGCCGGTCGACCGGCCCAACAGTTTCGGCCGGTCGCACCCACGCCGTCCGATTCGATGAAATTTAGCCGTCGGATCTCCTTCTGCTTTGTTCCCAACTCAGTAGGAGAAAAAATCCCCTCGCCCCCGTCAATCGATCACCATGCGCGCCCGCTGCAGCTCCGACCGTCCTCCTCTCCCGCCACCCTCCCTCACCGCAGGACGAACCTCGCGGCCCTCGCCGCCGGTCGGAGTTTTCCGTCCTCGCTCGCCCGTTGCAGCTTTCCTCTCCCCTTCCCTCCCACCAGTGCAGTGGTGGCCATGGCCCACGCAAAACGAAATTGTCGCAACTCCATGTGGGCGGATTGCAGCTCGATAAATTCATGAGAAAACTGCCAGCGAAGGATTGTGGCTCCACCACTCATGGTTGCAACACCAAAGCGCGCAGGCAGTTCCTTCACCAGTTTTCATGCGGCATTGCAGCTTCGCCAAAACAAGAGGTTCCAGCATCCCGCATAGCCGATTGTAGCAAACGGAAAAGCCACATCCAGCAAAAAAACAAAAGCAACAAAAACCTCCAGTACTCATTGAAGAAAAAAATTGCCGGTTCCAGCAAAATTTAAATATGTTGGTAGCAAATTTTGAGGCTGGTTCCAGCAAAAATTAAAAACGATGGAAGCAAAAATAGAAAGAATTGGGTAGCAAAAAAGCGGAGACATTCCAGCAAAAAACAAGGTTCCAGCAAAACATTATATGGTTCCAGCAAAAACATTGTGTGGTTCCAGCAAAAAATGAGATGGTTTTCAGCAAAACATTGATATGCTTGTCGCAAAAAAATTACATGGTTCCAGCAAAATCTGATTATGGTTCCAGCAAAAAATGAGATGGTTTTCAGCAAAACATTGATATGCTTGTCGCAAAAAAATTACATGGTTCCAGCAAAATCTGATTATGGTTCCAGCAAAAAATGAGATGGTTTTCAGCAAAACATTGATATGCTTGTCGCAAAAAAATTACATGGTTCCAGCAAAATCTGATTATGGTTCCAGCAAAAAAACACAAATGCAGCAAAAAATACCATGGTCGCAGATTTTTGGGTGGGTGGGTGGTAGCAAAAACATGGTCTGGTTCCAGCAAAATCAAAGCATGGTTGTAGCAAAAATCGATTGAAAGAGGTTCCAGCATCCCGCATAGCCGATTGTAGCAAACGGAAAAGCCACATCCAGCAAAAAAACAAAAGCAACAAAAACCTCCAGTACTCATTGAAGAAAAAAATTGCCGGTTCCAGCAAAATTTAAATATGTTGGTAGCAAATTTTGAGGCTGGTTCCAGCAAAAATTAAAAACGATGGAAGCAAAAATAGAAAGAATTGGGTAGCAAAAAAGCGGAGACATTCCAGCAAAAAACAAGGTTCCAGCAAAACATTATATGGTTCCAGCAAAAACATTGTGTGGTTCCAGCAAAAAATGAGATGGTTTTCAGCAAAACATTGATATGCTTGTCGCAAAAAAATTACATGGTTCCAGCAAAATCTGATTATGGTTCCAGCAAAAAATGAGATGGTTTTCAGCAAAACATTGATATGCTTGTCGCAAAAAAATTACATGGTTCCAGCAAAATCTGATTATGGTTCCAGCAAAAAATGAGATGGTTTTCAGCAAAACATTGATATGCTTGTCGCAAAAAAATTACATGGTTCCAGCAAAATCTGATTATGGTTCCAGCAAAAAAACACAAATGCAACAAAAAATACCGTGGTCGCAGATTTTTGGGTGGGTGGGTGGTAGCAAAAACATGGTCTGGTTCCAGCAAAATCAAAGCATGGTTGTAGCAAAAATCGATTGGAAAAACAGACCATGTCATGGAGATGGATGTAGCAAAAATCCATAAAACACCGGTAGTAACAAAAGCAAAAACAGATGTAGCAAAATGGTTCACCGGTTCCAGCATAAATTACCATGGTAGCAGATTTTGGGGAGGGGGTGTGGGGGTGGGTGGTAGCAAAAACATGGACTGGTTTCAGCAAAATCAAAGCATGGTTGTAGCAAAAATCTGATGCGGCGGCCATGGAGAGCAGCGCAATCAGTTGCGGACGGCCATGGCGACAAGCGCTGATTGCAGCACCGTCGTGATTGCAGCCCGCTCAGCTCCGGCCATCGCTCGCATCAGAGGATAGCTCTGTTCCCAGCACACAACTAAAAGGTGGAGGAAAGAAGAGATGAGAGGAGGACGGCCTGAGAAAAATCCATGACAGCGCCATGGAAACAGAGTAGCCAGGCAATGGAAGAGAGAAAAAGTTATGGGGAAGAAGATAAGACACGGGTGGTCCAGGAGCTTCAGGGCTGCGGGGAACGTGTGTGGACCAAAAGAAAAGGTGGGGCTGGATAGAACGGTGCGGGGGGCGCGTGTGAGCAGATGTGCAGGTAATTTCAGTCTACATCTACGACTCGTGCGCGACCGGCTGAAACGTTCCGCCGGCGCACCGGCTGGAAACGTTTCCCTTTTAATTAGGGCAGAGCCGTACGGATAAACATGATTATAGGTCCGTTTGCGGGTAGCTAGTCAGTATCTGACTTGATTATTTTGCGAAGCAGACGACCGACGGCCGGACACGTACACAGTTCTTATTATCTGTTATAAGCAGTGCATACTTGAATACTAGAGGTGTGATCCAGTCGCGTACGTACAGTACTCTGTATCACCCGAAGCAAGCTAGAGGAACATTGTACATTTCCGATGCCGTCTGGCGACAGTGACACGCACAGAAAACAGTTCAGGATGCTGAGCAGACAGCAGAGAGAAATGCAAACAGATTAACTAACTATTTAGCGGTTTCGTAAGAAGAAGAATTACCCCGGCGTCTGATCAAGGCGGGCGCCGCCGCCGGCGGAGAAAACGATCGTGGTCTCGGTACGGGCTCCATGCATGAATGTGCCTGCCTGGAGGTTCAACACCGGCAGCCGTGTGAACGCACGCCTGCATGCCCCGGCTGCCATCCATCTCTTGCTGCGTACGGCGTCGCGACCGTCCCTTTCGGTCTCCGCGCGCGCGCCCGGCCGATCAATAATCCGGCGAGACATTGATGGTCTGATGGGTCCGGCCCGTTGATACATACGCCCACGGTAAAGGTCCAGCACGTAGTAGTACAGGGAGTGCATGCTATGTCCCGTTCTGTCTTCGTTGCTATCATCACTCGGATAGTTTCTATATCCGCATCCCAAAGTAGTCAAGAAGCAAGGATCTCGCATGAGATTCTTCAATACTTCTCCAGCGGTTGGTTTAGACTAGCTAGGGGCATACCTTTTTAGTACGAACAAACGCCATCAACCACGTTGAATACATACATACGCCCACAGCATGCGCATGATTTGTGCCGTTCTGTCTTGGTTGCTGTCCCTCGGATAGTTTCTATATCCTCACCCAAAAGAAGTCAAGAAGCAAGGATCTCGCATGAGATTCTTCAGTACTTCTCCAGTGGTTGGTTTAGACTAGCTAGGGACATACCTTTGCGAATCAGCCACAGCAAAGGTATACTACTCCCCGGTGGTTTGGTTAGACTAGACGCATAGTACACTTTTTACTAACTACTCCCTTTGTCTCATAAGATAAAAACGTTTTTCAAGTTATGTTATATTATGGACGAAGGGAGTACGAACTAACGCCATGAGTGGATCCGTGCTGAACCAACTGATTTTATAATCGAATGAGTACGGGCTAAAGCGAGGAAAACACCTTGGGTACGACTTACTTTTACAATGCATGAGTGAGTCTCGATTGGAAAAGAAAGGAAGGCTGGCTTTGGATTTGGCTTTGTGAGAAAACGTGGCGCCATGGAATAAGCTAGTCAAGGTCCGCCACAAATTCACCACCGGCAACAAGAGCCTACTCCACTAGTCAGCCGGCGACGCATGCATCTCCGACCACAAAGGCGATGGCTAAGTCAAGCTCACGCTCCCACACCGTCACCGCTCCGGTCGAGCTCCGACGCTCCGGCCGTCACCGCGTAATGGGGAGGGGGCGGCTACGGATGCTAGATAGGGTCCACGGCGACGTGACGTGGCCGATCGAGCAGGCGGGCTCGTCTTGCTTTCAGCTCCGCGTCTGACTTTGTCTCGGCCCTTTACGCTTAGCAATGTCCTCTGTTTACATGTTGAGGGCTATGCTTCGCCGTTGGAGCGGCGCGGCGAGCCGTGCATGTTACACGTGCCAGCAAACGCCTCCCCAGCCACGTAGTTACTAAAAGAATGTTCGTGGGTTGTCATGGGTTTTTGAAATATTTTACTGGACTTATATAAACATAATGCATGTTAATTTCATATGTAGAGACAAGATAGCACGGGCACAATCGGATAATAACTGAAGTCCACTTAAATTACAGTTTAAATTAAAAAAAAGCAAATTCAAGATGCATACGTATAGAGTGATGATCAATCCTAAAAATCCATTAAACATTCAGATCTGCTTCATGCGATTAAGAAATTGTTTCATTTGACGATATTTGAGCCAGTATAATAAAATCTTTTTCCTTAATTCATACCCATCCCGCAAAAGCAATAAATATAGTTAGCATGAATATTTCACGTCGAAGGTCTTTTAAATCTGTAACCGAGAATACTCATCGTGCAAACCGGAAGAACCAATTCTTTATCATTCCATCAGAGCATAAAGAAATAAAATAAAATAGTAGACACATCCCTGCAAGTCTCAAATATCATGATAACAAAAATAAATTCTTGTATTTTGAATGTTATGATAATGAAATATATAAATTTATACCCATTTATGCTCGTTGGAATACCAGGCGGAAACAAACTTTGCCATCTAGATATATCGGAATTCCAGCCAAGTTGCTTAATTTCGAGTGCGTCTTTGAATTCCCTCGCAAATCCTTATAATTTCACTAAATGTCTCAAAGTTTTAACCTCCGGCGACTGTTATGTATGGATAGGGTCCACAATATATACACGGCGTGCATGTTTGTCGATGACATGCAAGATGTCTCGGTCGATGAGTATGGAAAACAAATCTATATATGGTATCTATTAGAAAAAACAATAAACCATGACAACAATTGACAAAAGACCTTACTTACAATCAATGTTGCACAATGAGATGTTGTTGTCTATACCAGGCTAGATATCAAACAGTGTTGCCAACATCTGAATAGTTGCCTTCACGCAAAACTTCTGTTATCGCGTTGAATCTAACATCATGAACTTAGTAAGAAAAACTATTTAGGAACATGTTAATACTAATGATACTGAACAAACAATTATGACAACTTCCACAAATTTTTAGGTCCATGAAGTGTACAGGAGGGTCTATGATCAGTAATCCCTCATCACATGACAATATACGCACGACTACGTTGAAACAATCGTTTTCCATATACTGCTCCATGTAAGTATGTCTTTAAGTTTTTTGAGACTTAAGCCCAATTGATGGGGTGTCGAGATTTACACTCATTCCTTCCTGAAAAATGGATGGTAAATCAGAATAATGTATACCTGAACATTACATATTTATATAAATGACGCATGCTCCAAACACTCAGCATCATCGATCGACATAATGTAATTGCAGAGCCTGACAACTAACTCACGATGATCCATGGGCATGATGGGGATTGGGGTAGGACGTTTGTCTTCGACTCCGTCAGGTGGATTCTCCAGGAGCTCAACAATAGAATTACATAAACTTTCTTCATCGTCAGCTACGGGCTACAATGCATTTAAATGAATCAGACAAATGATTAAGGTCATCTTCAAGGTCAAAGCTCATTTCTCCTGCATACGTTCGGGGGTGTTCGGATATCAAACGGGCGCCCAACAGGGGCATACATATTTGACGGGGCTTGGCTACTCCGCAATATGCTCTGATTAGTGCTCCCCGTCCACTCATTTTCAATCAAACGAGCCACAACAGTTTTCCAGCCCCCATGTATCTTTTATGGGAAAACAGAGTCAAAGCTATCCGCATTTCCTTCTCCCTCATATGTATTATATCTTCTCTTCCTTTTCCTTCATGCATGCAGTAACCAGCGGAGGTGGCGTGCCCAATCTCCTCCCAGCGCCAGCTCTTTTTCCTCCCGGGCCGGCCAACTCTCTCTCGACTGCTGACTTCTCCTCCCGCTATTAAACCACTAGCCTCGAGGTGTCACGCCCTAATGCCGCCGCATCATGTGAGCTGAATTGACTGGGCCCTACGCAGAGTTGTGAAGTTGCGGAGACCGCAAAGATGAGCATGTCGTTTTGCGGTTATTGCGACCCGAGATTGCCGGTCAATGAGAACGACCTAATGCCCTTGCTTAGGTAGCTCTCAAAATGCTTACGGTTTGTTTTTTCTGCGAAGAATCAGACACGACGATCATTGCCGTCCTTGCATGGTTGCCTCCGGTAGTATCGCGCTAGATGGAGCCAACACTCAACATGAACACCCCATGGGTGAATTCGTATGCATCATCGCGCTTGTACCGGCCCTTGTTGAAGTCTGGCTAGGCCGTGCCGGAGTAGCAGTGTAGGATTGGGTCCCTCCACTGTGCCTTCTTCAGCTCGCTCTAGTGCTAATAGTCGTCGCTAGGTGGTCTACGGACCTAAATATATCTTTTACTTTTGGTCTTCTTTGTACTACCTTGACAGTACATGAGTAGATCGAAAGTTATCCTCACAGAAAATGACCGTAGGGAAGTCAGCCCATAAAAGTCATTGTAAAGGCAACGCTAGGGGCGTAGTACTACTCCATCCGTTTATAAATATAAGGCTTTTTACAGATTCCAATATTGACTACATAGAGAGTAAAAATGAGTGATCTATACTCTAAAATACGTTTATATACATCCGTATACAGTTTATATTTAAATCTAAAAAATGTCCTATATTTAGAAACGGATGGAGTACTAGTATAGCTAATTAAAAGCGTCCAAGAAAGCTTCAAATGTTCTTACTCCACTTACATCGTTTAATTCACAAGAAATTCTGAAGAATTGGCTTGCACCATGCATAACTATCGAACATTCTCAAGGAGAGACCTGCTCCAACAGCCACCAACACGAATGTCACCTCTTTCTGAATCGGCCAATTACTCATCGCTGCCGCGGTAAAGAGAATACAGAAGAAGAAAAACTCCACGATTATACCAACTACGTACTCCTACAACATGCATGCATGCATGGGCGAGGGGGAAAAGTACGAATGCGAAATCCGTACGTGCGAGGGTTCTTTCCTTGATGGTCAAAAATATAGTATATGCGTGCGCAAGCAGAGAGCAAAGCAAACAGATTAATTTGGCCGTTGTGTGACGACGTTGATTACCCCGGCCGGCCTCCGGTGCGCTGTCGCCGGCAGGGAGAAGAAGGATGAAACTGGCACAGGTTGAATCTGTCTTGGAAGTTAAGGACCGGCGGCCGTTTGAACGCACGCTCACACAATCCCTCTCTTGTTGTGGCGTACAGCGTGGCGACCCGTAAGATTTTCGTGCCAGTCTCGTCATCTTGCTTGACCTGTAAGATTTTCGTGACTTTGATGATACGTTGATATACCCATGGATTTGCCAGGGGCCGACTCGAAAAACTAGTTTCCACAGCGGCCACGTGCGGGCAATATGTCGTGTCATCTCTCTCGTTAACTGCTGTCCACCCAGCTCTTTTATGCCTTGACTATCGGTCTGTTCTATCCACATCGTCGGTCCCGGAGAAGCTATCAAGTCTTCGTGCGAATCTCACACCAACTCCAGCGGGCGACCATATCCCGTCCGGCCCCGTTCATTTGGGGTAAAACGAACAAACCAGATGACCCAGCGCGTGACGCACTGGACCCATCATGTCTGTTTTATGTCCGACCCAACCCATTTCAAGCGCAAACATGTGTCCGGTTTGAGTCCACGCGGACAGAAACGGACACGCCGCTCGTCCGCATCGGGGCCGCGTGGCAGGCGGCCACCTACCTCCCACCGTCCAACATAAATGCGCACGCGCGGTCGGCCTCACTTGTCATCCGCCCAGGCGCGCGGTAGGCGTCCTTCTTAAATGGGAAGCCATAGACCGGTCGCAGTCCACCCTCCCACTCCAGTCGCGCGGCCTCCTCGAAACCCGACACCCAAACCCTAGCTCTCCCTTCCCCTTCCTCGAGCTCGCCGGCCACCGACAACCATGGGGTGGTGGAACACCGGCCGCAAGGGGGAGCACAACTGCGAAGCTGGCTTGTCCTCGGGCTGCCGCCACCGCAGCGTCAAAGCTGAACTCGCATCACCATCACGGAGGGCCCCCACGCCTCCCGCGTTCACCATCGCCCCTACAGCCGCCGGCGAGCGCGGCCTGCACTACATCCACGCGGATGTTTGCCGTCGTTATTGGGAGACGAGGACGCCGCTCCCCTGGAGCGACGTGCACCTGCCCAATAACTGGCATTTGTCCGTGGGTCGGGTGCCGATCCCGCCGGTCCCGACGAGCGGCCATGCGCACCGCGAGGAGATCGAACGCCGCCGCCGCCTCATGCCAGACGACCTCTACTACGACCCCAGATACGGCGTCGACTCTGCCCTCTGGGACATGTGGTTTCGGGATGAGCACGACACGTAGTGTGCCTCCTTCTTTGCCGGCACCTCGTCGGGGCCGCAGCGGCCACGTGAGCGCCGTGCCCTCCCCAAGTGCGCGGGCGTAGGGTGGTGCGCGGCATCACGCCGACGCCATCGCCGCTGCCCTCTCCGTCGCCACCACCACCTCCTCGCGTGACAGAGGAGGAGGAGGCCGGCTCCTTCAACGTGTCATGAAAGACTCCATGAACACGCACGATGAGCGCCAATAGGAGGGCCTGGAGACCATGATGGCCATCTCTGCGGCCGGCGACGTGGCCGTGCCGGAGCTGGAGATGAGGGATGAGGTGATGTAGGAGCAGCCCGTCGCCGCATTCCACCCGGGCCCAGTGGGCCAGCGGTGGAGCTGGCCGTGGATGGCCACGGACATGGCCGACACCGTGTGGGACGTGAATTGGTGCCTCACGCCACTGTGGTCACCGGAGCGCGAGGCGTCGCCACGGGGGGGGGGGGGGGGCAGGCACCTCCCACCTTCCAGCAAGCTCCCGTCTACCAGGCACCGCCGTCCCACCTCTGGATGCCGCCGGCCTACGTCGACCTCGTGAGCGACGAGGACGACAACGGCGACGCGTGAAAAGACGGCCACGGCCACGGCAGGAGCGCACGGGCGGCGGTTTTCTTTTGTTTTTTTGGTTAATTATGTTTATGTGAACTGTGGAACAGGGCCGTTCTATGGCCATGATATTTAATTATGTTCTTATGTTTGCATTTATCTTATTTTTTCGGCATTTTATTTCAGTTTTTGCATTTTTTTAATCACGTCCATCCCGGACATGATTTGAGATGCGGTCGCGCGTTGGGCGCACCGACATGACAACGGCCCCAAATAGACATGAATGACCCCATTACCGCTCCAAACGGACGAAAGCAGGCCAAAACAAACGTCCGTTTAAGGTCGTGTGCTGGAGTTGGCCTTAGACACGGATCTCACGTCGCTTCTTTCTACGAGCTGGAGATTCGTCGACGGAGTAGTTCTTCGCGTGTTTGTCCGTGTATGGACCTACATGGACCTGACGAATCGGCCATGTGTACCCAAACACAGCGGGTTACATGCTTGGTCGGGGCCGGCAGAGGAGTACTGCATACTTTTACTCTGGCACGTGTCTTGATCGTTTGGTCTCAATCTGGTCATCTACTAGTGGCCTAGTGGGTAAATACCGGACCAACAGTAATAATCTAGTAGCTCGGACAAAGGAATCGTCCTCTTTCCAACTCACGTGAGGTGTGCCCGTGCAAATGACTCGTGTAGCACTTGCATGGCATGAGTCTCGCTACGAAAAGTTGGCTAGCTGGCCCGAGTCAAGGTCCACGACAAGTCGCCGGCCGGCCACCACAACGTGAGAAGTGGAGTCTACCCCCACTCCACCATCCACAAGGATGCCGGCAATGGACAGGTCCCACTCCACGTGCCCGACGTGGCAACGGACACAAGTCCTATTGAGTCCGGCTTAGCCAGGCCGGTCTCGCTTGAGCTCTAGCTGCGGTGGCCGCGTCCTGGCAAGCACTCCATCTCCTGCTCTCTTTCTTGGTTTGCCACCGCCGGTTTCCGTTGCGTTGATCTCCCAAATTACTTAACCTGCATCTGCATCTGCATGCATGGCCACGTCATGGAAAGAAACGTTGGAAAGTCGTCACGCATGCAAGCATGCAAGTCGTCAAACCCCCCGGAAAACTGTTTCCACCTTCCGTTCATGGGCTGGCGTTCACCCGTAGAAGACAAGAAGAGTATATTTATGGCCTGTTCGGAGTGTCACCGCTCGAGAACTCCACTCCCGGAGCGGGGTAGCTTCAGCTGAAAATAAAGCAGCGGGAAAACACCCGCTCCGCAGATCCTCATATTTCTTGGAGCCGGCGGACTACCGCACAGGGCCTTAGTTGCATACTCCTCCTAGCTCTCAAGGGGTCACCACCTCGCTAATAGTGGCAGCAGCCTACGGACCGTTTCAACTGACCCAGAGTACATGAAAAAGTCCGCACGGAAAGTCAACCGTCCATGAACTCAATGTGCGTACCTAGCGAACGTAACTTCTAAAAAAGTCAAACAAAGCTTCAAATGCTCTTTACCTGTTTCCTCCACGTCCCATGCAACGGTCTTTAGAATTGTACAATTCTTCCTGCTTGGTACCCATTTCGCAGTATTGCATGGATAGAAAAGTATTACACTGTTATGTAAGAGACTTGGCATGCATCATGACCATCGATCATTCGATCAAGTAAATCTTGAGAGAGACTTGAATAGTCCAACGGCCACGAACATGGTCAGCTTCTGAATTAGACAAACTTTCTAAAGTATACTACTGCTATACTACACCGTTACTAGTCGTCATCGTTAATCCTTATCTTTGCTAAATTTAGTACCGCTAGCTAGGTAAAACATGCATGTAGCATAAAGTAATCTGGTCAGATAGGGATAAGACTTACTCTAACCTTCATTGACGGCGGTTGTCGTTCTAGACTTCTAGTGCGCTAGTTCTATGGAGTCTTAGCACGATGACTTCCCGACTGTCTATTACAATAAGGTGTACCCGGCTCTTACAATAAGGTGTACCCGGCTCCAATGAGGGAAAGGTGAAGATGGCGGCACGCCTTCAGCTCGCTCCAGTGCTACTAGTAGTTGCCAGACGGTCTATGGGCCTAGATGTATTTCCAATTTTTGGTGTTTCTTGCACTTCCACGACGGTAGATGAATAGATCGGAAGTTATCCTGAAAAAAAAAGTTGCTAGCAGACCGGAGAAGCATATTCGCGAAAAGCTTGTGCTGTGTGATCATGAGAGTCACAAGCTTCACATGCTCAGAAATACGGTACATATATAGCTCCCGGCCGGGAAACAATAGTGCAGAATCGGGCTTTAGCACCGGTTCATTAGGCCCTTTAGTGCCGGTTCTGTAACCGACACTAAAGGATGGGGACTAAAGCCCCCCCCCCCCCCCTTTAGTACCGGTTCAACACGAACCGCCACTAAAGGGCCACCACGTGGCACGAGCCCGCGTCGAGGGCGGGGAGACCTTTAGTACCGGTTGGTAACACCAACCGGTACTAAAATGTTTGTGGTTTTGGTTTTATTATTTTTTTTATTTTTTTCATTTGCTGGTATTTTATGATACTACATAATATACACGTTATGCATATATATAAATAGAATTTCTCTCTCTCTCTCTCTCTCTCTCTATATATATATATATATATATATATATATATATATCATCGAATGTCTCGCACCATCATTCACACATACACATGTATATATACAATTTGATATACACAATTTCTCCTACAATATGCAGATCGTTACGTGGAGTCATGACCTCGGTATCGGGTAATGGAATTCTCCTCTGGGATCTATGACCTGGTCGAGCAGAAATCCCGCTATTTCCTCTTGAAGTGCTCGTACGCGAGCCTCCGGTAGTAGCTGACCCCGCATCTCCTTCATCTTTAAAGAAGAGATCAAAATATACATGTATTGTTAGTTGTGTGTATATATATTAGATAATGATGTAAAAATTGTGAATAGTGTTCTGTCAAACGTACCCAGAGGTCTCTATCAGTTCTGGTCCTTTCGGTAGTTATCATGCGAATGTTCTCGCAAACGTAGAACTCACATAAATCAGTCCCCGGCGCCTGCTTCAGGGCCTTTACGAGAATAGAATTCAATCAGATAATAATTAGTCAAGCATGATAATTAATGACATTGAAACTAGAATTAAAGAGATATGGTAGCTAGCTGGTACTAGCTACTTAATTAATTACCTTGGGTCGGATCCATTTCAGCTCTTTTCTCCATTGGTCATCAACCTGTTTGATGAACTTTTGCCTAGCCCTGCCTGCCGGCAAAGAAAATGAATAAATGAGTTATTAATTAGTTGACAGACGGTCTACATGCCTAGATGTATTTCCAACTTCTGGTGTTCCTTGTACTTCCTCGACGGTAGATGAATAGATCGAAAGTTATCCTGGAAAATAAAAGTTGCTAGCAGCTCTCTGAGAAGCATGTGCGCGAAAAGCTTGTGCTGTGTGATCATGAGAGTCACAAGCTTCACGTGCTCAGGAGTACATATATAGCTCCCGGCTGGGAAAGGCACAGGACGAGGTAGGGCTTAACTAACATGTGTATCTCATGCCCGTGCATGCCCAGGTTATCTATCTGGAAAGCTGTTAGGGCCGTACTGATGGGCATGATTACGTCCGTTTGCTGGTTGCTGGTCAGTGTCTCAGTTAATTAATTTGCGAAGCGGACGAGCGACGGCCGGACACATGCTAAAGTTGCGATGCAGTCGTACATACAGGAATAATCTACATTGCCGTGTCCAGTCGGCAACAGAGACACTAAGTTGAGCAGGGAAGAACGCAAATACATAAACTAATTAGCTGCTAATATAAAATTGCACCGGCGGCTGCCCAAGGCAGGCGCGCCGCCGGCGGTGAAAACAATGTGTGTTTGGTACGGGCTCCATACACGAATCTGCCTGGAGGTTCAGCACCGGCGGCCGTGTGAACGCACGCGCGCATGCCTCGGCTGCATGTCGCGACCGTCACTTTCGTCGCCGCGCGCGCCAGGCGGATTATTAGTTCCGTGGGACTCTGGTGATCTGAGATGGATCCGGCCCGTTGATACATATACAATACACCCGCGGCATGCAAATGTCGGATCCACAATTTCCCACAGCTAAAATGGTTTGTGCCGTTTCTTTCCTCGTCTTGTCCACCCAGGCGGACGAGACTTACCTGCTCCCTTCCCATGCTCCCATCCGTGCTCCCGCATACGTGGCTTGATTTGATTGGAAGAAAATAAGGCCCAGCCCCACCCCCTGAAAATCAGGGGGGGAGATGATTAGATTAGAAAAGAAAAAGGGAAAAGAACAGCCGTAGGATGAAGTGGGAGCACGGATGGGAGCATGGAGAGGGAGCAGGCAAGCCGGATCCCACCCAGGCATGCACTATCGATCTTTGCGTGACCGGCCCTCGGACAGTTTCCATATCCGCATCCCAAACAAGGCAAGACGCGAGGATCTCGGATTAGATTCTTCAATGTAGAATATGTGAATTGCACGATCTATTGCTCTCGTACATAGGCACGTATATATCATGTACAAAGATGGGCCACGGACCTCAACTATACAAGGACTAGGAGGCGGGCCCAATACACAATATGCACATAACACATATACTCAACCCCCCCCCCCCCCCCCCCCCCCCCCGCACCCCGCCGCAGTCGAAGCGGCACCGCGGCTGACTCAAAGACTGGACCGGAACTCCTCAAATGACGCTGTAGACAAGCCCTTGGTCATGATATCTGCAAATTGTTGGGAAGTAGGGACGTGTAAAACACGAATATGGCCAAGGGCCACCTGTTCCCGAACGAAATGAATATCTAACTCAATATGCTTGGTCCGTCGATGATGCACCGGGTTAGCGGAGAGGTAGACCGCCGAGACGTTGTCGCAGTAGACCACCGTGGCACGGTCAACAGGGCAAGAGAGCTCCTGAAGCAGCCGGCGAAGCCACGAACACTCGGCGACAACATTGGCCACCGCACGATACTCAGCCTCAGCACTGGAACGAGAGACCGTAGGCTGCCGCTTGGACGACCATGAGATGATTGAGGGTCCAAGGTAGACACAATAGCCCGAAGTGAATCGACGAGTGTCAGGGCAGCCCGCCCAGTCTGCATCGGAGTAGGTGGTGAGGGCGGTGTCGGCGGAGGCGTGAAGCCTGACGCCAAGATGCATAGTGCCACAGATATAGCGGAGAATCCGCTTGACGGCAGCCCAATGAACGTCGCGAGGAGCATGTATATGAAGACACACCTGCTGCACGGCATATTGGATCTCCGGTCGAGTCAGAGTGAGGTACTAGAGAGCACCAACGATAGACCGATAGAAAGCAGCATCCGAAGCAGGAGAACCATCCGTGGCAGAAAGCTTGGCCTTCGTATCAACAGGCGTAGCGGCGGGCTTGCAGTTAAGCATGCCGGCGCGCTCGAGGAGCTCATGAGCGTACTTCCGCTGATTAAGGAAGAAGCCATCCGGACGGCGCACCACCTCGACACCGAGGAAGTAGTGTAAAGGACCCAAGTCCATGATGGTGAACTCAGCGCGAAGACGAGCCGTGAGCTGACTGAGGAGGCCAGCCGTACATGCCGTCAGGATGATGTCGTCGACATAGAGCAACAAGTAGGTCGTGTCAGAGCCTTGATGATAAACGAAGAGTGAGGCGTCCGAGCGGGTAGAGCAGAACCCATGGTGGTGGAGAAACGCCGCGATGCATTGGTACCAAGCGCACGGAGCCTGCTTGAGTCCGTACAAGGACTGCGAAAGCAGGCACACCTTGTCAGGAAGCACCGGGTCAACAAACCCGGTGGGCTGCTAACAGAAGACCTGCTCCTCGAGGTGACCATGGAGGAAGGCGTTGGAGACATCCATCTGGTGCACCGGCCAAGCACGGGAGACCGCAAGATGGAGGACCGTGCGTATCGTGCCGGCTTGACGACATGAGCGAAGGTGTCGGTGAAGTCGATGCCAGCACGCTGTCGGAAGCCACAAACGACCCAGCGCGCTTTGTAGCGATCAAGGGTACCATCAGGACGGAGTTTGTGTTTAATTCCCCACTTCCCGGTTATCACGTTGGCGTGCTGGGGACGGGGAACAAGCTGCCACGTTCGGTTGCGCAACAGGGCGTCAAACTCCTCTTGCATCGCAGCTATCCAGAGCGGGTCATGAAGAGCGGCTCGACCGGAGGACGGCGACGGCTCAGAGGTGGACGCCGCATGGACATAGCCATCCGAGGCTTAGCGCGAGCTCGGGCAAAAAACGCCCGTACGGGCGCGGGTGACCGGACCGTCCACAGGCGCCGAGGGGGCCGGGGGCACCGGGGTCGCCGAGGGGGCCAGGGGTGCCGAGGGGGCCGCGGGCACCGGGGGGTGGGGGGGCGGGGGCCTTTTGTCCGCGGGAGCCGCGGGTGCCAACGTCGGGGGAGCCGAGGGGGCCGCGGGCGCCGGAGGAGCCGCGGGTGCCAACGTCGGGGGCGCCAGTGCCGCGGCTGTAGGAGTTGCCGCATGCGGGAGGCGCGCCTCAAAGCCAGGGGCGGGCCAAGAGAGACGCGCGAGCGCCCTGGGAGAGGCGTCGAGGAGCCAGCGTCACCAGTGGTGGGAGGAACAGTCGGGGGTACCTGGTGAAACGGAAACACATGCTCATCAAAGTAAACGTGCCGGGAAGTGAACACAAGGTGGGAGATGGGATCGTAGTACTGATATCCCTTGGGGTTGGAGGGATAGCCGATGAAGATGCAAGCGACAGATCGAGGTGCAAACTTGTGAGAAGCAGTGTCGGCAGTGCTGGATAGCAAAGGCACCCAAAAATACGCAAGACATCATAAGATGGGGGCATACCAAAGAGAAGATGGTCAGGTGCGTAGTTCCACCATGGGCGGCAGGGTCTAATGTTAAGGAGAAGTGATGAAATGGTGAGTGCGTCCGGCCAGAAACGAGGCGGCGCGTTAGCATGAAATAGGAGCGTGCGAACGCAGTCGCTCAGAGTGCGAAGGACGCGTTCGGCTCGACCGTTGTGCTGTGAAGTATACGGACATATGAGACGAAAAACTGTGCCGTGATGCGACAAAAGTGCGGAAAGCAAGGTTGTCGAACTCTTTTCCATTGTCAGTCTGAAGAGTAAGGATGGGACGTCCAAACTGCGTGCTGACATAGGAGTAAAAAGCCGTCAAAGTGGAGAGTGCATTCGACTTTTTGCGCAAAGGAAAAGTCTACACATAATGAGACTAATCATCTAAGATAACCAGAAAGTATAAATAGCCCGAATTATTAGGAACCGGAGAGGTCCACACATCGCTATGAATCAACTGAAAAGGAAAAGACGCGATGGTGGTGGAGTTATTAAACAGAAGGCGAACATGTTTGCCGACACGACATGCATGACAGGTGTGATCCTCTACCTTATGGCAACTGAAACTGAAACTCTTAAGAATAGGACGAAGTGTGACGGGGTTGGGATGACCCAAACGAGCGTGCCAGAGATCGACGCCGGCGGAGAGAGCAACTGGTGCGGTGGTGGAGGTGGACGGCGAATGCACCGGATAGATCTCGTCGAGGCTGTCACATCGGTGAAGTATCATCCTGGTGCGAGCGACCTTGACACAAAACCCAAGCTCGTCAAATTCAACAGTAACATGATTTTCACGAGTTAAACGACGAACGGAAATAAGGCTCTTAATAAGATGATGTGACACAAGTATGTTAGACAAAGTAATAGGCATGGAATTAGAAGGAAAAGATGTGTGCCCGACATGTGTGATAGGGAGTGTGGAACCGTCGCCGACAATGATGCGATCGGACGGGGCGGCCGGCGCAGGGAGGCGCGCGGTTGGCGGCGGCGGCGGCGCGAAGGAGACGCACGGCGGCGGCGGCGACGGAAACGAGAGATAAAACCTAGAAAACTGATATCATGTAGAATATGTGAATTGCACGGTCTATTGCTCTCGTGCATAGGCACGTATATATGATGTACAAAGGTGGGCCACGGACCTCAACTATACAAGGAACTAGAAGGCAGGCCCAATACACGTTATGCACATAACACATATACTCAACACACCCCCGTAGTCGAAGCGACACCGCGGCTGACGCAAAGACTGGACCGGAACTCCTCAAATGATGCTGCAGGCAAACCCTTGGTCATGATATCTGCAAATTGTTGGGAAGTAGGGACGTGTAAAACACGAATATGGCCAAGGGTCACCTGTTCCCGAACGAAATGAATATCCAACTCCATATGCTTGGTCCGTCGATGATGCACCGGGTTAGCGGAGAGGTAGACCGCCGGGACGTTGTCGTAGTAGACCACGGTGGCACGGTCTACAGGGCAAGAGAGCTCCTGAAGCAGCTTGCGAAGCCACGAACACTCGGCGACAGCATTGGACACCGCACGATACTCAGCCTCGGCACTGGAACGAGAGACCGTAGGCTGCCGCTTGGACGGCCACGAGATGAGTGAGGGTCCAAGGTAGACACAATAGCCCGAAGTGGATCGACGAGTGTCAGGGCAGCCCGTCTTGTCTGCATCGGAGTAGGCGGTGAGGGCGGTGTCGGCGGAGGCGTGAAGCGTGACGCCAAGATCCATAGTGCCACTGATATAGCAGAGAATCCACTTGACGGCAGCCCAATGAACGTCGCAATGAGCATGCATATGAAGACACATCTGCTGCACGACATACTGGATCTCCGATCGAGTCAGAGTGAGGTACTGGAGAGCACCAATGATAGACCGATAGAAAGCAGCATCCGAAGCAAGAGAACCATCCGTGGCAGAAAGCCTGGCCTTCGTATCAACAGGCGTAGCGGCGGGCTTGCAGTTAAGCATGCCGGCGAGCTCGAGGAGCTCATGAGCGTACTTCCGCTGATGAAGGAAGAAGCCATCCGGACGGCGCACCACCTCGACACCGAGGAAGTAGCGCAAAGGATCCAAGTCCTTGATGGCGAACTCAGCGCGAAGACGAGCCGTGAGCTGACTGAGGAGACCAGCCGTACATGCCATCAGGATGATGTCGTCGACATAGAGCAGCAAGTAGGCCGTGTCAGAGCCTTGATGATAGACGAAGAGCGAGGCGTCCGAGCGGGTAGAGCGGAACCCAAGCTGGTGGAGAAACGCCGCGATGCGCTGGTACCAAGCGCGCGGAGCCTGCTTGAGTCCGTACAAGGACTGCGAAAGTAGGCACACGTGGTTGGGAAGCACCGGGTCAACAAACCCGGTGGGCTGCTGACAGAAGACCTGCTCCTCGAGGTGACCTTGGAGGAAGGCGTTGGAGACATCCATCTGGTGCACCGGCCAAGCACGGGGGACCGCAAGGTGGAGAACCGTGCGTATCGTGCCGGGCTTGACGACCGGAGCGAAGGTGTCGGTGAAGTCGATGCCAGCACGCTGTTGGAAGCTACGAATGACCCAGCGCGCTTTGTTGTGATCAAGGGTACCATCAGGACAAAGTTTGTGTTTAAAGACCCACTTCCCGGTAATCACGTTGGCGTGCTGGGGACGGGGAACAAGCTGCCACGTCCGGTTGCGCAACAGGGCGTTAAACTCCTCTTGCATCGCAGCCATCCAGAGCGGGTCACGAAGAGCGGCTTGAACGGAGGACGGCAATGGCGATGGCTCAGAGGTGGACGCCGCATGGACGTAGTCATCCGAGGCGTAGCGCGAGCTCGGGTGAAAAAAACGCCCGTACGGGCGCGGGTGACCGGACGGGCCACAGGCGCCGAGGGGGCCGG
The DNA here is from genome assembly GCF_002575655.3 of Aegilops tauschii subsp. strangulata. Classification (NCBI taxonomy): domain Eukaryota; kingdom Viridiplantae; phylum Streptophyta; class Magnoliopsida; order Poales; family Poaceae; genus Aegilops; species Aegilops tauschii. The sequence continues at coordinate 213,992 of NW_027332465.1, read as the reverse complement.
GGGCCCGGGGTCGCCGAGGGGGCCGGGGGCGCCGTGGGGGCCGCGGGCACCGGGGGCGCCCGGGGGGCCAAGGGGCCGCGGGCGCCGAGGAGGCAGCGGGGACGCTAGCGCCACGTGCGCCAACGTCGGGGGCGCCGAGGGGGCCGCGGGCACGGGGGGCGCCGCGGGGTCCGCGGGCGCCGGAGGAGCCGCGGGCGCCACCGTCGGGGGCACCGGGGACGCTAGCGCCGCAGCTGTAGGAGGCGCCGCATGCGGGGGGCGCGGGTCAAAGCCAGGGGCGGGCCAAGAGAGGCGCGCGAGCGCCCTGGGAGAGTCGTCGAGGAGCCCGCGTCACCAATGGCGGGAGGTACAGCCGGGGGTACCTGGTGAAATGGAAACACATGCTCATCGAAGTAAACGTGCCGGGAAATGAACACACGGTGGGAGACGGGATCGTAGCACCGATATCCCTTGAAGTTGGAGGGATAGCCGATGAAGATGCAAGCAACAGATCGAGGTGAAAGCTTGTGAGAAGCAGTGTCGGCAGTGCTGGGATAACAAAGGCACCCAAAAATACGCAAGCCATCATAAGATGGGGGCGTACCAAAGTGAAGATGGTCAGGTGCGTAGTTCCACCGTGGGCGGCAGGGTCTAATGTTAAGGAGAAGTGATGTAGTGGCGAGTGTGTCTGGCCAGAAACGAGGTGGCACGTTAGCATGAAACAGGAGCATGCGAACGCTGTCGTTCAGAGTGCGAAGGACTCGTTCGGCTCGACCATTCTGCTGTGAGTATACGGACATGTGAGACTAAAAACTGTGCCGTGATGCGACAGAAAAGTGCGGAAAACAAGGTTGTCGAACTCTTTTCCATTGTTAGTCTGAATAGTAAGGATGGGACACCCAAACTGCGTGCTGACATAGGAGTAAAAAGCTGTCAAAGTGGAGAGTGCATCCAACTTTCTGCGCAAAGGAAAAGTCCACACATAATGAGAATAATCATCAAGGATAACCAGATAATATAAATAGCCCGAATTACTAGGAACCGGAGAGGTCCACACATCGCTATGAATCAACTGAAAAGGAAAAGACGCGATGGTGGTGGAGTTATTAAACGGAAGACGAACATGTTTGCCGACACGACAGGCATGACAGGTGTGATCCTCTATCTTATGGCAACTAAAACTGAAACTCCTAAAAATATGACGAAGTGTGAAGAGGTTGGGATGACCCAAACGAGCGTGCCAGAGATCGACGCCGGCGGAGAGAGCAACCGGTGTGGTGGTGGAGGTGGACGGCGAATGCACCGGATAGAGCTCGTCGAGGCTGTCACATCGGTGAAGTACCATCCTGGTGCGAGTGTCCTGGACACAAAGCCCAAGCTCGTCAAATTCAACAGTAACGGGATTTTCACGAGTTAAACGACGAACGGAAACAAGGCTCTTAATAAGATGAGGTAACACAAGTATGTTAGACAAAGTAATATGCATGGAATTAGAAGGAAAAGAAGTGTGCCCGATATGTGTGATAGGGAGTGTGGAACCGTCGCCGACAATGATGCGATCAGTCGGGGCGGCCGGCGCGGAGAGGCGCGCGGTTGGCGGCGGTAGCGGCGGCGGCAGAAACAAGAGATAAAATCTAGAAAACTGATACCATGTAAAATATGTGAATTGCACGATATATTTCTTTCGTGCATATGCACGTATATATGATGTACAACGATGGGCCACGGACCTCAACTATACAAAGAACTAGGAGACGGACCCAATACACAATATGCACATAACACATATACTCAACATTCATCACTCCACTGATTTGTTAGACCAGCTAGGCGCATACTTTAGCGAGTCAGCCATGGCAAAGTATTCTAGCGGCTTGTTGACTAGCCGCATACTCCACTTGTTACGAACGAACGCCATCACGTGCTTAATTACTCCAGTGGGTGGATCCATGCTGAACCAACCAATTATCCTATCAGTAATCCCGGAAGCAAGCGTCTTGTTTCGGACCAACTGGATGAAACCACCATGGTACGCAAATGACTTGCTTTTAAGTTGTACACTGACCGGAAAGGAAAGAAAAAGCCTCGAAAGAAAACGTGGCGCCAGCCATGGAGCTAGTCAAGGTCCACCACAAACGCAAAGTCACCACCGGCCGCCGGCGGGCCACAAAAAAAGAAGTAGAGCCTACCCCACTGCCGCATGCATCTCCGACCACAAAGGCAAGGCAATGGCCAAGTCACGCTCGCCCACGGCCACCGAGTCCGGTCGAGCCCGGCCGTTCGGGCCCGGGGGCGGCTACCGTCCTGCCACGCGACGACGAGATCGCATCCAATCCAATCCCTTGGGGTCTGACCTGGCCGAGCAGGCTGGTCTACTGTGGGACCCTTCACCTTCTCGCGTCTGACTTTGACGCGTCTCTTTTCGCTCAGCAGGTGTGTCCTCTCTTTTGCACGTGGAGAGCTCTGCTTCACTGTAAGCGCGGCGCGGCGCGGCGACCCGCGTGTTCCATGTGCCAGCAAACGCATCTGCTGTTTTTTGTTACGTACTTTCTTCAGTCCTTTTTGCTTTGCATATAAAAATTGTTCGAAGTTAAACTTCGTAAAGTTTGACCATATTTATATGTAAATATGTAAATATCTATAAAGCTAAAGTTACAAGATATGAAAATTAAAGTCATGACGCATCTAATAATATTGATTTCACATTGTGTATGTTAGTGTTTTTTCTATAAAGTTGGTCAAACTTTACAAGGTTTGACTACCGACAAATCTTATATGAGAACTAAAAAGAACCGGAGGAAGTAAATTACCAGCAGTGTCTTCAGCTCTGAATGAACTATCCATAACAGTTACTAGTACTGTTAGGAAAAAGGAAATATATCTGCAGCAGATAAAGTTTTGTAGCTGGACTGTCCCTGGGAATGGCCTCAACCGCTCAACCCCGTCTCAAGATGCCAACTTCAACGCACGATCCCGAAGGGACATCCGCTTTTCGTCTGTTTGGGGGTGGCAATGAGACCGCTCCGCCAGGATTTCTGCATGCGCCAGCCATGCCTGCGGCCGTTCGACATCAACAAGCATACTAAAATAAAGCATAGTAAATAATTCAAATCAAACATAGCAAATAGTTTCACATCCGAGATAGTCTTACAACCCAATTTAAATAAAAACAATATCAACTAGTCTTACAACCCAATCGAAATTTGTTTGCGTGAAAAGAAATTAAAACGATAGATCCACTGGTTACCAATGTGACTCCACATGTGCTCAACCAAGTCATCCTGGAGGTAGACATGAGTGTGCCAATCACGCATTTCACGGTGAAAATGGATAAATTGTTCAAAGGTTGTGTAGGAGGTGGCTGCTCCGGCTCAATATTTTCACCCTGAAAATCAAACCCTTGGTCGTAGATGCTATCATCACGCTCATTCTCCAGGATTATGTTGTGCATGATCACACAAGCAGTCATCACCTCCCAAAGCTTTTGAGTGCTCCATGTCAATGCAGGGTTTCGGACGATACCCATCAAGAATGTAGCACACCGGAAACACGCTCTACATCCTTCCTGGCACTCTCTTGCCTTTGGGCAAACCTCTGTCTCTTCTCTCCTTGCGGATTTTTTTGCGAAACGAAAGGGGTTTCCCCACGCCCCATCTTTTGTTAAAGCCAAGGAAAACCACAGAGTACCTAGACTATTAATCAACGCTCGGCGACAACCAAAGTAGCTGCCACAGATCGATCATACAGGGTTTTCAAATAAACTATCCCTATTACATTCTCTCAAAGAGAGTTTTTGTCCAAGGGAGGGAGACCAGAAGGAGGTGCATACAAGAATAGATCATTCTGTCACACAAAAAGCACCCCTTTCAGTCCATCTTTTTAGCTACTCCAGGCGATCCTAAGCAACTCCCCTCTTTGACGATCCAAAAGTCTTAATCACTGGAGAAAAGAAGAGCACCCTGGGCCTCGATACATAGGATTTTCCATTGCCTGATCATCGCCCCCACCAGATCCAAAACACAGCGTATACTTCTTCGCCATCTTCTCCCCAGAAAGACAAAATCATTGCACAAAAGCCATAAGCTCCACAAGGTAGCAGAAGTAGCAGTATTGAGGGCTTCACAACATTTTTTCTCTTCCAGTAGTAAGATAACAATGTGAAAGAAACAGGTATCGAAATGTTAAAGCATTCAACAATAATAGTCCAAATCTCTTTAGCAACAATACAGTCAAATAGGAGGTGTTGTATAGTTTCGAGTTCACTACAAAAGACACAAGTCATATCTTCAACATGCCTTCTTTTAGCGAGGTTATCTCTAGTTAAACTTTTGTTATTAAACATCAGCCATGGGAAGACATGAATATTTGGATGAACTTTAATTTTCCAAATATAATCTTTTATCTCAAAGGAGATCCCACGAAAATTGATCATTTTATAAAAAGGTTTAACATAGTATTTGCAAGAAGATTCCAAAGTCCAAACATGACAGTTTGCATTAGTGGAGAGTGTGGTTTTGTTTCACTAAGTTTCGCAAGACAAACCACCTGGACATAGTAACCTCATCAACACATCTTCTAAAAATAAGATGGAGGTTTTCTGCATCGCAGACTTGAGCTAGAGTAGCCTCTTGCTATTGACAAATGTCAAACAAGTCCCAGAAAGCAGTCTTTAAAGAACAATTCCCAATCCAATTATCATGCCAAAAGGCAATGTTTTCTCCATTTCCAGGAGTCAACCTATAGAGAGTTTTTGTAGTAGCAAAAGCCCAAGAAATAATTTTACAAAAGGGAGGGCCTAGGGAAGGTTTAGCATAAAAAGTATTAAGTTTTTTGGTAGCATATTTGAAACAAACAATCTTTTTCCAGTCACTATCTCTGCCATCATAAAGTCTTTTACCCCAGAAGGCAAGGAGGGGCATATCAAATTCCCTAAGATTGGGCATCCCCAAACCACCAATTTCTTTTTTTCTAGACACAAGGCCCCAATTGGGAAAGTGGTATTTATGAACCTCTCCCACAAGAGTGAACCACTGAGGATAGAGATACCATTAGCTAGGTAATATCCCTTGTTGTACTGGTGGCCATTGACCTCAAAATTCATCTCCGGGGAGTGGCCTTCTACAAGCCTTGCAAACACGGGACAACGCTGAAGGACACTGATATAATTGTGAGAACCAGCCATGCCTAAGATGGAATGCCATATCCACGGATCTTGTGAAGCCACTGCTTCAAGTAAGAGAATGGCACCTTTCACATGCCCCTTGTACTTCCCCTGCCAAGCAAATGGACAGTTCTTTCACTTCCAGTGCATACAATCGATACTACCGAGCATGCACAGAAAGCCCCTCTCGGCATTGATCGCCAACAACGTCTCCATATCAGCGGCAGTTGGCTCTCTCAGGTACTCAGAGCCGAACACTACTGCCACAGCCTTGAGAAACTATACATTGAGACGAGACATGTGGACTCACTCATATGCACATACTCATCCACAAGATAAACGGGAATTCCATATGCAAGCATGCGAACACTAGTGCAGAACATGCCTTTATCACCGGTTCGTAAGGGCCTTTAGTGCCGGTTCTGCAACCGGCACTATGGAGTGGAGACTAAAGCCCCCCCCCCTTTAGTACCGGTTCGGCACGAACCGGCGCTAAAGTTCCACCACGTGGCACGAGCCAGGCCCGGGTGCTGGTAGATCATTAGTACTAAATGTTTGGGGGGGGTTGGTTTTAATTTTTATTTTTCCATTAATTTTGTGTTTTCCATTTAATTTTTTTTTGTTTGCTGGTATTTTACGATACTACATATTGTACACGTTATGCATATATATAAATAGATTTTCTCATAGAACTGATCATATATATATATAATCGAATGTCTCACAACCAACATTAATTATTCAAACATACACATGTATATATATATATACAATTTCTCCTACATGTTGCCTTGGTGCCTTCGGAGCACGATGACAAGTGGTTCATGGGGGCGATAGCGGGTAATAGTATTCTCCTTTGGGATCTATGACCTGGTCGAGCAAAAATCCCGCTATTTCCTCTTGAAGTGCTCGTATGCGCTCCTCTGATAGGAGCTTGTCCCGCACCTCTTTGAACTACTAAGAAGGAAATCAATATGCATGTGTATTAGTTGTGTGACTAGATATCGATAATCATGTAAGATTTGTGAATAGTGTTCTGGCAAACGTACCACGTCCTGCCTATCAGATCTGCTCTTTTCGGACGCCATCATGCGAATGTTCTCGCAAACGTAGTATGCACACACTTCAGTCCCCGGTGCCTGCTTCAGGGCCTTTACGATAATAGAATTTAATCAGATAATAATTAATCAAGCATGTTAATTAATTAATGATATTGAAACAAGAATTAAAGAGATGGTAGCTAGCTAGCTAGTACTACTTAATTACTTACCTTGGGTCGATACCAACATAGCTTTTGTCGCCATTCTCCTGGAGTCACCTTAATGTACTTTGCCCAAGCCCTGCCCGCCGGCAAAGAAAATTAATAAAGGGGTTATTAAAAATAGTTCATTTCAGGAAATGACGAACTAAATAGGCCGAGATATAGTTAATAATGATTGAAATAACCTGTCGACTATCCCCTTCATGATGCTGTAGTCACTATTTTTTTAAGTAGTGAGTCCAGTACTTCAACTTTTCCTTCGTCAACTTTAATGTCTAACAAGATCCAGTGGAAGCTGCATGCGCATACGTTTGCATGTATAAATTAAGCGGGCATGTGCATAACACTAATCAACTATAACCCTAAACCCTATACACTTATTAACATCTAGCTAGTAAGCAAAAACAGAATTTGTAGTACAAGACAGTGTGACTCACTCGAAGTTGTAAGGAAGTAGTATATCTTCATTGCTATTGAGGCGCTTCAAGAACTCTAGCATGCATTTCTCTACATCTTGTCTACACCATTCCAATTTCCATGTGTATTCATTAACGGTATTTGGGTCAATGAACCCAATACCATAGCGTCCAGCTTTTTTCATTTCATACATCTTCATCCTGCATAATACCACAGAAAAGAATATATAGTGAGGATATATAATTACAGGTAATTAATGATCAATCAATGAGCACTAGAGCTAGCTTGAGACTTAAATTACAGAAAAAAATCACTTACACACAATAGCAACTGACGATAGATTTGTCGAGTGCATCTTGATTGAATAACTGAAATAGTTCTGAATACTCAATGGCCAGAGCTTTCTTATGGAAGTAATGATCTTCCTCGACTTGCACCATGAGGGACTCTCGATTGAAAATCTTGGTAATTTTCATGTACCAATCATGCAATTCATACATTCTCGTTGGGAGGTTATTGACCTCCTCGGGCTCGACCAAAGGTTGGCCCCGGACATATTTCCGTTTTATTTCCTCCTCTCTAAGCGGAGGCATGGGCTCGATCTCAAGGAGTTGTCCAACATTGATCTTGAGCATTTCAGCCTGAATTATATGCTCCTCGGTTATTACCACATCGCCTAGCTCGGGAACGTAAATGGTTTGCCCACAATAATATTGGGCGCGTGTACTCTCATGTGTTGTTGGCACAACAAGCGGGGGGTTCGATTGCGCCGCCTGTTCTCCCAGCTGGGGAACGGTTTTCCCGCATTTTTTGACAGCTGCTTGTTGGCTCGAGCTCGAGCTCGCTTCTTTCTGTAGTCGTGCTCGATATGCCTTCTTGATTTGGCGCTCATAGTCCGAGTCAACAGGCTTGGGAGCTGGTGGTCTAGCCATACGAATGAAGTGGTCAATATTTTCATCAGGCACTTTCTCCCTCGGCGGCGTTGCCGGTTTCGGTCGAAAATGAGCGTCCACTTTGGCCTGCACTATTGCATCGTTTTGCTCCTCGGTCATGTCGTAAGGCCTCTGAGGAAGAGGAGCGAGGCTGCTTGGACCATATTTATATCGCTTGTCTCCACCTGTACTTTCTGTACTACCTCGACTCATACCGCTACGCACCATAGCTGCGGCGTGTCTCTTCTGCGATTGCTTAGGCGGCGGAGACGGCTGACGTGGCTTAGTTGGAGCAGGAGGAGTGGCCTGACGCTGTGCCGGACTTGAAGCAGGAGGTGTGGCCTGACACGGTGTCGGACTTGAAGCAGGAGGTGTGGCCTGACGCTGTGCCGGACTTGAAGCAGGAGGTGTGGCCTGACACGGTGGCGGACTTGGAGGAGTGGGAGTCTGCTGACACGGTGGCGGACTTCGAGGAGGAGTCGGCAGACGCGGTGTCGGTGGACTTCGAAAGATGATGCAATCCTTTTTCCATAGGATGAAACGATGTATGGCCTCTCCTAGTGTTTGCTCGTCGTCACCTCCAGGAATGTCAAGCTCTAGCCCCGAATATGGGCCCACCACCTCATCAACCAAGACACGAGCATAGCCCTCTGGAATCGGGGCGCAATGGAAGGTTGCTTCGGGGGTAATTGTAAAAGCAACGGCGTTCGCCACCTTCATGGATATGTTCTTCATTTTGAGGTGTAGCTCACAGTTAGTGTTCTCTATGATGTCATCCATAGGGTATGTATCCAGCAGTGCGTCGCCCGGGGCGGAACCAACGCTGCTTCTCGGCATGGATGGGACGGTGCTATCCAATGCTGGATGATCATCCGCTTGCTGCTGCCGCTGCTGAGACCCCCTTTCCTGGCTAAGTGAGTCGATCTGCTGCTGCTGCTGGAATTTGAGTGCCAAGTCCGCGTGCCTTGCTTCTAGGCCTTGAAGGCGTTCGGCATCCTGCTTCCTCTGCTCCTCCTCCAGCTTCCTCTTCTTCTCCTCCTCCATCTTCTTTCTTGCATGGGTCCTGTAGTCGTCGTTCCATTCCGAAAAGCCCTCATACCAGGGAATAATGCCCTTGCCTCGTGTTCTTCCCGGGTGTTTAGGATTTCCCAGGGCGCGTGTAAGCTCGTCGTTCTCTCTGTTGGGCGTCAACACCCCCTTTCGAGCATCTTCTATTACGTCAAGTAACTTTTGTTCTGCTTCGTTTAGACTTGCCTTCTTCGAAACCAGGCCTGTCTTTGGGTCCAACGCCCCCCATGCGCATAGAACCAAGTTCTGCACCTGGGGGGCCAGCTCCTAGTAACCGGAGTGACCCCTGCATCCTCCATCTCTTGCTCAGACTTATCCCACTTAGGCATTGCCTCCGCGTAGCCACCTGGACCCAGCCTATGGAACTGTGTCTTTTTTGCGGCATTGGCCTTGTTTTTTCTCGACCGTTCCTTAGATAATTCCGATTCCTTGAATTTCACGAAAGCAGGCCAGTGTTCTCTTTGCTTCTCCAGTATTCCCTTGAATTCTGGAGTCTTCCTTTCTACAGCGAGGTAGTTGGCCCATACAGTTTTCTTGTGGGTGTTGAATGCAATTGCCATCTTCTTAAGAGCAGCGTCCTTGACTTTCTGCACATCTGCATTAGTGAAATAATCTGGTAGGGTGAATTGTTCCATCAGAGATTCCCAAAGCTTTTGTTTTGCTTTGTCGTCGACCCAAGTAACATCTGGGCGTTTAGTATTTGGCTCTTTCCATTCTTGAATGGAGATCGGGAGTTGGTCCTTCACAAGAACTCCGCACTGACGAACTAACTTGCTCGCAATGTTCTTAGGCGTGAGGGGTTCTCCACTAGCTTTGATGGAATCGATGTTGTACTTTACACCCTCCTTCAACTTTTTGCTCGGGCCGCGCTTTGTCCTGCTGTCTGTAGAAGCAGATTTGCTCGATCCGGAGGGCTGAAAGAAGAAAGATCGATTCGTTAATATATCTTCAAATAAAAAAACATGTGATGATCACTAGATGCCTGCTTATATAAATATACCTCGCCGGTAGTCTTTGTTATTTCAAGATCAACATTGTATTCGTCATCATAATCATTGTCTGCGTCATCATAATCATAATCATAGCTCATGACTTCATCAGCTCGGTCATCGAGATCGAATATCTTATCATCACCCTCCCCGGTATTGTTCAGATATTGGGAGCCGTCATTTGCTTCATTCAGATCATCTGGCCTGCTAGGGCTGCGTATGATCTCGAACAGGGCCTCTTCTCTCTCTCTGCCGGTATTGTCCGCCATAGCTTTTATTTACCTAATACAGAAGAAATATAAAACAATTTAGTATTCAAATTACAATGCATGGATGCAATCAATAAGGAAAAACTGAATCATATAGTACATAGTATGCATCGTCTCGAATAATATATAATCTCGAATACTTCGTCTCGAATAATATATAATCTCGAATACATCGTCTCGAATAATATATAATCTCGAATATATCATCTCAAATAATATATAATCTCGAATACATCACTGGCTAGGTAGCTAATAAAGATCGAATACTATAGAAGAATCTAGGCCACTCGCGGTTCCTGGGGCGCGGGCGGTGGACACCCAAAGACAAGGAACCATCACAAGATCATATCTCTGGTCATCTGCCCAAAGAACCTGCCAGGTATTGGAGAACCTGACGTCCATAGCAGCCATGTAGCGATGGACGTGCTCGTCCTCCTCCCTGACACGGCGACGCACCACCTCCGGCGGGGCCGACTCCCTCTGCACCGAATGTGGCCCACGCGAACGCCACCAAAGGAGATCAGGGTCGATGACGGGACCCGAGGCCGGGTTCCTCACCAAGCGTCGCGCCCCTCCAGGTAGCAGCTCCCAGTGCCAGCCCGGCGGAGCCCAATCCCGGACATGGGTCCTCTGAAGCAGGACGTCGTCTCGAACGGGTCGACGGCGAGGATGCGGGCCGGGCATCGTCGACAACAAATACTATATGCCGCAAAAGTAAAGTAACATTTTTTAAATGATTGGATTGTGATTTCTTATATGCAAATTCGAAATTTTATAACTAAAAATATAATAAACTAAAAAAACATCGACCATATCTAAAACTAACATTTCTAACATTTCTATAACTAAAATTGTATAACTAATTTTTCTTTAACATTTCTATATAACAAACATTTCTATAACATTAATACAGAAAAAACTAACATTTCTATATATAACTAACATTTCTATATAACTAACATTTCTATAACATTAATACAGAAAAAACTGAAAAAACTAAAAACTAAAAACTAATAACAGAAAAACTAAAAACTAAAAACAGAAAAACTAAAAACTAAAAACAGAAAAAAATTGTGTATGTGTGTGTGTATGGTGTGTGTGTGTATGTGTGTGTATGTGTTGTGTGTGCAGGCGACGGCGACGGCGAGCCAAGGCGACGGCGCAGGCGGCGCACGCGGCGGCTTCGATTGGAGGGAGAGGAGAGGGGGGACAGAGGCTCACAGCGCGGGCGAGGTCGAGACGACGACGACGGCGACGGTGACGCGGGCCGGTGCAGGGACGGGGGCGCGGGCCGGTGCGGGGATGGGGACGGGCCGGCGACGCGGACGGCGCGACGAGGACGGGGGCGGCGCGGAGTCAACGGGGACGACGCGACGGCGGCGGCAACGACGCGGGACGGGGCGGCGGCGATGAAGCAGAGAGAAGTGGGAGGAAACTGACGAAATTTTCGTAAGTGTTTCTTATATAGGATGGTCCTTTAGTACCAGTTGGAGCCACCAACCGGTACTAAAGGTCGATTTTGGCCAGGCCAAGCGGCGGAAAGCGCCCACCTTTAGTACCGGGTGGTGGCACCAACCGGTACTAAAGGCCCACCCTTTAGTACCGGTTAGTGCCACCACCCGGTACTAAAGGGTGTGTGCTGCCAGGCGAGGGGCGCAGAAGTTTATTCCCACCTCGCTAGTTGAGGAGCGCCAGGACCAGTTTGAAAGCCCCGACGCGGGCACTGCATTGAGCTCCTCTCAATAGTAGGCCTTTTGGGCCTACCTCTCCTACTCTGCCTGTGGGCCTACTGGGCTTGCGGGCCTGCATCCTGGCCCAACTACACGTTGGGTTTCTAGTCGTATGCAGGCCGCTCTGGCCCAGTAGGTGGGCTTTTTCATTTTCTTATTTTTTTTGCTTTATTTATTTTTGGTTTATTTATTTTTGAGTTGTTTTTTGCTGTATTTAGAGTTTCTTTGGGAATATTTTTGCTTTAGGTACAAAAAATTACAAACTTTTTGTTAGTGCCGGTAGTTTACAAATTTGAATAGTTTACATTTTGAATTATTTGAAATTTGTGTGTATCACTAGTTTGTGAATAACTTAACTTTGAAAATAGATTTTCAGTGATTCTTTTTTCTTATGTTTAATATTAGTGTGTTTTATCATTATATTCAATTTGGTAATGCTTAGGTTATTTAAAAAATGAAATCCCTTTGTAACGGATGAGTTTTCGTCCGAAACCCTGATACTTCGAAAGAGATTGTCCATTTTATATACGAAGTGCATCCAGTTTTTGCGGCAACCCTCTCTACTTTTTTGCACATGCTATGTGGGTGAAATTATGATACCATGCCAACTTTCAACCTTTTCTGAGTTCATTTGAAATGCTTTTCAATTTCAGGGTCATTTAGCTGAAAACATCAGTAAATGCATGAAAGAATTTGTTTGCACATAAAATTTCTTCGCGTTTCAAATGCCAAAACACATAACTACCCTAACTATTACAGAGATTCCCTCCTGGGTGTGAAACACAAAAGAAATTGATGATAGTGAAGCCAATCACATCTCAGATCTTTGGGTGTGAAACTTTTTCTTCGTGTATGTCCCTTTGCGCCGTAGGCATGGAAAATCTTCATCATTTAACTGGATGCTCGGGTCAATATTCACTGTGAATGGAGCAATTTCATCAAAATTTTCATAATCTTCTGACATGTCTGTCTTGTCATCCACTCCCACGATGTTTCTCTTCCCAGAAAGAACTATGTGGCGCTTTGGCTCATCGTATGATGCATTCGCCTCCTTATCTTTCCTTTTTCTCGGCTTGGTAGACATATCCTTCACATAGAAAACCTGTGCCACATCATTAGCTAGGACGAATGGTTCGTCTACATACGCAAGATTGTTGAGATCCACTGTTGTCATTCCATACTACGGGTCTTCCGTTACCCCATATCGTGTCATATTGACCCATTTGCACCGAAACAAAGGGACCTTCAAATCACGTCCATAGTCAAGTTCCCATATCTCCTCTATGTAACCATAATATGTTCCCTTTCCCGTCTTGGTTGTTGCATCAAAGCGGACACCACTGTTTTGGTTGGTGCTCTTCTTATCTTGGGCGATCGTGTAAAATGTATTACCATTTATATCGTACCCTTTGAAAGTCATTATATTCGAAGATGGTAACTGGGACAGCGAGTACATGTCATCTTCAATAGAGGCGTCATGCATGGTACGTGTCTGCAACCAGCCGGCGAAACTCCTGGTTTGTTCATGTGTAATCCAGTCATCAGACCGCTCCGGGTGTTTGGAGCAGAGAAAATTCTTGTGTTCGTCCATATACGGAGCCACCAAGGCGGAATTCTGTATAACTGTGTAGTGTGCTTCAGTGAGAGAATGTCCGTCCATACATATTTTTTGATTCCCTCCTAGCGTGCCTTTTCCATCCAGTCTGCCCTTATGCCGCGATTCAGGAACACCAATCGGCTTAAGGTTAGGAATAAAGTCAATACAAAACTCAATGACCTCCTCATTTTCATGGCCCTTGGAGATGCTTCCTTCTGGCCTAGCACGGTTATGAACATATTTCTTTAAGAGTCCCATGAACCTCTCAAAGGGGAACATATTGTGTAGAAATACAGGACCCAAAACGCTAATCTCTTCGCATAGGTGAACTAGGACGTGCGTCATGATGTTGAAGAAGGATGGTGGGAACACCAACTCGAAACTGACAAGACATTGCACCAAATCATTCTCTAACCTTGGTATGATTTCTGGATCGATTACCTTCTGAGAGATTGCATTGAGGAATGCACATAGCTTCACAATGGCTAATCGAACGTTATCCGGTAGAAGCCCCCTCAATGCAACCGGAAGCAGTTGCGTCATAATCATGTGGCAGTCATGAGACTTTAGGTTCTGGAACTTTTTCTCTGCCATGTTTATTATTCCCTTTATATTCGATGAGAAGCCAGACGGTACCTTAATGCTGAGCAGGCTTTCAAAGAAGATTTCCTTCTTTTCTTTGGTAAGAGCGTAGCTGGCATGACCCCGATGTATGCCGTCTTTTCCATGCACACGTTCCTGGTCCTCCCGTGCCTCAGGTGTATCTTTTGTCTTCCCATACACGCCCAAGAAGCCAAGCAGGGTCAGGCAAAGATTCTTCGTCACGTGCATCACGTCGATTGCAGAGCGGACCTCTAGATCTTTCCAATAGGGCAGGTCCCAAAATATAGATTTCTTCTTCCACATGGGTGCGCGTCCGTCAGCGTCATTCGGAACAGGTTGTCCGACAGGGCCCTTTCCCAAGACTACCTTCAAATCCTTGACCATATCATGTACATCAGCACCAGTACGGTGGCGAGGCTTCGTCCGGTGATCCGCCTCACCTTTGAAATGCTTGCCTTTCTTTCTTACGGGATGCCTGCTCGGAAGGAATCAACGATGTCCCAGGTACACATTCTTCCTACAATTGTCCAAATATATACTGTCGGTATCATCCAAACAGTGCGTGCATGCGCGGTATCCCTTGTTTGTCTGTCCTGAAAGGTTACTGAGAGCAGGCCAATCATTGATGGTCACGAACAGCAAGGCCTTTAGGTCAAATTCTTCCCCCATGTCCTCATCCCACGCACGTACACCTGTTCCATTCCACAGCTGTAAGAGTTCTTCAACTAATGCCCTTAGGTACACATCAATGTCGTTGCCGGGTTGCTTAGGGCCTTGGATGAGCACTGGCATCATAATGAACTTCCGCTTCATGCACAACCAAGGAGGAAGGTTATACAAACATAGAGTCACAGGCCAGGTGCTATGGTTGCTGCTCTGCTCCCCAAAAGGATTAATGCCATCTGCGCTTAGACCAAACCATACGTTCCTTGCGTCATCTGCAAACTCCTTCCCATACTTTCTCTCAATTTTTCTCCAGTGCGACCCGTCAGCGGGTACTCTCAACTTTCCGTCTTTCTTACGGTCTTCTCTGTGCCATCGCATCGCCTTGGCATGCTCTTTGTTTTGGAACAAACGTTTCAACCGTGGTATTATAGGAGCATACCACATCACCTTGGTAGGAATCTTCTTCCTGGGGCGCTCGCCCTCGACATCACCAGGGTCATCGCGCCTGATCTTATAGAGCAATGCACCGCATACCGGGCAAGCGTTAAAATCCTTGTACTCACCGCGGTAGAGGATGCGGTCATTAGGGCATGCATGTATCTTCTGCACCTCTAACCCTAGAGGGCAGACAGCCTTCTTTGCTTCGTACGTACTCTCGGGCAATTCGTTGTCCTTTGGAAGCATATTCTTTATCATTACCAGCAACTTTCCAAATCCCTTGTCAGATACACCATTCTCTGCCTTCCATTGCAGCAATTCCAGTGTGGTGCCCAACTTTTTCTTGTCAGCTTCGCAATTCGGGTACAACAATTTCTTGTGATCCTCTAACATGCACTGCAACTTATTCTTCTCCAAATCACTTGCGTAGTTTCTCTTTGCATCGGCAATGGCCTGACCTAGATCATCAGCGGGCTCATCTGATGCCTCTTCTTCAGCTTCTTCCCGCATTGCCGGCTCAGCTTCTTCCCCCATTGTTGTATCATCGTATTCAGGGAACCCATGGCCAGGATAGTTGTCGTTGTCCTCTTCTTCTTCATTGTCTTCCATCATAACCCCTCTTTCTCCGTGCTTGGTCCAAACATTATAGTGGGGCATGAAACCGGACTTAAACAGGTGGACGTGAATGGTTCTTGACATAGAGTAATTGTGATCATTCTTACAGACTAAACATGGACAAGGCATAAAACCATCCGGCCGCTTGTTTGCCTCAGCCGCAAGCAGAAAAGTTTGCACGCCATTAATGAACTCGGGAGAGCATCGGTCATCGTACATCCATTGTCGGCTCATCTTCATTACACAACACCGAATAGACCAAATTAATACAAGTTCATACATAAAGTTCATACAAGACTTAAATGCAACAAACAAATAACTCTCTAACTAAAGAATTTAAATGCAACAACAAATGCGATCAAGATCGCAACTAAGGTAACAATTGATCCAACAGCATAATGATACCAAGCCTCACTATCAATGGCATATTTTCTAATCTTTCTAATCTTCAAGCGCATTTTCTCCATCTTGATCTTGTGATCATCGACGACATCGGCAACATGCAACTCCAATTCCATCTTCTCCCCCTCAATTCTTTTCAATTTTTCTTTCAAATACTCGTTTTCTCTTTCAACTAAATTTAACCTCTCGACAATAGGGTCGGTTGGAATTTCCGGTTCACAAACCTCCTAGACAAAAATATCTATGTCAACTTGATGGGCATAATTTGTCATAAACACGAAATGCAACAACTAGTTTTAAAAGAGAATATACCACATCCGAATCATAACAAGGACGAGGGCCGACGGGGACGGATATCAAAACCATGGCACTATGTATAACAAACAACGTACGGGTAAGATAATTATACGAGTAACTATATATCCAAATCACACAAACATCAATTTGGTAATGTAAAACATTCATGAACAAGAGGCTCACCACAAGGTGGTGCCGGCGACGGAACGGTGCGGGCGATCGACTGTGGTTACGACGGAGATTTAGAAGGCACTAAGTAAACCACACCTACATATGCAAACTAAGTGTTAGTTTTGACCACAAATTGCATATAAATCAAATACTAGCACATATATTTTCTACCAAATTACTAAACTCATAAATTAATCACTATACAAAGCATTGCAAGAGCTAATCTAGCAATGAGAGATGAAAGGACAAAGTTGCTAACCTTTGTGATCATTTGAATGGATGGGGGCCTTCAAATCTTGACTAATTTTGGGCAAAATGTGTGATGAGCTCGAGAGGAAGAGGGGAAGAACAGAGAGGAGAGGGGAAAGGGGAAGAACAGAGCGAGCTCGGGTGGATGAAGGGTTTATGTAGGACGACCTTTAGCACCAGTTCGTGCCATGAACTGGTACTAAAGGTGCTGGAGGGGCCCCGGACTGACAACATCCTGCCACCACTCACTTTAGTACCGGTCCGTGTCACGAACAGGTGCTAAAGGTCGGCCACGAACCGGTACTAGTGAAAGCGGCTGGCTAGCCGTTGGAACCGGCACTAATGCACACATTAGTGCCGGCTCAAAAGCAAACCGGCACTAATGTGCTTGACATTTGACCCTTTTTCTACTAGTGGAATAGCCGCGGTGCATTTCTGGTAAGAAGAGAAGCCAACACTACAGCAGGAATGCCTAATAGTGGCGGGCGCCAATTGGCCAATAGTGGCGAACCAGGCTCCCAGGGGCGCCTGCCACTAACCTTCTACCACTGCTATGGTTCCATCAGTCGCGGGCAGGCGCCCGCCATTGTTAGAGTCCACCAGTGGCGGACATAGATAATTGCCTGCCATTGGTTTACGTTATCAGTTGTGGCAGACTGTTCTTGTCGCCCGCCACAGCTATGTCCCTCCAGCCATGCCAGCACCCAATTCCCGCTTCACGCTACAATATACAAATAACCACATTACAACATACAACTAACGTAAGCGATCATACACATTACGTTTAACATAGTAATAATCTAAACTTCATACAAATAGATGTACGCATTAGTGTAGAACAACTCATGTCGCGTCATTAGTACAAACACATACATGCAAGACATTATGATAACAACAATACCATAATGACAATGAGATGGATAAACATAATCAAATTCATTACTCGTCCACTTGTCCACACGGTCTTGCATACTTCATAGTTGATCTTTTTCTTTGCGAACGTAATTGACATAATGATCCTCAACTTCTCTACTGACGTAGTTAGCATAATGATCCCCAGTTTCTTTTTTAGTCTTATATCCTTTGTAGCAGCTGTTTTTGTAACTGTCCACTTGCTCCTTGCAAATTTCCCATGAATCATAAATTCTAGGATTCTTCCCGATGTAGACGACATACCAGTTCCACTTCATCTACGTAAATAAATAAAGAAGCCAACAAGTCAATTTCATAGTTATCCAATCACATAGAGCAAATTCACATCATAATATTCATAGCATTATAGACGATACAAATCACCACGTTGCACAGTTCATTAGTAGTTCGAAAGCAAAAGTTTAGCTCCATCATTCGCATCATAATCTTCATAGCATTATAGACGATACAAATCACCACATCGCACAGTTCATTAGTAGTTCGAAAGCAAAAGTTTTGCTCCATCCTTCGCATCAATCATATAGATCACATGAAAGCATTGCACTAGTTGTTCAACTCCATCATGAGCTATCCTCGCCTTCTGTCATCTTTGTGATCTCGTCTTGGGTGGTCCTCGCAGCTTTGTCGGTTGCTCGCGCACTCTCCTGAGCTGCTTGCGCACTCTCAGCGGCTGCTCTAGCGCTCTCGGAATATGCTGGAGCGCTCTCATAATATGACTTAGCGCTCTCGGTGGCTGCTCGAGCACTCTCGACATAGGCGAGCATGATCTCGGTGTACTGAGCCGGCCTCGTAATGATGTCTACCACAGCAGGAATCCCGTCTACGGGTGTAGGAGTCCTAACGAGGCGTCTTGGCTTCGCCGTCTAAATCGCATTAAACAATCTGTCATTTAGATATAACATTTTTAAAAATACAACATGACCTTTGATAGAATTTGGAGATATTGAGTGCCAGAAATTAAGTGAAATGGAACTTAATCCACGGTTCGCAAAAACATTAGCACTCACTATGAATTCACCATGCATCCATATGTAGTACTTTTTGTATAACACATGCAATCAATTTTAAGACATTCCCTTATGAAGATTCAATGATACATAATACAATAAATTTTTGCTACACTAACAAAATGTTGTACAAGATTTCTGTCCATATGTTGTACATTTTAAGTACACTAGTAAAGAGAGGGAAGCCTAAACCACAAGTAAGCATTGACATTGACAGATAGAAGGGAGGTGTGATTACAGCGCCGGAGTCAGAAGGGTGGTTGTACGAGTCGGAGGTCGCAGGCGGAGGCGTCGGCGGACAACGAGCTCGACGAAGACGAAGAAGACGTTGGATGCGGAGGAAGGCACAGGTGATGGTCACGGGAAAGTAGTTCGAGGTCGCTTTGCACGGCGACGTCGACGAACTTCGAGGTGGGGACGGATGGCGCAAGCGACGTGGAAGATTGGCTCCTCGCTGCCGTTCAAGGCAGCGGACCCCGACCTCGCTGGTGGCGACGGACGACGCCACGACGTTGGCGGAGGCGAGAGAGGAGGGGAGAAAGGGTTTGGGTGTAGAATGAAATTCAAGTGGAACGCGGGGGGGGGGGGGGGAGGGGGCAGGTAATACGTCGTAGAGCAGTGACGGGCGCGAGGAGCTTCCCGCCACCCAAGTATAAGTGTGCGAGGCGGCAAAGTGACCAAATATAGCTGTGGCGGACGGCTGCTAATATTTCAAAACGGTTTGCGCGTTGATACGTCTCCAATGTATCTATAATTTACGAAGTATTCATGCCAATGCTGAAAATTTTATATGATTTTGGTATGATTTGGATGGAACTAACCCAGACTGACGTTGTTTTCAGCAGAACTATTGTGGTGTTGTTTTTTGTGCAGAAATAAAAGTTCTCCAAATGCAACAAAAAATTTTGATGATTTTTTTTGAAACAAAAGAGGCACTAGAAGTTTCGCGGGAGAACCAGAAGGAGAAGGAGGTGAGCACAAGACACCTGGGCGCCAGGAGGCCCAGGCGCGCCCAGGTGGGTTGTGCCCACCTTTAGGCCCATCTTCGCGTGATTCCAACGCTGAAAAATCTTCGCGTGATTCCGGCGACGGCGGCGAGGAGGAGCGCGTCGTCGGAAGGGACTGGCAGCGGGGAAAACCTAGGCCCCCCAAGTCGGTAGGGAGGGGCGACACGGGAGTCGGAACTCTCACCTCCGAACCACTGCTCACCAGGAACCTCACACTCGCGCTGGATCCAAGCTAGCTGCGGGGGACGAGCTCGAGGACCTCAACGATTCGATGGACGCCCATGGCAATGGCACTATCGACTTCGACAAGCTCGCCTCCTCCATTGTGCAGCTGCTACTGAGGACCTGAAACCCCTCCATGGCTCGACCACGGCTGACTAGCCGAGAGATCCATTAGGCACACGAGGAACCAACCCACGCGTTGTACACAAGCACCCCGGGGTTGTACCCCTAGGCAGATTGGTCTGTCCTCACAAACGGTTGATATGTCTCCAACGTACCTATAATGTTTGATTGTTCCATGCTAATATATATTCTGTTTTGGATGTTTAATGGGCTTTATTATACACTTTTATATTATTTTTGGGACTAACCTATTAACCGGAGGCCCAGCCCAAATTGCTGTTTTTTTGCCTATTTCAGTGTTTCGCAGAAAAAGAATATCAAACGGAGTCCAAACGGAATGAAACCTTCGGGCACGTGATTTTCGGAACAAACGTGATCTAGAGGACTTGGAGTGGACGTCAAGCAACCGACGAGGAAGCCGCGAGGCAGGGGGCGCGCCTACCCCCCTGGGCGCGCTCTCCACCCTCGTGGGCCCCTCATGGCTCCACCGACCTACTTCTTCCTCCTATATATACCTACGTACCCCCAAACCATCAGCAGAGGAGCAAAAACCCTATATCCACCGCCGCAACCTTCTGTACCCGTGAGATCCCATCTTGGGGCTTTTTCCGGCGCTCCGCCGGAGGGGGCATTGATCACGGAGGGCTTCTACATCAACACCATAGCCTCTCCGATGATGTGTGAGTAGTTTACCTCAGACCTTCGGGTCCATAGTTATTAGCTAGATGGCTTCTTCTCTCTCTTTGGATCTCAATACAAAGTTCTCCTTGATTCTCTTGGAGATCTATTCGATGTAATCTTCTTTTGCGGTGTGTTTGTCGAGATCCGATGAATTGTGGGTTTATGATCCAGATTATCTATGAACAATATTTGAATCTCCTCTGAATTCTTTTATGTATGATTGGTTATCTTTGCAAGTCTCTTCGAATTATCAGTTTGGTTTGGCCTACTAGATTGATCTTTCTTGCAATGGGAG
Source organism: Aegilops tauschii subsp. strangulata (assembly GCF_002575655.3). Classification (NCBI taxonomy): domain Eukaryota; kingdom Viridiplantae; phylum Streptophyta; class Magnoliopsida; order Poales; family Poaceae; genus Aegilops; species Aegilops tauschii. Next base: position 192,880 of record NW_027332465.1, on the reverse strand, counting down.
AAGTGCTTAGCTTTGGGTTCAATCTTGCAGTGCTCGATCCCAGTGACAGTAGGGGAAACGCCACGTATTGTATTGTTGCCATCGAGGATAAAAAGATGGGGTTTATATCATATTGCATGAGTTTATCCCTCTACATCATGTCATCTTGCTTAATTGCATGCATGCAGGAAAAGAAAGATTTGATTATGTCTCCAAAGATTCTTTTCAAATTGAAATTCAAAATGTTTTGTAGCTCAAATTGTTGGCCTCATTCAAAATTTGTTTTCACATAAAAAATTATCGTGACGAGATCTTCGATACTAGATTCCACTAGTAGAATACTATGTGCTACAATGCATACAAATGAATACATCCAATGATTAAGATCGTCTTCAAGGTCAAAACTCATGTCTCACTAAGCTTTTCTATCCCATCTTGCAAGGCGACCAGGGAAAGCCTTCCTACCTTTGATCTCCACCGGCGAGCCAGCGGATTCGCCTCCCCTTCGCCAGCCGCTCCGGCAGTCGGTGGCGGGTCGGAATTTTTGGTGCATTGGATCCGGTGAGCCAGTGGATTCGCCTCGCATCCGCCAGCCGCTCCGGCAATCGGTTGCGGGCCAGAATTTTTGGTGCATTGGATCCGGCTCGTATATTGGTAGGGTTCGGCTCGTATATTGGTAGGGTTTTAGTCATCACAGGTGCGGCATTTGGATGAATGGTGACACTTCTTCTTTGAGTCAGTCTTCCGGGCTCTGATCCTCCTGAAGTTCATTTATTGGAACGGATTAGACAGAGCTCTTGCGTAGATTCCTGCCAGCTCCTTGGGGCGGTGAGGTTAGGGTTTCTTATCATGCGTACACAATAGCGATATTTGGTGACAAATTCTTTATATCGATTCAAGGATTCAACGGTGACGACTGCGGCTCCGGAGCGCTAGTGCTCAGAGGCACACGCACGAAGACTTCCTGGTTGTCATCGACAACGTCAGGACGACTCCGTATAGGAGTGGCGATAGTGCATGGCGCATTGGCGGCTCATTCTGGCGGTGGCAATGGTCATTCGGTGGTCCATGGACCTCAATGTAATATTTATTATGTTTAAGATGTTTTGTACTTCCGATGAATCTTTATAATAGATCCAATCCTTTTGCCAAAAAAAGCATGCTCACTCATACACCTTTGTGTGTTCGTACATCAAAAAGGTGTACAACGGCTCTCCAAAATTCAACCATCTGGACTGTCCAGTACTGATAACCCACAAGTATAGGGGATCGCAACAGTTTTCGAGGGTAGAGTATTCAACCCAAATTTATTGATTCGATGCAAGGGGAGCCAAAGAATATTATCAAGTATTAGCAACCGAGTTGTCAATTCAGCCACACCGGGGTAACTTGATATCTGCAGCAAAGTATTTATTAGCAAAGTAGTATGGAAGTAACGGTAGCGGTAGAAAAAGTAATATTTTTGGGTTTTGTAGTGATTGTAACAGTAGCACCGGAAAAGTAAATAAGCGAACAACAGTATGTGAAAAGCTCGTAGGCATTCGATCGGTGATGGAGAATTATGCCGGATGTGGTTCATCATGTAACAGTCATAACATAGGGTGACACAGAACTAGCTCCAATTCATCAATGTAATGTAGGCATGTATTCCGAATATAGTCATACGTGCTTATGGAAAAGAACTTGCATGACATCTTTTGTCCTACCCTCCCATGGCAGCGAGGTCCTAATGGAAACTAAGGGATATTAAGGCCACCTTTTAATAGAGTACCGGACCAAAGCATTAACACATAGTGAATACATGAACTCCTCAAACTACGGTCATCACCGGGAGTTGTCCCGATTATTCTCACTTCGGGGTTGCCGGATCATAACACATAGTAGGTGGCTATAGACTTGCAAGATAGGATCAAGAACTCACATATATTCATGAAAACATAATAGGTTCAGATCTGAAATCATGGCACTCGGCCCCTAGTGACAAGCATTAAGCATAGCAAAGTCATAGCAACATCAATCTCAGAACATAGTGGATACTAGGGATCAAACCCTAACAAAACTAACTCGATTACATGATAAATCTCATCCAACCCATCACCGTCCAGCAAGCCTACAATGGAATTACTCACGCACGGCGGTGAACATCATGAAATTGGTGATGAAGGATGGTTGATGATGACGACGGCGACGGATTCCCCTCTCCGGAGCCCCGAACGGACTCCAGATCAGCCCTCTCTGATTTTAGGGCTTGGCGGCGGCTGCGTATCGTAAAACGCGATGAATCTTTCCCTCTAATTTTTTTCTCCCCGAACACGAATATATGGAGTTGGAGTTGAGGTCGGTGGAGCTCCAGGGGGCCCACGAGGCAGGGGGGCGCGCCCCCCACCCTCGTGGAGAGGGTGTGGGCCCCCTGGCCTTGATTCTTTTGCCAGTATTTTTTATATTTTCCAAAATAAATCTCCGTTGATTTTCAGGTCATTCCGAGAACTTTCGTTTCTGCACAAAAATAACACCATGGCAGTTCTGCTGAAAACAGCATCAGTCCGGGTTAGTTCCATTCAAATCATGCAAGTTAGAGTCCAAAACAAGGGCAAACGTGTTTGGAAAAGTAGATACGACGGAGACGTATCAAGTACAAATCCAACCAGATGTGAGGGATAAATGGGTTTGTCTAGACTATCCGCAATGTTATCTCCGACACACAATTGCTACACAAAAACCAACCCCACGATGCACCCTTCCCTTTGCCTGCAGGATCCTCCCGTTCCCACTGTAGCGTGACATTTCTCGCAGGAGCCCGTGTCATATATAAAGAGGTATGTTAATGTGTAGACCAGTAAAAAAGAAAGAGCAAACTCACTTTGTTTGGAGATATAGAAAAACAATATAGGAGGAACGATGATTCGACTCATCTTGTTTGATCTTTAAATGTATCAAGTATTAACCATCACATTTGTTATTCTTTCAAAATTTGAATGCCCGCTCATTACCACAGCCCTATAGCTCCATTTTTCATTGTGTATATAAACATAATGTACACCAAATTTCATGTTTATATAAGAGATAGTCATTACTACTATTTTCGTGTCAAAGGTAGAAGTACCATATCTTCTTAAGGAGCCCGACTCTAGCTAGAGAATAAGAGGAATAGGTTTTGGCAGGATGCGAGGTGCCAACTTATGAAGCACGAAAGTCGTAAGATAAATCCACTTCACTTGAAGTGTATTTCGACAAAAACAATAATTTGATGACGTACGCATAGAGTACAATGATACAACTAATCTCTTATAAACTAACGGACAGTGATATTTGGCAGCAGTGTGCTCGATAGGAAATCTGCCATACGATCCTCCCCCTCCTGCGAGTTGATCACCCTCCCACTTACCAGGCCGATCGCGGTACAAGGCCCAACAGAAAAGAAGCCCAACTCACTCAACCATCCCCCCACGACGAACTTTCCACATCCCAACTTTCCCCCACCCCCCTTACCTCCCACGCAAGTATACCCTCTCCCACCCTCCCCACCACCCACATGCCCCTCCCCACCACCCACCCGTCCCTTCCCCCTACCCAGCTGCTCAAATCAACACCAAAAACCTACCACTCCTCCAGATCTGGATCAAACCAGAGGCCTACTACTCTGCATACATCAAACCAGAGGCCTGGACAAGGGAAATTACCAGGGATACGGCGAACAAATCACCAGGCAACATCATCCCACCCCTGGTAAGAATCAAGACTCATCCAACATCTCCAAAAAATTCTACTTAATACAAGGACTTACCCCACCCCACACCCCTCCCAATCTATTCGAAAATTACCATCCTTCCACCTCATCGAAACAGAATAAGCAAACTTCTCTGATAATTCTGCCTATTACAGTGGCTTACCAACCAACTAAGTGCAAAATTACCAACCCCTCGTACTTTTTGTTACCAACTTTATGCAACATAACAAACTACCCACCATATACCCCACTCCCTTGCTACATAAAACATAGATTTTGTGTCTACCATGGAAAAATAAACACGGATAAAGGAAAGAGGAACCTTTATTGATCACAAAAATCATACTCTCCTACAAATGGAAAATGCATTACAAATAGGTTCATTTTTAGTCTACAAAATGCTATACTGCATGAAGTAAACAAGTTCACAATCTATACATAGTAAAAGTTATCATCCCCTTTAGTTGAGTACTACCATTGGATAAAGAAAAGTGGTGCCTTTTAATGGAGATGCTCGTGGCGCACTATAATTGTCCTGTTTAATGTTCTTGCCAATCACCCCTGCGATTCTTGCCTTCAAACAACTGTGTAAAGAGTAAACAAAACAATGAGTTTCAAAATAAGAGTGAACACGTGTAAATGTGTACTAACATGCAAACGTAAAAACAATGAAGCAGGAGGAGATAATGGATGCTAGCAGAGGAGATAATGCAGAAGATGCAGGAGGAGGGAGAATGCATGAAGAGGACGCTGCAGCGCACACACCAAGCAACAATTTTGCGTACCCAAACATCACGGAAACAGGTAAACTTACCAGCATTAGTGTTTACATATCATCATGGAAGAAAAAAACCAGTTTTATACCTTACTATTGAATTGGGGTTGAAAATTACCAACATTGGTGCTCATATATTACCAAGCTCAAAATAGGCAAATTACCAGGGTTGTTTAGGTAGAAATAAAAAATACATTCACTGAATCTTCAGAAAACTACCATGATGGAAAATTGTTATTTATCATGCTATATTCCACTAATCTACTAGGCCAAATTGCAGGTTCTCGGGCAATCAGCGCAAACAACAGCTTGCCCAGTGGTGGAACAAATACACCTAGTGCTGGAACAAATGCAAGCACAGGAGTTGGGAGCCTTGGAGAGCAGACAATAAGCGAACCTGCAACTCCAGAAACTGATGCGATCGATGCTGATATGGAAGGCAGCAACATGTAGGCATATTCCACACTTAAGCCACCTTTACAAGGGACAAAATTTGACACTCTGGAGAGCGCACGTGACCACTACAACATCTACGCATGTAGGACTGGCTTTGCAATTGGGCAGCAATTCAAGAAAGACAGGGTTGATGAAACTATAAGCAGGGCGCTCCTAGTTTGTACAAAACATGGCATGTGATGCAGGGATAGGGATGATCTGCAAGATGTGGAAAACCTAGCCAGCATTGTCAAGAAGTGGAAAAGAAAGAAAGTTGTTAGGACTGAATGTCAAGCGCACAGGTACCTATCCAACGATGATGCATGGTGGACTGTTGGCCATTTCGAGGACAACCACAATCACCCCCTGATGAAAAAGCCGTCCCTAACAAAATTCTTATCATCACATCGGTACATTCCGAAAGAGGAGCAGGACTTCTTGAGGATTCTGCACGGATGCAACATTGAGACTGCGAGGCAGATGCAACTGATGTCATGGTTCTACGGAAGCGCTAAAGACGTACCCTACACGACACAAGTCATTGCTAATCAACAAGCTAAGTCCCGCTTAGAGCACCGCCACACGGATGTTGGGAGCACAATTGCGTACTTACAAGAAATGAGGGCCAAAGATTCACATTTCTACTAGAGAATCAAGCTTGATGACGAGGACAGGGTTGAGAACTTGTTATGGATTGATGGCGCATCACGCAGGGCATATGCAAAGTATAATGATTGTTTGTCATTCGACACGACATACATGACAAACATGTACAAGATGTCGTGTGCACCATTCATTGGAATTAATAACCATGGTCAATCCATCCAGTTTGGGTGTGGCTTCATTCGAAACAAACTAAAGGAGAACTTTGTGTGGCTGTTTAACACATTCCTCCATGCAATGGGTGGTGTTGCCCCAGAAAACATCATCACAAGCCAGAACTTTGCAATGAGGAGTGCGATCGACGAGGTCTTCTTGAACATAATACATAGAAATTGCCGCTGGCATATAATGAAGAAGGCGCAGGAGAAACTTGGAAAGCCTATGGACAATGATAAACCACTAAACAAAGCGTTCAAAGACTGTCGACAACAGCTTGACTGGTACGTACCTACTCTGTTGACCCATTTTAGTTACCATGCAGCAAACTTGAGAACCATATGAATATGTGTGAGGCACAAGTTACCATGTTTAGGTTACCATGTGTAGGTCTATACAAGTTACCATGATCTTGTAGGTTATATTACCTGGGGGCAGCTTCACTGGAACAAAATCAAATTACAATGGAAAAAATGTGTGGACATGTAATCACCATCTGGGTACAAAAGAAAAATAACAAACAAAAACATTTACATTTGATATTAGCAAAAAGCGGGTCAGGTTATTTTGTATCGGGAAAACTACATATGTTGATACCAACTATTGGTTTAGAAAGTTACCAGACTAGGTGTAAGACAAACAAACAAAAAAGAAAAGAAAACTTTCACGTACGAAAAAGAACAGAAAATGATCTGGAAAATTGGTTCCATGAAGTTACCACCTAATAACTAAGAAAAGTTAGCAGCATACTCGTACTTTAATTACCATTGATTGTGTATGATGTTGTAATTGTCTCATGAAGTTACCACCTAATAACTAAGAAAAGTTACCAGCATACTTGTACTTTAATTACCATTGATTGTGTATGATGTTGTAATTGTTTCATGCTTTGTGTACACAGAGGATGAGTTTGAAAACAAACGGTGGGCGATGATGGATGATTATGGCCAGACCAACAACGAACATTTTAACTGGCTGTGGGAAAATAGAAAATGTTGGGCCCCGATGTACTACATGACGCATTTCTTTCCATTCTTGCACACAACTGCAAGGAGCGAGGGTTCAATGCTGTGCTCAAGAAGTACGTGAACCCCAACAACTCATTGATTGAATTCGCAACTCAATACACTGCAATCCAGGAGAAAGTAATGGTGGCTGTGGCGAAAGAGCAAGTAGACACAATTTACAAAGAGGCAGACATGTACTCATTGAACCCAATCGAGTTGCAGATGCGAGGGATATACACGCAAAATCTGTTCTCCATGTTCTAGGTAGAGATGAAGCTAAAGACTGCTTACGGATGCGACACCTTGCAAAATGGTGTACCTTCAGGGTGTGGTCGCTTCGAGGGATACTACCGAAGTATGGGGATAGGGACTACCATGTGCAGGCGAACAAGGATGAAGGGGTATACTCATGCACTTGCTGCAAGTTTGATCGCGATGGGCTATTGTGCGCACACATACTACGAGTAATGGAACAGATTGGAGTCTACGAGATACCGAGGAGGTATATCCTAGAGAGGTCGACATGGGATCCAGAGGAGGATTGTAACATCCCAAAATTCTAAATTCTGGAATGTTATAATAAATAGATAGATTTGATTGATTGTTTGATTGTTGTGTGATTGATTGACTGAAAGTGAGTGATATTCGAAAGTTTTTCAAGTTAAATGAGAGGGAATAAAAGGACTTTCCCAAACTTTCACCTTTTTGCATTTTGATCTCCGTGAATTCAAATTATTTTCAAATACAAAACTCTCGAGAGAAGATGACATGACTTCTTCCATTTAATTAAATGAAAAGGGTATTTGAGAATATTTGAATTTCATTCGAAAATATTTCCAAAACTTCAAGCAACTCAATGATTTTCATGAGAGAAGATAAAATGACTTCTTCAAAACATATGAAATATGAGTTGGGAGTTTCAAAGAATTAAATTCAAAGTCCTTTTCAAATTATTTTCAATTTGGAGTTATTTGAGATTTATTCAAATTATTTTTCTCCAAAAATAAAATATATGGAAAATAGGGTAACATGATTCCCTAGATCAGAAAATTGGAGATAAATAAATTTGAATTCATTTTGGTATTTTGAAAATGATTTTTATGAGGTTTTATTGCAACAGTAGCACTCTTTGCTTCATTTGAATTTTTGAGGAATTTATTTGATGCTAAAATAATGTTCATGTTGTAGAAAATCTTTTTCCGAAAATTTTGATATATTATATGCCTATGTAAATTTTTTTATTTATTTTGCTTTTCTGGAAAAATGTTCATTAAAAAAACTTTTCCGCCAAACTGGGCCGACCCAGCCAACCGGCCAGGCCAAGGCCCAGCACGACGCCCGCGCGCCCCCGACCTCCCGGGAGGAACTCCGCCCGTCGCACGCCGCCGCGCCGCCATGGACGCCGAGTCCGCCCCGGACTCTGCCGCCGCTTGCCCCTCCTCCAAGGCCGCCCCGGCCCTTCTCTCCTTAAATACCGGGCCACCCCGGCCCTTCTCTCTCTCGCATCTCGCCGAGCTGCCGGAGCCCGCAGCCGCCGACGCTGTTGTCAACCATCGACGCCGCCGCTCGCAGCGCCGCCCCGCACCACCTCGGCCCTCGCCGCCCCGCACCGCTTCCACCGCCGCCGCCCCGAGCGCCGCTGCCGGAGCCTCGCCACCCCGCCCCGCCTCGCTGCTGCCGTCGCCGGAGCCCGCTGCCGCCGACAACAGACGCGGGAAAGCCGCCAAAAACCGCCTCGTCTTTGAACCGCCGAGAAACCGTGGTAAAAACCGCTGCCGACCGGTCCGATCCAAATTGGTTTTTTTAAACCGGTTTTTTTTATTATTATTTAGCGGACGTTCTCTGTTTAGATCTCTTTAGCGAAAGGTTTTCGTCACGTATGCCTCTATAGTGAACGTTCGTTTGATAGGATTTTTCTCTTTCTTTTTAATTTCGTCCAGGGACCTATCTGTGAATTCTTTTCTTACAGTTTAGTCCCTGATCTTCAATCGACTACAACTTTTTAGTCGTTTGTCCAAATCCAACGAAACCAACGCCCACTTCTTCGTTATGATCCCCTCTATCCAGATAATCAACTTAAACATGTTTTTGGAAGTCTTAAAATTTGAATTAGATCAGATTTGTTTTTGAACTTCGTTTGATCATAACTTGAGTTTTATAACTCCGATTTAGTTTATTCTTTTTGCAAATCGAAGCTCTTGACCTAAACTTTCTGATAAGGCCAATTTCACTTAATTTTGGTTCTGTTAGAAATTGTTTTATGTCGCAAGAATTATTTGCTTGGTTTTGATGTTTTCCGAATTGTTTTCTTCATTCTTTCTGATCTTTTGAGTGATTGCTTATGTGTGGTTACTATTGCTTGCTATCCCTAGATTGACCAGAGTGTGACGAGTAGAACTATCAAGAATTTTGAGTGCGAATCATCTCCATCAACTGTACAAGCAAGTTCACACTTTGATCATATCCCTTTCATACCTAGTTTTTATGCATTAGTTTCAACCCTCAAACATTGCATGAGTAGGATTGATAACATGTGGGTATTAGGAAGTAGTTGATGAGGTAGGAACCTATTTCTCTGCATTCAAACCCTTGGGAGTTACTATTACGTTATGCTTATATTGCCATGCTATGCTCGTAGACGTGGATTGGGTTTGAGTGTATTCATGATAGATGTGAGTATTCTTAATTAATGGTCCAACTTAAGGTGGCAACTTAAATACACATCTCGGTGGATTGACGCACATGGGGAATCCAGTGATTGCCTGTATTTTTTGGAAATCCCGGGGTACCGTGTGATTCTCCTATGGACTGCCACCCAGGCTCAAAGGGATCATAAGATTATTCATGCTAGAAACTTCCGTGTGCAGCCACAAGCTATTATGGGCTCTAGCATAGTTGATTAAGTTGTGTGAACACTTACAGTGGTAGACTAGCAGATGTAGGGGATGTAGGTGGTATTGTCTACCCATCGTAAGGTGCTAACGCTTCTGAAAGACTGTGTCTCGGTCATCCGTTTCTCAAACACCATGTAGTGCGAGAAATCCAATGGAGGAGATCGAGTCTTGTGGGAAAAAGTGAGCAAACCTCTGCAGAGTGTACAAACTAATCATGGTTAGCCGTGTCCCCGGTTATGGACATCTTGAGTATCTGGTTCTTGGATTATCATGTTGATCTCATCACTCTATATAATTAATCTGGTTGGGTTCTTAATTACATCTAATTGGGATTGAGATGGGATTTACCATTCTCAATGTTTTCAACCAATTTTGTAGTTAAATAAAATATATTCCTTTGCACTAGGGAAAAATTGGCTTTTCGCAAAAACATTATAACCATGAGGTTTTCCACCAGCCAAATATGCATGTAGTGATAGCTTTATTCATCATTATCCTATGGTGTGAATTTGCGAGTACATTCAATGTACTGACCCTTTGTGGCTGCAACGTCTCATGTTGCAGGATTCTTACGACGAGTAAGTGATACGTTAGGGTTACGATTTTCTACACTCAACTTTGTCGTTGGTGTTGATGGGAATCCACAACCTTGTTGTACTTCCGCTATTTGGATTGAGGTAATAGTATTTTATGTTACTTTATACATGTGATTTACCTCTGTTATAAATCCTCGAATACTGTGTGTGTCAGCATACCGATCCAGGGATGACACTTAAGCACAGAGACTTGACCATCTGAGGTCGGGTCGCTACAAGATGGTATCAGAGCACATGTTGACTGTAGGACGTGACCGTAGAAACTGGCAAGCCCATAGGAAGGATTTTCTCTAAAACTTTCTTTTTCAAAGAGATCTTTTACCTCTCTTCTCTTCTGAGCTTATTCAAATATTCCCTTTTAGTGAGACCATATCCCTTTCCCCTTTTGACCACTCAAAGATTCGACTGATGAGACCACTCCAAGAAGTACAAGATATCGGACAACCACGACCACTACGGAATGAAGGAGATTTTACCGTGCATCTGAATAATGGAAACTACAACTGTTGAAGACTCCGAAGACTAGGAGAATTTCAAGGCTCTGAAGAATTCCCAGATTTTTATGACCTAGGAAGGCTACCCTTATGGAACTTGGCAGACTATGGAAGTTGTCAATACCCGAGATCAAGGTGTATCGGAGAAAGACCGGAGCATGGAGAGTTAAAAACTCAAAGTTCTGTCAAGGAAAACCCTAAGGCAGGACATATCAACTATGGAGAGATAGCTCATGGAAATGACCAAGAGCAGAAACACGGCTATCCATGATGTTATCGCCCGCTTATGCTATTGTCACCGTGCTGAGTTAAGCATGCATATGCATTGAAAGATTGGATGGTAGAAGGCTGATGGAGCACCTATCAGCAAGATGAAGTTTTAACCTTAGCCGGTGTATCACCAGGATCTGGAGTGTTATATCAAGAAGTTAAGATGGACCTACAAGAAGCAGTATTTGATAAGGAAGCGTTTCGTGAAGAACTCAGGACCCAAAAGCTGAAAGTAGCCAAGCTAGAGGAGCAAACCTTGAGACATCAAAGATTCATCAGGAACTGAAGGACAGTAGGATCATGGTTCATGTCATGGTTGATGAGACCCAGAAGTCTGGAACGCAAGTCCAGAAATATTAAAGGACGTCACGATAGACTTTGCGACAACAGAGATGATCTGGCAAAAGAAGTTGAGAAGGACAAGCATGATCGGAAGAAGCCATCGGAGACCTGAGCAAGACTTGAAGAGTTTTGCGACCCTGAAGATTTATTGACCTTTAGAAGACCAAACCTCTGTTATATACCTACGTTAGATGCGACGTTTGTGAGTTTTCATTTGTTTGATGTTTTTCCGACAGCCACAATAAAAATATGTCTTTTTAAAACTATTGTTTGCATTGTGTGTATCCCTCTCTATCTCTCTTATCTCACCCCAAACCCATGGACCCATTAGTGGATGAATGGATATGAGCTTGTATTTGCTGGACCGATGAGTCAATTGGAGACAGACCGATGGATTCAGAACATGGAAGATCATATGAGGAATAACCCTATAGCCGGAAAGGATATGACCCAGCATGCTCTTCAGTATTTTGAAAGAGGTGCTGCTAGTTGGTGGAGGATGTACCAAACCGCCAATGGATGGCAAAGAGTAACCACTTGGGGAGAATTTAAGTTGACTCTGCTAAAGTCTCGGTTTGTGTCCCAGGAGTTGAAGCCTTATGGAAATGATATGAAGAGACCGTGTGCATGTAAGCTCTGTGGAGAAATAGGATAAACCCATAAGGAACACAAGGATAAATGCCCTAATTGTGAAGAAAGTCACCCAGCTGAAGAATGCCCAACTAGGCAGATACTTGTTTCTTGTGTGAAGGAACTACCTGTTGGGGAACGTAGTAATTTCAAAAAAATTCCTACGCACACGCAAGATCATGGTGATGCATAGCAACGAGAGGGGAGAGTGTTGTCCACGTACCCTCGTAGACCGACAGCGGAAGCGTTATCACAACGCGGTTGATGTAGTCGTACGTCTTCACGATCCGACCGATCAAGTACCGAACGTACGGCACCTCCGAGTTCTACACACGTTCAGCTCGATGACGTCCCTCGAACTCCGATCCAGCCGAGTGTTGAGGGAGAGTTTTGTCCGCACGACGGCGTGGTGATGATGATGATGTTCCACCGATGCAGGGCTTCGCCTAAGCTCCGCAACGGTATTATCGAGGTGTAATATGGTGGAGGGGGGCACCGCATACGGCTAAGAGATCTCAAGGATCAATTGTTGTGTCTCTGGGATGCCCCCTTGCTCCCGTATATAAAGGAGCAAGGGGGAGGCAGCCGACCAAGGGGAGAGGCGCGCCACAGGGGGGAGTCCTACTCCCACCGGGAGTAGGACTCCTCCTTTCCTTGTGGGAGTAGGAGAAGGGAAGGGGGAAGGAGAAAGAAGGAAGGGTGCGCCCCCCTTCCCTAGTCCAATTCGGACCAGACCATGGGGAGGGGTGCGGCCACCTTTTGAGGCCCTTCTCTCCTTCGCATCTCGCCGAGCTGCCGGAGCCCGCAGCCGCCGACGCTGTTGTCAACCATCGACGCCGCCGCTCGCAGCGCCGCCCCGCACCACCTCGGCCCTCGCCGCCCCGCACCGCTTCCACCGCCGCCGCCCCGAGCGCCGCTGCCGGAGCCTCGCCACCCCGCCCCGCCTCGCTGCTGCCGTCGCCGGAGCCCGCTGCCGCCGACAACAGACGCGGGAAAGCCGCCAAAAACCGCCTCGTCTTTGAACCGCCGAGAAACCGTGGTAAAAACCGCTGCCGACCGGTCCGATCCAAATTGGTTTTTTTAAACCGGTTTTTTTTTATTATTTAGCGGACGTTCTCTGTTTAGATCTCTTTAGCGAAAGGTTTTCGTCACGTATGCCTCTATAGTGAACGTTCGTTTGATAGGATTTTTCTCTTTCTTTTTAATTTCGTCCAGGGACCTATCTGTGAATTCTTTTCTTACAGTTTAGTCCCTGATCTTCAATCGACTACAACTTTTTAGTCGTTTGTCCAAATCCAACGAAACCAACGCCCACTTCTTCGTTATGATCCCCTCTATCCAGATAATCAACTTAAACATGTTTTTGGAAGTTTTAAAATTTGAATTAGATCAGATTTGTTTTTGAACTTCGTTTGATCATAACTTGAGTTTTATAACTCCGATTTAGTTTATTCTTTTTGCAAATCGAAGCTCTTGACCTAAACTTTCTGATAAGGCCAATTTCACTTAATTTTGGTTCTGTTAGAAATTGTTTTATGTCGCAAGAATTATTTGCTTGGTTTTGATGTTTTCCGAATTGTTTTCTTCATTCTTTCTGATCTTTTGAGTGATTGCTTATGTGTGGTTACTATTGCTTGCTATCCCTAGATTGACCAGAGTGTGACGAGTAGAACTATCAAGAATTTTGAGTGCGAATCATCTCCATCAACTGTACAAGCAAGTTCACACTTTGATCATATCCCTTTCATACCTAGTTTTTATGCATTAGTTTCAACCCTCAAACATTGCATGAGTAGGATTGATAACATGTGGGTATTAGGAAGTAGTTGATGAGGTAGGAACCTATTTCTCTGCATTCAAACCCTTGGGAGTTACTATTACGTTATGCTTATATTGCCATGCTATGCTCGTAGACGTGGATTGGGTTTGAGTGTATTCATGACAGATGTGAGTATTCTTAATTAATGGTCCAACTTAAGGTGGCAACTTAAATACACATCTCGGTGGATTGACGCACATGGGGAATCCAGTGATTGCCTGTATTTTTTGGAAATCCCGGGGTACCGTGTGATTCTCCTATGGACTGCCACCCAGGCTCAAAGGGATCATAAGATTATTCATGCTAGAAACTTCCGTGTGCAGCCACAAGCTATTATGGGCTCTAGCATAGTTGATTAAGTTGTGTGAACACTTACAGTGGTAGACTAGCAGATGTAGGGGATGTAGGTGGTATTGTCTACCCATCGTAAGGTGCTAACGCTTCTGAAAGACTGTGTCTCGGTCATCCGTTTCTCAAACACCATGTAGTGCGAGAAATCCAATGGAGGAGATCGAGTCTTGTGGGAAAAAGTGAGCAAACCTCTGCAGAGTGTACAAACTAATCATGGTTAGCCGTGTCCCCGGTTATGGACATCTTGAGTATCTGGTTCTTGGATTATCATGTTGATCTCATCACTCTATATAATTAATCTGGTTGGGTTCTTAATTACATCTAATTGGGATTGAGATGGGATTTACCATTCTCAATGTTTTCAACCAATTTTGTAGTTAAATAAAATATATTCCTTTGCACTAGGGAAAAATTGGCTTTTCGCAAAAACATTATAACCATGAGGTTTTCCACCAGCCAAATATGCATGTAGTGATAGCTTTATTCATCATTATCCTATGGTGTGAATTTGCGAGTACATTCAATGTACTGACCCTTTGTGGCTGCAACGTCTCATGTTGCAGGATTCTTACGACGAGTAAGTGATACGTTAGGGTTACGATTTTCTACACTCAACTTTGTCGTTGGTGTTGATGGGAATCCACAACCTTGTTGTACTTCCGCTATTTGGATTGAGGTAATAGTATTTTATGTTACTTTATACATGTGATTTACCTCTGTTATAAATCCTCGAGTACTGTGTGTGTCAGCATACCGATCCAGGGATGACACTTAAGCACAGAGACTTGACCATCTGAGGTCGGGTCGCTACAAGATGGTATCAGAGCACATGTTGACTGTAGGACGTGACCGTAGAAACTGGCAAGCCCATAGGAAGGATTTTCTCTAAAACTTTCTTTTTCAAAGAGATCTTTTACCTCTCTTCTCTTCTGAGCTTATTCAAATATTCCCTTTTAGTGAGACCATATCCCTTTCCCCTTTTGACCACTCAAAGATTCGACTGATGAGACCACTCCAAGAAGTACAAGATATCGGACAACCACGACCACTACGGAATGAAGGAGATTTTACCGTGCATCTGAATAATGGAAACTACAACTGTTGAAGACTCCGAAGACTAGGAGAATTTCAAGGCTCTGAAGAATTCCCAGATTTTTATGACCTAGGAAGGCTACCCTTATGGAACTTGGCAGACTATGGAAGTTGTCAATACCCGAGATCAAGGTGTATCGGAGAAAGACCGGAGCATGGAGAGTTAAAAACTCAAAGTTCTGTCAAGGAAAACCCTAAGGCAGGACATATCAACTATGGAGAGATAGCTCATGGAAATGACCAAGAGCAGAAACACGGCTATCCATGATGTTATCGCCCGCTTATGCTATTGTCACCGTGCTGAGTTAAGCATGCATATGCATTGAAAGATTGGATGGTAGAAGGCTGATGGAGCACCTATCAGCAAGATGAAGTTTTAACCTTAGCCGGTGTATCACCAGGATCTGGAGTGTTATATCAAGAAGTTAAGATGGACCTACAAGAAGCAGTATTTGATAAGGAAGCGTTTCGTGAAGAACTCAGGACCCAAAAGCTGAAAGTAGCCAAGCTAGAGGAGCAAACCTTGAGACATCAAAGATTCATCAGGAACTGAAGGACAGTAGGATCATGGTTCATGTCATGGTTGATGAGACCCAGAAGTCTGGAACGCAAGTCCAGAAATATTAAAGGACGTCACGATAGACTTTGCGACAACAGAGATGATCTGGCAAAAGAAGTTGAGAAGGACAAGCATGATCGGAAGAAGCCATCGGAGACCTGAGCAAGACTTGAAGAGTTTTGCGACCCTGAAGATTTATTGACCTTTAGAAGACCAAACCTCTGTTATATACCTACGTTAGATGCGACGTTTGTGAGTTTTCATTTGTTTGATGTTTTTCCGACAGCCACAATAAAAATATGTCTTTTTAAAACTATTGTTTGCATTGTGTGTATCCCTCTCTATCTCTCTTATCTCACCCCAAACCCATGGACCCATTAGTGGATGAATGGATATGAGCTTGTATTTGCTGGACCGATGAGTCAATTGGAGACAGACCGATGGATTCAGAACATGGAAGATCATATGAGGAATAACCCTATAGCCGGAAAGGATATGACCCAGCATGCTCTTCAGTATTTTGAAAGAGGTGCTGCTAGTTGGTGGAGGATGTACCAAACCGCCAATGGATGGCAAAGAGTAACCACTTGGGGAGAATTTAAGTTGACTCTGCTAAAGTCTCGGTTTGTGTCCCAGGAGTTGAAGCCTTATGGAAATGATATGAAGAGACCGTGTGCATGTAAGCTCTGTGGAGAAATAGGATAAACCCATAAGGAACACAAGGATAAATGCCCTAATTGTGAAGAAAGTCACCCAGCTGAAGAATGCCCAACTAGGCAGATACTTGTTTCTTGTGTGAAGGAACTACCTGTTGGGGAACGTAGTAATTTCAAAAAAATTCCTACGCACACGCAAGATCATGGTGATGCATAGCAACGAGAGGGGAGAGTGTTGTCCACGTACCCTCGTAGACCGACAGCGGAAGCGTTATCACAACGCGGTTGATGTAGTCGTACGTCTTCACGATCCGACCGATCAAGTACCGAACGTACGGCACCTCCGAGTTCTACACACGTTCAGCTCGATGACGTCCCTCGAACTCCGATCCAGCCGAGTGTTGAGGGAGAGTTTTGTCCGCACGACGGCGTGGTGATGATGATGATGTTCCACCGATGCAGGGCTTCGCCTAAGCTCCGCAACGGTATTATCGAGGTGTAATATGGTGGAGGGGGGCACCGCATACGGCTAAGAGATCTCAAGGATCAATTGTTGTGTCTCTGGGATGCCCCCTTGCTCCCGTATATAAAGGAGCAAGGGGGAGGCAGCCGACCAAGGGGAGAGGCGCGCCACAGGGGGGAGTCCTACTCCCACCGGGAGTAGGACTCCTCCTTTCCTTGTGGGAGTAGGAGAAGGGAAGGGGGAAGGAGAAAGAAGGAAGGGTGCGCCCCCCTTCCCTAGTCCAATTCGGACCAGACCATGGGGAGGGGTGCGGCCACCTTTTGAGGCCCTTCTCTCCTTCGCATCTCGCCGAGCTGCCGGAGCCCGCAGCCGCCGACGCTGTTGTCAACCATCGACGCCGCCGCTCGCAGCGCCGCCCCGCACCACCTCGGCCCTCGCCGCCCCGCACCGCTTCCACCGCCGCCGCCCCGAGCGCCGCTGCCGGAGCCTCGCCACCCCGCCCCGCCTCGCTGCTGCCGTCGCCGGAGCCCGCTGCCGCCGACAACAGACGCGGGAAAGCCGCCAAAAACCGCCTCGTCTTTGAACCGCCGAGAAACCGTGGTAAAAACCGCTGCCGACCGGTCCGATCCAAATTGGTTTTTTTAAACCGGTTTTTATTATTATTATTTAGCGGACGTTCTCTGTTTAGATCTCTTTAGCGAAAGGTTTTCGTCACGTATGCCTCTATAGTGAACGTTCGTTTGATAGGATTTTTCTCTTTCTTTTTAATTTCGTCCAGGGACCTATCTGTGAATTCTTTTCTTACAGTTTAGTCCCTGATCTTCAATCGACTACAACTTTTTAGTCGTTTGTCCAAATCCAACGAAACCAACGCCCACTTCTTTGTTATGATCCCCTCTATCCAGATAATCAACTTAAACATGTTTTTGGAAGTTTTAAAATTTGAATTAGATCAGATTTGTTTTTGAACTTCGTTTGATCATAACTTGAGTTTTATAACTCCGATTTAGTTTATTCTTTTTGCAAATCGAAGCTCTTGACCTAAACTTTCTGATAAGGCCAATTTCACTTAATTTTGGTTCTGTTAGAAATTGTTTTATGTCGCAAGAATTATTTGCTTGGTTTTGATGTTTTTCGAATTGTTTTCTTCATTCTTTCTGATCTTTTGAGTGATTGCTTATGTGTGGTTACTATTGCTTGCTATCCCTAGATTGACCAGAGTGTGACGAGTAGAACTATCAAGAATTTTGAGTGCGAATCATCTCCATCAACTGTACAAGCAAGTTCACACTTTGATCATATCCCTTTCATACCTAGTTTTTATGCATTAGTTTCAACCCTCAAACATTGCATGAGTAGGATTGATAACATGTGGGTATTAGGAAGTAGTTGATGAGGTAGGAACCTATTTCTCTGCATTCAAACCCTTGGGAGTTACTATTACGTTATGCTTATATTGCCATGCTATGCTCGTAGACGTGGATTGGGTTTGAGTGTATTCATGACAGATGTGAGTATTCTTAATTAATGGTCCAACTTAAGGTGGCAACTTAAATACACATCTCGGTGGATTGACGCACATGGGGAATCCAGTGATTGCCTGTATTTTTTGGAAATCCCGGGGTACCGTGTGATTCTCCTATGGACTGCCACCCAGGCTCAAAGGGATCATAAGATTATTCATGCTAGAAACTTCCGTGTGCAGCCACAAGCTATTATGGGCTCTAGCATAGTTGATTAAGTTGTGTGAACACTTACAGTGGTAGACTAGCAGATGTAGGGGATGTAGGTGGTATTGTCTACCCATCGTAAGGTGCTAACGCTTCTGAAAGACTGTGTCTCGGTCATCCGTTTCTCAAACACCATGTAGTGCGAGAAATCCAATGGAGGAGATCGAGTCTTGTGGGAAAAAGTGAGCAAACCTCTGCAGAGTGTACAAACTAATCATGGTTAGCCGTGTCCCCGGTTATGGACATCTTGAGTATCTGGTTCTTGGATTATCATGTTGATCTCATCACTCTATATAATTAATCTGGTTGGGTTCTTAATTACATCTAATTGGGATTGAGATGGGATTTACCATTCTCAATGTTTTCAACCAATTTTGTAGTTAAATAAAATATATTCCTTTGCACTAGGGAAAAATTGGCTTTTCGCAAAAACATTATAACCATGAGGTTTTCCACCAGCCAAATATGCATGTAGTGATAGCTTTATTCATCATTATCCTATGGTGTGAATTTGCGAGTACATTCAATGTACTGACCCTTTGTGGCTGCAACGTCTCATGTTGCAGGATTCTTACGACGAGTAAGTGATACGTTAGGGTTACGATTTTCTACACTCAACTTTGTCGTTGGTGTTGATGGGAATCCACAACCTTGTTGTACTTCCGCTATTTGGATTGAGGTAATAGTATTTTATGTTACTTTATACATGTGATTTACCTCTGTTATAAATCCTCGAGTACTGTGTGTGTCAGCATACCGATCCAGGGATGACACTTAAGCACAGAGACTTGACCATCTGAGGTCGGGTCGCTACAAGATGGTATCAGAGCACATGTTGACTGTAGGACGTGACCGTAGAAACTGGCAAGCCCATAGGAAGGATTTTCTCTAAAACTTTCTTTTTCAAAGAGATCTTTTACCTCTCTTCTCTTCTGAGCTTATTCAAATATTCCCTTTTAGTGAGACCATATCCCTTTCCCCTTTTGACCACTCAAAGATTCGACTGATGAGACCACTCCAAGAAGTACAAGATATCGGACAACCACGACCACTACGGAATGAAGGAGATTTTACCGTGCATCTGAATAATGGAAACTACAACTGTTGAAGACTCCGAAGACTAGGAGAATTTCAAGGCTCTGAAGAATTCCCAGATTTTTATGACCTAGGAAGGCTACCCTTATGGAACTTGGCAGACTATGGAAGTTGTCAATACCCGAGATCAAGGTGTATCGGAGAAAGACCGGAGCATGGAGAGTTAAAAACTCAAAGTTCTGTCAAGGAAAACCCTAAGGCAGGACATATCAACTATGGAGAGATAGCTCATGGAAATGACCAAGAGCAGAAACACGGCTATCCATGATGTTATCGCCCGCTTATGCTATTGTCACCGTGCTGAGTTAAGCATGCATATGCATTGAAAGATTGGATGGTAGAAGGCTGATGGAGCACCTATCAGCAAGATGAAGTTTTAACCTTAGCCGGTGTATCACCAGGATCTGGAGTGTTATATCAAGAAGTTAAGATGGACCTACAAGAAGCAGTATTTGATAAGGAAGCGTTTCGTGAAGAACTCAGGACCCAAAAGCTGAAAGTAGCCAAGCTAGAGGAGCAAACCTTGAGACATCAAAGATTCATCAGGAACTGAAGGACAGTAGGATCATGGTTCATGTCATGGTTGATGAGACCCAGAAGTCTGGAACGCAAGTCCAGAAATATTAAAGGACGTCACGATAGACTTTGCGACAACAGAGATGATCTGGCAAAAGAAGTTGAGAAGGACAAGCATGATCGGAAGAAGCCATCGGAGACCTGAGCAAGACTTGAAGAGTTTTGCGACCCTGAAGATTTATTGACCTTTAGAAGACCAAACCTCTGTTATATACCTACGTTAGATGCGACGTTTGTGAGTTTTCATTTGTTTGATGTTTTTCCGACAGCCACAATAAAAATATGTCTTTTTAAAACTATTGTTTGCATTGTGTGTATCCCTCTCTATCTCTCTTATCTCACCCCAAACCCATGGACCCATTAGTGGATGAATGGATATGAGCTTGTATTTGCTGGACCGATGAGTCAATTGGAGACAGACCGATGGATTCAGAACATGGAAGATCATATGAGGAATAACCCTATAGCCGGAAAGGATATGACCCAGCATGCTCTTCAGTATTTTGAAAGAGGTGCTGCTAGTTGGTGGAGGATGTACCAAACCGCCAATGGATGGCAAAGAGTAACCACTTGGGGAGAATTTAAGTTGACTCTGCTAAAGTCTCGGTTTGTGTCCCAGGAGTTGAAGCCTTATGGAAATGATATGAAGAGACCGTGTGCATGTAAGCTCTGTGGAGAAATAGGATAAACCCATAAGGAACACAAGGATAAATGCCCTAATTGTGAAGAAAGTCACCCAGCTGAAGAATGCCCAACTAGGCAGATACTTGTTTCTTGTGTGAAGGAACTACCTGTTGGGGAACGTAGTAATTTCAAAAAAATTCCTACGCACACGCAAGATCATGGTGATGCATAGCAACGAGAGGGGAGAGTGTTGTCCACGTACCCTCGTAGACCGACAGCGGAAGCGTTATCACAACGCGGTTGATGTAGTCGTACGTCTTCACGATCCGACCGATCAAGTACCGAACGTACGGCACCTCCGAGTTCTACACACGTTCAGCTCGATGACGTCCCTCGAACTCCGATCCAGCCGAGTGTTGAGGGAGAGTTTTGTCAGCACGACGGCGTGGTGATGATGATGATGTTCCACCGATGCAGGGCTTCGCCTAAGCTCCGCAACGGTATTATCGAGGTGTAATATGGTGGAGGGGGGCACCGCATACGGCTAAGAGATCTCAAGGATCAATTGTTGTGTCTCTGGGATGCCCCCTTGCTCCCGTATATAAAGGAGCAAGGGGGAGGCAGCCGACCAAGGGGAGAGGCGCGCCACAGGGGGGAGTCCTACTCCCACCGGGAGTAGGACTCCTCCTTTCCTTGTGGGAGTAGGAGAAGGGAAGGGGGAAGGAGAAAGAAGGAAGGGTGCGCCCCCCTTCCCTAGTCCAATTCGGACCAGACCATGGGGAGGGGTGCGGCCACCTTTTGAGGCCCTTCTCTCCTTCGCATCTCGCCGAGCTGCCGGAGCCCGCAGCCGCCGACGCTGTTGTCAACCATCGACGCCGCCGCTCGCAGCGCCGCCCCGCACCACCTCGGCCCTCGCCGCCCCGCACCGCTTCCACCGCCGCCGCCCCGAGCGCCGCTGCCGGAGCCTCGCCACCCCGCCCCGCCTCGCTGCTGCCGTCGCCGGAGCCCGCTGCCGCCGACAACAGACGCGGGAAAGCCGCCAAAAACCGCCTCGTCTTTGAACCGCCGAGAAACCGTGGTAAAAACCGCTGCCGACCGGTCCGATCCAAATTGGTTTTTTTAAACCGGTTTTTTTTATTATTATTTAGCGGACGTTCTCTGTTTAGATCTCTTTAGCGAAAGGTTTTCGTCACGTATGCCTCTATAGTGAACGTTCGTTTGATAGGATTTTTCTCTTTCTTTTTAATTTCGTCCAGGGACCTATCTGTGAATTCTTTTCTTACAGTTTAGTCCCTGATCTTCAATCGACTACAACTTTTTAGTCGTTTGTCCAAATCCAACGAAACCAACGCCCACTTCTTCGTTATGATCCCCTCTATCCAGATAATCAACTTAAACATGTTTTTGGAAGTTTTAAAATTTGAATTAGATCAGATTTGTTTTTGAACTTCGTTTGATCATAACTTGAGTTTTATAACTCCGATTTAGTTTATTCTTTTTGCAAATCGAAGCTCTTGACCTAAACTTTCTGATAAGGCCAATTTCACTTAATTTTGGTTCTGTTAGAAATTGTTTTATGTCGCAAGAATTATTTGCTTGGTTTTGATGTTTTCCGAATTGTTTTCTTCATTCTTTCTGATCTTTTGAGTGATTGCTTATGTGTGGTTACTATTGCTTGCTATCCCTAGATTGACCAGAGTGTGACGAGTAGAACTATCAAGAATTTTGAGTGCGAATCATCTCCATCAACTGTACAAGCAAGTTCACACTTTGATCATATCCCTTTCATACCTAGTTTTTATGCATTAGTTTCAACCCTCAAACATTGCATGAGTAGGATTGATAACATGTGGGTATTAGGAAGTAGTTGATGAGGTAGGAACCTATTTCTCTGCATTCAAACCCTTGGGAGTTACTATTACGTTATGCTTATATTGCCATGCTATGCTCGTAGACGTGGATTGGGTTTGAGTGTATTCATGACAGATGTGAGTATTCTTAATTAATGGTCCAACTTAAGGTGGCAACTTAAATACACATCTCGGTGGATTGACGCACATGGGGAATCCAGTGATTGCCTGTATTTTTTGGAAATCCCGGGGTACCGTGTGATTCTCCTATGGACTGCCACCCAGGCTCAAAGGGATCATAAGATTATTCATGCTAGAAACTTCCGTGTGCAGCCACAAGCTATTATGGGCTCTAGCATAGTTGATTAAGTTGTGTGAACACTTACAGTGGTAGACTAGCAGATGTAGGGGATGTAGGTGGTATTGTCTACCCATCGTAAGGTGCTAACGCTTCTGAAAGACTGTGTCTCGGTCATCCGTTTCTCAAACACCATGTAGTGCGAGAAATCCAATGGAGGAGATCGAGTCTTGTGGGAAAAAGTGAGCAAACCTCTGCAGAGTGTACAAACTAATCATGGTTAGCCGTGTCCCCGGTTATGGACATCTTGAGTATCTGGTTCTTGGATTATCATGTTGATCTCATCACTCTATATAATTAATCTGGTTGGGTTCTTAATTACATCTAATTGGGATTGAGATGGGATTTACCATTCTCAATGTTTTCAACCAATTTTGTAGTTAAATAAAATATATTCCTTTGCACTAGGGAAAAATTGGCTTTTCGCAAAAACATTATAACCATGAGGTTTTCCACCAGCCAAATATGCATGTAGTGATAGCTTTATTCATCATTATCCTATGGTGTGAATTTGCGAGTACATTCAATGTACTGACCCTTTGTGGCTGCAACGTCTCATGTTGCAGGATTCTTACGACGAGTAAGTGATACGTTAGGGTTACGATTTTCTACACTCAACTTTGTCGTTGGTGTTGATGGGAATCCACAACCTTGTTGTACTTCCGCTATTTGGATTGAGGTAATAGTATTTTATGTTACTTTATACATGTGATTTACCTCTGTTATAAATCCTCGAGTACTGTGTGTGTCAGCATACCGATCCAGGGATGACACTTAAGCACAGAGACTTGACCATCTGAGGTCGGGTCGCTACAAGATGGTATCAGAGCACATGTTGACTGTAGGACGTGACCGTAGAAACTGGCAAGCCCATAGGAAGGATTTTCTCTAAAACTTTCTTTTTCAAAGAGATCTTTTACCTCTCTTCTCTTCTGAGCTTATTCAAATATTCCCTTTTAGTGAGACCATATCCCTTTCCCCTTTTGACCACTCAAAGATTCGACTGATGAGACCACTCCAAGAAGTACAAGATATCGGACAACCACGACCACTACGGAATGAAGGAGATTTTACCGTGCATCTGAATAATGGAAACTACAACTGTTGAAGACTCCGAAGACTAGGAGAATTTCAAGGCTCTGAAGAATTCCCAGATTTTTATGACCTAGGAAGGCTACCCTTATGGAACTTGGCAGACTATGGAAGTTGTCAATACCCGAGATCAAGGTGTATCGGAGAAAGACCGGAGCATGGAGAGTTAAAAACTCAAAGTTCTGTCAAGGAAAACCCTAAGGCAGGACATATCAACTATGGAGAGATAGCTCATGGAAATGACCAAGAGCAGAAACACGGCTATCCATGATGTTATCGCCCGCTTATGCTATTGTCACCGTGCTGAGTTAAGCATGCATATGCATTGAAAGATTGGATGGTAGAAGGCTGATGGAGCACCTATCAGCAAGATGAAGTTTTAACCTTAGCCGGTGTATCACCAGGATCTGGAGTGTTATATCAAGAAGTTAAGATGGACCTACAAGAAGCAGTATTTGATAAGGAAGCGTTTCGTGAAGAACTCAGGACCCAAAAGCTGAAAGTAGCCAAGCTAGAGGAGCAAACCTTGAGACATCAAAGATTCATCAGGAACTGAAGGACAGTAGGATCATGGTTCATGTCATGGTTGATGAGACCCAGAAGTCTGGAACGCAAGTCCAGAAATATTAAAGGACGTCACGATAGACTTTGCGACAACAGAGATGATCTGGCAAAAGAAGTTGAGAAGGACAAGCATGATCGGAAGAAGCCATCGGAGACCTGAGCAAGACTTGAAGAGTTTTGCGACCCTGAAGATTTATTGACCTTTAGAAGACCAAACCTCTGTTATATACCTACGTTAGATGCGACGTTTGTGAGTTTTCATTTGTTTGATGTTTTTCCGACAGCCACAATAAAAATATGTCTTTTTAAAACTATTGTTTGCATTGTGTGTATCCCTCTCTATCTCTCTTATCTCACCCCAAACCCATGGACCCATTAGTGGATGAATGGATATGAGCTTGTATTTGCTGGACCGATGAGTCAATTGGAGACAGACCGATGGATTCAGAACATGGAAGATCATATGAGGAATAACCCTATAGCCGGAAAGGATATGACCCAGCATGCTCTTCAGTATTTTGAAAGAGGTGCTGCTAGTTGGTGGAGGATGTACCAAACCGCCAATGGATGGCAAAGAGTAACCACTTGGGGAGAATTTAAGTTGACTCTGCTAAAGTCTCGGTTTGTGTCCCAGGAGTTGAAGCCTTATGGAAATGATATGAAGAGACCGTGTGCATGTAAGCTCTGTGGAGAAATAGGATAAACCCATAAGGAACACAAGGATAAATGCCCTAATTGTGAAGAAAGTCACCCAGCTGAAGAATGCCCAACTAGGCAGATACTTGTTTCTTGTGTGAAGGAACTACCTGTTGGGGAACGTAGTAATTTCAAAAAAATTCCTACGCACACGCAAGATCATGGTGATGCATAGCAACGAGAGGGGAGAGTGTTGTCCACGTACCCTCGTAGACCGACAGCGGAAGCGTTATCATCGTAACGTTAAGCATGCGGACCCTACGGGTTCGAGAACTATGTAGACATGACCGAGACATGTCTCCGGTCAATAACCAATAGCGGGACCTGGATGCCCATATTGGCTCCCACATATTCTACGAAGATCTTTATCGGTCAGACCGCATAACAACATACGTTGTTCCCTTTGTCACCGGTATGTTACTTGCCCGAGATTTGATCGTCGGTATCTCGATACCTAGTTCAATCTCGTTACTGGCAAGTCTCTTTACTCGTTCCGTAACACATCATCCCGCAACTAACTCATTAGTCACAATGCTTGCAAGGCTTATAGTGATGTGCATTACCGAGTGGGCCCAGAGATACCTCTCCGACAATTGGAGTGACAAATCCTAATCTCAAAATACGCCAACCCAACAAGTACCTTTGGAGACACCTGTAGAGCACCTTTATAATCATCCATTTACGTTGTGACGTTTGGTAGCACACAAAGTGTTCCTCCGGTAAACGGGAGTTGCATAATCTCATAGTCATAGGAACATGTATAAGTCATGAAGAAAGCAATAGCAACATACTAAACGATCGAGTGCTAAGCTAACGGAATGGGTCAAGTCAATCACGTCATTCTCCTAATGAGGTGATCTCGTTAATCAAATGACAACTTATGTCTATGGCTAGGAAACATAACCATCTTTGATTAATGAGCTAGTCAAGTAGAGGCATACTAGTGACACTCTGTTTGTCTATATATTCACACATGTATTATGTTTCCGGTTAATACAATTCTAGCATGAATAATAAACATTTATCATGATACAAGGAAATAAATAATACTTTATTATTGCCTCTAGGGCATATTTCCTTCAGTCTCCCACTTGCACTAGAGTCAATAATCTAGATTACACAGTAATGATTCTTACACCCATGGAGCCTTGGTGCTGATCATGTTTTGCTCGTGGAAGAGGCTTAGTCAACGGGTCTGCAACAATCAGATCCGTATGTATCTTGCAAATTTCTATGTCTCCCACCTGGACTAAATCCCGGATGGAATTGAAGCGTCTTTTGATGTGCTTGGTTCTCTTGTGAAATCTGGATTCCTTTGCCAAGGCAATTGCACCAGTATTGTCACAAAAGATTTTCATAGGACCCGATGCACTAGGTATGACACCTAGATCGGATATGAACTCCTTTATCCAGACTCCTTCATTTGCTGCTTCCGAAGCAGCTATGTACTCCGCTTCACATGTAGATCCCGCCACGACGCTTTGTTTAGAACTGCACCAACTGACAGCTCCACCGTTCAATGTAAATACGTATCCGGTTTGCGATTTAGAATCATCCGGATCAGTGTCAAAGCTTGCATCAACGTAACCATTTACGATGAGCTCTTTGGCACCTCCATATACGAGAAACATATCCTTAGTCCTTTTCAGGTATTTCAGGATGTTCTTGACCGCTGTCCAGTGATCCACTCCTGGATTACTTTGGTACCTTCCTGCTAGACTTAGAGCAAGGCATACATCAGGTCTGGTACACAGCATTGCATACATGATAGAGCCTATGGCTGAAGCATAGGGGACATCTTTCATCTTCTCTCTATCTTCTGCAGTGGTCGGGCATTGAGTCTTACTCAACTTCACACCTTGCAACACAGGCAAGAATCCTTTCTTTGCTTGATCCATTTTGAACTTCTTCAAAACTTTGTCAAGGTATGTGCTTTGTGAAAGTCCAATTAAGCGTCTTGCTCTATCTCTATAGATCTTGATGCCCAATATATACGCAGCTTCACCGAGGTCTTTCATTGAAAAACTCTTATTCAAGTATCCCTTTATGCTATCCAGAAATTCTATATCATTTCCAATCAGTAATATGTCATCCACATATAATATCAGAAATGCTACTGAGCTCCCACTCACTTTCTTGTAAATACAGGCTTCTCCAAAAGTCTGTATAAAACCAAATGCTTTGATCACACTATCAAAGCGTTTATTCCAACTCCGAGAGGCTTGCACCAGTCCATAAATGGATCGCTGGAGCTTGCACACTTTGTTAGCTCCCTTTGGATCGACAAAACCTTCTGGTTGCATCATATACAACTCTTCTTCCAGAAATCCATTCAGGAATGCAGTTTTGACATCCATTTGCCAAATTTCATAATCATAAAATGCGGCAATTGCTAACATGATTCGGACAGACTTAAGCATCGCTACGGGTGAGAAGGTCTCATCGTAGTCAATCCCTTGAACTTGTCGAAAACCTTTCGCAACAAGTCGAGCTTTATAGACAGTAACATTACCATCAGCGTCAGTCTTCTTCTTGAAGATCCATTTATTTTCAATGGCTTGCCGATCATTGGGCAAGTCAACCAAAGTCCATACTTTGTTCTCATACATGGATCCCATCTCAGATTTCATGGCCTCAAGCCATTTTGCGGAATCTGGGCTCACCATCGCTTCTTCATAGTTCGTAGGTTCGTCATGGTCTACTAACATAACTTCCAGAACAGGATTACCGTACCACTCTGGTGCGGATCTTACTCTGGTTGATCTACGAGGTTCAGTAATAACTTGATCTGAAGTTTCATGATCATCATCATTAACTGCCTCACTAATTGGTGTAGGTGTCTCCGAAACAGGTTTCTGTGATGAACTACTTTCCAATAAGGGAGCAGGTATAGTTACCTCATCAAGTTCTACTTTCCTGCCACTCACTTCTTTTAAGAGAAACTCCTTCTCTAGAAAATTTCTGAATTTAGCAACAAAAGTTTTTCCTTCGGATCTGTGATAGAAGGTATACCCAACAGTCTCCTTTGGGTATCCTATGAAGACACATTTCTCCGATTTGGGTTCGAGCTTATCAGGTTGAAGTTTCTTCACATAAGCATCGCAGCCCCAAACTTTAAGAAACGACAACTCTGGTTTCTTGGCAAACCACAGTTCATAAGGCGTCGTCTCAATGGATTTTGATGGTGCCCTATTTAACGTGAATGCAGCCGTCTCTAAAGCATAACCCCAAAACGATAGCGGTAAATCAGTAAGAGACATCATAGATCGCACCATATCTAGTAAAGTGCGATTACGACGTTCGGACACACCATTACGCTGTGGTGTTTCGGGTGGCGTGAGTTGCGAAACTATTCCGCATTGTTTCAAATGTAGACCAAACTCGTAACTCAAATATTCTCCTCCACGATCTGATCGTAGAAACTTTATTTTCTTGTTACGATGATTTTCAACTTCACTCTGAAATTCTTTGAACTTTTCAAATGTTTCAGACTTATGTTTCATTAAGTAGATATACCCATATCTGCTTAAATCATCTGTGAAGGTGAGAAAATAACGATATCCGCCACGAGCCTCAACATTCATCGGACCACATACATCTGTATGTATGACTTCCAACAAATCTGTTGCTCTCTCCATAGTTCCGGAGAACGGTGTTTTAGTCATCTTGCCCATGAGGCACGGTTCGCAAGTACCAAGTGATTCATAATCAAGTGGTTCCAAAAGTCTATCAGTATGGAGTTTCTTCATGCGCTTTACACCGATATGACCTAAACGGCAGTGCCACAAATAAGTTGCACTATCATTATCAACTCTGCATCTTTTGGTTTCAATATTATGAATATGTGTATCACTACTATCGAGATTCAACAAAAATAGACCACTCTTCAAGGGTGCATGACCATAAAAGATATTACTCATATAAATAGAACAACCATTATTCTCTGATTTAAATGAATAACCGTCTCGCATCAAAAAAGATCCAGATATAATGTTCATGCTCAACGTTGGCACCAAATAACAATTATTGAGGTCTAAAACTAATCCCGAAGGTAGATGTAGAGGTAGCGTGCCGACCGCGATCACATCGACTTTGGAACCATTTCCCACGCGCATCGTCACCTCGTCCTTAGCCAATCTTCGCTTCATCCGTAGCCCCTGTTTCGAGTTGCAAATATTAGCAACAGAACCAGTATCAAATACCCAGGTGCTACTGCGAGCATTAGTAAGGTACACATCAATAACATGTATATCACATATACCTTTGTTCACCTTGCCATCCTTCTTATCCGCCAAATACTTTGGGCAGTTCCGCTTCCAGTGACCGGTTTGCTTGCAGTAGAAGCACTCAGTTTCAGGCTTAGGTCCAGACTTGGGTTTCTTCTCCTGAGCAGCAACTTGTTTGATGTTCTTCTTGAAGTTCCCTTTCTTCTTCCATTTATCCTTTTTCTTGAAACTGGTGGTCTTATTGACCATCAACACTTGATGCTCCTTTTTGATTTCTACCTCCGCAACCTTTAGCATTGCGAAGAGCTCGGGAATTGTCTTACTCATCCCTTGCATATTATGGTTCATCACGAAGCTCTTGTAGCTTGGTGGCAGTGATTGAAGAATACTGTCAATAACGCTATCATCCGGAAGATTAACTCCCAGTTGAATCAAGTGATTGTTATACCCAGACATTTTGAGTATATGCTCACTGACAGAACTATTCTCTTCCATCTTGCAGCTGAAGAACTTATTGGAGACTTCATATCTCTCAATTCGGGCATTTGCTTGAAATATTAACTTCAACTCCTGGAACATCTCATATGCTCCATGACGTTCAAAACGTCGTTGAAGACCCGGTTCTAAGCCATAAAGCATGGCACACTGAACTATCGAGTAGTCATCAGCTTTGCTCTGCCAGACGTTCATAACATCTGGTGTTGCTCCTGCAGCAGGCCTGGCACCCAGCAGTGCTTCCAGGACGTAATTCTTCTGTGCAGCAATGAGGATAATCCTCAAGTTACGGACCCAGTCCGTGTAATTGCTACCATCATCTTTCAACTTTGCTTTCTCAAGAAACGCATTAAAATTCAACGGAACAACAACACGGGCCATCTATCTACAATTAACATAGACAAGCAAAATACTATCAGGTACTAAGTTCATGATAAATTCAAGTTCAATTAATCATATTACTTAAGAACTCCCACTTAGATAGACATCCCTCTAATCCTCTAAGTGATCACATGATCCATATCAACTAAACCATGTCCGATCATCACGTGAGATGGAGTAGTTTCAATGGTGAACATCACTATGTTGATCATATCTACTATATGATTCACGCTCGACCTTTCGGTCTCCGTCCGAGGCCATATCTGTTATATGCTAGGCTCGTTAAGTTTAACCTGAGTATTCCGCGTGTGCAACTGTTTTGCACCCGTTGTATTTGAACGTAGAGCCTATCACACCCGATCATCACGTGGTGTCTCAGCACGAAGAACTTTCGCAACGGTGCATACTGAGGGAGAACACTTATACTTTAATAATTTAGTGAAGGATCATCTTATAATGCTACCGTCAAACAAAGCAAGATTAGATGCATAAAGGATTAACATCACATGCAATCAATATAAGTGATATGATATGGCCATCATCATCTTGTGCTTGTGATCTCCATCTCCGAAGCACCGTGCTTGTGATCTCCATCTCCGAAGCACCGTCATGATCACCATCGTCACCGGCGCGAAACCTTGATCTCCATCGTAGCATCGTTGTCGTCTCGTCAATCTTATGCTTCTACGACTATCACTACCGCTTAGTGATAAAGTAAAGCATTACATGGCGATTGCATTGCATACAATAAAACGACAACCATATGGCTCCTGCCAGTTGCCGATAACTCGGTTACAAAACATGATAATCTCATACAACAAATTATATCACATCATGTCTTGACCATATCACATCACAACATGCCCTGCAAAAACAAGTTAGACGTCCTCTACTTTGTTCTTGCAAGTTTTACGTGGCTGCTACGGGCTTAGCAAGAACCGTTCTTACCTACGCATCAAAACCACAACGATAGTTTGTCAAGTTGGTGCTGTTTTAACCTTCGCAAGGACAGGGCGTAGCCACACTCGGTTCAACTAAAGTGAGAGAGACAGACACCCGCCAGTCACCTTTAAGCAACGAGTGCTCGTAACGGTGAAACCAGTCTCGCGTAAGCGTACGCGTAATGTCGGTCCGGGCCGCTTCATCTCACAATACCGCTGAACCAAAGTATGACATGCTGGTAAGCAGTATGACTTATATCGCCCACAACTCACTTGTGTTCTACTCGTGCATAGCATCAACGCATAAAACCAGGCTCTGATGCCACTGTTGGGGAGAGTGTTGTCCACGTACCATCGTAGACCGACAGCGGAAGCGTTATCCCAACGCGGTTGATGTAGTCGTACGTCTTCACGGTCTGACCGATCAAGTACCGAACGTACGGCACCTCCGAGTTCTACACACGTTCAGCTCGATGACGTCCCTCGAACTCCGATCCAGCCGAGTGTTGAGGGAGAGTTTCATCAGCACGACGGCGTGGTGACGATGATGATGTTCCACCGATGCAGGGCTTCGCCTAAGCTCCGCAACGGTATTATCGAGGTGTAATATGGTGGAGGGGGGCACCGCACACGGCTAAGAGATCTCAAGGATCAATTGTTGTGTCTCTAGGGTGCCTCCTTGCCCCCGTATATAAAGGAGCAAGGGGGAGGCAGCCGGCCAAGGGGAGAGGCGCGCCATAGGGGGGAGTCCTACTCCCACCAGGAGTAGGACTCCTCCTTTCCTTGTGGGAGTAGGAGAAGGGAAGGGGGAAGGAGAAAGAAGGAAGGGTGCGCCCCCCCTTCCCAAGTCCAATTCGGACCAGACCATGGGGAGGGGTGCGGCCACCTTTTGAGGCCTTTCTCTCCTTTCCCGTATGGCCCATTAAGGCCCAATACGAATTCCCGTAACTCTCCGGTACTCCGAAAAATACCCGAATCACTCGGAATCCGAAGTCCGAATATAGTCGTCCAATATATCGATTTTTACGTCTCGACCATTTCGAGACTCCTCGTCATATCCCCGATCTCATCCGGGACTCCGAACTCCTTCGGTACATCAAAACTCAATAAAACTGTCATCGTAACGTTAAGCGTGCGGACCCTACGGGTTCGAGAACTATGTAGACATGACCGAGACACGTCTCCGGTCAATAACCAATAGCGGGACCTGGATGCCCATATTGGCTCCCACATATTCTACGAAGATCTTTATCGGTCAGACCGCATAACAACATACGTTGTTCCCTTTGTCACCGGTATGTTACTTGCCCGAGATTTGATCGTCGGTATCTCGATACCTAGTTCAATCTCGTTACCGGCAAGTCTCTTTACTTGTTCCGTAACACATCATCCCGCAACTAACTCATTAGTCACAATGCTTGCAAGGCTTATAGTGATGTGCATTACCGAGTGGGCCCAGAGATACCTCTCCGACAATTGGAGTGACAAATCCTAATCTCAAAATACGCCAACCCAACAAGTACCTTTGGAGACACCTGTAGAGCACCTTTATAATCACCCATTTACGTTGTGACGTTTGGTAGCACACAAAGTGTTCCTCCGGTAAACGGGAGTTGCATAATCTCATAGTCATAGGAACATGTATAAGTCATGAAGAAAGCAATAGCAACATACTAAACGATCGAGTGTTAAGCTAACGGAATGGGTCAAGTCAATCACGTCATTCTCCTAATGAGGTGATCTCGTTAATCAAATGACAACTTATGTCTATGGCTAGGAAACATAACCATCTTTGATTAATGAGCTAGTCAAGTAGAGGCATACTAGTGACACTCTGTTTGTCTATATATTCACACATGTATTATGTTTCCGGTTAATACAATTCTAGCATGAATAATAAACATTTATCATGATACAAGGAAATAAATAATACTTTATTATTGACTCTAGGGCATATTTCCTTCACTACCCACTACCCTGCTCAGTGTCACATTTACCCCATGTAACAAAGAACCTTCCAGCAGAAGAAAGAAGCAATGAAAGGAGCCCTCAGGGAAATTTTAGAGGAATCTGTGATGAAGGAAGAGGTGGAGGACACACCTAAAGAAGAACCAATTAGACCTTGCACCAAGTCTTGATATTCATGTGGAGAAGGACACATCTCCCAGAATTGTTTGAGTGGGGATCTAGTAGAATTCCCGACGGAGGAAGTAGAGTATGACCCATAGGAAATAGAAGCCCTGATTGGAACAGAAAAGTCCAGGAAGAGAAGTTGATTGGATTCCCGGAAGGACCTGAGCCATATCACCTGTTACAGGTGCAAGGAGTCAGGGCACTACCTCAGCAGTTGCCCAAAAAGGAAGCCGAGGATCCAAAGAGGCTATGTAGTCATAAGGAAACCACGAGACTTGTCAGAAGTAATATGTTTCTGCTGCAATAAAGCAGGGCACTTTGCCAGAGATTGTCCCAATGAGAAGGAGACTCATGCTAATAGTTGTGACGAAAAAGGAATATAGTAGTAGTAGTAGTGGGAACATTTTGTTTTCTGTATTGAGGTGTTGAGTTGAGGCATGTAATGGATATGCAGGAGATTGTAGTAATTTGAGGATAAAGTTAGCATCGTTAGTACTGATTGGATTTTATGAGTTGTTACTCTGTGAAGAAAGATTTTGACCATTTTCGAGGATATGAGAAATATGGTATATGGATGAGTTTGTGCATTTTAAGGGTGGTAGTAACTGTGAGGACACTTGACCCCTGGAAAGGATAATGATGTTCCACGGAGTGGACTTCATAAGTACAAGTTTTATCTTGATATGTTGGATACCCCAAGAATATGAAGGGATGACACTTAAGCACAGAGACTTGACCGTCTAAGGTCAGGATGAAGTACTATTGGATAAAAAGGAGATATGATGTTGGTATTATGGAACGATTATAACTCCATGAGGAGTCTGATTAATCACGTCTTAGTTTGGAACCAATAGAAGGAAGAAGGACCGTACAATTGGATGGATTTAAGCATGCTAGGAAGCTGGATGTTGGAATAATGATTAGTTGCCCCGATGATGAGTTCAAGGTTTGCAAATGATGAGATGGGCCATAACCCACAGGCCCCAGGACCTGCCAAGAAGCAAGCACACTCTTGCTGAAGGAAGAACCCTGGAAGAAGTTACGATTTTATCGATAGACGATTTCATAGGAGTTTACGCAAAACTTGAGAGTTGTGAAGAAACAATAGATGTTTGTTTGTCTTGCAAAATCCATGGATTTATCCGAACTTGGTTCGTCGACAAGAGAAATTCTGCAATGCTTGTGAGCATGACCGAGTGTTAGAATGCGAGATTCACTAAACCATATACAGGGTAATGATTTGGGTGCGGGATGGATTGATCACCATACCGACTTACTCTTATTGTTCGCTTTGCTATATGGGATGGTAAATCTGAGTGACTTGCCTATAGTAGAGAGACGACGATCAAAACCTTGTTTAAACCTTAGAATGGTATAGCAATTTTCCCTTGTACAAGGCAGTTGTTGCCAATCGTAGGATATACGGTGTGGATCAACCCAGACCCATTTCCTGCAGAAGAAACCATAAATTGTGGACCACCATGAGCTATCGATAGTTGTTTAGTATTGGCGCCAGACCTGTCAGCTAAGAAGACCCAGTCTCGGAATAACCTTACCAAGATGAAAGGACAGAAGAATTGCCGTAAAGGTTATGCCACTACAGGAAGAGCCCAGAGAAGGAATATTCCTGAAGATCTGAGAAGACTGGCCTGTCAAGAACAAGGATGGAGTATATGAGTTTCGATGGAGTTGTAACAATGTTTCTAAGGGTGGTAGCACCCCAGACTCCCTGAGACGATCGATGGATTTTGAGAAGACCCCAAACCCAACCTATTTCTTGCTAGACTCTCCGAATCTCGAGGACGAGATTCATTTTAAGGGTGGTAGGTTTGTAACATCCCAAAATTCTAAATTTTGGAATGTTATAATAAGTAGATAGATTTGATAGATTGTTTGATTGTTGTGTGATTGATTGACTGAAAGTGAGTGACATTCGAAACTTTTTTTAAAGTTAAATGGGAGGGAATAAAAGGACTTTCCCAAACTTTCACCTTTTTGCATTTTGATCTCCGTGAATTCAAATTCTTTTCAAATACAAAACTCTCGAGAGAAGATGGCATGACTTCTTCCATTTAATTAAATGAAAAGGGTATTTGAGAATATTTGTATTTCATTCGAAAATATTTCCAAAACTTCAAGCAACTCAATGATTTTCATGAGAGAAGATAAAATGACTTATTCAAAACATATGAAATATGAGTTGGGAGTTTCAAAGAATTAAATTCAAAGTCCATTCAAAATTATTTTCAATTTGGAGTTATTTGAGTTTTATTCAAATTATTTTTCTCCAAAAATATAATATATGGAAAATAGGGTAACATGATTCCCTACATCAGAAAATTGGAGATAAATAAATTTGAATTCATTTTGCTATTTTTCAAATGATTTTTATGAGGTTTTATTGCAACAGTAGCACACTTTGATTTATTTGAATTTTTGAGGAAATTAGTTGATGCTAAAATAATGTTCATGTTGTAGAAAATATTTTTCTGAAAATTTTGATATATTATATGCCTATGTAAATTTTTTATTTATTTTGCTTTTCTGGAAAATGTTTATTAAAAAAAACTTTTCCGCCGAACTGGGCCGGCCCAGCCCGACGCCCGCGCGCCCCAGTCCTCCAGGGCGGGACTCCGCCCGCCGCACGTCGCCGCGCCGCCATGGACGCCGAGTCCACCCCGGACTCTGCCGCCGCATGCCCCTCCTCCAAGGCCACCCTGACCCTCCCCTCCTTAAATAACGGGCCACCCCGGCCCCTCTTTCTCCCGCATCTCGCCGAGCTGCCGGAGCCCGCAGCTGCCGCCGCCGTTTTCAACCACCGCCGCCGCCGCCGCTCGCAGCGCCCCCCCCGCACCACCTCGCCCCTCGCTGCCCCGCACCGCTTCCACCGCCGCCGCCCCGAGCGCCGGCGCCGGCGCCTCGCCGCACCGCCCCGCCTCGCTGCTGCCGTCGCCGGAGCACGCTGCCGCCGCCAACCGACGTGGGAAAGCCGCCGGAAACCGCCCCGTCGTTGAACCGCCGAGAAACCGTGGTAAAAACCGCCGCCGACCGGTCCGATTCAAATCAGTTTTTTTAACCGGTTTTTTATTATTATTTAGCAGACGTTCTCTATTTAGATCTCTTTACCGAACGGTTTTCGTCGCATATGCCTCTTTAGCGAACGTTCGTTCGATAGGATTTTTCTTTTTCTTTTTAATTTCGGCCAGGGACCTATCTGTGAATTCTTTTCTTATAGTTTAGTCCCTGATTTCAATCGAGTACAACTTTTTAGTCGTTTGTCCAAATCCAACGAAACCAATGCCCAGTTCTTCGTTATGATCCCCTTTATCAAGATAATCAACATAAACATGTTTTTGAAAGTTTTAAAATTTGAATTAGATCAGATTTGTATTCGAACTTCGTTTGATCATAACTTGAGTTTTATAACTCCGATTTAGTTGATTCTTTTTGCAAATCGAAGCTCTTGACCTAAGCTTTCTGATAAGGCCAAATAACGTAATTTTGGTACTGTTAGAAATTGTTTTATGTCGCAAGAATTATTTCCTTGGTTTTGATATTTTCCGAATTGTTTTCTTTGTTCTTTCTGATCTTTTGAGTGATTGCTTATGCGTGTTTACTATTGCTTTCTTACGTAGATTGACCGGAGTGTGACGAGTAGAACTATCAAGAGTTTTGAGTGCGAATCATCTTCATCAACTGTACAGGCAAGTTCACACTTTGATCATATCCCTTTCATACCCAGTTTTTATGCATTAGTTTCAACCCTCAAACATTGCATGAGTAGGATTGATAACATGTGGGTATTGGGAAGTAGTTGATGAGGTAGGAACCTATTGCCCTACATTCAAACCCTTGGGAGTTACTATTACGTTATGCTTATATTGCCATGCTATGCTCGTAGATGTGGATTGGGTTTGAGTGTATTCATGACAGATGTGAGTATTCTTAATTAATGGTCCAACTTAAGGTGGCAACTTAAATACACATCTGGGTGGATTGAGGTACCTGGGGAATCCAGTGATTGCCTGTATTTTTTGGAAATCCCGGGGTACCGTGTGATTCTCCTATGGACTGCCACCGAGGCTCAAAGGGATCATAAGATTATTCATGCTAGAAACTTCCGTGTGCAGCCACAAGCTATTATGGGCTCTAGCATAGTTGATTAAGTCGTGTGAACTCTTACAGTGGTAGACTAGCAGATGTAGGGGATGTAGGTGGTACTGTCTACCCATCGTAAGGTGCTAACGCTTTTGAAAGACTGTGTCTCGGTCATCCGTTTCTCAAACACCATGTAGTGCGAGAAATTCAACGGAGGAGATCGAGTCTTGTGGAGAAAAGTGCGCAAACCTCTGCAGAGTGTACAAGCTAATCATGGTTAGCCGTGTCCCCGGTTATGGACATCTTGAGTATCTGGTTCTTGGATTATCATGTTGATCTCATCACTCTATATAATTACTTTTGTTGGGTTGTTAATTACTTCTAATTGGGATTGAGATGGGGTTTACCATTCTCAATGTTCTCAACCAATTTTGTAGTTAAATAAAATATATTCCTTTGCAGTAGGGAAAAATTGGCTTTTCGCAAAAGCATTATAACCACGAGCTTTTCCACCAGCCAAATATGCATGTAGTGATAGCCTTTATTCATCATTATCCTATGATGTGAATTTGCCAGTACATTCAATGTACTGACCCTTTGTGGTTGCCACGTCTCATGTTGCAGGATTCTTACGACGAGTAAGTGATACGTTACGGTTACGATTTTCTACACTCAACTTTGCCGTTGGTGTTGATGGGAATCCACAACCTTGTTGTACTTCCGCTATTTTGGATTGAGGTAATAGTATTTTACGTTACTTTATACATGTGATTTAGCTCTGTTATAAATCCTCGAGTACAGTGTGTGTCAGCATACTGATCCAGGGATGACACTTAAGCACAGAGACATGACCGTCTGAGGTCGGGTCGCTACAAGGATCTTGTTGAGCCTGATTACCAACAGCCAACAGTTAAGAAGGATATGACAGAAGAAGGGAAAATATCATGAGATATACATCTATTCTGAATAATTTCGAGGAACAAGCAAAAGACGCTTGCACTACTGATGAAGGGATGGCATTGCCAAGGAAACACATTAATGCTTTCAGAGACGACATGGATGCGCTAAAAAAGAGGCAGATAAAGAAAGCAAGAATGGAAAAAGATCAGGGGAAAGAAGCAGAAATGTTTTCTTCACCACCAGGGACTAGTGCCACTGAAGGTGTCCCAGTAGCGCATCAAGGAAGCATTCACGTCACGCATGTTTCTGGCAATATTTTTCAGTTCCAGGGCTCACATTCCGAGGGATGCCGATCATCAAACACAAGAGTGAACTAGACTCACCAAAGTCTGCTACGAAAGGGCGTCCAAGAGAGAAAAGATTTCAACACCCATTTGACATTGCAAAACCAAAAAAGAGAGGAAATGTAGATTCTGCGGGTCGACAAAACATGATAAATGCAAATGTACCTCACTCATCCCACACTGAGAAACGGGAGAGACCTAAAAAGAAGATTGTCAAGCATTCTGTACGTTACCAGCTAAATGCTAGACAAAGTTATTTTCAAGTTTGCAGCAAATGAAAAGAACGCAAGGGGGACAAGTTTACCAACTTGAAGTGCAAAAAAGTTAGATGGGCATTGAAGTGCAAGTTATCACTCTGCTATGTAATTTTACTTATCAATTTTACCCTTTTTATTGCGCAAACGATGTCGTGATGCCATGTAATGAAAATTTATCAGTACTAAAACAAGCAAGTTATCATCCAAAATGTAATGGGGATTTTTAGAACCGAGAGTGAGATTAGTTATCATTCTTTATTTGTGAGCAAAATGTTATGACGCCATGAAATGGAAAGTTATCAGCACCGGATAACATATGTTATCAGCACTCACTAACACAAGCTATCACCAAAAAAATGTATAAAAAAGATAGTAATCAGCCCAGAAAAATGTATAAAACTATCATCGTTCTTAAACATAAATTCAAACTTATATTGGTGCAAGTTTCTCACCTCAATTACTCCTTATTGAACAAGTGATAGCGCCATTATGTGCATTTGTTAAGAGGATGGTCGAGCCACATGCTTGCCAATATCTTCCTCAACGCCGGGATCTGCTCCTGAGTTATTGCCGGGATATTTTTACCATCCCAGAAATCCAAGATCTTGAACGCGAAGAAACCGCAATCAGTGTTGTAAGAAAAAAAAACAAAAATGTGCTAAGATATGCAAAAAGGTGAGCGGACTTTTAAAATGCTACACTACTAAGTTACCGGGTATTTAGATGCAAAAAAATGATGGAGTACTAGCCAAAAAAAGTAACCCATTGTCCTATTTGAACACAACGATGTACACAAGACCATAGTCTTGGATAAGCTTACTCGAGTACTTGTACGCAATCAACCATGCGTTTTTAATACCATTCATAAGCTTTGTCACATGTGTGATGAGAGAAGGGCTATCTTGTGGACGAAGAGAATCAAGAACTTCAAACCGTTTTGCCTTGAGATTAAGGCCCAAGACATGCTAATGCCCGTCCTTTGGTAGAGGTCCCAACTTTTACAGTGTTGGAAACAAAAGCTGTTAAAAAAATGTGAACACATGAACACAAGAAGTTACCAATGCATTTACAGTTAAAAAGGCAAGTTATCAGATCACTGACAACATAGGTTACCAGTAGGCATACATGAAAGTTACCATAGAAAAGTAACATAACTAGGTACCAGCTAAAACTCTGTAGTGGTACGATGTGTGACAAAACCAAATTAACAGCCTAAAATTTTTGCCTATTATACCAATTAAAAAACAACTTGTAGGATTTAAAAGCAAAAAAGTATGTAGTTTACATAAAAAAAGTACCTGATTTTGGTGACTAAATATGTAGTTTACATCACGACAGAAATGTTTGATTAGGAACTTGCTCGTGAAATCACATATGAGAAGATATACTGACAGCAACCATGGAAAGATAATCTTCTCTGGGGACGCAAAATCAGAAAGAGTTCGGATGTGGAGCTCTGCAATATTGTTTGAAACATGACCACCTTCTATTACACTATTAGCAAGCTCCTCCAATGTGACCCACCGCCCATCGATGTCAATAACCCTAATAATGGAAAGCAAAAAGTAAAGAAAAATAGTATATAAGCCAATGTTTTGCCAGTGAGGGGTCAAAATACTAGAGAAAAGGAAAAGAGTAAATGTCATTATTGTTTTATCCTGGAGTCAACTGAATCAGTGGTGTGCTTCATAACTTCTGCGTAAATAGCCTCTTCGAGTGTAGATGCTGTGAGGCCACAATTTGGAGGCAGTAGGAACTGCGATGGGCGGCTTATCCTAAATTTACGAACGTACGATTTATGAGTCACACTGGCTGAATGAATACCATTGGGAGGCTAAATAACTGGTGTAACA
This sequence comes from Aegilops tauschii subsp. strangulata, assembly GCF_002575655.3. NCBI lineage: Eukaryota > Viridiplantae > Streptophyta > Magnoliopsida > Poales > Poaceae > Aegilops > Aegilops tauschii. Next base: position 151,759 of record NW_027332465.1, on the reverse strand, counting down.
AATTCAGGGCTGATGTGGTGGTCTAGAAGAAAATTGAAGGGATTTACCAGAGTTGGGATTGGTGAAAGGAAATATTATGGGGAAACAAAAAGAAAAGAACTTATCAGAGTTTAGAACAGTAAATTATCATAATGAACATAATGCTGTTATCAAGGTTGGCAGTAGGAAAAAGTTTGTTACAAATAATATTCCTATCACTACCTTTTACAGAAGTGTATTTTGCTTTTGCTCTAATAGTGGCAAGTTCGACTTCTTCAACCCACATAATTACATCGTCGTCTTCAACATCCGCATCATAAACTCGAACTCGACGCTCTTCAAAAATTTGGGATCAGGTCAGTTTGCAAACCGAAAAAAAGAATGTCAAATATGTGGAAAAAACAGCCAATGAAAAAAGTGATAGATAGTACAGATTGATGATATAATTGTTGTAGAGAGAAAAAGGGAATAAAATGAGGGGGTCAGGATAGTTAAAGGGGCAGCATGAATGTATTAGAATGGTGTATGTGTGCAGGGAAAGGAGGCACGAGTAGAAAAAGGCCCATTTGTCCCGGTTCATAAGGCCCATTTGTCCTGGTTCGGGAACCAGGACTAAAGGGTCGGTACTAAAGCCCAATACCTTTAGTCCCGGTTCTTATATGAACCAGGACAGATGGGGCTCCACGTGGCCACTGCGGCTTGCCCAGGCAGAGGGGCCTTTTGTCCCGGTTGGTAGCACCAACCGGGACCAACCGGGACCCTCGAACCCTGCAGTTCACGGGTTGGGGTTTTTGTTGTTTTGAAGGGGAGGGGGGGTTGGGGGTTTTCCAGGGTTAATTTAGGGGTTTCATATATTGTGTTAGCTAGCTAATGGATAGAAGTGTCCTCTCTTATCTCCGTGCTTGGTCGACGCTACGTACTATACGTATAGAGAGGACTCGACACGCTAGCTAGTAAGCAAATGAAGGAAAACATAAAGTACACAAGATCGTCAGAACATATACAAAGAGAAGTGATCTACCTCTCTTTCTCCGAGAGATTGGTCGAACAACAAGTTTTCGTACATCTGTCCGATGCTACTAGCTACATATATACAATATAAGATCTCTTACAATCCCTAGCATATGATGTCAACTTCCACATGGTATTCTCCATCTTTATCTATGACGTGGTCAAGAAAGAATCCCGCCAATTCCTCTTGAATTGCTTTTATGCGATCTTGTGGTAGGAGTTCCTCCTGCAGCTCCCAAAGCTAATTTGAAGAAGGGGGTCAATACATATATATGAATGAAACTCAACACAAATGATGGTAATAAAATAAAATTGTGAATATTATATTTTACGCACTTCAAAATCTTCTTTAGAGTAGCCCCGCTTAGAGGTCGTCGCGTTGTAGATGTACTCGCAAATGTAGTATCCACAAAAATTATTCCCGCCTTCCTGCCACAACCACTTTACGAGAAATAGAGGCCAATCAAACATATAATCAAGCATTATAAATGGTATTGATGAAACTAGCTACAATCAATGGGAGATGCGCGGAACTAGCTAGTAGTACTTACTGGTGTGTAAATCGCAGCTTTCTCGGAAGTCCCGGAGCTTCTGCGGTGAACACTTTCCAAACCCTGCGAGACAAAGAAAATAATTATTGCTTGATATGAGGAAATGAACAAAGTTGCCGATATGGTGCGATAATGATCGATTGAACTTACTTCTCGAGCATTTCAGTCATGACCGCATACTCCTTGGGATCTTTTCGTCTTGAGTCTAAGACGGTTACTAGTCCCTGCTCAAGCTCAATCTCTAGTAGAATAAAGTACAAACTTCGTACGCATGCATAACTCATCAATTACATTAACCTTGAGTAATAAGGGAAACCGAATATGCACAAGACAGTAACACTCACTTGAAGTTGTAAGGAAAGAGTATTTTATATTTGTTTTAATTTTGAAGCAACGATTTTAGCAAGTTGGCCTCAACTTCTTTGGCATCATGTTTAACCGTCCAGTCATCTATGAGATTTGTGTTAATGAACCCAATATCATAGATTTGTCTTTTCTTGCATTCGACGATCTTCAATCTGCATAATATAGTGAGGATATTATATATGCATGCAATGAAAGAGCTGAGCTATATATATATAGAGACTTAATTACACAAGTAGTACTTACAGACAGTAGCAAGTGATGATTATTTTATCGAGGGACTTTTGATTGAAAAACTAGAAGAACTCCTCAAATGGAACAGACAATAGATCAATTCCAACGAGGTCGTGCTCCTCTTTAACTCTCAGCGTCAAAATATCCTTCCCAGACTTGCAGGTGTCCATGTACCACTTATGGAATCTTCGCATCATCATTGTTAGACGAGGATGACCAGGTTTGACGAGAGGCCTCCCGTACTGGTATTTGTGTTTGTCCACCTCCATTGTATCAAAATGTGCAAAGTCAGGGAGGTAATCACCAGGATTGGTACCGGGCAGGTAATCACCAGAATTGGTACCAGGCCGGATCCCCGGCAGATTTGCGACGATATCGCTACACACCTTCAGCCGGGGGGGGGGGCACGATTGGTTCGCCTGTTCGCCGAGCTGGGGAAGTTTTTCCCACTTCTTCGTTCTTGTAACCTTTTGTCACTTGAAGTAGTTCCCGACCGGCGTGCTTCTTGCGCTGCCTTTTTAAGAGCACGGACATGGTTGTCATCCGGCGTAGATGGTGGTGGTTTCTTCAGGGTATCGATAGTGCGCTTTGCTTTCACCGGATCTATCTTCTCCTCCGGATGTGGATGTTTCTTAGCTCTTTGCGTTTCAAAGAAGTCCCTCACTTGGGCTTGACAGATCTCCGTGTTTTCCTTCTCGGTCATCTCGTATGGTAACTTCTCTAGAGGCTTGAGAGATGGACCGAATTTGTATTGCCTCCTGCCTCTGCCTGTACTGCTAGACGCCAGAGCGGCGGCGGTGGCTGCCTTCCTTTGTTGCTTACGAGGCGGAGAAGGAGGTGGAGTGCTATGACGCGATGGAGCAGCCGGAGCGGCCGGAGCGGCGGCGGCTCTCTTCCGCCCTTGCTGATAAGGTAGAGGAGGAGGCGGGCTCCTCGGACGTGTCGGCGCAGGAGGAGAAGGAGGCGGAGTGCCGCCACGCGCCGGAGCAGGCGGAGAAGGAGGCGGAGTGCCCTGATCACTCACCGGAGGAGGAGGCAGAGGAGGAGGCGTAGTGCCCTGACTCGCCGGAGGAGGAGGAGGAGGCGGATGCGTCCAGTTCGAAAGGTTGATGAGCTCCTTCTGCCATAGACATGGAGTCTTCAGAGTAAGACCCAGCCGTGTCTCCCCATCACCGTTAGGGTGGTCAAGCTCGAGGTCCTCGAATCCCTCCGTTATTTCATCCACCATCATAGCAGCATATCCTTCTGGAATCGGACAGCAGTGAAAAGTTGTGCCGGGTTCAGGAGGTGCAACAGAGTCGACAGCTGCCTTGACTTTGATGTTCTGCCATTGCGTAATAAGGAGGCAATGTTGAGACTCCGTGATAGCATCCACGGGGTAGCTAGCAGCTAACGTGAAGACAAGCTGCTGAAGGAGCTTGGTGGAAGCCACGCTGCTTCTCGACTGAGATGGCGGGGTAGTTTCTGGGTTAGCTTCGACATGTCGCTGGCTGTCCTTTTCCTCTAGTGCTTGTACCCTTGCATGCAGCTTCTGCAATTCAGTCTGCTCCTTTTTCCTCCTCCTCTCCCGGGTTTTGTAACCGCCTGCCTCAGGAAACCCAGCCTTCCACGAAACGGAGCCTGGCGTGCCTCGTGTCCGTCCAGGGTGCTCAGGATTCCCGGGGCCATTGTGAGCTCATCGTTCTCTCTGTCGGGAACGAACGTCCCTTGCTGCACTGCGGCGATATACTCCTGAAGCTTCGTGACGGGTTTTCTCAGTTGCTGGTTCGTCCAAACGCACTTCCCTATTTTAGGGTCCAAGGTTCCCCCAACCCCGAAGAACCAAGTCCTTGAACGGTGTGGCCAGTTCAATGTCTCTGGTTCGACCGCTTTATCAAGCAGGTCATTCTCAGCCTTGTCCCACAACGGCCGGGCTTTGAGGTAGCCACCTGACCCCGTGCGATGGTGATGCTCCTTCTTCGCAGCATTTTTCTTGTTTGTTGCTGACATCTTCTTACTCTTCTCCGATGTCTTGTGGGCCTCAAATGCGTCCCAGTGATCTCTTATCTTCTCAAATCGGCCGGTGAATTCTGGAATCTTGTCTTTGTCGACAAACATTGTTTTCAACTCAGTCTTCCACCTCCCGAATAGATCTGCCATCTTCTTAAGAGAATGAGCCTTAACCAATGGCTCTATAGCTGGCTTCTCCGGATCCTCCTCTGGTGGTAGGGTGAAATTTGCCTTCATCGCGGTCCAAAGATCATCTTTTTGCCTATCGTTGACATAAGACACCTGAGGGTCTTCGTTATTAGGCTTATACCATTGGTGGATGCTGATCGGGATCATGTCCCTAACAAGAACCCTACACTGAGCAGAAAATGCTTCCTTGGTCCGGACGGGTTCAATCGGTTGGCCATCGCGCGCGATTGCTGTGATCATGAACCATTCATCCTGGCGCAACCTTTTCTTCGGGCCTCGTCTCGTTACCGAAGTTTTGCTCGATCCGGAGGGCTAGAAAAGAGGAAAGAAGAGAGTTAATATATATGTGTACATACCAAAACAACTAATGCATCAATTAGGTTGTTTGCACAGGCTTAATTAATATATATACCTGGCCGGAATCCGTTCGGTCATCGAAGCCGTCATCACGGTATCTTTCTTCCACCGGCATTCAGTCACTGGAGCCATCATAATCGTGTCCTTCCTCCTCCATTGTTCGATCACCGTAGCCTGCTTCACCCTCTCCTTCCAGACCATCGGTGTCGTTGAGATACGACAAGACATCACCTCCGGCTTCGATTATGTCCCCCAACATCTGTTCTGCTTCCAAGTCTCGGTGCTCCATAGTTTCTGCAAATATTACAACATGGCAATTATTATACAAACATGACAGATGGATATATTAGTGGCAAACGTAGACCTAGCTAGCTAACCACAACAAGGAATCATATTAGATTGGGGTGGCCTCGGCAACGCTTCTAGGGTTCGGGGTGGTCCCGACGACAATGCTCTTTTAACTTGGTAAATTTGGGTGGCCTCGGCAGCGCTTCTAGGGTTTTGGCCGGACCGCCTCTCTCATGATTGTCCGACGTCCGGACCGACAAGGGATTTAACAAAATGGTGCCATTCTGGATGTGCAGAAAATGGTCCATATTTTTCCTGATCTCATCTACCCTTCTATATGTCACGTTGTCTAGTGTAAAAGAATTCAAGAAAACCATGACTTCATCATTAGCCAGAAATGACAGGCGCATAATGGTACGAAGCTCTTCAAAGTTGTTTTGGAATGGAGTTCCCGATAGAATAATTCGCTTTTTGCTACAAAGTTCAGCAAGAGCCTTACGAATATCGCTATTTGGAAGGCCTTTACTGAAATTCATACCAAAAGGCGAATTATTCTATCAGGAACTCCGTTCCAAAACAACTTTGAAGAGCTTCGTAGCATCATACGCCTGTTACTTCCAGTTAATGATGAACCCATGGATTTCTTCAATACTTTGACAGACAACATGACATATGAAGAATATGTATATATATACATATATATATATATATATATATATATGAGATCAGAAAAAAATTGGATCAACTTGTGCACATCCATAATGGGGGCATTCTTGATAAATCTGGACCCTCGACCCCTCGACGACCCTCTACCCTAGTTCCCGACCCTCGACCCCCTCATGTCATGTTTGTCTAGTGTCAAAGGATTCAACAAAACCATGTGTTCATCATTAGGCGAAAGTAACAGGCGCATGGTGGTACGAAGTTCTACAAAGTTGTTCTAGAATGGAGTCCCAGATAGGATAATTCGCTTTTTGGTACAAAGTTCAGCAAGAGCCTTCTGAATATCGCTATTTGGAAGGCCTTTGCTGAAATTCGTACCAAAAGGCGAATCATCCTATTCGGGACTCCGTTCCAGAACAACTTTGCAGAACTTCGTACCATCATGCCCCGGTTACTTCTAGCTAATGATAAAGCCATGGATTTCTTCAATACTTTGACACTAGGCAACCTCTCTACCCCTCGGCGATCCTCGACCGTCGACCCCTCGATGACCCCCTACCCTAATTCCCGACCCTCGAGCCCCTCATGTCATGTTTGTATAGTGTCAAAGGATTCAACAAAACCATGTCTTCATCATTAGGCGAAAGTAACAGGCGCATGATGGTACGAAGCTATCCAAAGTTATTTTGGAACGGAGTCCCAGATAGGATAATTCGCTTTTTGGTACAAAGTTCAGCAAGAGCCTTCTGAATATCGCTATTTGGAAGGCATTTGCTGAAATTCGTACCAAAAGACAAATTATCCTATCTGGGACTCTGTTCCAGAATAACTTTGGAGAACTTCGTACCATCATGCCCCGGTTACTTTCGGCTAATGATGAAGCCATGGATTTCTTCAATACTTTGACACTAGGCAACCTCTCGACCCCTCGGCGATCCTCGACCCTCGACCCCTCGACGACCCTCGACCCTCGAACCCTCGGCCCCTCGACGACCCTCAAACCCTCGACCCCTCGACCCTTGAAACCTTGACCCTCGAACCCTCGAACCCTCGACCCTCATCCCCTCGACGACCCTCGACCCTCGAACCATCGGCCCCTCGACGACCCTCGAACCCTGGACCCTGGACCCCTCGACCTTCGAACCCTCGACCCCTTGACGACCCTCGACCGCTCGGTGACCCTCAACGACCCTCGACCCCTCGGTGACCCTCGACCCTCTACCCTAGTTCCCGAGGGTTCGAGGAGAAGAAGCAAAAAAAGAGGAGAAGAAGAAGGAATAGAGGAGAAGAAGAAAAAATAGATTTTTTTCTTCTTCTCCTCTATTCCTTCTTCTTCTCCTTTTTTTTCTTCTTCTTCCTCTTCTTATTTATTTCTCCTCTTCTTCCTCCCCTCTTTTTCTCTTTCTTCCTCTTCTTATTTTCCTTTTTCCCTCTCCGTATTTTTCTTATTCTTCCTTCTTCCTTCTTCCTTCTTCCTCTTTTCTTCCTTTTCCTTATTTTACTTTTCCTCTCCGATCCACTAACCTAAAATGCACTAACAGTACAACTAATAACCTAAAATGCACTAAATCAACTAACCTTAAATGTAACTTTTGCAACACAATTTTTTTCTAAATATGCATACATACACACACACACACACACATATATATATATATGAACATATACATAAATTGACAAAAAAATCTATGAACAAAAAAAGCATACATCAATGCATACATATCCATGAATCATACATAAATCTGCATATATATACATATACATACAACATCTATATGTACATACATCAATGCATGAACAAAGCGGAGAGCAGGCCAGGGTGGCGGCAGCGGCGCGCGGCAAAGCAGAGCAGGCCAGGGCGGCAGCGGCGGCGTGCGGCAAGCAGAGCAGGCAGGGGCGGGGGAAGGGAGGGCTCACTAGGCGGCGACGGCGAGGTTGGGGCAGAGGGTGGCGATGGCGAGGTCGGGGCAGAGGGCGGCCACGGCGAGGTCGGCGCCAAGGGCGTCAACGGCGAGGTCGGGGCCGAGGGCGTCGACTCGCGAGGTCGGGGCAGAGGACGGCGACGGCGTCGACGGCGAGCTCGACCGGGCAGCCTGGCGGCGGCGTCGGGGCAACTGAAGATGAAATCTGAAAAATGCTAAGTGTTGGTTTATATAGCAAATCCATTGGTCCCGGTTCATGGCACAAACCGGGACAAATGCCGCACTTTAGTCCCGGTTGGTGCCACCAACCGGAACCAAAGGTCTCTTTTCAGCAGCCCAAAGGGCGGGAAACAGAGACCTTTTGTCCTGGTTGGTGGCACCAACCGGGACTAAGGGGGGCATTGGTCCCGGTTGGTGCCACCAACCGGGACCAAAGGTGGGTATTGGTCCCGGTTGGTGCCACCAACTGGGACGAAAGGGGGGGTGCTGCTGCCGCGGCGAAAACTTTAGTCCCACCTCGCTAGTTGAGAGGGGCTCGGAGTGGTTTACAAGCCCCACTCCCGCTGCCCTCCCGAGCTCCTCTCGAATGCAGGCTTACTGGGCCTAATCACACACCATGTTGCCTGTGGGCCTACTGGGCCTTCTGCGGGCCTGAATCCTGGCCCATGTTGGGTTTCTAGTCATACTCAGGCCGTGGTGGCCCTGTAGGTGGCATTTTTTGTTCTATTTACTTTTCCTTTATTTATTTTATTTTGTTTCTACTTACAACAAAATACTTACTGTTGCTACTTTTATTTATTTTATTAAAGTTTATTTTGTTTCTACTTATTTATTAAAGTTTATTTTGTTTCTACTTATTTATTTTATTTTATTTTTTGCTTTTTTACATATTTTATGAAAATTCTTTTTGCTTATAATGTTTTGAACAAAAAATACTTTGATAATTTTAGTTGAATAAATTTTATATAATTTTAGTTTCAATAATAATAGAGATTTATAAAAGCTTTTTAGTTGATTCCTTTTGCCATTAGAGTTTCATTAAAGTTTTCTAGTTCATTCTTTTTTCTATTAGAGTTTCATTAAAGTTTTCTAGTTCATTCTTTTAGTTTACTATTTTTGCTATTAGAGTTTCATTAAAGTTTTCTAGATCATTCTTTTTTATATTAGTTCATTATTTGAGCTAAATGACCATGAAATTGAAAAGCACATCAGATGAACTCTGAATAGGTTGAAAATTGACATGGTATCATCATTTCACCCACATTGCATGTGCTAAGAAGTTGAGAGGGTTACGGTAAAAACTGGATGCACTTCGTGTACAAAATGGACTATCTATTTCGAAGTATCAGGGTTTCGGACGAAAACTCATCTGTTACAAAGAAATTTCATTTTTTTGAACTTATTTGAACTCCAGACTTTTTGTGTGTTCAAAATGAACCATTCAAAGCCACATCATCAATTTTCAGCCCTTTCTGACTTCATTTGTTATTTTTCATTCATGTACTAATTTTTTTGAGTTATATGACCCTGAAATTAAAAAGCACTTCAGATGAACTCTGAAGAGGTCGAAAATTGGTGTGGTATCATCATTTCACCCACATAACATGTGCTAAAAAGTTGAGAGGGTTACGGCAAAAACTGAATGCACTTCGTGTACAAAACGGACAATCTCTTTCGAAGTATCAGGGTTTCATACGGAAACTTGTCTGTTACAAAACGCATTTCATTTCTTCACATATAACTGTAGTGATATTCTAGATCAATGGAATCATCATAATAGTTGTGGAGAGAAAGTCTTCATTTTGTCTTCGCTTGTGTCCTTTGCTTATTGCGCCGTAACCATGGATAATCTTCATCGTTTAACAGGGTGCTTGTGTCAACCTTGAGTTTGAAGGGAGGAATTCCATGAAACTTCTCATAATCTTCGGACATTTGTCTTGCCCTCCACTCCCACGATGTTTGTTTTTCTTGAAAGAACTTTGTGGCGCTTTGGCTCATCGTATGATGTGTTCGCTTCCTTATCTTTTTTTTTCTTGGTTTGGTAGACATGTCATTCACATAGAAAACCTGCGCCACTTCATTGGCTAGGACGAATGGTTCGTCTGTGTACCCAAGACTATTCAAATCCACGGTTCTCATTCCGTACTTTGGATCTACCTGTACCCCGCCTCCTGACAGATTGACCCATTTGCACTTAAACGGAGGGACCTTAAAATCATGTCCGTAGTCAAGTTCCCATATGTCCACTATGTAACCATAATATGTGTCATTTCCCCTCTTGGTTGCTGCATCAAAACGGACACCGTTGTTTTGGTTGGTGCTGTTTTGATCTTGGGCGATCGTGTAAAATGTATTCCCACAAGTGGCTCACCATGGTGGTGCCGGCAACGAGATCCGCGCGGGCGATCGACGACGGTGAAGACGGGGACGGGATGTGATGGACCGCTAAACCTAGACAAATCACTTTGGCTCGGGCATTTCATCGAACACCTCATGTGCATAGGAGGTGAGCTAGAGCATCACAAAGCTCTCCCCTCGCCGGCCGGAAAAAACAGAGCAGTGTGGAGTGCTCTGCTCACCGGCAAGGGGGTATATATAGGCACCTCCTTGGTCCTGGTTCGTGGCTGGAACCGGGACTAAAGGCTCCCCTTCTGTCCCGATTCCAGCCACGAACCGGGACCAATGGTTGTGGGCCAGGAGCGAGGACCATTGGTCCCGGTTCGTGCCTAGAACTGGGACAAATGGGTCCAGACGAACTGGGACAAATGGCCCACGAGGCCCGGCCGGCCCCTTGGGCGCACGAACCGGGACGTATGCCCCCATGGGTCCCGGTTCGTGACTGAACTGGGACTAGTGGGCTGGCCAGGCCCGAACCAAAGCCCAGTTTTCTACTAGTGAGGGGGGGTGTATTTCCAGCAACAAAAAAGAAAAAGGGTTGAAGTTATCAGCACGGTGGTAGCAGAAGTTATCCAGGGGATCATATGGTTAATTAGTTCGGTAGTTATAGCGTAAAAATTACTTGGATGTTATAGGTACCACCTTCCACAAGCAACTCCACAAACAAACAAATATAGATACCAGGGTGTGATCAATGTTACCATTTAAGTAACTAGTTAGCACAAAAAATGAAACCATGTAGGTATCTAGTTAGCACAAAAAATACCAGCATAACATTCGCAAAGGTTATCATGGTGAAAGTTACCATACGATTAAATGGTAAGCTAAAAAAGTACAATATCTTTCATCTAGTTGCAATTAACGGAAAAAGTAGAGCGCTATAATTATGAGTCAAATATTAGTAAAAGTTACCAGGAATAAAGAACAATAATAATCACATATAATACATCCACAAACCAGACAACATATAAAGGAAGAGAGCAAATGTGAAACGAAAACATATAATTCATTTCATAGCACACACTCAAAAGCAAAAGTCATTACATGTGGGGGGGGGGGGGGTTGTCCATACATAGGATAAAAAGAGCATAAATATATAGCTAAGGATCAAACTAAAAGCATAAAAAAGGTCTTTGAAAAGCAGACATCCATCCCATCACTCTTTTGTGATAAAGCGAAGACACATATATGCCTTCACTTACCAAGGCCAGCAGGCTCAGAGCATGAAACCGGCTTCGAGTTAACAGGATTATCTCCTGCATTCTTTTAATCATGAGGTGTTGCCGCCATCTGATCAATTGGGGATGCTGCTGCTCGGTCTTTTGGGGAGCATTGTTATCCGCTGGGTCCACTCCTGGTGCTTGAGTTGTCGAAAAAACCACTGGGGGCGGTGTTGGTACTGTAGCTGGGACTGCGACCGTCGTAGTAATATCTTGTCCGGGCGGTGTAAGGCCAAAATCTAGGCCAAGAGAGCGAGATGGTGGGGTGAAATTCCAGTAGGCCCTCTCAGCAACAACATCTTCTACATCTACATTACTGCTGAATTCTTGGGCGGTGACTTGGTCATCCCCAGCTTGAGCTTCAACAAACAATGCAGCTTCAGTTTCAACTGGTTCTGCCACATTGGATTGGGAAGATTCAACTTGAGCTTGAACACCACATGGTATTTTGACAGGAGCTTGGGCATCTTCAGCTACGGCAACGCTACCTGTAGGAGCAATTCCTTGAGGTTGATCAGCAGAAGTTTCAACTTCAGTGCCAATAACAACATTGACAATCTCTTCTACCACTTGAGTAATAGTGGATGCTGCCACGAGCTCTTCCACAGCCCCAAAACCAGCATATGGTGAATTCCTCACAAGGGCATTATCTTGCGCAACGACCATTGGAGAAGTGAGCACGGGCGCGTCTTTAAAATCATCTTTCGCGTCCTTGGAAGCAACACGCGGAGAAGACCTAGTTGCAACTGCAACTTTAGAAGACTTCTTAGTCTTTCTCACAGTAATCATGGTCTTCTTGATGCACACAAGAAAAGAAACATTACCAGCTTATAATAAGATTAATTACCAGCTAATATAACATTAGTTACCATCTTATATTGACATTAGTTACCAGATTATATTTGCATTATATAAAAGCTTGTATTCACCTTATTTGTCAGCTTATGGCCAACTTGGTTATCCACATAATGCAAAAATCAACATCGTCATGAATCATTAATTAAGATGGTAACTATAAAGATAACAAAGTTACCAACAAATTTATCATGCTAAAAATAACAGTAATCTTATAAGAGCTTTGACTATAAAAACTACCATCCCTTTCCATACCGTTTATGATGCCACGCATAAAAGAGTTAAATTACCGGTATATATTCACCTAATTTACTAAGAAAAATAAACAAATAGAGAAAATCATTTAGATTTCCTATAGTGAGAAAAATAACATTCATAATCACCTGCGTGACATGTCAGACGAGTCAAGATCTGCCGAAGAACGTGTAAGATTACTAGGTAACACCTCAGACATGACACCCACGCTGGTAGACCGTGTTTGCTGAAGGTCGGCAACACTAATAGATGGAGCATTCGAACCCCTGACAAGTTATTTTAAAAGGATATAGTGCACGTGAGAAAAATGTTACCAGAGACAAAAAACATATGCTTACCAGCATATAATTACTAAAATTATCATGCAAACAAAGTTAAACTACATCTTGTTCAAATAAAAAACTAAAGTTATTATCGTGAAAAAAACTACTAAAAGTTATCAGCCTTACCTGGATATAATTACTATTCATTTTAGACAAGAACACATGCTTATTGAGGAATAAAAACTTTCCACACACACTTACTTCTAATTATCAGAAGGTAGGTGCTAGGAAAATTTCTAACACAAAAGAGTAACAACATCTAAATATGTACAAAAATACAATATAAAAAAGCAAATAAAAAGAACTCGACTAGCAGATGATAAGAAACTCACTTGCGAGGATGTTGCTTCTTCGGCGTGGGATCGACAATTACTGAGTTAATGCCCTTATCAGGGCCTACAATGCCAAGCTCATTGATGACCATTTCCTTGATACAACGATGTGTATCAACCAACCACGGCTGGTCAGAAACAGTTGTACCAGTGGCCACGGGCGGAGAAGGTAGACGTAATTTCTTGCGACGCCTGGAATATTGCTTATCCAGGTTACGGAAAAGAGAAGAACCGCACCTCTTCACGGAAACATCAACAACATCCTCATTTTGAGTATCCGTCATATCTGGCTGGTTATGCTGTCCATCACTAGATACATTCCCAGAACATGCAGTAAGCATAATCTGAGACTCGAGAGGCTGATCGGTTTCTGCAGTAGTGGTTCCATCAATTCCAGCTGACCTTACCGACACATTGGCAGTTGCGAACATGGTTGCACCCACATCTGCATTCGCTGCCCCACTACCTGAAGCCTCATGGGCGTTCGGTCCTCCACTACCCCCACTTCCTGAAGCTTCATGGGCGTTTGGTCCACCGCTACCGAAAGCATCAAAACCACTTGAAGAACCATGGTAATGAACGTGAAAATCTAGATCTTGGTCAGAGTGACCATCACCGCCACCATCATCAAGGTCATGATCAGAATCTGAACCTTCAGCAGTTTGCTTGCCGGTATCTTTTACTACACGTGAGCGGGATGCAGGACGGGTGCTTACAGTCTTCCCGGCAGCAGAAGATAAACCCTTGAGTTGGGTCTCTAACACACTGGACATCCCTGAGCTGTTTTCGTCATCCAAGGATATGAACTCATTAACAAGACCACCTAGGAGGCCAACCATGCCAGACGAAAAGCGACCCACAATAGTAGAAGCTTTAGTAAGTTTCTGACAGAAAAGACATGAATGTAAAAACAAATTATCAGGTTGTGAGAGACATGAATTACCATGCAAAAACTACTAAAAGTACCACACAAAGATAAGCTCAAAAGAAGTTATTCCAAGTTTGAATCCAAACTAAAAAAAGTTACCATCCTTAAAACAGTAAAAGTTACCAGGTCTTTATAACAATGTTTACCAGGAAGGAGAAAAGAAAAATAATCAAACGCACAAATAAAAGTAAAATACCTGTTCAGAATAGTTTTGCGGTGAATGAACATGCATGAATTTATCTAGACCTTGTAAGCCACCAAACAAGCAATAGTCTTGGCCATATTGGGGCTTAAGATGAAAAAATATGATAAAAACAAATAAAAATCATGATAAAACAGATGGCAATACATAGAAGGTAAGAAAAATGACGATATCAAATTACCGGTAATTTCCCGTAAGAAAGCTTGTCCCTCTGGACATACATCCGAAGAACTTTCGATGCCAACTCACTCGTCCACACGTTAATTACAAAAGGACCATTAGGCAGGCTGATACCAAGGCCAGTTAAGTCAATAGCATCTATATACAGAAGCGGGAAAACAGAAAAGGTCATTGCCATCTAGCTGTTTGGCGGAATTAGATATACAACCCAAAAATCATGGGAACAAAAAAGAATAGGGTGACCAACATTGTAGAATAGGAGGCAGCCCGTTGTAGGCTTTCCTTCTGAAAGGGCTTTGTGAAGCTGATCCGCAATAAATTTGCACCAGTTGAGGTTTTTTACATTGCCAATATTTTGCTGTGAAAAAAAGAAAACACATGAAAGAATAGAGGAATGTATGCACACAAGTTAGCAGGGGACATAAGTAAACACTTACAACACTGTTAAAGCATTGAATCACCAAGTACATAAGTACAAAATTACCACATTATTGAGAAGTAACTCAAAATTACCATATTGCAAGGCATAATAAGTTATCAGCTGCCTTACTACATAATTACCACACTTTTAGAAAAAGTTATCAGCTGCATTACTACATAATTACCACACTTTCAGAAAAAGTTATCAGGTGCATTACTACATAATTACCACACTTCAGATCATAAAAAAATCAAGGGACAGAAATTACCACACTCCAAATCAGGGAAAGCTATCAAGTGCATATGTGCATAATCACCAGACTAAGAAGCAAAAAAGTTACTAGGTAAAAAACAAATTAGGAAAGAGATAAAAAGTGCGAACTAGAAAGATAGCCGGGTGTGCTTACCAACACAGGATACCATCTGGTTCTGATCTTGTTGGAAGTCGTCGGCGCCATCACAGTGCTGGCAGCAAGCACAAGCCACAAGCGCTTGAAATTGTCATCATGCCGATTAGTGCTCAAGATAAGATTTAATACATCCACAGTTTTAGGAGCATGTCCAAGATCACCAAAAAATCTCCCGCAAGCTCATATCACCTCGGGGCACCCCCATTATACGATGCACGGACTCTTCATTGACCGGTAACCTTCCGCGACAAGGTACAAGGACCTCACGGGAATCAGGTTCATATAGACCAGCAAGCCATTGAGAAAGCCGATTGAACAGATTATCACAATTGATATTCCGCAGACTAGTGAAATCCATGTCATCAATCGCAGACATTCTCTCATCTGACATGTCTTTACAAGCAGTCACAAGAGCACTAGGAGAAGCCCTGTTCCGATCTGCGGGAGGCTTATGCTTCTTTAAGGGGTTCACCTCCTCAATGTCACCATCTAACTTGCGCTTCCTTGGCATTGTGACCCAACACACAAGAATAACAAAGAGAAAAAAGTGAGCATGAAGGATGCATAGCTGCTGAATTAATAGTCACACACACATATTGCTTATGATACATTGGTAACTTGTGAACATACAACAAGATAACTCATGCACAACAGAGAAGGAAGAAAAAAAAGGACATGTGTGCTTTTACTAGATATTGAATACCTGATTTTTTTCCTTATGATACACTGATAAAAGGTATGCATCGGGCAAGATAACTACTGCAAATTAGGGGTGGCAACAACTTATAAACACACATATGTTGGACATGAAAACACTAAGTATTAAAAAATCAGGGACATAATTAAATTTTACGGTGGACTCCTGGTAAATTATTCACACCACTGATGGTAATATTTACAATGAAGATCGGGTAAGTTAAATGATGGCACACCACCAGTTAGAAACATAAAAACAAAATGAAACGAACCACCACTGATAGAGCTAGAACAATCAATCCATCATGACAGCCTAAACACAAAATGAGATGAACTGCATATAAAAACACAATCAGTAGGGGATTCTCAGAAGCAACCAAATTGAACAGGTTGTAATTCAATGCGTTCACTGCAACCATAAGAGCATTAATAGAGCATGATGAAAACGGAGCCCAACATAGATACAGAGTGAGGAGACTGGTTGCAAAATCCCCGCACCTAACCCTACCCGCGACCAAAATAACGGCAGAAATCATCATAGGATAAAGGCCGCGAATGATGTACATAAACATAATGGTTATGCATCTAGAGAAAACCCTAGAAATCAAAATCGAAGCGTCTAGCATAGGGGATCAGTTCAAAAATGACCGCTACTACCCACAAAATCGTAAACGACAAATTAAGCAGTAAAACGATGTGCATGCGAAACAGGGGCTGGCAAATGGCAACTGCACCATGGATTGAACGCATTGGGCGCATTCCACGTATGTTCTGACATGCGACCAACCCGATGACCATCCCGCCACTAGCGGCATCGAGAAACAGAGCACGAACTACTAGGGGCGGATGTGAGGGCGATTGAGTCGAGACTCACCGGTGGAACAGAAGACTAGCGCCAAGAATCGGCCGGAGAAGGCGCCGCCGCTCGCCGTCGACGGAGAGAGAGCGGGGGCGGAGCGACAGAGAAGCAGACAGGGGAGCGGGCACGCGGTTACCAAAAGAATTGAGGCGAGTGGTGGGTTAGGGCGGTGTTAACTCGCGCACAAAGGGGGAGACAGTTCGAGAGAGCGGGGGTGGAGCGATGGCCCACACACCAGCGACAGAAAAACAAAACGACTCGCTGGAACGAGATGCGTCCGTCGGATTCAAAATAAACGACATCCAGATGCTGTGGCGGTTTTGCAAAAATGATTCGGGTTGCCAAATACATTTTTCGTAAACTAACATCTACTTGATGCGGCGTGAATTTTGGATAAAGACGAGCTTGTTTAAATGACTAAGAATCGTTACATTACCACGCAATATGGCTTTGCATCCGACATTTTCCGTATGACCTCATTATGGTACTATTTCCATTATATATAATATTGAGATACAACACGACGGTTACAACAAATATCACCCGACACATAGGAGAAGGAACCAGGAACAACAAAATAAAAGATGGAATAAGGAACAACAGAAAGAACCAGAAGCGAGCTACGACAACCAGCCAACACCAAGAACTTAGCATCCATCACCACCAGTGGACCGAGAAGAGTGGGAACTAGCACTACAAAAAAAATACACTTCCGTGATGATACGTGTTTGTCACAGTAGGTTGCATTTTTTGTCATGCATGTACATCCATGACAATTTTATGACAGAATCAAGATAGTCATACCTATGCTGTCGTAGAAGTGTTCCATGACATTACCAAAATTATCATCACGGAAGTGTCCACTTCCTTGACGATAAATCGCGTGTCACAGAAGTGTTTCGTCAAGGGTGACCGACACGTGGCATCCACCGTAACAGAACGTCGTTAAGCTATCGGGTCCGGTTTTGGATCCGATAACCCGCTAACAGCCCCGACCAATGGGGATTTTCCACGTGTAAAATCATCATTGGCTGGAGGAAACACGTGTCGGCTCACCGTTGGGACAGATGCCATCCACTCATTGGACAGAAGGCGCCTATGATACGTCGACACGTGGCACGGCCCAACAAAGGCCCATTCCTGTGAAAAGGCCGGCCCGTTTGACTTGGTCAAAAGGTGGCGGGCCAGCCCATGGAAATCATGTTAACGGCCTGTTCGCATATAGCCCATTTAGAGCCCGCTAACCCAGGGCCCGTTACGACCTATCCGAATTAGGCCGAGTAACGTCATTTGGGCCATCCAATATAATTCCAGCCCATTTTAAGTTCCGGCCCATGTATGGCCCATGACGTCTTCCGGCCCAGATGAGGCCATTTGTAACTCTTGGCCCATTAATGACCCGTGGTGAAACTGGCCCGTAATGAACAATGTATCACTTTATACCCATTAACGGCCCATTAATCCATTGGGCTGTGTGCAGCCCATGTTATCTTTTGGCCTTCTCAGGGCCCATTTATTCTTGGCTCATTTCCAGCATTCGGTTACTTACGGTCCGTTACTACCATTTTCTGCTTGTGGGCCAAATTCAACCAGTGGTTACAGTCGGCCCGTTTGTGGCCTGTTAATACGTTGGGCCGTTTTCATAGCGTCATCAAATATGGCCTATTAACGACGACCCATTATGGTCGGCCCATGAACGGACGACTCCAACTCTAGCCCGTTTATGGCCATAATGCGGTCTGTTTTTGGCCCATGTTTGGCCAATCGATCATACGGCCCGTCTAAGGCCCATTGATGATACGGCCCGTAGAAGGCCCATTGTTTCTACGGCCCGTACAAGGCCCGTTGTTTCTACGGACCGTAGAAGGCCCATTGTTTCTACGGCCCGTAGGAAGCCCAGTGTCACTACAGTAAATATGTAGCCCATGGCCTGTTAAAGGCAGGAAACTACTATAGGTTTAGACCTGCTAATGGCCCAAGATGATTATAGGCCCACGTTTTGGACCATATGAGTAATGAGCCGGCCTGAAAACCGACAACACTGAGATCCACTGAACCTTCCGGCCTAAATTACAGCATATCGACCAAAGAATAAACCTAGACTATACAACAAAGAAATTACGGCATATAAGGAATCAAAGTTCGCTACCCGGTGATAATAAAGCGCAACATGACCACGGATTACATACACTGGGCATCAAAGGTCGCCACCAGTGCATATAAACGCGCCGACAAAAGAATATACAAAATTGAGAGCACTTCAGAAGGCACTAGACCTGGCAAGCTCGGGCCCCCGCAAGCAGCCGAACAAGCTGATGAGACCTCAGTTGTGTCAACAATAGATGCTTCATCCCAAGCTGTATGGCACCATAGTGCGCAAGGCAGTCCCCTGACATCTTCATTACATCTTTGATTTCAAGTCGGAGATGAGCTGAAGCAAGCCTTTCCGCTTTAAATTGAGACTGAAGAAGTCGAACTGATTGAGGCAGCGACTGCACAGAGGTTGTCTCACACCTGCTGGTGAGTAGCTTCAACTCACTGTCTTCATCAAGGCAGGACCTTGGGGTTATCTCGCTTTCCTCAAGATGGTTTGGCTCACTATCTTTCCTAAAGTTCTGCCTGGCATAAGAGATACGACTCTGAAAGAGAAACAAGGAGACACGTACAGGTTTCACAATTATATAAGCAAATAAATGGATCTGTTCTGCATAAGGAACATGTTTTTACAACTACAATTTAAAACTGGTAGTTGTTGCAAACATCCAATCAGATGTAAACAGCAGTGGAGGAGATGATGCCTATCCAAATCTATTCTAGAACAAAGTTTGAAGGCTTGAGAAGGATTAACTTACATTACATGTTAACACGGGCTGGACAAAGCCCTTCTCCATGTTGATGGAAAGATAATTCAATAAATTCCCCAAAGAAAATTCTTGATAAGCGTTGCCATTATTCTACATTTTGCAAAGAGTAAATATAGATCAAATAATATTGGAAGAAATAGAGGATAATGAAGCTCAGGTGCAGAATGATGATACATAATCAAATAGCAATTAATTAAGTACAGCGTTACAAGGCAGAAGGTACTGACAAGAGGTATGCAGACATCAAAGTGTGCAGTGGCATTGGCTTTATTCAACATTTTGGTAAGAGTAAATGTAGATATGATAATTTGGAGAAAGTGGAGGGCAGGGCAGATAAGATGCAGAGTAATGCTAGACAATCAACTATCTCACGATGCATGTACAGTAATACCACCACCGTCCGTTATTAGTTGTCGCTCAAATGGATGTATCTAGCACTATTAAGTTCTAAATACATCCAATTGATCAACAATTAATTCGATACAGAGGGAGTACATTACAACAGGTACTTACATGAGCAATCCAAAACTTCATAACCATTGTGTCAATTCTACATTTATCTAAGAGTAAATATAGATCTTATAATTTCAAGCAAAGAAAGGATAAAGAAGCGAACATTTATAGTGATGCTACATAATCAAACAGCAATGAGTGTAAGTATGCTGACAAAGGGCAAGAGGTACTGACAAGAGCAATGTAGAGCCCAGTATTGCCGTGAGATCCTATGATCCTTTGAGCAAGGAGATTCATCTAAAATTAGTTTTCATACAAGAGAGAAGGTAAGGCACATGCATAAATTTAGGAGTTCAAATTTTGAATTGATATCATAGACAGTACCTGACGCTGGGCTGTCAGCAGTTCTAATAGGGGTTTGGCCACTGGAGTATAGGGGTAAAGTCTGTTACAGTTGGGCCTGTGTTTTCTGTGGCTGCTGATCTATCTAATTTAACAGGTATCACTACCTTTTCCAAATACCTAGTTTGTACTCCTTGAGGATCTGCAGTCACCCTCTTCCTTTTGGACATCTATTACGAAAGAACAACATTTGACTGGAAAAACATAGTATGACGACACATGGAATAGGTACAGAAAATGGATAGGTATGGCATATACTCATATATGATGCTTAAACTAAGCAGATGGTGTAACAAAGTAGAAGTAATGCAAGAGGTCAGATGCAAAATATGTGCGAACAATACAATCTTGCCAAGTTAGAGCAAGCACCTTGATGGGTGAATAAGATAGGCCATCCTCCAACATACCAAGTTTGTTAGCCAGTGGATCGTTCCGCAATATTCCTCTCGTGCGCCCATTCGCATATTCATTTTGATAATGTTCAATACTTGACATGCATGAAAACATAAAAACAAGTGAGATTATATTTGTAATGCAGAAGTGATTCTAATCCAATACTTCCTCCGTGTAAACCCCTTTATGCTATCTCTGCAATTCTTCTAAGAGGTGCCATCCATGCTGTAATTTGGTGTGTGCATTAATATAATGTGGCCTACTACTCAAAATATGAGAGCTCCAGAAGTGATGATACTTCGCAGATGACAGCTTCAACATATAGTAAAGAAGAACAAGTCGACCTGACCTGACAGATTCAAACTATACTAAGGGAGAATAACTCGACCTGACCAGTCGACCACAAGAGAAGAGGATCATCTTAAAGAAGAGTAGAAGAGCAAGCAGATTGAAGACATTACAAGTCTTTCTATACAATGTCGGTTGGCCACCCATGATGGACCAAAGCGCACATAGAAATACTATTCCTTCTGGTCTCTCCATATGTGGCTCACATGCATTTCAAAACTAAAGTAGGAACATTTAGCTGACCAATTAAACATCTCTCAGTTTTACTAATATCAGCATAATATAAGATTTGAATTTGTACAACTAAGCTTGTTTAGCTTGATGGGTGGAGCAGTGCTATTATGACACGAACCACGTAGGCTGATCGTGGTCATCATAAAATGGGGAATCCGTAAGCATGATGAGTATAGTGTTGACCGTGGCAGTGGGATGGCAGATCTGAAGCTGCAAACCGCGCATAGGGTAGTTAGCAACCGATATTTGCTTTGAAATAACAACTATGATTTGGTATGAACAAGAAAGTACAGTCAACAAGTGACAAAGAAATGCAATTCTGCTGTCTCTCTATATGTCGTGACATGCATTTGGAAACTCAAGTGGGACCTTTAGCTAACCAATTAAATGTGTCTGTTAACTAATATCAGTATCATATCACAATCATATTTGAACAACTAAGCTTTGGAATTTTGAGTGTTGTGTTGTTTAGCTTGAAGGGTGGAGTAATGCTAGTGTGACAGAAAGCACCTACGCAGATCATAGTAGAGTAGATAAAAGGGGAAAACCCTAAGCATCAAGAGTAAAATCAGGAAAGTGGAACTAGCTGGACCAGTGGGTGGCGCACATGCTTTTTGAAACGAATATAGGAACATTAGGTGACCAATTAAACGTTCTCTGTTTTAGTAATATGAGCATCATATCATATTCGTATTTCAACATGTAAGCTTTGGAATTATGAGTGGCATGTTAATTCGCTTGATGGGTTGAGGTCTTGAGGAGCAGTGCTAGCACGACACGAAGCAGGGAAGGACCTACGATGATGGTAGTGAATATAAAGAGGGGAAACCATAAGCTTTACGAGTATAGTGACCGTGACATGGCGGATTTGAAGGTGCAAACCGGAGAAAGCTACTTCGCAACCAATGTTTGCATTCAACTAGCCACTACGATTTGGTACGGACAAGAAAAGTACAGTGAACAATTTAAGATCTATTTTCCGGGTGAGATCAATAACTTAAGCAGATATGGAAGAGTACCACCTCTCTTGCGACGCCGTGTAGGCCCCTGCTGATACGTTGAGGGTGCTGCGGGTGCGATGGCTGTCGGCGGCGGGAAGAAGACTTTAGATGGCAGACGGCCGGTTGGGGGATAAATCCTGTTGCCGTGGACGAGGTGGTCGTAGGAGCGGCAACAGCAAAGTGGACGACGGCGCCGATGAAGCGAGACGACGCGATGAAAGGATCCTGGTCCGACGCCGTGGATGAGAGACGTCCATCTCTTGCAGTGGACAACGGGGTAGGGGTAGCGGCTCCGGCAAGGTGGAGGATGGGGTGGCGGACGGAGGAGGCTGGCCGCAGTGGGGAGGTTGTCGTGGCGCCGACGGTGTATGAATGGGGAAATGGAGGGGGAGGGGGATCTCAAACTTTGGGACGCGCTTTTCTGAAATGTGGGAAAGTTACGAACTTATCCCCCGTTTAAAATTTCGGACATCATGTTGGTTGGGGATAGGACGATAATCTCGCATCTCCCAAATATTTGCCGGTAACGATTTCGGGCGAGAAGAGGGTGTTTTGCCGCCCACGGTTGGCGCCCATGGTGTATGAACGGGGCTGACAGGTAGGGCGGTTGTGTCACGTCTGAGGAAAGTTACACATCTGCCCCTATTTAAAATATTAGCCTGCATCAATTTCGGACGAGGAGAGTTTGTTTTGCCGCCCACCGTGGATGAATGCGGAAATGGAGGGAGAGACACATGTCTTTCGGACGACCTTGAATCAAATGTGTTTTGCCGCCCACGTTTGGCGCCCACCGTGTCTGAATGGGCTCAGAGGCCGTCGTGTCACGTCTGATTGAAGTTACTAGTCTACCCCTATCGACAGCAGTGTAAATCCGGTCGATAAGGATGTCAAGTGGCAGGGATAGACAGTAATTTCCATCTCACAAACACTTGCTTCGGGCAGCCCACAAATGATAGTGGGTGTTTAGCCACTTCGTTCAAAACTTGGGAGAATTAGCATTCACGTTTGCCCTGGGCCCTTGCAACTAAATCTAAATCCAATTTTTATTCGATTACGAATATCCACAGATAATTCTACGTTTTGTTATTTATTTCTTCAAAACCACAACAAAGATTTATTCCACCTTTATATATGATTATGATTTAGAAATGCCGTGATCTTCGAATTCAGTAGGTTGGATACATTTTGAGTCAAACAGTTCTTTCATCCAATACAATATACTCACACGAAAAACAGTTCACCTTATGTCAATCATACAAGTACTGAGGATTACCTCGCCTAAAAAATTCGGATCATTACAACACGTGGACAACATAGGGGGTCTTACAGCATAATCCATTCAGAGACATGACACAACATGCAAGTACAATAATCTAATGACAATTTCAACTGCTATCTAAAGAAGAACTGGGATTACCCTGGGCTTCAGATAGCAGAAGCAGCAGGACCTCGTCCGTCTTCAAATGCAACATTCTTACTTCCTCCAATTCTTGGGTTGCTTGCATAATGCGTGCAGCTAATTGCATAATTTCCAGCTTCAAGATCGAGATTACCTCATTCATGGCAGCCACACCATCTCTTTCTGCCTCTAATAGAGCCTCAAGAACTATAATATCTGTGCTCAGGCTGCTCTCCAGTGGTGTTGCCTCAGAACTGGTACCATCTGGTAACATGGATGGCGCACTGCTTCCACAAATAGATTCTGGGGTTGTACATTGTGTCCTAGTGTGGACGGCATCCTGAAAGGTTTCCGCTGGACATAAGTAAGAGATAGTTATCGCATGACCCAGGCAGTAACCTTACATGGTAAATGACATACGAATTATTGCCGAGCATGGCAAGCTATATTTAAATGGTTCGAAGCAGCATCAGCCGAAAAGAAATTAAAATGGTAAGATGAAACTAGGGATGTAAGTGGCAAATAAACGACATCCGCCAGTCCCATCTAGTTAGTTTTTGCTAGCTCCCTGGTTCATTTTCCTCAAAAAACAAAAACTCTTTTGAACTATCATACCACTAGTGGACTTTAATCGGGATTAAACGGACCCAGTTGACATCCCTAGTTGAAAGGGAGTGTACCACCGCTATATTTAAGTTGCCAAGGCATCTATGCTGTTGAAATAATCTGAGAAAGCACTTAACCGTGTGGCCTCATATAAACTACGAAGACAGTCTTGTGATGAAGTTCAGAGGAAAAGTTAAGGACTCAAATGAACTAGGCATGCATTTCTTTACGATAGTACAGCAGGCACTGCTGACATATTGGCCAACTCAGGTATAGCGTAACAAGTAACAAACAAGCATTCGAATCAAGCAATACAGCGAAGCAGACAACTGAACTATTTGTTATTCTATAGGATTACAGGTTGAGGGCACAAGCCAAGAAAGCAGCCTACACGCATTACATTTCACATGTACTAAAACACACTGGCTTACCATATGTTGCTGTGAAGCCTCGCTGCTGTTGCAATGTTCTGAAGATATCGCCAGCATCCCATGGTTGAAAATCTACTTGTTGTAGTTTATTCTGCACCCTCTATTTAGGTAAAATTAATTATAATCGCGTGCATTGGTTCAAATTGATCATCAATGGTTCATCTAAACTAATGAAAGAAGGGTGTGTGCATACACGACAATATATCTGCTTCCCTCTATTTTTATGTTTGTTCGAGGTGCCAGCCCCAAAAGAACAAATATTTTGCTTGATGGGGTTGGCAGCTCCATAATTAATAGAAGCATCAAATTAGTCATGCAACTTGGGAAGATCAAGAACACACAAAAAAGTAATGAACAGAGGCTCGTAGCAGTGATGTAATAGCTAGCATCAGAAAATGTAGGGTAAAACGAACAAAAACCAACGGAACCACATGCTAGTTTGTTGATGTGTAATTAAGCATAGAGAATATGAAGCCAGTCTGATGGAACCAACAGGTGGCATCAGAACAACACCATTATCATAAATATAGCATGCAAGAAGTAAAATAGTAGGCAGTGATATCTAGGAAGTAAAGAAATACTTAGGACAAAACTAAAGCATATTAACTATATGTTCACTGGTATGTAATTTAGCACATGTAACAAGTTCACTGCCAGAAGTGTGGCCCTACAGGTGCAAGCAGAATAACGCGTCTCATGAAAAAATGAATGATGCCCTGAAGAAATTCAAAGGTGTGGTGCTTATTGTAACAGCCCCAAAATTTGGTTATCAATTTTTGTGCTGTTATTCTCTCCTGGCACTCATTTTCAAAATTTTCTCCTGAGTTTGCTAGATGACCCTGAGAAAATTTTGTCATTTCCAACCTTTCAAAATCCTGCTCATGTCTTTTTCAGTGGGCAAGACCTCATTTGCATCAGCTCAATTCCTCTTAAACCCTAATTCCAAATGTTTGGAATTTGGATATGCCCTTGTGATTACAAAGGATCCACCATTTTACTTGTTCTGTTGATCCTCCCAATTGATCCCAGAGATCATCCTATCTTTCTTAACCTTGGATATGTAAAAATATTGCTAAGTCCAATGCAATATTTTTGAATTATGATTCCTTTTCTTGCCTTTCTGAGGAATAATCTCCTAAATTCATGAGAATTGGTGGAGTTGATGCTTATGCCTAATCCAAGCTCTGGCAAGTATATTGGCCATAATTAAATAAGGAAAATTGCCTTTTCCTATTTAATGCCAATATCGCATTTCTGCCAATTTCCAAAGGAACTACTATTTTTATAGCAGAGAAAATTCCCACATAAATTGTGGAGCTTTTCCTTGCTATATAATCACTAGTTCCATCCTAATATCATGATTCCACAGTTCAAAATTTGGCACATGATCCAATGCAAGTTTCTGCCTTCTCTGAAATTTTGCAAAGGAAGTGCTTTATTGCTAAGTCCAATTGAGCTTGAATTTGGCAGGGTGTTTAACATTGTTAAATAACCCATGGATACCAAAGATGAGCTCAATACATTCACCCTTGCTCCCTGTGCAATTTTTCAAAGTTTCTGACCAGAACACAAGTTTGTGAAGGAAGTACTTTCATAGTGTTTCAAAATGGGATGAAACTTTTCCATCCTCTCAAGTATCTCAAATCATTATCCTCCACCCAAATTCAGTTCATTTCATTGAACTATGTGAGCATAGGAGCAATTCTTGTTTTCTATCCAAATTTTCAGTTTGTGAAGCAAGTGTATTTTATCTTGCTCCATTATGGCTGATAATTTTTCCAGGTCTTCTCCCACTCATATAACCTATCTCCATAAGATTGTGGCTCATTTCACTTGACCAATTGCCCTGAGGATTGTTCTGAATTTTTTGGACAGAAATGATAGCTGTGAAGGAAGTACCATTTTGGTGAGTCCATTTGGTATGAACTTTTTACAGCATCATGGTATGTTCAAATCATCAGGCTTTGCCAAATTATAGCCCAATCCATAACTCCTAGTGAGTGTTTCATCATGATTAAGTTTCTGGGTCAGTTTTGGTGGTTGTACAGCAACTATGGTAAATAGTTGTCCATTTTACCTCAAAACTCCCAGAACCGTAGTCCTTTCTACCCCAAGCCTCCTGGACATCAAGTTTACCATTTACCCTCTCTGGTTTAATCTCTAGGATGTTGCCAAGTTTGCAACAGCAAACTTGTGGAGCTTGTTTCACTCATCTCCATTTGTCTCTACCCGATCTTTCACCGTGGTAACACTCCACGCTGGAAGGACTATGCGGTAGACATGAATTTACATTAGTTAAAACCCCAGAGCATGCCATGCCAGTGGTGACCATGCGTGTAACCAGCCAAAACGGTGATCTAGCCACTGTGGTCGTCGGCATCGCTGCTCCGACCGTCTCTGGCCTCGCCATTAATGTCCTACAGCTCCCCCTCGGCGTCGTCTTCCCTCTGGACCTCTGGCCCCCTACGTTTTCTTCTCCGGCGAGCCATGCCAAGGACCAAACAGTACGCCACTTTGGACATCGTCTTCTTCCTCGCCCCTGTCCATTTCCTCCTCTTGTCCTCGAGCCTTGATCGTCTCGGTGAGCCTCTGCGCCGCGTCTGCTCCCTCCTCGTCGCCTTCCCACCGCTTCCCATGAGCCTTGGCCCCGCCTGCCAATACTGCGCCCCTCACCGGCGCACGGACACGTCGCCTGCCGCGTGCCACCTCCTCCCCTCCCCCTCGAGCCCTCCCGCGGCTCTTTAAGCACGCCCCGAGCATCCTCACAGTCCACAACCCCCTCCGCGAGCCTCTCCCCGAGCTCAGAGCCCCTCTCTGACCCCATCACCACCGTGGCCGCCGCCTCGGGCCTCCATCGATTTCGGCTCTCTCGAGCCCTCCTCGCCATTCCTCCACGACCACTGCAACCTATAGATCCCACCAAGTCTCCCCATAGCCTCGGCCCTTTCTCCCCCCTACCAGAGCACCTTGCTGCACCGGTGGCCGAAACTCCTCTCCGCCGCGGGCCTTGTTGCTCTCTCTGCAGCGCCTCTCACCGTCAACGGAGACCACCTCTGGATGCGCCTCCCTCCGCTGGTCATCTGGGTAGGTCGCACGACCCCCGCCGTGGCCGGAATCGCCGGCAGTCGCCGTCGGGGTGTCCTCCTCCCTCGGCCAGGCGCGTGCCCGAGCGTGAGGAAGAAGAAGCCAGGCCAGGCGGGCCCCCTTCCCGAGCGGCCCCACCTGTCGGCGACCGTAGGGCGTGGCCCCCGCTTGCCACGTCGGATAAGTGGCGGCGCCACGCCGCGAAGTCGTTTTCCCGGCGCGAAAGCGCATTTCTGGAAAGTGCGCTTTCAATCTCAGAAAGCGTATTTTTCCTCTCCTTTGGCCGGGAATACGTTTCCCCCTCTGGAAGACGTATTTTCAGAAAAGACACGTTCTGTTTAAATTACCAGGGACCTGTTTGTAGAAGTATTTTTACAAACTAGTCCATGAGCTTTAAACGTCCGTATCTTTTTACCCGTAACTCCGAATAAGGTGATTCGAGCGCTCACGTTCTCTATTCATTGAGCTCTTTCCGTTGGTATCATTTTCATTATGTTTTAACACAGTGAAAATGACCATTTTGTCCTTGCACGTAAACAGGCCCCTCCGAGAAGGAACTGTTTCTGGCAAATCTTTTCGCGATCATTTCGCACTTCTTCCCGGAGTATTTGTCGACCCCCAGGCAAGCCAACCTCTTATCATGAGCCCCGAACATGCATGTTGACTTTGCTTGCACCTTGTGTGTGTGTAGTTGCAATTGTTTCATATCGTTTTCGTGTGCAGTTATTCCATTTATGCCTGTCATGCATGCTTATGTTTTCATGATACCTTGGCCATGCTAATTAAAATGTTATTATTTGCCATGTCACTACTCTACTTTATTTTCATGGCATCGTTATAAGATGTTATGATGATTTAAATGCACCGTGATATGCTAGTACTTGATATTGTCATGCTCTGTATTTGATAGTTGTGTACTTGAGAAGTTCGATATTTTGTCCATCTATTTGTACGCTGCATGCTCATTGTTGCACTCATGTTTAATATGTTCATGATGATGGAGAAGGAAATAAAATGACTTAATAATAACAAACCTCCTCCATCATCGATGGGATCAAGTCATAGTGCCGCCAAACCGAACTTTTTCAGTGCAGCCACATTTGCCTTTTTGGGAAGGCCTTAATGTGATCTATTGTCGTGCCTCTCGTCGGTGCCTCCAACTAGGGAAGGTTATGGGCGTGCTTACCCTGATAAGGTAAGTGGACATAACCTTGTGTGCTCGTTTTTGAGATTTTTGGTACCAGTCCCCGAGTGGGAGTTGACCACGACGGTGGTCGGGGTGTCTTTGGTAGACACGGGGCCACCCAGGACCAGCCCGTTGGGGATTGGGTCGGAGTTGCCGGGAGAGCGTCATGGCAGTAGGTTGGTTTTGTCGGAATGCCGTTGGTCCACCCGAATGGGATGACGAGGCCATGGGTTCCGTGGTGTGGGTACAGTGTGCTACCTCTGCAGAGTGTATAAAGTCTATCGATAGCAACAGTTCGTAGTAGGTCCCACTATCAGGTCTTGGTCGAAATGGAGGACAAACCGAAATAATTAAGTTGGTAATTAAATATGTGATAACAAGAATATGGTAACTTGAACTATGAGATAGTCGTGAGGAGTCAGGACGATATTTTGATGATGAGATAAGTGGTTGTGATCGCCGTAAGGATCACGGGCCAAATATTGGTCGTGGTTGTGATCGCCGTAAGGATTACGGTTGGAGACCAAGTGTTGGTCGTGGTTGTGATCGCCGTAAGGATCACGAGTTGTTCTTGAGAAAGACCACTTTGGTGGTGTGTTTGTGATCCAGAGATGATCACAGTTGATAACAGAGTCCAAGGGACTCGGTGCACAAGTTTGTAATAATATATCATTATTTGCATTTAAAGAACCATGATAGAACAGAAGATGATTGCATAATGTTAACATGCTATGTCTGCATTGGATATTATTGGTAGTTTATTTTCAGCATAGTTTCTTGATGCCATACTATGCTTTGATTGACATGTTAAGTTATGCCATGATTGAGATAAAATTCTATGTTTTGCTATTACAATGTTATAATCATGTTCTGATATGCCATGTCATTGCCATGTTAGTAGATGTTATGATTTTGTTCATGCTTAGTTGATTTTTATCATGCCATGTTTAGTAATTGATATGAGATAGGGTGTTGCATGCGCTCGGTTCTTGCTTTGTCTGCAGCTTGTTTGTATGCTATGTATTTGGTTGTCTTGCAAGTACATTCAATGTACTGACCTGGCGTGTCATGCCAGTTTTGTAGGTCGTACCCGAGTTGTTCGCTTGATCCGTCATGCTAGGCCGTAACCTTGCCAGTCCTGTGAGTTGTGGAGCCCAGCCAGAGTTGTTATGCTGCCAAACCAAGACTTCCGCCGCCTTTTTAATAGACTTCCGCTGTCATTTAATAGCCTTAGGTCTATGCCAGATAATTGTATTCATCAATGATGTAATCTCATATACATGTATTTGATGAATATTTTTGTACCTGGAATGCTGTATTATGGACCTGTCGTGCGTCAGGTGTTATCCTGGGCTGACGTGCGAAGGCCCCCTGCTCCATGCGGATCGGGGTGCCATACTTATGCTACGAAAGTGAACGTAGGTGCCTGCCGTTGGATAATAGTACCTGATTCTCGACGGCATATGGGTATCGTTGGCATACTTGATAGCTAAGGATCGTCGATGGTGCTCGTGTTGCGGTTGAGTTTGGGCCGGCTGTCGCTGTCGCTGAAGCGGCTCCGGTGCTATGGTTGCGGCGCCTGTCGACATACAATAAAGCTCATCTGTGGTAAGTGAACAGTTGCACGATAAAGAGAAAAACCGAAGGAGTACAGATCGAAATAACCTGATGAGGCTGCGTCGTCGGTAAAGCAGGGCTGCTGGAGTTGAATATGGTGTCCGTGGAGCGGGTCCGGTGCCGTGGACGAAGGCTTCGGCGGGCGCGTTGTATAGTGCTTTCGGTGAGGCGGATCTGTTGCGGCGGAAAAGGGCTTGTATGAAGGGCCAGCGAAGGGACGGACGAGCGAGTCAGTGAAGGGCCTACACTGTGGTGGACGAGGGCGCCGGTTAAGCAGATCTGGTGCGGTGGACCATGATGGCGGTCAAGGAGATCTGGAGCGGTGTAGAAGCCAGTCGCTGAAGCGGCTTCGGTGAAGTGGTGAGTTGGCAGTTGGGGGTTCCAAGGTGCGGAAGGTAGATCCGTCGGGGTGTGATGTCCACCGCTGCGGCGGAGGACTAGATTCGGCAGCTTGCCGTGGTTGTGGGGGGGGGGGGGGGGGTTGGGGAGGGGAAGGGGAGGGGTTCTGGGGAAGAATGTTGGGGGCAAAGAGGGGAAAACAATGGAGTTACCAAAGCAGCACTTTTCCGTTCATGTGGCAGGGGTAAAACATGAATATCTCAGGGCTAAACTTTCGGGCGCGAGATATTTCGATGTGAGCGGGAAGTTTGAAAGCTTTTGGGGCCTGAAATTATATTCTGCTCTTGTACGTCCGACTATGATATCATGGCCGAGAATTTGTTTGTTTTGCACACAAAAAAGTGCAAGTTTTGAAAATCAATGTGTCCAACTCGAAACTTAGATTGTCCATTCAATTCAAATATGGATCATTGAGCTACTACAAGCAAATACCATCATATGGTCCAATTCAAACGAAATTCCAAATGTGTTTATCCTAAATATGATGACAATCGAAAAAATGTGTATGTGTATGAATAAAGTGGATGATTATAAAGTTTGAACATGCCCGTATGTGTATATCTCTAGGTTTGATATCTGAATTTGAAATCATGAAATCCCGGCTTAAAAATGTACCTCAGTTTAAATGAATTACAAAAGCTAATGATGGAGTCGAATTCCAAAATACCAATCTTAGGTTTGTAATTCTGGTACATCAAAGTATATCACGCATGTTCAAAAGTATCGTTATCTCATAGTCCAAACTGTGAAACAAATTGATCAACCTTGAGTGCACACACTATTGACCATGTATATCTCAATTACGCTAAAGTCCCTCAAATATAGACACCTCACTCTTTATCTGAAGCAACCCCCCCCCCCACACACACACAGAGAAGTCGTTCTCTCCCCCAAACACCAACACACGAGCACATTGACACCCCTCTCTCTTCTAATGTCCGGACCCCAATATAGGTCTCTATCACTTTATCTCTAGGGCATGCACACATCTCTTCCCCCACTCTCTAGCTAGGTCTCCCGGCATTTCTCTTTCCCAAGCACACGCACTATGTAGAGTGTATCTTTCCCATACACACAAAACGTCGCCCCAAACGTCCATCTACCTAGTTATGTGGTTCTCGCACACTCACCTCACACACCACCCCCACTGCAAAACAAGCACACTTTGTCTCCTTGTGCACCATTCTCCTCTTTCTATCTCTCCCACATGCGGAGCCACCCCAGCTCCTCCCTGTATACATATATGTCGTGACTCTTTCCATAGCTCCCTAATGTATCATCGTTCTCGATCTCGCACATTGTTCTCTACACCATCTATTCTAGATCTCTCATGAAGTCCCTATCACACACACGATGACTCGCTTCCCTTGCATCTCCGTACACAGGGCAATTTCAAACAACATCAACATTGTCTCCCTATCTATACGCCATTTATGGACACAAACACCCCCTCTCTCGCCCCTCTCTTCCTCTCTCTCTCTCTCTCTGTCGCTAGCTCTCTCTCTCTCTCTCTCTCTCTCTCTCGCTCGCTCGCTCGCTCTCACACCCCTCTCCCACACACAATCGATGTCTCTTCCAAATAGTCTGCTCCACCCACCCGCACCCATGCTATCCCGCTACTACACATGTCACACCATTCCCCCTTCCCTTATACTAGGTTTACATGATTAGTGGTCTCTCTACTCCACATACACACACTCCCTCTCACACACAAACGCGCGCACAAACACACAGACACGCACAAACACCCATTAATCTGGATCCTCATCTCTCCCCATGTCCGCATGTGTATCTCGCACACTCACTCTCTAATTGTGTATATGTGTCTCCACATTACACAAGACAAAGCCCCATGTACATGTCTCTCTCTATCCTCCACACACATAGACACAAAGAGTCTGTTATCATTGCCTCAGTCTCTAGACATATCACACACGCACACTATCTCTCTCTCTCTCAAACATGCTCAACAAGGGTTTCCCCGTGAATAACTTACCGTGTATTCATCAACAGTCGTGGCAGTACGGCGAACACGAGACGTGAAAAAGAATAAATCTACACGTGCTTAGACCACCTAGTATGACTACTAGGACTAGAGCAAGCAAAAAAGCGCGCCGCCGTCACCCCCTCCTTATCTGCGACGGGAAAACCTTTGTTTTACACAGTCGAGAAGTCATTGTGCTAAGGCCTCACATGTTGAGGCATTGAATAGAATGTAGATGCTAGTTTACGGAAACAAGTATCGATAACATGTTTGTATCTCCATACTTATATTTCTTCTCTTATAACAAACCGAGTTTGTGATGATGGTATGCGTGCCATCTTGCAATATAGACCGTCCGATCTATATCTGACTGATGGAAATTGAACTAAAAGATACCCGCACCCCTCTCCACATTTGCAGACAAGGCCTTCCCTCGTTCATCCTTATCTCCAACAACCTTGAGCAATTAAGAAAGGAAGCCTCTGGAACAAACTGGCCTGGTGGCCGCTGCCGGCTACATCAATCCCCATGCCTCCGCTCAGTCCGACCACCAATCACCACCACGCCCCACTACTCTTCACCTTATCTCCTATTTCTCGAGATATCATTAGTTTTTACACATGGGATTACTCCCGCATGGGTCAATCACAGCGAGTGTTTTTATAAAAAAAATGCATCTTGATGTTCCGTGCAATGCATGGATCTTGCTACTACTCCTACAGAAGACTAAGTTGGTGATGATGGTGTGTCTGCCATCCGTCGTTTGTGACCATTAGATCTACATCTAACGACCGTGAGGTAAGTTGTTGCCTTTTATCACAAACATCCCACGTGTCTACCATTTTGCAGAAAAACCCATAATTAGTATCTTAAAACCAACCACATCCCTCCCTGACCTCACCAAAACAGCCCAAGGAATATATTCTAATTGAAACATAATATATCTCTAGTGATGTATGTATATCAAAATTAGAGTGTTTTGTATCAAGTTTGTGAATAAGTATTATTCTAATTATGATTCGTTGCAACGCACATGAACATTGCTAGTATTTCCAACCATGCAAAAAATTTTCCCTAGTATTCCATAGTTTCGAGTTTTCCATCAAGATATTAGTCACTCATGGTTGATATTTACTTTTAATCATGTACACATATGCACTATGTAACTAGCCTTGCTTATTGGGTTCCAAAGCTTAACTTTCACTCCTACTTACAATATGTAGAGTATTTAACAAAAAACTACCACTTTCAACCAGCCCTAGGAAGAATCTATTGTACAAAAAATAGCAAAAACATACCAACAATTTCTTAATCCACGCCAAAAACTACTACCTACCGATTAGATTAGTTTAAACCCATTTATGACAAGGTGGGCCCACACGTCCGTGCTGACGAGGCAGCTTCAACCAACACATTTTGTTTGAGTGTTGACACGAGGGACCCACATCTGACCTTCTATCCTGTTATTCCCCCTCAAATCATTATTTTTCCTGAACATTACTTCAAACGGTGCTGATGCGTGTTCATCGGTGGCGCCGGTGATGAGCGAGTTGGTCGTCGCTGCGCCGGACGGGCCGGACGCCGCGCTGGCCTCCGCACGGGTTGGCAGGCTGGCCCGAGCGTGACTCACGAGCGAGCAAGCCACCGCGCTGTCCTTCGCTCGAGCCAGATGGCTGGCCTTCGCGCGGCGCGCGCAAGCAAGCCGCCGCGTCGCCGTGCCAATATAGCTAGCAAACCTTGCATACAAGCAAGCTGGACGGAGCTATCTTGGCTAGCTAGCGGCCGCGAGCGCCGGACGGAGCTGGCATCCGGGCTGCCGCAAGATGGGTTCCGCACTGCCGGCGGTTTTGACCTCGCCTTCTGCGGGCGGCGGTAGCTGCGTCCCATGGCTGAGGATGACTAGGTGGACGGGTCAGAGGTAGGAGGTCACTCGGGGATTTTTGTGCAGACTGACATGTAGGTCCCACAAGTCATAACGCCCGGTCGAATAGAAGACGTTGACTTAATGGGCGACACGGGCCCTGTTTGGATACTCTAAGTCAGAGGTTAGATTCTAACCCTGAACTAACTCTAACCAAAGTGGTGTTTGGATGGCAGGGTTAGATTGACAACAAATGTATCCAAACAGGGCCATGGTTTGAAACGTGCCTATAACGACACTTTGTAGAGTAGTCGTTTCTTGGTAGGGCTGGTTGGTAAGAGCATGTACAATGGTTGATAAGGTAGTCTTATCTTAAGTCTGCCACGTATGCAAGTGGTAGTAGTTTCTTGGCATTATTAGTGGTTTCTTGCATTATTAGGGGTTTCTTGTAAGGAACAATGTACTACTAGCGACAAAAGGCGATTCTAGGTTGCGTTGTACTCCAACGAGTACTACTAGTGGTCGCGGGAGTGTATACCTCGTTTTGTGGGTTCGATCCCGGCCGAACGCACAGCGGCCTTTTTAAAAATAGTAACTTCATTGCGAGCCAATATTTTACATGGGTAGTTTGAGTTTTGAAGTCAAACGGACGTGCGGCACCACAATCTAGGTGCACTGGATAGCCTAGGCACGTGAACGGGTTTTCCTTCCTAGCATCTCGTGGCTCGCGTGCTCGCCCTAGCCGCACCTCGCTTGCGGCTTCCTCATCAGCTAGTAGCATATTTAAACTAGCGCCTCCCAATTAAGCCCGAGGAGCCGGAAAAGCCTGGCGGGGCATTGGGAACTATGCAATATGGCTCTGTACGTAAAGTGCTCTACTACTACTCTGTAGCTTGTGGCGTTGCACGCATGGACTTCAATCCATTATCAGCTCTACTATAAAAGAAATTCCTCTTGACGTGTTTTTTTTGAAACGGAGGCACAAGCTTTGCTTCATCTCATTTATAAAGAAGGAACTACTAACAAAGTTCGACGAGATCCTTTACACCTCCACAAACGGAAGCGAAAATCCTAGTCTCGCTATATCAAATAACTCAAATGTTCTACCCCCGCAGTAACCGTCGCTGATAAACAGGCTGCTAGTGTGTGCGTGAGAGGAGCGGCTGAGTAGGCCAGCTACGTGAGAGGAGCGACTGAATAGAGCACCGAGAGTACCCACTAGGCCACTACGCAGGTGTACTTTCCCTGCATTGATAGTACAGCGATGGTTCTAGAGAACAGTAGTACCCTCCACTTCCAACTGTTGCTCCTTGGCCCTGAGATTCAAGAGTTCAAAACTGGTGCACTATACTAGAAGTACAGTACATAGCACTAGTAGTACCCTCGCACTACTAGTTGAGAAGGTAGTACTAGTACTGCTACAGTACGAGTACGTACTCCTCCGTCACATAATGTAAAAAGTTTTTTGACACTAGTTGGCATGTACAAAAAATAGCAAAAACGCACCCAAAATTTCTTAATCCACGCCAAAAACTACTAGCTAGTGCCAAAAATTTCTTACTAGTGCTATTATTTACAGTATAATGCAATCCCATAACGTCCCATAATGCTAGTACTAGTAGTAAATAATAGCCTCACCCCTTCACTACAGTTGGAAGGAACGATCTACAGTTGGAAGGGACGAGGCCCTGCGGTAACTACGCTCTTATCTCCTCCTCACCAGTCCCCCCCCCCCCGAAGAGAAGGCAGTTCATCGCTGCTCCCATGGATTCGCCAGGCGGTTCTCCTCGTCAGGGCTGGGAGACCTTGGACGATGATCCTCTGGGAGAAATCGCACGCCGCTCCGACGTCCTCATCGCCGCAAGACTCGGTGCTTCCTGCACCAACTATTTCGAGACGGTGCTTAGAATGGCTTGGGAAAAGGCCATGCTTGTTGGTCTTCCATGCGTCCTCGAGGAGAAGGTTCTTCTATGGGACAATCCTTCGAACAGTCCACCACTCCCTGGCCATGGTTGCACGTTGACTCCGCTAGAGTTGCCGACGTTGAGAGGTAGCCGGATTTTGTCCGATGAGCAGGTCGGTAATGGAGTTTGATCATGTAGTACTTAGTTATTCCATTTCCATCCCGTAATTTCTCCGCTGCCCACCGTGTTATATATAGGTCTGGGTCGGTGCAAACGAAGATTGGCTTGCATACCTATGGCCGGATACCACCATCATTTTGCACAACATCCACAGCAGTGCGACCGTTCCGGTAGACCCCTTCTCCACCATTGGGATCGGCCTTCCGGACTGGCTGGGCTTGAATACGTATGATGATGCCTACATGAGATTGAAGAAGATAGCAATTGCGGACCCGCCGACAAAGCAACGCGGCTACGACGATTACTATCTCATCGCGGTGTTCGACATAAGGATTGCCATCAATGCAAGAGGCAGTAACGGCAGACGCTGGCGCATGTTGGCGGTGGCAGATTTGCACCCCTGCACGTTCGAAGACGCCGTGCGCCATCTAGGCCGCATCTTCGCGGTGACAAGCTAGGGGACTTGTTTCATCTGGTTGCCGTCCTACGGTACGGGAGATTACAAACGGAATGCACAAACCATCATTTGCATCCCTAACTGTACTCCATTATTTTGCAGGGACCAGTCATCCCGCGATCAAAATAAGATCGCCGATCCTGGATGTGCATTTGCATCCGTGATTCGGTCTAACCTGGAACCTTGTAGCTGACTTTGGCATATTGGGATCAACTATCTTAGTAGTCGTTACCCATGGTACCACTGATGTGCAACATGGTCACACAATCTACCACGATCGGACCGTCACCATCTACCCAGATATTCCATTTTTAACCCTCTCGCCTTCTCTTTCATTGTTGTACTAGTACTCTACTTACGTACTAGTAGGAGTACTTTTTACCTTGGAGGACGCGTATAGCTAACTAGGCCCTTGAAGACTTGAACCCACTAGCTGCCACCATTTTTTTCCATGTCTTACTATCTGATCCATGTAGCCAACAGTGGCTATATATAATAAGCCGGTTATTTTACTTCCTCTATACCAGAGTAGTACTATTTGCTGCACAGTATTACTGACCGCCATATTTGAGCACAACATTATTATGCATGGACCTTGACTATGTATGTCACCATGTGTCCAGATCTGAGATGCCGCGTGTACCAGATGAACGGCGCCGAGTTCGACCCCCGTGATGCTATGTGGGTGCCGAGGAACACTCTTGGAGAGTACTCGCTTTTGATTGGGGACAGCTACCCCATTGTGAAGCGGATGCCACCTTCCGTGCACGACACTGAAGGCCTGTCGTTCATGAAGCATGGTTGTGTCTTTCATGCGCACCGCCGGATGAACGACATGTTGGGACACGCTATCCCTGATTTATGCCGCTTCAGCTTGGATGAGTCTCCATCGTGTGGAACCGGACTAGAAAGCTGCGACAATAATTCCCGTTGCCCACCGCTATGGATCGTGCCATCCATGAAGAACACCTGGGACTGGAACCTGGAGGAGGACATGTAGCCCAACTATAACGTGTAAGTGGAGTACGGTAAATTGTGAACGGTAGCGCTGTGAATATATGTAGACTAGTCGTGCACAAATTTATCACATGAATTGGAGATGAACTTGTGTGGCATACTGGCATTCTTCCTTTAGAATTTATTACTAGTAAATGTGTTATGTGTACGTGCAACTTGTGTGGCTGTTGCACGGGCTCCAACACGCTCTTTGAGGAAAAAAAGGTGGCACAGCTTTGGATATACATGACGCGGCGGCATCATACACTAGCATCGTTCGCTATAGTTGTAGTACGCTCCTACTAGGACGACAACTCCTATAAAACCTTGCGCTTGGCTCTTTGACTCTTCGGGAGGTTCAACAGTTCGTACTCGTGTGAACCTTGCACTTGGCTCTTCGCCTCTTCGGAAGGTCCAACAATGATGATACTACAGTACACATTATGCTTCTGGCAATCTGACACCGATTGAACTGCTGCACGTCCACTGCGAGGGCGAGGGCGAGGGAGAGGGAGAGGGCGCGCTGTAGTCAAAACCCTCTCCTCGTCCTGCGAATAACCGCGCGCGTGGGCGAGGGAGAGGCGTAATAAGCAAGCTTCTCCTCGTTCGGCGAGTTGACGGGACACATCAAAGCAGTACTAGTACTAGTCCATACTGCATCTTTTCTGGTTAATATGGCTTAATTTGAAACGAGAAAAACACACTGGCGGTCAACGTATGTAACAGTACGCTCTTTACGGTCACTATATATAGTTTTGCGGTGATTATACGATCACTAGCTCATCGTAGAGCACTGTATTGCACCCTACTGACCGGCCACATAGTCGACGTGGCACTTTGTTGACTGGTTAAATTGTCACCTGGTTTCTAGGTCCCACCTGTCAGTTGGCAGAGCAAAGAAATCAGCTAAAAAACAAAGAGTGTAGTACATCTACACTTCCAATGCATTTAGCCTTTAATCTAAATCGATATTGATTGACCAATGCACCAACTTGTGCTCTAGGTATAGGCTACATGTCTATCCTTAATTACAGCATGCAACGACCTTCACTTAATCTTCTTCTCTCAATGGTCGCATGCACACATAACTTTTAGGCGTTAATTATGCCCTGGTCAATGTGTAAATCTCTAAATGTACGGTCTTTCACGGACGTAGGGAGTAGGTTGAGCACTTGAGCGTGAGCGTGTGTGTTGCGTCGTGTGCTGTGTGCCTCATGGGTGCGTGAGTGTTGCGTTCGTCCATGTGTACGTGTGAGTGCTGCATGTTGCATGCATGCATGCATGCATGGGGCTTACTCCCTCCCATTGACATGTTCATATTTCAAGCTTCCTCTGTTCCCTCCACATGGTGATACTCCCTCTGTTCCCAAATACAGAGTAAAATCCTCCCTTTGTTCCGAAATACGGAGTAAAATCCTCCCTCTGTTCCCAAATACGGAGTATTTGTCTTTCTAGAGATTTCAACAAGTGACTACGTACGGAGAAAAATGAGTGAAGTGAGAGTAGAGGCATGGGGATAATGTAGAAAGGAAGTCTTCGCGATCCATTATTCCCCATCTCGGTCAGAGAGAACTATTCAACTAGTCTTCGCAGTGAAGTGACAATACACGCTGCAGCAGATGGGACAGTTAATTAATAAGCTGAACCAGCGTGTTGGTGTTACTAAATCAGCCTTACCCAGTACTGCCATCATGTTTGCCAGTAGAGCATGCTTCTGTCCTCCATTAACTGACATATGGGCCCTCTTGTGGTAGACCCACATGTCATCGGTGTAACTATTTACACTCTGAAGGACGGTATATCCTGGTAGTAGTAGTAGAATTGAGATTTAATGCACTTTCTTCCCCGTCTTCCACTCTTCTTCCTCCTCTCTTCTTCTTCCTCCTCTCTTCCCCATTGTCGGCCACACACAACTTCCCCCCGCTCACTACTCACCCGCCCGCGCTATCTTTCCTTGGTAGCTCGCGCGTACCATATCCCCCCACTCACTGCTCGGCCACACGAGGAGAAGCTTCTTCGCTCGCCCGCCCGAATCCACTTCCCCGCTGGCTCGCAGGCACCGAAAACCCCAATGGCAGAACCGACTGACACGCAGAACCGTGATTGGAATTCCCTCCCCGATGTTCTCTTGGAGCAGATCTGTAATCGTATGGACCTACTCAGTACCGTCCGTCCGGCCGCATGCTCGGTGTCTTTGTACCGTCTACTCGTCTGCAACCGGCCGGCTCTTTTCAAGACACCCTGCTTGCTGATGCCCGATCCTCGCAGGTGGCCCACACACCGACTTGACGATCCTACGGAGGTTGCCGTGGTGCCCCTCGACATGCTACCACTACCCGTCCACCTGCCCTTCATGCGCGGCCACTACTGGGCGGGCTTGAAGGCCAACTGGATCATCCTCATCCACCAATCCGGTAGTCCGTGGCGTCTCGTGGATATCTACACCCAGCGAGAGATCACCCTTCCATCTTTGGATACCGCCGCCATCGAGCTTCGCGGCCCGCCGGACACTCCTGCCTACTACGCTTGAGACGCATCGAGCTTTTGGCTCGACCTTTGTTTGCTGAAGGTTGTAATCTGCGAAGTGCCCACACCATCAGAAGACTACATGGATTACAAGCTCATTGCCGTGTTCAACATGGGATTAGTCTATCTGGAATTCGGTCGCCATACATGGTTACGGCTTATCATCGATCCTCTTCACCCAACACTTCTGTCTGATGCTATAGTGCACGATGGCATCGTTTATGCGGTCGACGCACAGATTGGCTGCCTATACTGATGGAATCTATCGTCGTGTAATTGTTCTATCTCATCTCATCTTTACCTTAAGAATACGACTGCCTGTTCATTGTTACAAATTTAGAATATATAGTATGTCTATAACCACATCACTGCTATAAGTTCCTCTCATTTCCTAGATTTTTATGACCACACATGTTATTGTTAGAGTTGATATGAGAACAATTGGTATCTAATGATTGTTAGAATAGATATTATGAGTATTACCTCATGATTGCTATATGTTACTCTCGTTTCCAGGATTTTTATAACAACGCATGTTATTGCTTAGAGTTGATATGATAACTGTAGTAAGTGCTATGGTAGAATATGAGTAGGCCCTGTCATATCTGTTTTCCTCTCATTGTTACATGATGTTTGAACCATGATATATTGCTAGAATATGAAAGCCATTGGCTTATTTTTTTAACTGGGGGTATGATTATGACCACGGCATCGCAATTCTCTGTCTATGATATGTGTCACTTTTATAATAATCTTAATTATACACATACTATGAACATGATTGTTTATTTTTGTCCTTTTGGTCTCCAATTTGAATTGTTGCAGCAGACGCAAATGCGCTGGCCTTCATGATTCCAGGACCTGGAATCATACCAGCCGATGGGTGGGGTTTATCGCTCGTTCAGCTGACGGTGGTCATTTGATGCTCATTTGCACGTACCAAATTGACCAAACCATTTCATCAAACCACATGCAGTACAATGCCTGGGGCGTTCATGACATTGATGGCTATGGCTGCTTCGTGTTCGAGAAAGATCCCAGCTCCGTTGGGCCAGGCGTATTCAACTGGAGGCGGGTTTACAGCCTTAACAACCACTCCATGTTCCTCGGGCTCAATTATCCGATCATCCAACCAATCATCGATCATATCACCGGCGATGATTACCATGCTATGCAACTTCCATTCGCCAGGGGGGACTGTGTTTACACATCATACCATAGGTTTCATGAATCACCATATCCAGAGATTCGTCGACAAAGCTTGTTGCGAGATAATCTTCAATGTGTGAAAGGCATCAAGCTTCCATGCGAGATGGCATTTGCAAACCCGACATGCGGCGATGTGGTTCATGCCAACAGCAAATATGCACAACTTGATTCGTACTGATATGTAGACTGAGCCATGTATTCTGCTGCTGTAGCACGACCCTCTTTTGTTGGATATTATGTACTGTTGTTAGTTTAAAGCACTCCTCTGGTTTGCATGATAGATACCTTTCTGGGATCAAGTGCATCCTAACTCACATGTGTATGATGTACTAATAATGATGATGGAGATGTTGTGCAGTATATATATATATATATATATATATATATATATATATTACTTAGGCTTCAAGTGCGTACTTGTTAGTTAAACCTATGGTTAAAATGTGACACTAAATACGACTAGTAATTAGTACAGTAGCAGTACTAGTATACGTCGGTCAAATTATTCATCATGTCCACACATTGAATTGACGTGAAAACACGCTGCGTGTGAGGTGACACAAGAATCCCGGTGGCGTGTTTGGGTATTCTGGACTTTAGATTTGTAGTACCACTTATCTGTCGAAATCTTTCATCATTCACTTAAAACAGTCGACTGATCATACATTGAGTACAATATAATTGGAATTAACCCATGCAAGTCGAAGAAGGATTGGCCGGTGCTGCCGGCTGGCGTCAAGTTCGATCCCACGGATCAGGAGCTGATCGAGCACCTTGAGGCCAAAGTGAGTGCTGACAGCGCGAGATCTCACCCTCTCATCAATTTGTTCATACCAACCATCGACAGCGAGCACGGCATATGCTACACCCATCCTGAGAAACTTCTAGGTAAGACACCGATCGGCCGTCTACTTGCACAAACATATTCCTTTGTTTATAGCTCTATTTTTCTTTTTAGACGCAGACCTGGTGAAGCAATTACAATTTGACAGTTAATAAAAAGTGAAACAAGTGACTGCAACATGCCGAAGATGTTATGAAAATGCCAACTACGTACACTAAAACCTGTATTCGACAATACTGCAGGTATCACACTGAGTGGCCTAAGCAAGCATTTCTTCCAGCCAAATTCCAGGGCGTTCAAAAGGGGCACGTGGATGTGTCGCAAGATACAGTCGGAGTGCGGCATGCACGCGATGTGGCACAACACCGGCAATACCTTGCCGGTGATGGTCAACGGCCGGCAGACGGGCAGCAAAAAGGTTCTGGTGCTGCACACCAACAAGAACTTTGACCAGCAGAGGACCAACTGGGTGATGCACCAGTACCACCTCGGGGACCTGGAGCAAGAGAAGAAGCAGGAGCTGGTCCTCTGCAAGATTTTCTACCAGACGAACACTAGGGCCAGGAGTAAAAATATTATAAGTTAGTTTGGTATTGGTACTTGTACTACCTTGTCGTCCGCAAGTTGGTATTGTTGTTAACGATCTTTTGGTATGAACTTGGCATTTGCTTCCAACCATCATGCCGAGGGTCGACTTGGATATAAAGCTGAATCATTTGTTTCGAAACGAATTTTCAGGCACCTGGTTTTTATTTGATGGGTAGCATAAGCACCTGCCGTTCGAATTCCCAGTTCTCCAAATTTTTCGAAACAAGTGCATGCTCTTATTATCACGATGAAAAAACAATATCCATGTTGCATCCCAGTTATCAGTCTGTACTTGTAGAATTCTCTCGTTTATTGAGCACGTATATTTTTTTTAGGTCGAGCAAGTTTCAACTGGGCCGTAGACTGCCCAGGCTTGGTTTTGTTTTTAACAGGCCCAGCCCATGACGACAACGGGGCACAAAGATCCAGCAGGTATCTACTGGCCTCTGGCCCGCCAGCGTTAGTTATATTTTGTCTTACAACATCCGCAGGCACTTTTTTTACTCAATCAAACACACAACTCAGTTCTATTTTCCTCTTGAAACGCATGTCCTACATCTGTTTTCTAATCTCCACCTATAGTTTTACTAGTTCATATACACGTATCATTATATTGAAAATACATAAAATTCACTTTCATATTTCCATCCTTATTTTTGTTGTTGTTTTCCCTCCAGCGTTGATTTTTTTACCACTGGTTTTCCCTTAAACCAACTCAATTGTCCCACGTCTTATTTTCTTACAAAAACAAAACGATTTTTTTGGCAAATCAATAAGTTCTTAACAAAATGTTTATCATTTCGCGATTAAAAAGTTCGAACTCCACCGAAATATGCAAAATAAGGTTGAACTTTTTGACCGTGGTCCTGGGCAGAAAATGGGCTGTGATAAATTACTTAAGAATTAGCAAATGGGCTGCAAATTATTAGAAAAATAGCAAATGGGCTCTATGTTGTCTGCCACAGATTTGGAGGCTGACTTGTGGGCCTACTAAGTTCATGCGTACACAAGGTTTATCAAAAAAAAACTTAGTCAACAATCAACTCTACCAG
Organism: Aegilops tauschii subsp. strangulata; assembly: GCF_002575655.3. NCBI lineage: Eukaryota > Viridiplantae > Streptophyta > Magnoliopsida > Poales > Poaceae > Aegilops > Aegilops tauschii. Next base: position 107,118 of record NW_027332465.1, on the reverse strand, counting down.
CGTCGGCAATCGTGCTTCTTCAATCTCCGATCTTCCTGGCCCAGCCGCCCAAACCAGCGCCGTCGGAACCGCCTGCTCCCGCCTCCCGTGGCTGGATGTGCTGCCGGATAGGCCTCACGGCCCCATCATATACTTGCATCCCTGGCCTGTCTATCCCTCTACTCACCCACACCTCCTGTTATTTTCCGCCGACGGCAGCCGAACCAGTCAACCCTCGTACTCTCCACCGCGTGGGCAGCCACTGCCGTGTCTACCCCGGCTCTGTGTCGTTCCCTTCGTAGGCCTCACCGTCGTCCACTGCCCTGGTGATCTCGGCGTGGCGTGGTCAACGAACGACATCCATCGGAAGTGGACTGTACCTGGAGAGGCTGACAGCTGGGTCCACGGCCGCACATAAGGAAACACCTCCTTATTACGCGCAAAATAATGATTCCTCTACCTGACATCTGGGACCCGCCGGAAGGGCCTCTGTATTTCGCGAAAAAAACGTTCCCTCCGCTGACAGGTCGGACCCACCAAGTATATCTTCGCACATAAGGAAGTGCCTCCTTATTGCGCACAAAAAAATGAATACCCCCCTGCCAGCTGGGACCCACTACAGTGGGAGACTGACTTGTGGGCCTACTAAGTTGATAGGGACGGACGGTCGTGCCGCCTGCTCCTGCCTCCCGTGGTCGGCTGTGCTGCCGCAGAGGCCTCACCGCCCCCATACTACTCCCACCGCTGGCCAGGCCATCCGTCCACTCACGGGATACTCTGTATTTCGCGAAAACGGAGGAAACAGACTTGTGTTGGAGCGCTACGGTCAAAACGGGGGCCCTGTTCATCGGGAGGGGTGTGGCGTACCGCAAAACGGGACTCCATGGGATACTGTTCATCTCCACCGTCGACCCCCTCCAGCCTCCACGGGCTACTGTTCATCCACCGTCGACCTCCTCCAACCTCCACCTGTGACTGTTCATCCACGGGCTCCTGTTCATGCAGCCTCCACCGCGCGCTACTCCACCGGCTACTGTTCAACCAGCCCTCTCCATGGGCTCCTGTTCAACCACCCCTCCACAGGCTACTGTTCATCCAGCCCTCCACCATCTACTGTTCATCCTGCCCTTCACGGGGTGGTCCTGTTCATCCTGCCCTCCACGGGGTCCTGTTCATCCAGCCCCAACCGGTTCGATCGATCGGTGTCCTGCTCATCCAGAGGCAACACCACGGGGTCCTATTCATCCACCCCCACCGGGAACTGTTCATCCAAACCCCCCAGCAAAGCTCACTGTTCATCTAGAGGCAGCATCGATCGGCTTCAGTTAGCAGCAGTTGCGAAGGAATCGCTCGATCGGGTTAGTTAACAGCCATCGATCGATCGCTCGGGTTCAGTAACGCGTAGCTTGAAGTGCAATCGCTCGGGTTCAGTTAGAGCCCAACGCCTCGCACCCAGGCGCGTGCGTGTACGAGAGAAACGCGCATCACTCGGCCCCGACCACCCACCCTAACCGGGAACACCCCGATATTTTCCTCGCCCTCGCTTCTACCACGGTTTTTTCCGTCATGGACGGCCCAAAGAATGTCATGCAGCTGCGTCTCCGGCCCGCCCAGGACGAAAAGCCCATTTTCTGTCATGATTTTTGTCATAGAAGTAGGACCCCACCACATATATGATGATACCGTGTTTTGTCACAATTATCGTCATAGAAGTGTCATAAGTATGACAGAAAAAAAATTCGTTCGGCCCAAAATGTCGCGGATGTATCTTTTTTTTTTTGTAGTGTAGCTTTCTTGGATCCGTCGAAAGGACATCCGCCACCGAGAAGACGTAGAGAAGAAGTGGTCTGCTACCATGCGATCTCTGCACCTTGAAGAGCTAGGAGATCATAGCCACCATCGAAGAGCATCCTGCTGCCTAGGAACGCCGCGGCAGAGAAAGCCACATACCATGCCGAAGGGCAATTTTCCGCAGAGATAGCCCTGATGGCCCACAAGTATAGGGGATCTATCGTAGTCCTTTCGATAAGTAAGAGTGTCGAACCCAACGAGGAGCAGAAGGAAATGATAAGCGGTTTTCAGCAAGGTATTCTCTGCAAGCACTGAAATTATAGATAACAGATAGTTTTGTGATAGGATAATTGGTAACGAGCAACAAGTAACAAAAGTAAATAAAGTGCAGCAAGGTGGCCCAATCCTTTTTGTAGCAAAGGACAAGCCTGGACAAACTCTTATATAGAGAAAAGCGCTCCCGAGGACACATGGGAATTATCGTCAAGCTACTTTTCATCACGTTCATATGATTCGCGTTCGGTACTTTGATAATTTGATATGTGGGTGGACCGGTGCTTGGGTCCTGCCCTTACTTGGACAAGCATCCCACTTATGATTAACCTCTATTGCAAGCATCCGCAACTACAACAAAAGTATTAAGGTAAACCTAACCATAGCATGAAACATATGGATCCAAATCAGCCCCTTACGAAGCAACGCATAAACTAGGGTTTAAGCTTCTGTCACTCTAGCAACCCATCATCTATTTATTACTTCCCAATGCCTTCCTCTAGGCCCAAATAATGGTGAAGTGTTATGTAGTCGACGTTCACATAACACCACTAGAGGATAGACAACATACATCTCATCAAAATATCGAACGAATACCAAATTCACATGACTACTAATAGCAAGACTTCTCCCATGTCCTCGGGAACAAACGTAACTACTCACAAAGCATATTCATGTTCATAATCAGAGGAGTATTAATATGCATAAAGGATCTGAACATATGATCTTCCACCAAATAAACCAACTAGCATCAACTACAAGAAGTAATCAACACTACTAGCAATCCACAAGTACCAATCCCAGACTTGGAGACAAGAATTGGATACAAGAGATGAACTAGGGTTTGAGAGGAGATGGTGCTGGTGAAGATGTTGATGGAGATTGCCCTCTCCCGATGAGAGGAGCGTTGGTGATGATGATGGCGATGTTCTCCCCCTCCTGGAGGGAAGTGTCCCCGGCAGAACAGCTTTGCCGGAGCCCTAGATTGGTTCCGCCAAGGTTCCGCCTCGTGGCGGCGGAGTCTCGTCCCAAAAGCTTGCTTATGATTTTTCTTCGGACGAAAGACTTCATATAGCAGAAGATGGGCACCGGAGGGCCAACAGGGGGCCCACGAGGCAGGGGGCGCGCCCAGGGGGGTAGGGCGTGCCCCCACCCTCGTGGCCAGGTGGAGGCCCCCCTCATGTATTTCTTCCACTCAATATTTTTTATTATTTCCAAAAATAACTTTCGTGGAGTTTCAGGACTTTTGGAGTTGTGCAGAATAGGTCTCTAATATTTGCTCCTTTTCCAGCCCAGAATTCCAACTGCCGGCATTCTCCCTCCTTATGTAAACCTTGTAAAATAAGAGAGAATAGGCATAAGTATTGTGACATAATGTGTAATAAGAGCCCATAATGCAATAAATATCGATATAAAAGCATGATGCAAAATGAACGTATCAACTCCCCCAAGCTTAGACCTCGCTTGTCCTCAAGCGAAAGCCGATAACGATAAATATGTCCACATGTTTAGAGGTAGAGGTGTCGATAAAATAAAATACGGACATGAGGGCATCATGATTATCCTCATAACAGCAACATATATGGATATTGTCATATGATTTCATATGCTCAAGTAATAATCTATTCACAATGCAAAGTATGAATCATAAACTTTATTGAGAACTAATAAACTATAAGCTCAGTCATTGAAGCAATTGCAATTTATCATAACCTCAGAAAGAGTCTATGTCAGAGGTTTCTAGCAAGTCCACAAACTCATTTATCATTTAGTCTTTCATAATTGCTAACACTCACGCAATACTTGTGGTTACGGAGTTTTAATCGGACAGAGAGAAAGATAGGGCTTATAGTTTCGCCTCCCAACCTTTTACCTCAAGGGTAATGTCAACAATAATAGTTCATGCTAACCCACATCCAATTAGATATATCTATCAGGATCTTTCCAACATCCTGTGCTTGCCAAAGGATAAAATATAAAAAGGAAAGGTGAAGATCACCATGACTCTTGCATAAGGAAGAAGATAATAATAAAAGACAAGCCCTTCGTAGAGGGAAGCAGAGGTTGCCATGCGCTTTCAGGGTTGGATGCACAAAATCTTAATGCGAAAGAACGTCACTTTATATTGCCACTTGCGATATGAACCTTTATTATGCAGTCCGTCGCTTTTATTTCTTCCACATCACAAGATCGTATAAAGCTTATTTCCTCCACACCAATCAATCATACATATTTAGAGAGCAATTTTTATTGCTTGCACCGATGACAACTTACTTGAAGGATCTTACTCAATCCATAAGTAGATATGATGGACTCTCATGGCAAAACTGGTTTAAGGGTTTTTGGAAGCACAAGTAGTATCTCTACTTGGTGCAAAGAATTTGGCTAGCATGAGGGGGAAAAGCAAGCTCAACATGTTGGATGATCCATGACAATATACTTTATCTCAGATATAAGACAACATAACCCATTACGTTGTCTTCCTTGTCCAACGTCAACTCTTTAGCATATCATATTTTAATGAGTGCTCCCAATCATAAAAGATGTCCAAGATAGTATATTTATATGTGAAACCTCTCTTTCTTTATTACTTCCTATTAATTGCAACGATGACCAAAGCTATGTTCGTCAACTCTCAACAATTTTTAATCATCATACTCCTTCTATGTGAAGTCATTACTCTCAATAAGATCAATATGATCTCTTTATTTCTTTTTATTCTTTTCTCTTTTTCTTTTAATCACTCAAGATCATGGCAAAATAATCAAGCCCTTGACTCAACACTAATCTTTATTATATAGCTCACGGACACGATTACATAGAGGGATCATAAAGCAAAATTCAAAACTAGATCATACCAAAACTTTATTCTACTAGATCAAGATACTACTTATAGGATCGAACTAAGAAAAACGGTAAAGATAGGAGATGTGGTTGTGATACGATACCAGGGCACCTCCCCCAAGCTTGGCAGTGGCCAAGGGGAGTGCCCATACCCATGTGATTATATCTCCTTTGCTGGTGAAGAAGATGATGGTTTAGTTGATGGCGTAGTCTTCTTCCGTAATTTGCGCTTGAGGACAGAATTTTGATCCCTCAAGTCATCAATCTCCTGCTCCAGGCTTAATATCTTTTTGCATAATTCCTGCTTGTTTTCCTGCAAGCGACGAAAAGGGATAAACTCGATCTTAAATTTGTTTTCCTGCAAGCGATGAAAAGGGATAAACTTGACTTTTTGAACTCCACATGCATGTCCCCAGGTTGAGGTAATGGGACTTCATCTTCATCTGAGCTCGTCTCCTCCTTTCTCTTGGGATCATAGTCCTCTTCTTCTTCCATAGTCCCACCACAATGCTCCACATCTCCATATACCTTGGGATTTGCAAGGTAATCAGCCACATAGCTTTCTCCTTCAGAATCCTGGGACGACATGTTGCTCTAATCTGCAGCAGGACAGCTCGAAACGAAAACAGAGGATATTTGCGTGATACCGTGGTCAAAACCTTCGAGAGATTATATAATGAATTTTTACCGACCAAAATACGTATTGTGCAAGAAAACGGAGTCCGGAGAGCACACGAGGTGCCCACGAGGCAGGGGGCGCGCCCTCCACCCTCGTGGAGGCCTCGTGTCCTTCCCGGACTGCTTCTTATTTTTCTATTTTTCTAAATAATCCAAAACAGAGAAAAAATGCCTTTAGAACAGTTTTGGAGTCGGTTTACTTACCGTACCACATACCTATTACTTTTCAGGGTATGAAATGTTCCGGAAAGTGTCCCTTATGTATTCCTCCAAGGTTACAGTTTCAATAACATTGGTTTCAGCATTTATAGAATTACCTGAGATATAATGTTAATTCTTTGACCGTTTATCACCTTCAGATTTGTGCCTTCGAAGTTGTTGATTTTTATGGCACCGGAACGATAGACCTCCTCGATAACGTAAGGGCCTTCCCATTGAGAGAGAAGTTTTCCTGCAAAAAATCTTAAATGAGAGTTGTATAGCAATACATAATCACCTACATTAAACTCACGCTTTTGTATTCTTTTGTCATGCCATATTTTAACTTTTTCTTTAAACAACTTGGCATTCTCGTAGGCTTGGGTTCTCCATTCATCAAGTGAGCTAATGTCAAATAACCTCTTCTCACCGGCAAGTTTGAAATCATAATTGAGCTCTTTAATAGCCCAATAAGCCTTATGTTCTAGTTCGAGATGTAAGTGACATGCTTTTCCATAAACCATTTTATACGGAGACATACCCATAGGATTTGTATATGCAGTTCTATAGGCCCATAATGCATCATCAAGTTTCTTGGACCAATTATTTCTAGATCTATTGACAGTCTTTTGCAAAATTAACTTGAGCTCTCTGTTGCTCAATTCTACTTGACCACTAGACTGTGGGTGATAAGGAGATGCAATTCTATGATTAACATCATACTTAGCAAGCATTTTACGGAAAGCACCATGAATAAAATGTGAACCACCATCAGTCATTAAATATCTAGGGACTCCAAACCTCAGAAAAATAACTTCTTTAAGCATCTTAATAGAAGTGTTATGATCAGCACTACTAGTTGGAATAGCTTCTACCCACTTAGTAACGTAATCAATAGCAACTAAAATATGTGTATATCCATTAGAGGCAGGAAAAGGTCCCATATAATCAAAGCCCCAAACATCAAATGGTTCAATAACAAGTGAATAATTCATAGGCATTTCTTGAGGTCTACTAATATTACCAATTCTTTGACATTCGTCACAAGATAAGAAAAACTTACGGGCATCCTTGAAGAGAGTAGGCCAATAAAAACCGGATTGCAATACCTTATGTGCAGTTCTATCTCCAGCGTGGTGTCCTCCATAAGCCTCGGAGTGACACTTGCGTAGGATCTGTTCCTGTTCATGCTCAGGTACACAACGTCTAATAACACCATCTACTCCCACTAGTAGAAAAAGGGCCTATTGTCCCGGTTCGTGAGGGCCTTCTGTCCCGGTTTGTGAACCGGGACTAAACGGTCGTTACTAATGCCCTTGGCCTTTAGTTCCGGTTCTTACACGAACCGGGACAGAAGGTCCTCCACGTGGCCGCTGTGGCCAGCCCAGGACGGGGGGCCTTTGGTCCCGGTTGGTGACACCAACCAGGACCAATAGGCATCCACGCGTCAGCATCTGGCTGGAGCTGAGGTTTTTTCTGAAAGGGGCTGATTTAGGGGTTTTGGGGGTTAATTTAGGTTGTTATTAGGTAGCTATTAGAGAGAAGTGTCCTCTCTTATATCTCCGTGCTTGGTTTACCAACGCTACGTACTGCTAGTGAAGGCAACATGTGGTGCATGTCGAAAGTAATACTAATGCTAACTTGATCAAGTTTGGATTGTACTACTTTCGACATGCACCACATGCATGTTGCCTTCACTTCAATCCAATCCATGTTCATTCCACCCGCTGATATATAATAACTCTTCATGCGCGCATCATGCATCATCATATATAATAACAAGTCCTACTAATCATCATCATACAACTTCTACTCGTTATTAATAAGAAGTCATACGATCATCATCCTCATAGTCATCGAACCAACCACTACTAGGAAAAGGCCTACTAGTGGCGCACCAGTTTTGCCTACTAATGGCGCACTACTGGTGCGCCACTACTATTTTTTATAATGCCGCACCACAGGTGCGCCATTAGTATACCAGATACTAATGGCGCACCAGGCAGTGCGCCATTAGTATAGCCCACGGTGCGCCATTACTATCTGACTTAGTAATGGCGCACCACATAGAAGCGCGCTATTAGTAACAATTTTTTTTCAAATATTTTTTCAGAATTTTTTTTTCAAATTTTATTTTTAATTTTTTTTAAAAAAAATTTAACATTTTTTTCCGTTTTTTTCTTAATCTCGGGTATGCTTAATCTCAAGTCAAATCGCACTAAGTGGTAAAACTTCCCGGAAGGTCACCCATCCTCACACTACTCCAGCCCAAGCACGCTTAACTTCGCAGTTCTATCCAACCCCAGCACCACCTCACTTCACAGGCACTTGTTGATATATCTAGCATATCAATCCTATTAAACCTTGTTGATGTCTAGGACTTTGTTCATATTCATATTACGTACCATATTTTTTTTTTAAATCCAAAAAAAAAAGTTTTTTTCAAACCAATTTTTTTTGAAAAATTTCCCGGTCTGTTACTAGTGGCGAACCTAGCAAATGGTGCGCCACTAGTAAGTTTGAATTTTTTTTCCATTTTTTCCGCTCCAGATCTTAAAAGCCCCGTAACTTTTTTTCTGTTAGGTTTTTGAGGATTTTGAAAATGTTTAACGGGGTTTCCCCCGTTAAATTCTTATGTAACTTTTCGAGTAGATGATTTTTCATATGAAAAACTTTTTCATCCGAGTTCGTATGCAAAAGTTATGCCCATTTTACAAATTCCAGAGAGATTTTCCAAACAAAGTCGAAATTCATATTTGTAAATTTTCCCAACAAGTAGACCACATATCACATGGGAAACTTATTTCTTTTATTTTTTTGACATTTCCATCATTTTCTTTTATTTTTTAAAAAACTGAAAAGGCGGTCCACAGGGGGGGAATGTTTGGGCCAAACTACTAATGGCGCACCGTGGGAGTGGTGCGCCGCGCACCACACCCACGGTGCGCCATTAGTAGTTTAAAAAATAAAATAAAAAAATTTGAATTTTTTTTGAAACATAATTACTAATGGCGCACCGTGGGAGTGGTGCGCCATTACTAGTTGGCGCACTATCCCCTGGTGCGCCATTAGTAGTTTTGAAAAACAAATATACTAATGGCGCACTATGCATGTGGTGCGCCATTAGTATTTGCACACTAATGGCGCACCGTGGATGTAGTGCGCCATTAGTGTCCATATTGGCTATAGCTGTTTTTGTAGTAGTGAACCCTACTTAATTGTTCTAAGCACAAGATCATCAGTATTAGGTAGGACCGAAATACCCTCTTTAAGGTAAAATAACATCAAACAATATAGACCCTAACTCTCCATTATGGAGAATGGAGATCATCCTGTCTCCAATTCTTGCGCTTCGCTTCCTTTTGCTTCCAAGAACCTCCTTGCGACTGTCCATACATTTTTTCCATTCTTTGATTTGCATGTCTCAACTTCTTTTAGAAATCCGGTATGGACAGTTGAGATTCGTAGGATGACCTGGTTGTATGTTCAAAACATCAAGCCTACCATTCTGATACATCAAATGAGTGCCTGTTAAGTGAGGTGGTGCTGGGGTTGGATAGAACTGTGAAGTTAAGCGTGCTCGGGCAGGAGTAGTGTGAGGATGGGTGACCTTCCGGGAAGTTTGACCACTTAGTGCGATTTGACTTGAGATTAAGCCATAGTGACCCGAGATTAAGAAAAAAACGAAAACAAAAAATTGAAAAAAAAAAATTGAAAAAAAAATTCTGAAAAAATATTTGAAATTTTTTTTTGTTACTAATGGCGCACTTCTATGTGGTGCGCCATTACTAAGTTAGATAGTAATGGCGCACCGTGGGCTATACTAATGGCGCAATGCCTGGTGCGCCATTAGTAAAAAATTCTAATGGCGTGGTGCTGGTGGCGCACCTGTAGTGCGCCATTAGTAGGCAAAACAGGTGCGCCACTAGCTGGCCTTTTTCTAGTAGTGCCTCTGGGATTATCTGTTGAAAAACATAGTAATAACTTCATAGTTAGCAATGATGTACTAGTTTTAGAAGTATGCAAAATATGCACGGATGTCATAATAGTAAGAAATCTTACCAGGGTATCTCCATAGTAGTTACCGTAGTTCAACACGTGCACTAGTGGCACGTATTGACCATAATGTGGAGGAGTTTTACAATAGATATTGTAATTCTTAAGATCAGTACAAAATCTGACCAGATGAGTTTTCCCCTTATAAGTTAACTCAGAGCCATCGGTGAAGTAGGTTTTGTCTACCATGTTCCGCACATTGTTTGAACAATCAAAATAAGCTGTCAATGAAAATAAGCTGTCAACTATTTTGAAATGAACAATATAAATTAGCTAATAACTATGTTTGAGAAACTCACGTAGCGGTAGAATTGGAGGCGTATCAACAAGGACCCAAAAGTCCATATTGTCTTGCTCGATGTCAGGATCACCAAGATCCATGGTGACAAGCATACCCTCATCAAAACCATACATCTTGCAAAATGCTTCCCAATTTTTGCAACCAAAATGCTTCCTTAGGTGAATTTTCTTTGTTTCCATACTTTCATGGTCTTCAAAACCCATGCTCTCCAAGACGTAGCGTCTTGCATGGCATTGGATAAGCTAGCCGAATTGTAAAAGATGAAAAGTACACGTTGGAATAGTTGAAGTCGTGCTTAATTACGAAAAAATAACACTTGTCGTCGTTGCGTACCGTTTCAACATCAAAGGTCTCCTCCAGCTTAATACTGAAGCGCCGCTCTTCTTTCAGGTGAGGCCTGTCGCACTGACCTCAGTCGTCGTGGCACCAGTCGCACTCCCCCGGGAGACTTTCGTCGTCCGAGTACGACATTTCCTATGTTCATAATTCAAATATTAAACGTCTATAATTAAATATATGTACTAAAAAACCTAAGTGAGATCATTATTAATCATCACGGGTTGACTATCGGTTTGTCGAGTCTTTTCTTGAAAACTCTCAGCTCACGTGGTGTATACATTCGACCGTTGGTGATGGTCGCTCCTCCACTTGTCCCTGAGTGCATTACACCAAAATGTCTAGCACACGGGAACAAAGGAGAAGTGACCCCCACGACAACAGTCGGGATTCTTCGTCCTCTCATATATATATGGTGGAACTCTCCCTCACTGATTCCTCTCTGACATTTACGAGCGTCGGTGATGGTAGCTCCTCCTTTTGTTCTCAAGTGCATTACACCAAATTGTCTAGCACACGAGAACGAAGGAGAAGCTACCCCCACGACAACAGTCGGGATTCTTCGTCCTCTCATATATGGTGGAGACTCGACAGACTTACAGTCAACCCGAAATATCGTTTAATTATCTTTCTAAAAGAGGATTTGGCTGGTCTCACCTCGATGTCGAAGGGGGCGGTGACGGGGACAACGGCGGGGATGATGGAGGGGCCGGGGGCTCCTAGATTTCTGCGAAATCAAAAACCCTATAAGCTATCAACTAATCATAGTGCTCTACAATTTTAGCATTCAAAGTAGGAGTAGTTTTCCACTTTGAGCATTCAATAAGCAAAATCAAATCACAAAATAAAGTAGTATTCAAATTAGGATGCATTCAATTATAAGCAAAACTACATCATCTCCATGCGTCCGTACATCGTCGAATATTATCACTAATACACCTCGAATACTATTATACATATAGCATCGCTAGTACAGCTAGAACAGTAGCGCCCGACGGGTATCGGCGCGGGCGGTGGACACCCAAAGGGACGGAACCATCACAGGATCATAGCTCCAGTGAGGTCCCTGAAGAACCTGCCAGGTATTGTCAAACCTGCCCTCCAACGCAACCATGTAGCGACGGACGTGCTGGTCCTCCTCACTGACACGGTGACGTACCACCTCCGCAGTGTCCGGAAGCCTCGGCACCGTCACTGGCCCACGCGACCGCCACCAAACAAGGATCGGGTCAACGACGGGCTGGCTCCTCACCAACCTACGCCCACCGGAAGGTAGCACCTCCCAAAACCAGCCCGGCGGAGCCCAGTCCCGGACATGGCCCCTCCGATCAAGCCGGCCTCCTCCGCCGAGTCGACGACGAGGATGCGGGATAGGCATCGTCGACGTCGATGCGGGAATAATTGCTTTAACTAAAAAAACAAACTAGTTCTATTAATTTCTTTGCTAAAAATAAACTAGTTTTGTTAAATCAACTAGTTCAACTACTAATTAAGCACTTACTATAAATAAAATAAAGTAGTTTTATTAATTAATCAACTAGTTCAACTACTAAGCACTTACTATAAATAAATAAAATAAAGTAGTTCTTACTAAAAATAAACTACTTCTATATATAGCAAAATTTAATAAAATAGTTTTATTAATTAATGAACTAGTTCAACTACTAAGCACTTACTATAAATATATAACATAAAGTAGTTCTTACTAAAAATAAACTACTTCTATATATAGTAAAATTTAATAAAATAGTTTCATTAAATCAACTAGTTCAACTACTAAGCACTAACCTAAAATCGATATCTACTAATAATTAACCTCAATAAAAAATTAATACATATATGAAAAAAACGTATATAAACAAAAAAAATCTATGAACATTATATTCATACATACATAGCCACATCCGTTCATCATATAGCTACCACATACATATATATATATATACATTATATATATATGAAAAAATGCAATGAACAAAAAAATAATACAAATTATATGAAAAAAATAAACAGAGCCGTGGCGTGGCGGCAGCTCACATCGGGTGACGGAGGGCGACGGTGTGGGCGGCGGAGGGCGACGGCGTGGGTGGCGGAGGGCGACGGCGACCGCGGCGGGCCGGGGGCAGAGGGCGACGGCGACGGTGACGTACGGGCGACACGGCTCGGGGGCGCGCGGCGGAGGGCGGCGGCGACGGCGGCGGGGCAGCCTCGCGGCGTAGATCGAGCTCGCGGCGTCGTCGGGCGGGGGGAAACTGGCGATGAAAATCTGAAAATTTCCTAAGTGCTAGCTTATATAGCAAAGGCTTTGGTCCCGGTTCGACGCACAAACCGGGACCAATGCCACCTTTAGTCCCGGTTGGTGGCACCAACCGGGACCAAAGGCCTCTTTTCACCAGCCCAAAGGGCGGGAAGGAGAGGGCTTTGGTCTCGGTTGGTGGCACCAACCGGGACTAAAGGGTGGGCATTGGTTCCGGTTGGTGCCACCATCCGTGACCAAAGGGTAGCATTGGTTCCAGTTGGAGCCACCAACCGGGACTAATGTGCTGGCGCGGTGTGGTGGGAAGTTTAGTCCCACCTCGCTAGCTGAGAGAGCTCAGCACCTGTTTATAAGCTGCGCTGTAGCTCAGGTGCTGAGCTCCTCTCTAATATGCAGGCATTACATGCCTACCCTTGTCACTGCCATGTTGGGCCTACTGGGCCTGCGGGCCTGCATCCTGGCCCATGTGCAGATTGGTTTCTAGTCGTATGCAGGCCGTGTGGCCCATTAGGCGGCATTTTTTATTTTTTTTCTAGTATTTTTTTTGTTTTTTGAATTATTTATTTTCTTTTGATTTTTGCTTTATTTTTTAATTCTTTTTGCTTTTAGCTCAGAATAATTATAAACTTTCTGTTACTCCATTAGTTTCCAATTTTGAATAGTTCAAATTTTAATTGTTCACGAACATACTAGAGGTCTATAAAAGCTTTTTAGTTGATTCCTTTTGATATTAGAGTTTATAAAAGCATTTCAAATGAACTCTGAAAAGGTTGAAAGTTTGCATGGTATCATCATTTCATCCACATAGCATGTTATAGAAAGTTGAGAGGGTTACGGCAAAACTGCATGCACGTCGTGTACAAAACGGACAATCTCTTTCAAAGTATCAGGATTTCATACGGAAAATCGTTTGTTACAAAGGGATTTCATTTTTTAAAACTTGTTTGAGCTCCTGAATTTTTGTGTGTTAAAAATGCACCATTCAAAGCCACATCATCATTTTTCAATCCTTTCTAACTTCATTTGTTATTTTTCATGCATTTACTAATTATTTTGAGGTATAAGACCCTAAAATTGAAAAGCATTTCAAATAAACTCTGAAAAGGTTGAAAGTTGGCAAGGTATCATCATTTCATCCACATAGCATGTGCAAGAAAGTTGAGAGGGTTATGGCAAAAACTGGATGCACTTCGTGTACAAAACGGACAATCTCTTTCAATGTATCAGAATTTCATACCGAAACTCGTCTGTTACAAAGGGATTTCATTTTTTAAAACTTATTTGAACTCCCGACTTTTTGTGTGTTCAAAATGCACCATTCAAAGCCACATCATCATTTTTCAATCCTTTCTGACTTCATTTGTTATTTTTCATGTATTTACTAATTATTTTGAGTTATAAGACCCTAAAATTAAAAAGCATTTCAGATGAACTCTGAAAAGGTTGAAAGTTGGCATGGTATCATCATTTCATCCACATAGCATGTGCAAGAAAGTTGAGAGGGTTACGGCAAAAACTAGATGCACTTCGTATACAAAACAGACAATCTCTTTAAAGTATCAGGATTTCATCCGGAAACTCGTCTGTTACAAAGGGCTTTCATTTTTTAAACTTATTTGAACTCCTGGCTTTTTGTGTGTTTAAAATGCACCATTCAAAGCCAGATCTTCATTTTTCAATCCTTTCTGACTTCATTTGTTATTTTTCATGCATTTACTAATTATTTTGAGCTATAAGACGCTAAAATTGAAAAGCATTTCAAATGAAATCTGAAAAGGTTGAAAGTTTGCATGGTATCATCATTTCGTCCACATAGTATGTTCAAGAAAGTTGAGAGGGTTAAGGCAAAAACTGGATGCACTTCGTGTACAAAACGGACAATCTCTTTCAAAGTATCAGGATTTCATCCGAAAACTCGTCTGTTACAAAGGGATTTCATTTTTTAAAACTTGTTTGAACTCCTGACTTTTTGTGTGTTCAAAATGCACCATTCAAAGCCACATCATCATTTTTCAATCCTTTCTGACTTCATTTGTTATTTTTCATGCATTTACTAATTATTTTGAGCTATAAGACCCTAAAATTGAAAAGCATTTCAGATGAACTCTGAAAAGGTTGAAAATTGGCATGGTATCATCATTTCATCGACATAGCATGTGCAAGAAAGTTGAGAGGGTTACGGCAAAAACTGGATGCACTTCGTGTACAAAACGGACAATCTCTTTCACTGTATCAGGATTTCATACGGAAACTTGTCTGTTACAAAGGGATTTCATTTTTTAAAACTTATTTGAACTCCCGACTTTTTGTGTGTTCAAAATGCACCATTCAAAGCCACATCATCATTTTTCAATCCTTTCTGACTTCATTTGTTATTTTTCACGCATTTACTAATTATTTTGAGCTATAAGACCCTAAAATTGAAAAGCATTTCAAATGAACTCTGAAAAGGTTGAAAGTTAGCATGGTATCATCATTTCATCCACATAGCATGTGCAAGAAAGTTGAGAGGGTTACGGCAAAAACTGGATGCACTTCGTGTACAAAACGGACAATCTCTTTCAAAGTATCAGGATTTCATACGGAAACTCGTCTGTTACAAAGGGATTTCATTTTTTTAAACTTGTTTGAACTCCTGACTTTTTGTGTGTTAAAAATGCACCATTCAAAGCCAGATCTTCATTTTTCAATCCTTTCTGACTTCATTTGTTATTTTTCATGCATTTACTAATTATTTTGAGCTATAAGACCCTAAAATTGAAAAGCATTTCAAATGAAATCTGAAAAGGTTGAAAGTTGGCATGGTATCATCATTTCGTCCACATAGTATGTGCAAGAAAGTTGAGAGGGTTAAGGCAAAAACTGGAAGCACTTCGTGTACAAAACGGACAATCTCTTTCAAAGTATCAGGATTTCATCCGGAAACTCGTCTGTTACAAAGGGATTTCATTTTTATAAACTTATTTGAACTCCTGACTTTTTGTGTGTTCAAAATGCACCATTCAAAGCCACATCATCATTTTTCAATCCTTTCTGACTTCATTTGTTATTTTTCATGCATTTACTAATTATTTTGAGCTATAAGACCCTAGAATTGAAAAGCATTTCAGATGAACTCTGAAAAGGCTGAAAGTTGGCATGGTATCATCATTTCATCCACATAGCATGTGCAAGAAAGTTGAGAGGGTTACGGCAAAAACTGGATGCACTACGTGTACAAAACGGACAATCTCTTTCAAAGTATCAGGATTTCATCCGGAAACTCGTCTGTTACAAAGGGATTTCATTTTTTTAAACTTATTTGAACTCCTGACTTTTTGTGTGTTCAAAATGCACCATTCTAAGCCAGATCATCATTTCTCAATCCTTTCTGACTTCATTTGTTATTTTTCATGCATTTACTAATTATTTTGAGCTATAAGACCCTAAAATTGAAAAGCATTTCAAATGAACTCTGAAAAGGTTGAAAGTTGGCATGGTATCATCATTTCGTCCACATAGCATGTGCAAGAAAGTTGAGAGGGTTACGGCAAAAACTGGATGCACTTCGTGTACAAAACGGACAATCTCTTTCAAAGTATCAGGATTTCATCCGGAAACTCGTCTATTACAAAGGGATTTCATTTTTTAAAACTTATTTGAACTCCTGACTTTTTGTGTGTTCAAAATGCACCATTCAAAGCCACATCATCATTTTTCAATCCTTTCTGACTTCATTTGTTATTTTTCATGCATTTACTAATTATTTTGAGCTATAAGACCCTAAAATTGAAAAGCATTTCAGATGAACTCTGAAAAGGTTGAAAGTTGGCATGGTATCATCATTTCATCCACATAGCATGTGCAAGAAAGTTGAGAGGGTTAAGGCAAAAACTGGAAGCACTTCGTGTACAAAACGGACAATCTCTTTCAAAGTATCAGGATTTCATCCGGAAACTCGTCTGTTACAAAGGGATTTCATTTTTTTAAACTTATTTGAACTCCTGACTTTTTGTGTGTTCAAAATGCACCATTCAAAGCCACATCATCATTTTTCAATCCTTTCTGACTTCATTTGTTATTTTTCATGCATTTACTAATTATTTTGAGCTATAAGACCCTAGAATTGAAAAGCATTTCAGATGAACTCTGAAAAGGCTGAAAGTTGGCATGGTATCATCATTTCATCCACATAGCATGTGCAAGAAAGTTGAGAGGGTTACGGCAAAAACTGGATGCACTACGTGTACAAAACGGACAATCTCTTTCAAAGTATCAGGATTTCATCCGGAAACTCGTCTGTTACAAAGGGATTTCATTTTTTTAAACTTATTTGAACTCCTGACTTTTTGTGTGTTCAAAATGCACCATTCAAAGCCACATCATCATTTTTCAATCCTTTCTGACTTCATTTGTTATTTTTCATGCATTTACTAATTATTTTGAGCTATAAGACCCTAAAATTGAAAAGCATTTCAGATGAACTCTGAAAAGGTTGAAAGTTGGCATGGTATCATCATTTCATCCACATAGCATGTGCAAGAAAGTTGAGAGGGTTAAGGCAAAAACTGGAAGCACTTCGTGTACAAAACGGACAATCTCTTTCAAAGTATCAGGATTTCATCCGGAAACTCGTCTGTTACAAAGGGATTTCATTTTTTTAAACTTATTTGAACTCCTGACTTTTTGTGTGTTCAAAATGCACCATTCAAAGCCACATCATCATTTTTCAATCCTTTCTGACTTCATTTGTTATTTTTCATGCATTTACTAATTATTTTGAGCTATAAGACCCTAGAATTGAAAAGCATTTCAGATGAACTCTGAAAAGGCTGAAAGTTGGCATGGTATCATCATTTCATCCACATAGCATGTGCAAGAAAGTTGAGAGGGTTACGGCAAAAACTGGATGCACTACGTGTACAAAACGGACAATCTCTTTCAAAGTATCAGGATTTCATCCGGAAACTCGTCTGTTACAAAGGGATTTCATTTTTTTAAACTTATTTGAACTCCTGACTTTTTGTGTGTTCAAAATGCACCATTCTAAGCCAGATCATCATTTTTCAATCCTTTCTGACTTCATTTGTTATTTTTCATGCATTTACTAATTATTTTGAGCTATAAGACCCTAAAATTGAAAAGCATTTCAAATGAACTCTGAAAAGGTTGAAAGTTGGCATGGTATCATCATTTCGTCCACATAGCATGTGCAAGAAAGTTGAGAGGGTTACGGCAAAAACTGGATGCACTTCGTGTACAAAACGGACAATCTCTTTCAAAGTATCAGGATTTCATCCGGAAACTCGTCTATTACAAAGGGATTTCATTTTTTAAAACTTATTTGAACTCCTGACTTTTTGTGTGTTCAAAATGCACCATTCAAAGCCACATCATCATTTTTCAATCCTTTCTGACTTCATTTGTTATTTTTCATGCATTTACTAATTATTTTGAGCTATAAGACCCTAAAATTGAAAAGCATTTCAGATGAACTCTGAAAAGGTTGAAAGTTGGCATGGTATCATCATTTCATCCACATAGCATGTGCAAGAATGTTGAGAGCGTTACGGCAAAAACTGGATGCACTTCGTATACAAAACGGACAATCTCTTTAAAGTATCAGGATTTCATCCGGAAACTCGTCTGTTACAAAGGGCTTTCATTTTTTAAAACTTATTTGAACTCCTGACTTTCTGTGTGTTCAAAATGCACCATTCAAAGACACATCATCATTTTTCAATCCTTTCTGACTTCATTTGTTATTTTTCATGCATTTACTAATTATTTTGAGCTATAAGACCCTAAAATTGAAAAGCATTTCAAATGAACTCTGAAAAGGTTGAAAGCTGGCATGGTATCATCATTTCATCCACATAGCATGTGCAAGAAAGTTGAGAGGGTTACTGCAAAAACTGCATGCACTTCGTGTAGAAAACGGACAATCTCTTTCAAAGTATCAGGATTTAATACGGAAACTCGTCTGTTACAAAGGGATTTCATTTTTTAAAACTCATTTGAACTCCTGACTTTTTGTGTGTTCAAAATGCACCATTCAAAGCCACATCATCATTTTTCAATCCTTTCTGACTTCATTTGTTATTTTTCATGCATTTACTAATTATTTTGAGCTATAAGACCCTAAAATTGAAAAGCATTTCAAATGAACTCTGAAAAGGTTTAAAGTTGGCATGGTATCATCATTTCATCCACATAGCATGTGCAAGAAAGTTGAGAGGGTTACGGCAAAAACTGGATGCACTTCGTGTACAAAACGGACAATCTCTTTCAAAGTATCAGGATTTCATACGGAAACTCGTCTGCTACAAAGGGATTTCATTTTTTAAAACTTATTTGAACTCCTGACTTTTTGTGTGTTCAAAATGCACCATTCAAAGCCACATCATCATTTTTCAATCCTTTCTGACTTCATTTGTTATTTTTCATGCATTTACTAATTATTTTGAGCTATAAGACCCTAAAATTGAAAAGCATTTCAGATGAACTCTGAAAAGGTTGAAAGTTGGCATGGTATCATCATTTCATCCACATAGCATGTGCAAGAAAGTTGAGAGGGTTACGGCAAAAACTGGATGCACTTCGTGTACAAAACGGACAATCTCTTTAAAGTATCAGGATTTCATCCGGAAACTCGTCTGTAACAAAGGGCTTTCATTTTTTTAAACTTATTTGAACTTCTGACTTTTTGTGTGTTCAAAACGCACCATTCAAAGCCATATCATCATTTTTGAATCCTTTCTGACTTCATTTGTAATTTTTCATGCATTTACTAATTATTTTGAGCTATAAGACCCTAAAATTGAAAAGCATTTCAAATGAACTCTAAAAAGGTTGAAAGTTGGCATGGTATCATCATTTCATCCACATAGGATCTGCAAGAAAGTTGAGAGGGTTACGGCAAAAACTGGATGCACTTCGTCTACAAAACGGACAATCTCTTTCAAAGTATCAAGATTTCATCCGGAAACTCATATGTTACAAAGGGATTTCATTTTTTAAAACTTATTTGAACTCCTGACTTTTTGTGTGTTCAAAATGCACCACTCAAAGCCACATCATCATTTTTCAATCCTTTCTGACTTCATTTGTTATTTTTCATGCATTTACTAATTATTTTGAGCTATACGACCCTAAAATTGAAAAGCATTTCAAATGAACTCTGAAAAGGTTGAAAGTTAGCATGGTATCATCATTTCATCCACATAGCATGTGCAAGAAAGTTGAGAGGGTTACGGCAAAAACTGGATGCACTTCGTGTACAAAACGGACAATCTCTTTCAAAGTATCAGGATTACATACGGAAACTCGTCTGTTACAAAGGGATTTCATTTTTTTAAACTTATTTGAACTCCTGACTTTTTGTGTGTTCAAAATGCACCATTCAAAGCCACATCATCATTTTTCAATACTTTCTGACTTCATTTGTTATTTTTCATGCATTTACTAATTATTTTGAGCTATAAGACCGTAAAATTGAAAAGCATTTCAAATGAGCTCTGAAAAGGTTGAAATTTGGCATGGTATCATCATTTCATCCACATAGCATGTGCAAGAAAGTTGAGAGGGTTACGGCAAAAACTGGATGCACTTCGTGTACAAAACGGACAATCTCTTTCAAAGTATCAGGATTTCATCTGGAAACTCGTCTGTTACAAAGGGCTTTCATTTTTTTAAACTTATTTGAACTCCTGACTTTTTGTGTGTTCAAAACGCACCATTCAAAGCCATATCATCATTTTTCAATCCTTTCTGACTTCATTTGTAATTTTTCATGCATTTACTAATTATTTTGAGCTATAAGACCCTAAAATTGAAAAGCATTTCAAATGAACTCTGAAAAGGTTGAAAGTTGGCATGGTATCATCATTTCATCCGCATAGCATCTGCAAGAAAGTTGAGAGGGTTACGGCAAAAACTGGATGCACTTCGTCTACAAAACGGACAATCTCTTTCAAAGTATCAAGATTTCATCCGGAAACTCATATGTTACAAAGGGATTTCATTTTTTAAAACTTATTTGAACTCCTGACTTTTTGTGTGTTCAAAATGCACCATTCAAAGCCACAATATCATTTTTCAATCCTTTCTGACTTCATTTGTTATTTTTCATGCATAAAAATTTACTAATTATTTTGAGCTATACGACCCTAAAATTGAAAAGCATTTCAAATGAACTGTGAAAAGGTTGAAAGTTGGCATGGTATCATCATTTCATCCACATAGCATGTGCAAGAAAGTTGAGAGGGTTACGCCAAAAACTGGATGCACTTCGTGTACAAAACGGACAATCTCTTTCAAAGTATCAGGATTTCATACGGAAACTCGTCTGTTACAAATGGATTTCATTTTTTTAAACTTATTTGAACTCCTGACTTTTTGTGTGTTCAAAATGCACCATTCAAAGCCACATCATCATTTTTCAATACTTTCTGACTTCATTTGTTATTTTTCATGCATTTACTAATTATTTTGAGCTATAAGACCGTAAAATTGAAAAGCATTTCAAATGAGCTCTGAAAAGGTTGAAAGTTGGCATGGTATCATCATTTCATCCACATAGCATGTGCAAGAAAGTTGAGAGGGTTACGGCAAAAACTGGATGCACTTCGTGTACAAAACGGACAATCTCTTTCAAAGTATCAGGATTTCATCTGGAAACTCGTCTGTTACAAAGGGCTTTCATTTTTTAAACTTATTTGAACTCCTGACTTTTTGTGTGTTCAAAATGCACCATTCAAAGCCATATCATCATTTTTCAATCCTTTCTGACTTCATTTGTAATTTTTCATGCATTTACTAATTATTTTGAGCTATAAGACCCTAAAATTGAAAAGCATTTCAAATGAACTCTGAAAAGGTTGAAAGTTGGCATGGTATCATCATTTCATCGGCATAGCATCTGCAAGAAAGTTGAGAGGGTTACGGCAAAAACTGGATGCACTTCGTCTACAAAACGGACAATCTCTTTCAAAGTATCAAGATTTCATCCGGAAACTCATATGTTACAACGGGATTTCATTTTTTAAAACTTATTTGAACTCCTGACTTTTGTGTGTTCAAAATGCACCATTCAAAGCCACATCATCATTTTTCAATCCTTTCTGACTTCATTTGTTATTTTTCATGCATTTACTAATTATTTTGAGCTATACGACCCTAAAATTGAAAAGCATTTCAAATGAACTCTGAAAAGGTTGAAAGTTGGCATGGTATCATCATTTCATCCACATAGGATGTGCAAGAAAGTTGAGAGGGTTACGCCAAAAACTGGATGCACTTCGTGTACAAAACGGACAATCTCTTTCAAAGTATCAGGATTTCATACGGAAACTCGTCTGTTACAAAGGGATTTCATTTTTTTAAACTTATTTGAACTCCTGACTTTTTGTGTGTTCAAACTGCACCATTCAAAGCCACATCATCATTTTTCAATACTTTCTGACTTCATTTGTTATTTTTCATGCATTTACTAATTATTTTGAGCTATAAGACCGTAAAATTGAAAAGCATTTCAAATGAGCTCTGAAAAGGTTGAAAGTTGGCATGGTATCATCATTTCATCCACATAGCATGTGCAAGAGAGTTGAGAGGGTTACGACAAAAACTGGATGCACTTCGTGTACAAAACGGACAATCTCTTTCAAAGTATCAGGATTTCATCCGGAAACTCGTCTGTTACAAAGGGATTTCATTTTTTAAAACTTATTTGAACTCCTGACTTTTTGTGTGCTCAAATTGCACCATTCAAAGCCACATCATCATTTTTTAATCCTTTCTGACTTCATTTGTTATTTTTCATGCATTTACTAATTATTTTGAGCTATAAGGCCCTAAAATTGAAAAGCATTTCAGATGAACGCTGAAAAGGTTGAAAGCTGGCATGGTTCATCATTTCATCCGCATAGCATGTGCAAGAAAGTTGAGAGGGTTACGGCAAAAACTGGATGCACTTCGTCTACAAAACGGACAATCTCTTTCAAAGTATCAAGATTTCATCCGGAAACTCATATGTTACAAAGGGATTTCATTTTTTGAATTTATTTGAACTCCTGACTTTTTGTGTGTTCAAAATGCACCATTCAAAGCCACATCATCATTTTTCAATCCTTTCTGACTTCATTTGTTATTTTTCATGCATTTACTAATTATTTTGAGCTATACGACCCTAAAATTGAAAAGCATTTCAAATGAACTCTAAAAAGCTTGAAAGTTGGCATGGTATCATCATTTCATCCACATAGGATGTGCAAGAAAGTTGAGAGGGTTACGGCAAAAACTGCATGCACTTCGTGTACAAAACGGACAATCTCTTTCAAAGTATCAGGATTTAATACGGAAAC
This sequence comes from Aegilops tauschii subsp. strangulata, assembly GCF_002575655.3. NCBI lineage: Eukaryota > Viridiplantae > Streptophyta > Magnoliopsida > Poales > Poaceae > Aegilops > Aegilops tauschii. The sequence goes on along the minus strand of NW_027332465.1, from coordinate 84,065 downwards.
TCGTCTGTTACAAAGGGATTTCATTTTTTAAACTTATTTGAACTCCTGACTTTTTGTGTGTTCAAAATGCACCATTCAAAGCCACATCATCATTTTTCAATCCTTTTTTACTTCATTTGTTATTTTTCATGCATTTACTAATTATTTTGAGCTATAAGACCCTAAAATTGAAAAGTATTTCAAATGGACTCTGAAAAGGTTGAAAGGTGGCATGGTATCATCATTTCATCCACATAGCATGTGCAAGAAAGTTGAGAGGGTTACGGCAAAAACTGGATGCACTTCGTGTACAAAACGGACAATCTCTTTCAAAGTATCAGGATTTCATCCGGAAACTCGTCTGTTACAAAGGGATTTCATTTTTTAAAACTTATTTGAACTCCTGACTTTTTGTGTGTTCAAATTGCACCATTCAAAGCCACATCATCATTTTTCAATCCTTTCTGACTTCATTTGTTATTTTTCATGCATTTACTAATTATTTTGAGCTATAGGCCCTAAAATTGAAAAGCATTTCAGATGAACTCTGAAAAGGTTGAAAGTTGGCATGGTTCATCATTGCATCCACATAGCATGTGCAAGAAAGTTGAGAGGGTTATGGCAAAAACTGGATGCACTTCGTGTACAAAACGGACAATCTCTTTCAAAGTATCAGGATTTCATCCGGAAACTCGTCTGTTACAAAGGGAATTCATTTTTTAAAACTTATTTGAACTCCTGATTTTTTGTGTGTTCAAAATGCACCATTCAAAGCCACATCATCATTTTTTAGTCCTTTCTGACTTCATTTGTTATTTTTCATACATTTACTAATTATTTTGAGCTATAAGACCCTAAAATTGAAAAGCATTTCAAATGAACTCTGAAAAGGTTGATAGTTGGCATGGTATCATCATTTCATCCACATAGTATGTGCCAGAAAGTTGAGAGGGTTACGGCAAAAACTGGATGCACTTCGTGTACAAAACGAACAATCTCTTTCAAACTATCAGGATTTCATTCGGACTCATCTGTTACAAAGGAATTTCATTTTTTAAAACTTATTTGAACTCCTGACTTTTTGTGTGTTCAAAACGCACCATTCAAAGCCACATCATCATTTTTCAATCCTTTTTTACTTCATTTGTTATTTTTCATGCATTTACTAAATATTTTGAGCTATAAGACCCTAAAATTGAAAAGCATTTCAAATGGACTCTGAAAAGGTTGAAAGTTGGCATGGTATCATCATTTCATCCACATAGCATGTGCAAGAAAGTTGAGAGGGTTACGGCAAAAACTGGATGCACTTCGTCTACAAAACGGACAATCTCTTTCAAAGTATCAGGATTTCATCCGGAAACTCGTCTGTTACAAAGGGATTTCATTTTTTAAAACTTATTTGAACTCTTGACTTTTTATGTGTTCAAAATGCACCATTCAAAGCCACATTATCATTTTTCAATCCTTCCTGACTTCATTTGTTAATTTTAATGCATTTACTAATTATTTTAAGCTATAAGACCCTAAAATTGAAAAGCATTTCAGATGAACTCTGAAAAGGTTGAAAGTTGGCATGCTATCATCATTTCATCCACATAGCATGTGCAAGAAAGTTGAGAGGGTTACGGCAAAAACTGGATGCACTTCGTATAAAAAATGGACAATCTCTTTCAAAGTATCAGGATTTCATCCGGAAACTCGTCTGTTACAAAGGGCTTTCATTTTTTAAAACTTCTTTGAACTCCTGACTTTTTGTGTGTTCAAAATACACCATTCAAAGCCACATCATCATTTTTCAATCCTTTCTGACTTCATTTGTTATTTTTCATGCATTTACTAATTATTTTGATCTATAAGACCCTAAAATTGAAAAGCATTTCAAATGAACTCTGAAAAGGTTGAAAGTTGGCATGGTATCATCATTTCATCCACATAGTATCTGCAAGAATGTTGTGCGGGTTACGGCAAAAACTGGATGCACTTCGTCTACAAAACGGACAATCTCTTTCAAAGTATCAGGATTTCATACGGAAACTCGTCTGTTACAAAGGGATTTCATTTTTAAAACTTATTTGAACTCCTGACTTTTTGTTTGTTCAAAATGCACCATTCAAAGCCACATCATCATTTTTCAATCCTTTCTGACTTCATTTTATTATTTTTCATGCATTTACTAATTATTTTGAGCTATAAGACCCTAAAATCGAAAAGCATTTCAAATGAACGCTGAAAAGGTTGAAAGTTGGCATGATATCATCATTTCATCCACATAGCATGTGCAAGAAAGTTGAGAGGGTTACGGCAAAAACTGGATGCACTTCGTGTACAAAACGGACAATCTCTTTCAAAGTATCAGGATTTCATACGGAAACTCGTCTGTTACAAAGGCATTTCATTTTTTAAAACTTATTTGAACTCCTGACTTTTTGTGTGTTCAAAATGCACCATTCAAAGCCACATCATCATTTTTCAATCCTTTCTGACTTCATTTGTTATTTTTCATGCATTTACTAATTATTTTGAGCTATAAGACACTAAAATCGAAAAGCATTTCAGATGAACTCCGAAAAGGTTGAAAGTTGGCATGGTATCATCATTTCATCCACATAGCATGTGCATGAAAGTTGAGAGCGTTACGGCAAAAACTGGATGCACTTCGTATACAAAATGGACAATCTCTTTAAAGTATCAGGATTTCATCCGGAAACTTGTCTGTTACAAAGGGCTTTCATTTTTTAAAACTTATTTGAACTCCTGACTTTTTGTGTGATCAAAATGCACCAATCAAAGCCACATCATCATTTTTCAATCCTTTCTGACTTCATTTGTTATTTTTCATGCATTTACTAATTATTTTGAGCTATAAGACCCTAAAATTGAAAAGCATTTCAAATGGACTCTGAAAAGGTTGAAAGTTGGCATGGTATCATCATTTCATCCACATAGCATGTGCAAGAAAGTTCAGAGGGTTACGGCAAAAACTGGATGCACTTCGTCTACAAAACGGACAATCTCTTTCAAAGTATCAGGATTTCATCCGGAAACTCGTCTGTTACAAAGGGATTTCATTTTTTAAAACTTATTTGAACTCCTGACTTTTTGTGTGTTCAAAATGCACCATTCAAAGCCACATCATCATTTTTCAATCCTTTCTGACTTCATTTGTTAATTTTAATGCATTTACTAATTATTTTGAGCTATAAGACCTTAAAATTGAAAAGCATTTCAGATGAACTCTGAAAAGGTTGAAAGTTGTCATGATATCATCATTTCATCCACATAGCATGTGCAAGAAAGTTGAGAGGATTACGGCAAAAACTGGATGCACTTCGTGTACAAAACGGACAATCTCTTTCAAAGTATCAGGATTTCATACGGAAACTTGTCTGCTACAAAGGGATTTCATTTTTTACAACTTATTTGAACTCCTGACTTTTTGTGTGTTCAAAATGCACCATTCAAAGCCACATCATCATTTTTCAATCCTTTCTGACTTCGTTTGTTATTTTTCATGCATTTACTAATTATTTTGATCTATAAGACCCTAAAATTGGAAAGCATTTCAGATGAACTCTGAAAAGGTTGAAAGTTGGCATGGTATCATCATTTCATCCACATAGCATGTGCAAGAAAGTTGAGAGGGTTACGGCAAAAACTGGATGCACTTCGTGTACAAAACGGACAATCTCTTTCAAAGTATCAGGATTTCATACGGAAACTCGTCTGTTACAAAGGGATTTCATTTTTAAAACTTATTTGAACTCCTGACTTTTTGTGTGTTCAAAATGCACCATTCAAAGCCACATCATCATTTTTCAATCCTTTCTGACTTCATTAGTTATTTTTCATGCATTTACTAATTATTTTGAGCTATAAGACCCTAAAATCGAAAAGCATTTCAAATGAACACTGAAAAGGTTGAAAGTTGGCATGATATCATCATTTCATCCACATAGCATGTGCAAGAAAGTTGAGAGGGTTACGGCAAAAACTGGATGCACTTCGTGTACAAAACGGACAATCCCTTTCAATGTATCAGGATTTCATACGGAAACTCGTCTGTTACAAAGGGCTTTCATTTTTTAAAACTTATTTGAACTCCTGACTTTTTGTGTGTTCGAAATGCACCATTCAAAGCCACATCATCATTTTTCAATCCTTTCTGACTTCATTAGTTATTTTTCATGCATTTACTAATTATTTTGAGCTATAAGACCCTAAAATCGAAAAGCATTTCAAATGAACGCTGAAAAGGTTGAAAGTTGGCATGATATCATCATTTCATCCACATAGCATGTGCAAGAAAGTTGAGAGGGTTACGGCAAAAACTGGATGCACTTCGTGTACAAAACGGACAATCCCTTTCAAAGTATCAGGATTTCATACGGAAACTCGTCTGTTACAAAGGGCTTTCAGTTTTTAAAACTTATTTGAACTCCTGACTTTTTGTGTGTTCAAAATGCACCATTCAAAGCCACATCATCATTTTTCAATCCTTTCTGACTTCATTTGTTATTTTTCATGCATTTACTAATTATTTTGAGCTATAAGACCCTAAAATTGAAAAGCATTTCAAATGAACTCTGAAAAGGTTCAAAGTTGGCATGGTATCATCATTTCATGCACATAGTATCTGCAAGAAAGTTGTGAGGGTTATGGCAAAAACTGGATGCACTTCGTCTACACAACGGACAATCTCTTTCAAAGTATCAGGATTTCATACAGAAACTCGTCTGTTACAAAGGGATTTCATTTTTAAAACTTACTTGAACTCGTGACTTTGTGTGTGTTCAAAATGCACCATTCAAAGCCACATCATCATTTTTCAATCCTTTCTGACTTCATTTGTTATTTTTCATGCATTTACTAATTATTTTGAGCTATAAGACCCTAAAATTGAAAAGCATTTCAAATGAACTCTTAAAAGGTTGAAAGTTGGCATGATATCATCATTTCATCCCCATAGCATGTGCAAGAAAGTTGAGAGGGGTACGGCAAAAACTGGATGCACTTCGTGTACAAAACGGACAATCTCTTTCAAAGTATCAGGATTTCATACGGAAACTTGTCTGCTACAAAGGGATTTCATTTGTTACAACTTATTTGAACTCCTGACTTTTTGTGTGTTCAAAATGCACCATTCAAAGCCACATCATCATTTTTCAATCCTTTCTGACTTCATTTTATTATTTTTCATGCATTTACTAATTATTTTGAGCTATAAGACCCTAAAATCGAAAAGCATTTCAAATGAACGCTGAAAAGGTTGAAAGTTGGCATGATATCATCATTTCATCCACATAGCATGTGCAAGAAAGTTGAGAGGGTTACGGCAAAAACTGGATGCACTTCGTGTACAAAACGGACAATCTCTTTCAAAGTATCAGGATTTCATACGGAAACTCGTCTGTTACAAAGGCATTTCATTTTTTAAAACTTATTTGAACTCCTGACTTTTTGTGTGTTCAAAATGCACCATTCAAAGCCACATCATCATTTTTCAATCCTTTCTGACTTCATTTGTTATTTTTCATGCATTTACTAATTATTTTGAGCTATAAGACACTAAAATCGAAAAGCATTTCAGATGAACTCCGAAAAGGTTGAAAGTTGGCATGGTATCATCATTTCATCCACATAGCATGTGCAAGAAAGTTGAGAGCGTTACGGCAAAAACTGGATGCACTTCGTATACAAAATGGACAATCTCTTTAAAGTATCAGGATTTCATCCGGAAACTCGTCTGTTACAAAGGGCTTTCATTTTTTAAAACTTATTTGAACTCCTGACTTTTTGTGTGATCAAAATGCACCATTCAAAGCCACATCATCATTTTTCAATCCTTTCTGACTTCATTTGTTATTTTTCATGCATTTACTAATTATTTTGAGCTATAAGACCCTAAAATTGAAAAGCATTTCAAATGGACTCTGAAAAGGTTGAAAGTTGGCATGGTATCATCATTTCATCCACATAGCATGTGCAAGAAAGTTCAGAGGGTTACGGCAAAAACTGGATGCACTTCGTCTACAAAACGGACAATCTCTTTCAAAGTATCAGGATTTCATCCGGAAACTCGTCTGTTACAAAGGGATTTCATTTTTTAAAACTTATTTGAACTCCTGACTTTTTGTGTGTTCAAAATGCACCATTCAAAGCCACATCATCATTTTTCAATCCTTTCTGACTTCATTTGTTAATTTTAATGCATTTACTAATTATTTTGAGCTATAAGACCTTAAAATTGAAAAGCATTTCAGATGAACTCTGAAAAGGTTGAAAGTTGTCATGATATCATCATTTCATCCCCATAGCATGTGCAAGAAAGTTGAGAGGATTACGGCAAAAACTGGATGCACTTCGTGTACAAAACGGACAATCTCTTTCAAAGTATCAGGATTTCATACGGAAACTTGTCTGCTACAAAGGGATTTCATTTTTTACAACTTATTTGAACTCCTGACTTTTTGTGTGTTCAAAATGCACCATTCAAAGCCACATCATCATTTTTCAATCCTTTCTGACTTCGTTTGTTATTTTTCATGCATTTACTAATTATTTTGATCTATAAGACCCTAAAATTGGAAAGCATTTCAGATGAACTCTGAAAAGGTTGAAAGTTGGCATGGTATCATCATTTCATCCACATAGCATGTGCAAGAAAGTTGAGAGGGTTACGGCAAAAACTGGATGCACTTCGTGTACAAAACGGACAATCTCTTTCAAAGTATCAGGATTTCATACGGAAACTCGTCTGTTACAAAGGGATTTCATTTTTAAAACTTATTTGAACTCCTGACTTTTTGTGTGTTCAAAATGCACCATTCAAAGCCACATCATCATTTTTCAATCCTTTCTGACTTCATTAGTTATTTTTCATGCATTTACTAATTATTTTGAGCTATAAGACCCTAAAATCGAAAAGCATTTCAAATGAACACTGAAAAGGTTGAAAGTTGGCATGATATCATCATTTCATCCACATAGCATGTGCAAGAAAGTTGAGAGGGTTACGGCAAAAACTGGATGCACTTCGTGTACAAAACGGACAATCCCTTTCAATGTATCAGGATTTCATACGGAAACTCGTCTGTTACAAAGGGCTTTCATTTTTTAAAACTTATTTGAACTCCTGACTTTTTGTGTGTTCGAAATGCACCATTCAAAGCCACATCATCATTTTTCAATCCTTTCTGACTTCATTAGTTATTTTTCATGCATTTACTAATTATTTTGAGCTATAAGACCCTAAAATCGAAAAGCATTTCAAATGAACGCTGAAAAGGTTGAAAGTTGGCATGATATCATCATTTCATCCACATAGCATGTGCAAGAAAGTTGAGAGGGTTACGGCAAAAACTGGATGCACTTCGTGTACAAAACGGACAATCCCTTTCAAAGTATCAGGATTTCATACGGAAACTCGTCTGTTACAAAGGGCTTTCAGTTTTTAAAACTTATTTGAACTCCTGACTTTTTGTGTGTTCAAAATGCACCATTCAAAGCCACATCATCATTTTTCAATCCTTTCTGACTTCATTTGTTATTTTTCATGCATTTACTAATTATTTTGAGCTATAAGACCCTAAAATTGAAAAGCATTTCAAATGAACTCTGAAAAGGTTCAAAGTTGGCATGGTATCATCATTTCATGCACATAGTATCTGCAAGAAAGTTGTGAGGGTTATGGCAAAAACTGGATGCACTTCGTCTACACAACGGACAATCTCTTTCAAAGTATCAGGATTTCATACAGAAACTCGTCTGTTACAAAGGGATTTCATTTTTAAAACTTACTTGAACTCGTGACTTTGTGTGTGTTCAAAATGCACCATTCAAAGCCACATCATCATTTTTCAATCCTTTCTGACTTCATTTGTTATTTTTCATGCATTTACTAATTATTTTGAGCTATAAGACCCTAAAATTGAAAAGCATTTCAAATGAACTCTTAAAAGGTTGAAAGTTGGCATGATATCATCATTTCATCCCCATAGCATGTGCAAGAAAGTTGAGAGGGGTACGGCAAAAACTGGATGCACTTCGTGTACAAAACAGACAATCTCTTTCAAAGTATCAGGATTTCATACGGAAACTCGTCTGCTACAAAGGGATTACATTTTTTACAACTTATTTGTACTCCTGACTTTTTGTGTGTTCAAAATGCACCATTCAAAGCCACATCATCATTTTTCAATCCTTTCTGACTTCATTTGTTATTTTTCATGCATTTACTAATTATTTAGAGCTATAAGACCCTAAAATTGGAAAGCATTTCAGATGAACTCTGAAAAGGTTGAAAGTTGGCATGGTATCATCATTTCATCCACATAGCATGTGCAAGAAAGTTGAGAGGGTTACGGCAAAAACTGGATGCACTTCGTGTACAAAACGGACAATCTCTTTCAAAGTATCAGGATTTCATACGGAAACTCGTGTGTTACAAAGGGATTTCATTTTTAAAACTTATTTGAACTCCTGACTTTTTGTTGGTTCAAAATGCACCATTCAAAGCCACATCATCATTTTTCAATCCTTTCTGACTTCATTTGTTATTTTTCATGCATTTACTAATTATTTTGAGCTATAAGACCCTAAAATCGAAAAGCATTTCAAATGAACGCTGAAAAGGTTGAAAGTTGGCATGATATCATCATTTCATCCACATAGCATGTGCAAGAAAGTTTAGAGGGTTACGGCAAAAACTGGATGCACTTCGTGTACAAAACGGACAATCTCTTTCAAAGTATCAGGATTTCATCCAGAAACTCGTCTGTTACAAAGGGATTTCATTTTTTAAAACTTATTTGAACTCCTGACTTTTTGTGTGTTCAAAATGCACCATTCAAAGCCACATCATCATTTTTCAATCCTTTCTGACTTCATTTGTTATTTTTCATGCATTTACTAATTATTTTGAGCTATAAGACACTAAAATTGAAAAGCATTTCAGATGAACTCCGAAAAGGTTGAAAGTTGGCATGGTATCATCATTTCATCCACATAGCATGTGCAAGAAAGTTGAGAGGGTTACGGCAAAAACTGGATGCACTTCGTATACAAAACGGACAATCTCTTTAATGTATCAGGATTTCATCCGGAAACTCATCTGTTACAAAGGGATTTCATTTTTAAAACTTACTTGAACTCGTGACTTTGTGTGTGTTCAAAATGCACCATTCAAAGCCACATCATCATTTTTCAATCCTTTCTGACTTCATTTGTTATTTTTCATGCATTTACTAATTATTTTGAGCTATAAGACCCTAAAATTGAAAAGCATTTCAAATGAACTCTTAAAAGGTTGAAAGTTGGCATGATATCATCATTTCATCCCCATAGCATGTGCAAGAAAGTTGAGAGGGGTACGGCAAAAACTGGATGCACTTCGTGTACAAAACAGACAATCTCTTTCAAAGTATCAGGATTTCATACGGAAACTCGTCTGCTACAAAGGGATTACATTTTTTACAACTTATTTGAACTCCTGACTTTTTGTGTGTTCAAAATGCACCATTCAAAGCCACATCATCATTTTTCAATCCTTTCTGACTTCATTTGTTATTTTTCATGCATTTACTAATTATTTAGAGCTATAAGACCCTAAAATTGGAAAGCATTTCAGATGAACTCTGAAAAGGTTGAAAGTTGGCATGGTATCATCATTTCATCCACATAGCATGTGCAAGAAAGTTGAGAGGGTTACGGCAAAAACTGGATGCACTTCGTGTACAAAACGGACAATCTCTTTCAAAGTATCAGGATTTCATACGGAAACTCGTGTGTTACAAAGGGATTTCATTTTTAAAACTTATTTGAACTCCTGACTTTTTGTTGGTTCAAAATGCACCATTCAAAGCCACATCATCATTTTTCAATCCTTTCTGACTTCATTTGTTATTTTGCATGCATTTACTAATTATTTTGAGCTATAAGACCCTAAAATCGAAAAGCATTTCAAATGAACGCTGAAAAGGTTGAAAGTTGGCATGATATCATCATTTCATCCACATAGCATGTGCAAGAAAGTTTAGAGGGTTACGGCAAAAACTGGATGCACTTCGTGTACAAAACGGACAATCTCTTTCAAAGTATCAGGATTTCATCCAGAAACTCGTCTGTTACAAAGGGATTTCATTTTTTAAAACTTATTTGAACTCCTGACTTTTTGTGTGTTCAAAATGCACCATTCAAAGCCACATCATCATTTTTCAATCCTTTCTGACTTCATTTGTTATTTTTCATGCATTTACTAATTATTTTGAGCTATAAGACACTAAAATTGAAAAGCATTTCAGATGAACTCCGAAAAGGTTGAAAGTTGGCATGGTATCATCATTTCATCCACATAGCATGTGCAAGAAAGTTGAGAGGGTTACGGCAAAAACTGGATGCACTTCGTATACAAAACGGACAATCTCTTTAAAGTATCAGGATTTCATCCGGAAACTCATCTGTTACAAAGGGCTTTCATTTTGTAAAACTTATTTGAACTCCTGACTTTTTGTGTGTTCAAAATGCACCAATCAAAGCCACATCATCATTTTTCAATCCTTTCTGACTTCATTTGTTATTTTTCATGCATTTACTAATTATTTTGAGCTATAAGACCCTAAAATTGAAAAGCATTTCAAATGGACTCTGAAAAGGTTGAAGGTTGGCATGGTATCATCATTTCATCCACATAGCATGTGCAAGAAAGTTGAGAGGGTTACGGCAAAAACTGGATGCACTTCGTCTACAAAACGGACAATCTCTTTCAAAGTATCAGGATTTCATCCGGAAACTCGTCTGTTACAAAGGGATTTCATTTTTAAAACTTATTTGAACTCCTGACTTTTTGTGTGTTCAAAATGCACCATTCAAAGCCACATCATCATTTTTCAATCCTTTCTGACTTCATTTGTTAATTTTAATGCATTTACTAATTATTTTGAGCTATAAGACCCTAAAATTGAAAAGCATTTCAGATGAACTCTGAAAAGGTTGAAAGTTGGCATGATATCATTATTTCATCCACATAGCATGTGCAAGAAAGTTGAGAGGATTACGGCAAAAACTGGATGCACTTCGTGTACAAAACGGACAATCTCTTTCAAAGTATCAGGATTTCATACGGAAACTCGTCTGCTACAAAGGGATTTCATTTTTTACAACTTATTTGAACTCCTGACTTTTTGTGTGTTCAAAATGCAGCATTCAAAGCCACATCATCATTTTTCAATCCTTTCTGACTTCATTTGTTATTTTTCATGCATTTACTAATTATTTTGATCTATAAGACCCTAAAATTGGAAAGCATTTCAGATGAACTCTGAAAAGGTTGAAAGTTGGCATGGTATCATCATTTCATCCACATAGCATGTGCAAGAAAGTTGAGAGGGTTACGGCAAAAACTGGATGCACTTCGTGTACAAAACGGACAATCTCTTTCAAAGTATCAGGATTTCATACGGAAACTCGTCTGTTACAAAGGGATTTCATTTTTTAAAACTTATTTGAACTCCTGACTTTTTGTGTGTTCAAAATGCACCATTCAAAGCCACATCATCATTTTTCAATCCTTTCTGACTTCATTAGTTATTTTTCATGCATTTTCTAATTATTTTGAGCTATAAGACCCTAAAATCGAAAAGCATTTCAAATGAACGCTGAAAAGGTTGAAAGTTGGCATGATATCATCATTTCATCCACATAGCATGTGCAAGAAAGTTCAGAGGGTTACGGCAAAAACTGGATGCACTTCATGTACAAAACGGACAATCCCTTTCAAAGTATCAGGATGTCATACGGAACTCGTCTGTTACAAAGGGCTTTCATTTTTTAAAACTTATTTGAACTCCTGACTTTTTGTGTGTTCAAAATGCACCATTCAAAGCCACATCATCATTTTTCAATCCTTTCTGACTTCATTAGTTATTTTTCATGCATTTACTAATTATTTTGAGCTATAAGACCCTAAAATCGAAAAGCATTTCAAATGAACGCTGAAAAGGTTGAAAGTTGGCATGATATCATCATTTCATCCACATAGCATGTGCAAGAAAGTTGAGAGGGTTACGGCAAAAACTGGATGCACTTCGTGTACAAAACGGACAATCCCTTTCAAAGTATCAGGATTTCATACGGAAACTCGTCTGTTACAAAGGGCTTTCATTTTTTAAAACTTATTTGAACTCCTGACTTTTTGTGTGTTCAAAATGCACCATTCAAAGCCACATCATCATTTTTCAATCCTTTCTGACTTCATTTGTTAATTTTAATGCATTTACTAATTATTTTGAGCTATAAGACCCTAAAATTGAAAAGCATTTCAGATGAACTCTGAAAAGGTTGAAAGTTGGCATGGTATTATCATTTCATCCACATAGCATGTGCAAGAAAGTTGAGAGGGTTACGGCAAAAACTGGATGCACTTCGTATACAAAACGGACAATCTCTTTAAAGTATCAGGATTTCATCCGGAAACTCATCTGTTACAAAGGGCTTTCATTTTGTAAAACTTATTTGAACTCCTGACTTTTTGTGTGTTCAAAATGCACCAATCAAAGCCACATCATCATTTTTCAATCCTTTCTGACTTTATTTGTTATTTTTCATGCATTTACTAATTATTTTGAGCTATAAGACCCTAAAATTGAAAAGCATTTCAAATGGACTCTGAAAAGGTTGAAGGTTGGCATGGTATCATCATTTCATCCACATAGCATGTGCAAGAAAGTTGAGAGGGTTACGGCAAAAACTGGATGCACTTCGTCTACAAAACGGACAATCTCTTTCAAAGTATCAGGATTTCATCCGGAAACTCGTCTGTTACAAAGGGATTTCATTTTTAAAACTTATTTGAACTCCTGACTTTTTGTGTGTTCAAAATGCACCATTCAAAGCCACATCATCATTTTTCAATCCTTTCTGACTTCATTTGTTAATTTTAATGCATTTACTAATTATTTTGAGCTATAAGACCCTAAAATTGAAAAGCATTTCAGATGAACTCTGAAAAGGTTGAAAGTTGGCATGATATCATTATTTCATCCACATAGCATGTGCAAGAAAGTTGAGAGGATTACGGCAAAAACTGGATGCACTTCGTGTACAAAACGGACAATCTCTTTCAAAGTATCAGGATTTCATACGGAAACTCGTCTGCTACAAAGGGATTTCATTTTTTACAACTTATTTGAACTCCTGACTTTTTGTGTGTTCAAAATGCAGCATTCAAAGCCACATCATCATTTTTCAATCCTTTCTGACTTCATTTGTTATTTTTCATGCATTTACTAATTATTTTGATCTATAAGACCCTAAAATTGGAAAGCATTTCAGATGAACTCTGAAAAGGTTGAAAGTTGGCATGGTATCATCATTTCATCCACATAGCATGTGCAAGAAAGTTGAGAGGGTTACGGCAAAAACTGGATGCACTTCGTGTACAAAACGGACAATCTCTTTCAAAGTATCAGGATTTCATACGGAAACTCGTCTGTTACAAAGGGATTTCATTTTTTAAAACTTATTTGAACTCCTGACTTTTTGTGTGTTCAAAATGCACCATTCAAAGCCACATCATCATTTTTCAATCCTTTCTGACTTCATTAGTTATTTTTCATGCATTTTCTAATTATTTTGAGCTATAAGACCCTAAAATCGAAAAGCATTTCAAATGAACGCTGAAAAGGTTGAAAGTTGGCATGATATCATCATTTCATCCACATAGCATGTGCAAGAAAGTTCAGAGGGTTACGGCAAAAACTGGATGCACTTCATGTAGAAAACGGACAATCCCTTTCAAAGTATCAGGATGTCATACGGAAACTCGTCTGTTACAAAGGGCTTTCATTTTTTAAAACTTATTTGAACTCCTGACTTTTTGTGTGTTCAAAATGCACCATTCAAAGCCACATCATCATTTTTCAATCCTTTCTGACTTCATTAGTTATTTTTCATGCATTTACTAATTATTTTGAGCTATAAGACCCTAAAATCGAAAAGCATTTCAAATGAACGCTGAAAAGGTTGAAAGTTGGCATGATATCATCATTTCATCCACATAGCATGTGCAAGAAAGTTGAGAGGGTTACGGCAAAAACTGGATGCACTTCGTGTACAAAACGGACAATCCCTTTCAAAGTATCAGGATTTCATACGGAAACTCGTCTGTTACAAAGGGCTTTCATTTTTTAAAACTTATTTGAACTCCTGACTTTTTGTGTGTTCAAAATGCACCATTCAAAGCCACATCATCATTTTTCAATCCTTTCTGACTTCATTTGTTAATTTTAATGCATTTACTAATTATTTTGAGCTATAAGACCCTAAAATTGAAAAGCATTTCAGATGAACTCTGAAAAGGTTGAAAGTTGGCATGATATCATCATTTCATCCACATAGCATGTGCAAGAAAGTTGAGAGGATTACGGCAAAAACTGGATGTACTTCGTGTACAAAACGGACAATCTCTTTCAAAGTATCAGGATTTCATACGGAAACTCGTCTGCTACAAAGGGATTTCATTTTTTACAACTTATTTGAACTCCTGACTTTTTGTGTGTTCAAAATGCACCATTCAAAGCCACATCATCATTTTTCAATCCTTTCTGACTTCATTTGTTATTTTTCATGCATTTACTAATTATTTTGATCTATAAGACCCTAAAATTGGAAAGCATTTCAGATGAACTCTGAAAAGGTTGAAAGTTGGCATGGTATCATCATTTCATCCACATAGCATGTGCAAGAAAGTTGAGAGGGTTACGGCAAAAACTGGATGCACTTCGTGTACAAAACGGACAATCTCTTTCAAAGTATCAGGATTTCATACGGAAACTCGTCTGTTAGAAAGGGATTTCATTTTTAAAACTTATTTGAACTCCTGACTTTTTGTGTGTTCAAAATGCACCATTCAAAGCCACATCATCATTTTTCAATCCTTTCTGACTTCATTAGTTATTTTTCATGCATTTACTAATTATTTTGAGCTATAAGACCCTAAAATCGAAAAGCATTTCAAATGAACGCTGAAAAGGTTGAAAGTTGGCATGATATCATCATTTCATCCACATAGCATGTGCAAGAAAGTTGAGAGGGTTACGGCAAAAACTGGATGCACTTCATGTACAAAACGGACAATCCCTTTCAAAGTATCAGGATGTCATACGGAAACTCGTCTGTTACAAAGGGCTTTCGTTTTTTAAAACTTATTTGAACTCCTGACTTTTTGTGTGTTCAAAATGCACCATTCAAAGCCACATCATCATTTTTCAATCCTTTCTGACTTCATTAGTTATTTTTCATGCATTTACTAATTATTTTGAGCTATAAGACCCTAAAATCGAAAAGCATTTCAAATGAACGCTGAAAAGGTTGAAAGTTGGCATGATATCATCATTTCATCCACATAGCATGTGCAAGAAAGTTTAGAGGGTTACGGCAAAAACTGGATGCACTTCGTGTACAAAACGGACAATCTCTTTCAAAGTATCAGGATTTCATCCAGAAACTCGTCTGTTACAAAGGGATTTCATTTTTTAAAACTTATTTGAACTCCTGACTTTTTGTGTGTTCAAAATGCACCATTCAAAGCCACATCATCATTTTTCAATCCTTTCTGACTTCATTTGTTAATTTTAATGCATTTACTAATTATTTTGAGCTATAAGACCCTAAAATTGAAAAGCATTTCAGATGAACTCTGAAAAGGTTGAAAGTTGGCATGATATCATTATTTCATCCACATAGCATGTGCAAGAAAGTTGAGAGGATTACGGCAAAAACTGGATGCACTTCGTGTACAAAACGGACAATCTCTTTCAAAGTATCAGGATTTCATACGGAAACTCGTCTGCTACAAAGGGATTTCATTTTTTACAACTTATTTGAACTCCTGACTTTTTGTGTGTTCAAAATGCAGCATTCAAAGCCACATCATCATTTTTCAATCCTTTCTGACTTCATTTGTTATTTTTCATGCATTTACTAATTATTTTAATCTATAAGACCCTAAAATTGGAAAGCATTCAGATGAACTCTGAAAAGGTTGAAAGTTGGCATGGTATCATCATTTCATCCACATAGCATGTGCAAGAAAGTTGAGAGGGTTACGGCAAAAACTGGATGCACTTCGTGTACAAAACGGACAATCTCTTTCAAAGTATCAGGATTTCATACGGAAACTCGTCTGTTACAAAGGGGATTTCATTTTTTAAAACTTATTTGAACTCCTGACTTTTTGTGTGTTCAAAATGCACCATTCAAAGCCACATCATCATTTTTCAATCCTTTCTGACTTCATTAGTTATTTTTCATGCATTTTCTAATTATTTTGAGCTATAAGACCCTAAAATCGAAAAGCATTTCAAATGAACGCTGAAAAGGTTGAAAGTTGGCATGATATCATCATTTCATCCACATAGCATGTGCAAGAAAGTTCAGAGGGTTACGGCAAAAACTGGATGCACTTCATGTAGAAAACGGACAATCCCTTTCAAAGTATCAGGATGTCATACGGAAACTCGTCTGTTACAAAGGGCTTTCATTTTTTAAAACTTATTTGAACTCCTGACTTTTTGTGTGTTCAAAATGCACCATTCAAAGCCACATCATCATTTTTCAATCCTTTCTGACTTCATTAGTTATTTTTCATGCATTTACTAATTATTTTGAGCTATAAGACCCTAAAATCGAAAAGCATTTCAAATGAACGCTGAAAAGGTTGAAAGTTGGCATGATATCATCATTTCATCCACATAGCATGTGCAAGAAAGTTGAGAGGGTTACGGCAAAAACTGGATGCACTTCGTGTACAAAACGGACAATCCCTTTCAAAGTATCAGGATTTCATACGGAAACTCGTCTGTTACAAAGGGCTTTCATTTTTTAAAACTTATTTGAACTCCTGACTTTTTGTGTGTTCAAAATGCACCATTCAAAGCCACATCATCATTTTTCAATCCTTTCTGACTTCATTTGTTAATTTTAATGCATTTACTAATTATTTTGAGCTATAAGACCCTAAAATTGAAAAGCATTTCAGATGAACTCTGAAAAGGTTGAAAGTTGGCATGATATCATCATTTCATCCACATAGCATGTGCAAGAAAGTTGAGAGGATTACGGCAAAAACTGGATGTACTTCGTGTACAAAACGGACAATCTCTTTCAAAGTATCAGGATTTCATACGGAAACTCGTCTGCTACAAAGGGATTTCATTTTTACAACTTATTTGAACTCCTGACTTTTTGTGTGTTCAAAATGCACCATTCAAAGCCACATCATCATTTTTCAATCCTTTCTGACTTCATTTGTTATTTTTCATGCATTTACTAATTATTTTGATCTATAAGACCCTAAAATTGGAAAGCATTTCAGATGAACTCTGAAAAGGTTGAAAGTTGGCATGGTATCATCATTTCATCCACATAGCATGTGCAAGAAAGTTGAGAGGGTTACGGCAAAAACTGGATGCACTTCGTGTACAAAACGGACAATCTCTTTCAAAGTATCAGGATTTCATACGGAAACTCGTCTGTTAGAAAGGGATTTCATTTTTAAAACTTATTTGAACTCCTGACTTTTTGTGTGTTCAAAATGCACCATTCAAAGCCACATCATCATTTTTCAATCCTTTCTGACTTCATTAGTTATTTTTCATGCATTTACTAATTATTTTGAGCTATAAGACCCTAAAATCGAAAAGCATTTCAAATGAACGCTGAAAAGGTTGAAAGTTGGCATGATATCATCATTTCATCCACATAGCATGTGCAAGAAAGTTGAGAGGGTTACGGCAAAAACTGGATGCACTTCATGTACAAAACGGACAATCCCTTTCAAAGTATCAGGATGTCATACGGAAACTCGTCTGTTACAAAGGGCTTTCGTTTTTAAAACTTATTTGAACTCCTGACTTTTTGTGTGTTCAAAATGCACCATTCAAAGCCACATCATCATTTTTCAATCCTTTCTGACTTCATTAGTTATTTTTCATGCATTTACTAATTATTTTGAGCTATAAGACCCTAAAATCGAAAAGCATTTCAAATGAACGCTGAAAAGGTTGAAAGTTGGCATGATATCATCATTTCATCCACATAGCATGTGCAAGAAAGTTGAGAGGGTTACGGCAAAAACTGGATGCACTTCGTGTACAAAACGGACAATCCCTTTCAAAGTATCAGGATTTCATACGGAAACTCGTCTGTTACAAAGGGCTTTCATTTTTTAAAACTTATTTGAACTCCTCACTTTTTGTGTGTTCAAAATGCACCATTAAAAGCCACATCATCATTTTTCAATCCTTTCTGACTTCATTTGTTATTTTTCATGCATTTACTAATTATTTTGAGCTATAAGACCCTAAAATTGAAAAGCATTTCAAATGAACTCTGAAAAGGTTCAAAGTTGGCATGGTATCATCATTTCATCCACATAGTATCTGCAAGAAAGTTGTGAGGGTTACGGCAAAAACTGGATGCACTTCGTCTACAAAACGGACAATCTCTTTCAAAGTATCAGGATTTCATACAGAAACTCGTCTGTTACAAAGGGATTTCATTTTTAAAACTTATTTGAACTCGTGACTTTGTGTGTGTTCAAAATGCACCATTCAAAGCCACATCATCATTTTTCAATCCTTTGTGACTTCATTTGTTATTTTTCATGCATTTACGAATTATTTTGAGCTATAAGACCCTAAAATTGAAAAGCATTTCAAATGAACTCTGAAAAGGTTGAAAGTTGGCATGATATCATCATTTCATCCCCATAGCATGTGCAAGAAAGTTGAGAGGGTTACGGCAAAAACTGGATGCACTTCGTGTACAAAACAGACAATCTCTTTCAAAGTATCAGGATTTCATACGGAAACTCGTCTGCTACAAAGGGATTACATTTTTTACAACTTATTTGAACTCCTGACTTTTTGTGTGTTCAAAATGCACCATTCAAAGCCACATCATCATTTTTCAATCCTTTCTGACTTCATTTGTTATTTTTCATGCATTTACTAATTATTTAGAGCTATAAGACCCTAAAATTAGAAAGCATTTCAGATGAACTCTGAAAAGGTTGAAAGTTGGCATGGTATCATCATTTCATCCACATAGCATGTGCAAGAAAGTTGAGAGGGTTACGGCAAAAACTGGATGCACTTCGTGTACAAAACGGACAATCTCTTTCAAAGTATCAGGATTTCATACGGAAACTCGTCTGTTACAAAAGGATTTCATTTTTTTAAACTTATTTGAACTCCTGACTTTTTGTGTGTTCAAAATGCACCATTCAAAGCCACATCATCATTTTCAATCCTTTCTGACTTCATTTGTTATTTTTCATGCATTTACTAATTATTTTGATCTATAAGACCCTAAAATTGGAAAGCATTTCAGATGAACTCTGAAAAGGTTGAAAGTTGGCATGGTATCATCATTTCATCCACATAGCATGTGCAAGAAAGTTGAGAGGGTTACGGCAAAAACTGGATGCACTTCGTGTACAAAACGGACAATCTCTTTCAAAGTATCAGGATTTCATACGGAAACTCGTCTGTTACAAAGGGATTTAATTTTTAAAACTTATTTGAACTCCTTACTTTTTGTGTGTTCAAAATGCACCATTCAAAGCCACATCATCATTTTTCAATCCTTTCTGACTTCATTAGTTATTTTTCATGCATTTTCTAATTATTTTGAGCTATAAGACCCTAAAATCGAAAAGCATTTCAAATGAACGCTGAAAAGGTTGAAAGTTGGCATGATATCATCATTTCATCCACATAGCATGTGCAAGAAAGTTGAGAGGGTTACGGCAAAAACTGGATGCACTTCATGTACAAAACGGACAATCCCTTTCAAAGTATCAGGATGTCATACGGAAACTCGTCTGTTACAAAGGGCTTTCATTTTTTAAAACTTATTTGAACTCCTGACTTTTTGTGTGTTCAAAATGCACCATTCAAAGCCACATCATCATTTTTCAATCCTTTCTGACTTCATTAGTTATTTTTCATGCATTTACTAATTATTTTGAGCTATAAGACCCTAAAATCGAAAAGCATTTCAAATGAACGCTGAAAAGGTTGAAAGTTGGCATGATATCATCATTTCATCCACATAGCATGTGCAAGAAAGTTGAGAGGGTTACGGCAAAAACTGGATGCACTTCGTGTACAAAACGGACAATCCCTTTCAAAGTATCAGGATTTCATACGGAAACTCGTCTGTTACAAAGGGCTTTCATTTTTAAAACTTATTCGAACTCCTGACTTTTTGTGTGTTCAAAATGCACCATTCAAAGCCACATCATCATTTTTCAATCCTTTCTGACTTCATTTGTTAATTTTAATGCATTTACTAATTATTTTGAGCTATAAGACCCTAAAATTGAAAAGCATTTCAGATGAACTCTGAAAAGGTTGAAAGTTGGCATGGTATCATCATTTCATCCACATAGCATGTGCAAGAAAGTTGAGAGGATTACGGCAAAAACTGGATGCACTTCGTGTACAAAATGGACAATCTCTTTCAAAGTATCAGGATTTCATACGGAAACTCGTCTGCTACAAAGGGATTTCATTTTTTACAACTTATTTGAACTCCGGACTTTTTGTGTGTTCAAAATGCACCATTCAAAGCCACATCATCATTTTTCAATCCTTTCTGACTTCATTTGTTATTTTTCATGCATTTACTAATTATTTTGATCTATAAGACCCTAAAATTGGAAAGCATTTCAGATGAACTCTGAAAAGGTTGAAAGTTGGCATGGTATCATCATTTCATCCACATAGCATGTGCAAGAAAGTTGAGAGGGTTACGGCAAAAACTGGATGCACTTCGTGTACAAAACGGACAATCTCTTTCAAAGTATCAGGATTTCATACGGAAACTCGTCTGTTAGAAAGGGATTTCATTTTTAAAACTTATTTGAACTCCTGACTTTTTGTGTGTTCAAAATGCACCATTCAAAGCCACATCATCATTTTTCAATCCTTTCTGACTTCATTAGTTATTTTTCATGCATTTACTAATTATTTTGAGCTATAAGACCCTAAAATCGAAAAGCATTTCAAATGAACGCTGAAAAGGTTGAAAGTTGGCATGATATCATCATTTCATCCACATAGCATGTGCAAGAAAGTTGAGAGGGTTACGGCAAAAACTGGATGCACTTCGTGTACAAAACGGACAATCTCTTTCAAAGTATCAGGATTTCATACGGAAACTCGTCTGTTACAAAAGGATTTCATTTTTTTAAACTTATTTGAACTCCTGACTTTTTGTGTGTTCAAAATGCACCATTCAAAGCCACATCATCATTTTTCAATCCTTTCTGACTTCATTTGTTATTTTTCATGCATTTACTAATTATTTTGATCTATAAGACCCTAAAATTGGAAAGCATTTCAGATGAACTCTGAAAAGGTTGAAAGTTGGCATGGTATCATCATTTCATCCACATAGCATGTGCAAGAAAGTTGAGAGGGTTACGGCAAAAACTGGATGCACTTCGTGTACAAAACGGACAATCTCTTTCAAAGTATCAGGATTTCATACGGAAACTCGTCTGTTACAAAGGGATTTCATTTTTTAAAACTTATTTGAACTCCTTACTTTTTGTGTGTTCAAAATGCACCATTCAAAGCCACATCATCATTTTTCAATCCTTTCTGACTTCATTAGTTATTTTTCATGCATTTTCTAATTATTTTGAGCTATAAGACCCTAAAATCGAAAAGCATTTCAAATGAACGCTGAAAAGGTTGAAAGTTGGCATGATATCATCATTTCATCCACATAGCATGTGCAAGAAAGTTGAGAGGGTTACGGCAAAAACTGGATGCACTTCATGTACAAAACGGACAATCCCTTTCAAAGTATCAGGATGTCATACGGAAACTCGTCTGTTACAAAGGGCTTTCATTTTTTAAAACTTATTTGAACTCCTGACTTTTTGTGTGTTCAAAATGCACCATTCAAAGCCACATCATCATTTTTCAATCCTTTCTGACTTCATTAATTATTTTTCATGCATTTACTAATTATTTTGAGCTATAAGACCCTAAAATCGAAAAGCATTTCAAATGAACGCTGAAAAGGTTGAAAGTTGGCATGATATCATCATTTCATCCACATAGCATGTGCAAGAAAGTTGAGAGGGTTACGGCAAAAACTGGATGCACTTCGTGTACAAAACGGACAATCCCTTTCAAAGTATCAGGATTTCATACGGAAACTCGTCTGTTACAAAGGGCTTTCATTTTTTAAAACTTATTCGAACTCCTGACTTTTTGTGTGTTCAAAATGCACCATTCAAAGCCACATCATCATTTTTCAATCCTTTCTGACTTCATTTGTTAATTTTAATGCATTTACTAATTATTTTGAGCTATAAGACCCTAAAATTGAAAAGCATTTCAGATGAACTCTGAAAAGGTTGAAAGTTGGCATGGTATCATCATTTCATCCACATAGCATGTGCAAGAAAGTTGAGAGGATTACGGCAAAAACTGGATGCACTTCGTGTACAAAATGGACAATCTCTTTCAAAGTATCAGGATTTCATACGGAAACTCGTCTGCTACAAAGGGATTTCATTTTTTACAACTTATTTGAACTCCGGACTTTTTGTGTGTTCAAAATGCACCATTCAAAGCCACATCATCATTTTTCAATCCTTTCTGACTTCATTTGTTATTTTTCATGCATTTACTAATTATTTTGATCTATAAGACCCTAAAATTGGAAAGCATTTCAGATGAACTCTGAAAAGGTTGAAAGTTGGCATGGTATCATCATTTCATCCACATAGCATGTGCAAGAAAGTTGAGAGGGTTACGGCAAAAACTGGATGCACTTCGTGTACAAAACGGACAATCTCTTTCAAAGTATCAGGATTTCATACGGAAACTCGTCTGTTAGAAAGGGATTTCATTTTTAAAACTTATTTGAACTCCTGACTTTTTGTGTGTTCAAAATGCACCATTCAAAGCCACATCATCATTTTTCAATCCTTTCTGACTTCATTAGTTATTTTTCATGCATTTACTAATTATTTTGAGCTATAAGACCCTAAAATCGAAAAGCATTTCAAATGAACGCTGAAAAGGTTGAAAGTTGGCATGATATCATCATTTCATCCACATAGCATGTGCAAGAAAGTTGAGAGGGTTACGGCAAAAACTGGATGCACTTCATGTACAAAACGGACAATCCCTTTCAAAGTATTAGGATGTCATACGGAAACTCGTCTGTTACAAAGGGCTTTCATTTTTTAAAACTTATTTGAACTCCTGACTTTTTGTGTGTTCAAAATGCACCATTCAAAGCCACATCATCATTTTTCAATCCTTTCTGACTTCATTAGTTATTTTTCATGCATTTACTAATTATTTTGAGCTATAAGACCCTAAAATCGAAAAGCATTTCAAATGAACGCTGAAAAGGTTGAAAGTTGGCATGATATCATCATTTCATCCACATAGCATGTGCAAGAAAGTTGAGAGGGTTACGGCAAAAACTGGATGCACTTCGTGTACAAAACGGACAATCCCTTTCAAAGTATCAGGATTTCATACGGAAACTCGTCTGTTACAAAGGGCTTTCATTTTTTAAAACTTATTTGAACTCCTGACTTTTTGTGTGTTCAAAATGCACCATTAAAAGCCACATCATCATTTTTCAATCCTTTCTGACTTCATTTGTTATTTTTCATGCATTTACTAATTATTTTGAGCTATAAGACCCTAAAATTGAAAAGCATTTCAAATGAACTCTGAAAAGGTTCAAAGTTGGCATGGTATCATCATTTCATCCACATAGTATCTGCAAGAAAGTTGTGAGGGTTACGGCAAAAACTGGATGCACTTCGTCTACAAAACGGACAATCTCTTTCAAAGTATCAGGATTTCATACAGAAACTCGTCTGTTACAAAGGGATTTCATTTTAAAACTTATTTGAACTCGTGACTTTGTGTGTGTTCAAAATGCACCATTCAAAGCCACATCATCATTTTTCAATCCTTTGTGACTTCATTTGTTATTTTTCATGCATTTACGAATTATTTTGAGCTATAAGACCCTAAAATTGAAAAGCATTTCAAATGAACTCTGAAAAGGTTGAAAGTTGGCATGATATCATCATTTCATCCCCATAGCATGTGCAAGAAAGTTGAGAGGGTTACGGCAAAAACTGGATGCACTTCGTGTACAAAACAGACAATCTCTTTCAAAGTATCAGGATTTCATACGGAAACTCGTCTGCTACAAAGGGATTACATTTTTTACAACTTATTTGAACTCCTGACTTTTTGTGTGTTCAAAATGCACCATTCAAAGCCACATCATCATTTTTCAATCCTTTCTGACTTCATTTGTTATTTTTCATGCATTTACTAATTATTTAGTGCTATAAGACCCTAAAATTGGAAAGCATTTCAGATGAACTCTGAAAAGGTTGAAAGTTGGCATGGTATCATCATTTCATCCACATAGCATGTGCAAGAAAGTTGAGAGGGTTACGGCAAAAACTGGATGCACTTCGTGTACAAAACGGACAATCTCTTTCAAAGTATCAGGATTTCATACGGAAACTCGTCTGTTACAAAAGGATTTCATTTTTTTAAACTTATTTGAACTCCTGACTTTTTGTGTGTTCAAAATGCACCATTCAAAGCCACATCATCATTTTTCAATCCTTTCTGACTTCATTTGTTATTTTTCATGCATTTACTAATTATTTTGATCTACAAGACCCTAAAATTGGAAAGCATTTCAGATGAACTCTGAAAAGGTTGAAAGTTGGCATGGTATCATCATTTCATCCACATAGCATGTGCAAGAAAGTTGAGAGGGTTACGGCAAAAACTGGATGCACTTCGTGTACAAAACGGACAATCTCTTTCAAAGTATCAGGATTTCATACGGAAACTCGTCTGTTACAAAGGGATTTCATTTTTTAAAACTTATTTGAACTCCTTACTTTTTGTGTGTTCAAAATGCACCATTCAAAGCCACATCATCATTTTTCAATCCTTTCTGACTTCATTAGTTATTTTTCATGCATTTTCTAATTATTTTGAGCTATAAGACCCTAAAATCGAAAAGCATTTCAAATGAACGCTGAAAAGGTTGAAAGTTGGCATGATATCATCATTTCATCCACATAGCATGTGCAAGAAAGTTGAGAGGGTTACGGCAAAAACTGGATGCACTTCATGTACAAAACGGACAATCCCTTTCAAAGTATCAGGATGTCATACGGAAACTCGTCTGTTACAAAGGGCTTTCATTTTTTAAAACTTATTTGAACTCCTGACTTTTTGTGTGTTCAAAATGCACCATTCAAAGCCACATCATCATTTTTCAATCCTTTCTGACTTCATTAGTTATTTTTCATGCATTTACTAATTATTTTGAGCTATAAGACCCTAAAATCGAAAAGCATTTCAAATGAACGCTGAAAAGGTTGAAAGTTGGCATGATATCATCATTTCATCCACATAGCATGTGCAAGAAAGTTGAGAGGGTTACGGCAAAAACTGGATGCACTTCGTGTACAAAACGGACAATCCCTTTCAAAGTATCAGGATTTCATACGGAAACTCGTCTGTTACAAAGGGCTTTCATTTTTAAAACTTATTCGAACTCCTGACTTTTTGTGTGTTCAAAATGCACCATTCAAAGCCACATCATCATTTTTCAATCCTTTCTGACTTCATTTGTTAATTTTAATGCATTTACTAATTATTTTGAGCTATAAGACCCTAAAATTGAAAAGCATTTCAGATGAACTCTGAAAAGGTTGAAAGTTGGCATGGTATCATCATTTCATCCACATAGCATGTGCAAGAAAGTTGAGAGGATTACGGCAAAAACTGGATGCACTTCGTGTACAAAACGGACAATCTCTTTCAAAGTATCAGGATTTCATACGGAAACTCGTCTGCTACAAAGGGATTTCATTTTTTACAACTTATTTGAACTCCTGACTTTTTGTGTGTTCAAATGCACCATTCAAAGCCACATCATCATTTTTCAATCCTTTCTGACTTCATTTGTTATTTTTCATGCATTTACTAATTATTTTGATCTATAAGACCCTAAAATTGGAAAGCATTTCAGATGAACTCTGAAAAGGTTGAAAGTTGGCATGGTATCATCATTTCATCCACATAGCATGTGCAAGAAAGTTGAGAGGGTTACGGCAAAAACTGGATGCACTTCGTGTACAAAACGGACAATCTCTTTCAAAGTATCAGGATTTCATACGGAAACTCGTCTGTTAGAAAGGGATTTCATTTTTAAAACTTATTTGAACTCCTGACTTTTTGTGTGTTCAAAATGCACCATTCAAAGCCACATCATCATTTTTCAATCCTTTCTGACTTCATTAGTTATTTTTCATGCATTTACTAATTATTTTGAGCTATAAGACCCTAAAATCGAAAAGCATTTCAAATGAACGCTGAAAAGGTTGAAAGTTGGCATGATATCATCATTTCATCCACATAGCATGTGCAAGAAAGTTGAGAGGGTTACGGCAAAAACTGGATGCACTTCATGTACAAAACGGACAATCCCTTTCAAAGTATCAGGATGTCATACGGAAACTCGTCTGTTACAAAGGGCTTTCGTTTTTTAAAACTTATTTGAACTCCTGACTTTTTGTGTGTTCAAAATGCACCATTCAAAGCCACATCATCATTTTTCAATCCTTTCTGACTTCATTAGTTATTTTTCATGCATTTACTAATTATTTTGAGCTATAAGACCCTAAAATCGAAAAGCATTTCAAATGAACGCTGAAAAGGTTGAAAGTTGGCATGATATCATCATTTCATCCACATAGCATGTGCAAGAAAGTTGAGAGGGTTACGGCAAAAACTGGATGCACTTCGTGTACAAAACGGACAATCCCTTTCAAAGTATCAGGATTTCATACGGAAACTCGTCTGTTACAAAGGGCTTTCATTTTTTAAAACTTATTTGAACTCCTCACTTTTTGTGTGTTCAAAATGCACCATTAAAAGCCACATCATCATTTTTCAATCCTTTCTGACTTCATTTGTTATTTTTCATGCATTTACTAATTATTTTGAGCTATAAGACCCTAAAATTGAAAAGCATTTCAAATGAACTCTGAAAAGGTTCAAAGTTGGCATGGTATCATCATTTCATCCACATAGTATCTGCAAGAAAGTTGTGAGGGTTACGGCAAAAACTGGATGCACTTCGTCTACAAAACGGACAATCTCTTTCAAAGTATCAGGATTTCATACAGAAACTCGTCTGTTACAAAGGGATTTCATTTTTAAAACTTATTTGAACTCGTGACTTTGTGTGTGTTCAAAATGCACCATTCAAAGCCACATCATCATTTTTCAATCCTTTGTGACTTCATTTGTTATTTTTCATGCATTTACGAATTATTTTGAGCTATAAGACCCTAAAATTGAAAAGCATTTCAAATGAACTCTGAAAAGGTTGAAAGTTGGCATGATATCATCATTTCATCCCCATAGCATGTGCAAGAAAGTTGAGAGGGTTACGGCAAAAACTGGATGCACTTCGTGTACAAAACAGACAATCTCTTTCAAAGTATCAGGATTTCATACGGAAACTCGTCTGCTACAAAGGGATTACATTTTTTACAACTTATTTGAACTCCTGACTTTTGTGTGTTCAAAATGCACCATTCAAAGCCACATCATCATTTTTCAATCCTTTCTGACTTCATTTGTTATTTTTCATGCATTTACTAATTATTTAGAGCTATAAGACCCTAAAATTAGAAAGCATTTCAGATGAACTCTGAAAAGGTTGAAAGTTGGCATGGTATCATCATTTCATCCACATAGCATGTGCAAGAAAGTTGAGAGGGTTACGGCAAAAACTGGATGCACTTCGTGTACAAAACGGACAATCTCTTTCAAAGTATCAGGATTTCATACGGAAACTCGTCTGTTACAAAAGGATTTCATTTTTTTAAACTTATTTGAACTCCTGACTTTTTGTGTGTTCAAAATGCACCATTCAAAGCCACATCATCATTTTTCAATCCTTTCTGACTTCAATTTGTTATTTTTCATGCATTTACTAATTATTTTGATCTATAAGACCCTAAAATTGGAAAGCATTTCAGATGAACTCTGAAAAGGTTGAAAGTTGGCATGGTATCATCATTTCATCCACATAGCATGTGCAAGAAAGTTGAGAGGGTTACGGCAAAAACTGGATGCACTTCGTGTACAAAACGGACAATCTCTTTCAAAGTATCAGGATTTCATACGGAAACTCGTCTGTTACAAAGGGATTTAATTTTTTAAAACTTATTTGAACTCCTTACTTTTTGTGTGTTCAAAATGCACCATTCAAAGCCACATCATCATTTTTCAATCCTTTCTGACTTCATTAGTTATTTTTCATGCATTTTCTAATTATTTTGAGCTATAAGACCCTAAAATCGAAAAGCATTTCAAATGAACGCTGAAAAGGTTGAAAGTTGGCATGATATCATCATTTCATCCACATAGCATGTGCAAGAAAGTTGAGAGGGTTACGGCAAAAACTGGATGCACTTCATGTACAAAACGGACAATCCCTTTCAAAGTATCAGGATGTCATACGGAAACTCGTCTGTTACAAAGGGCTTTCATTTTTTAAAACTTATTTGAACTCCTGACTTTTTGTGTGTTCAAAATGCACCATTCAAAGCCACATCATCATTTTTCAATCCTTTCTGACTTCATTAGTTATTTTTCATGCATTTACTAATTATTTTGAGCTATAAGACCCTAAAATCGAAAAGCATTTCAAATGAACGCTGAAAAGGTTGAAAGTTGGCATGATATCATCATTTCATCCACATAGCATGTGCAAGAAAGTTGAGAGGGTTACGGCAAAAACTGGATGCACTTCGTGTACAAAACGGACAATCCCTTTCAAAGTATCAGGATTTCATACGGAAACTCGTCTGTTACAAAGGGCTTTCATTTTTTAAAACTTATTCGAACTCCTGACTTTTTGTGTGTTCAAAATGCACCATTCAAAGCCACATCATCATTTTTCAATCCTTTCTGACTTCATTTGTTAATTTTAATGCATTTACTAATTATTTTGAGCTATAAGACCCTAAAATTGAAAAGCATTTCAGATGAACTCTGAAAAGGTTGAAAGTTGGCATGGTATCATCATTTCATCCACATAGCATGTGCAAGAAAGTTGAGAGGATTACGGCAAAAACTGGATGCACTTCGTGTACAAAATGGACAATCTCTTTCAAAGTATCAGGATTTCATACGGAAACTCGTCTGCTACAAAGGGATTTCATTTTTTACAACTTATTTGAACTCCGGACTTTTTGTGTGTTCAAAATGCACCATTCAAAGCCACATCATCATTTTTCAATCCTTTCTGACTTCATTTGTTATTTTTCATGCATTTACTAATTATTTTGATCTATAAGACCCTAAAATTGGAAAGCATTTCAGATGAACTCTGAAAAGGTTGAAAGTTGGCATGGTATCATCATTTCATCCACATAGCATGTGCAAGAAAGTTGAGAGGGTTACGGCAAAAACTGGATGCACTTCGTGTACAAAACGGACAATCTCTTTCAAAGTATCAGGATTTCATACGGAAACTCGTCTGTTAGAAAGGGATTTCATTTTTAAAACTTATTTGAACTCCTGACTTTTTGTGTGTTCAAAATGCACCATTCAAAGCCACATCATCATTTTTCAATCCTTTCTGACTTCATTAGTTATTTTTCATGCATTTACTAATTATTTTGAGCTATAAGACCCTAAAATCGAAAAGCATTTCAAATGAACGCTGAAAAGGTTGAAAGTTGGCATGATATCATCATTTCATCCACATAGCATGTGCAAGAAAGTTGAGAGGGTTACGGCAAAAACTGGATGCACTTCATGTACAAAACGGACAATCCCTTTCAAAGTATTAGGATGTCATACGGAAACTCGTCTGTTACAAAGGGCTTTCATTTTTTAAAACTTATTTGAACTCCTGACTTTTTGTGTGTTCAAAATGCACCATTCAAAGCCACATCATCATTTTTCAATCCTTTCTGACTTCATTAGTTATTTTTCATGCATTTACTAATTATTTTGAGCTATAAGACCCTAAAATCGAAAAGCATTTCAAATGAACGCTGAAAAGGTTGAAAGTTGGCATGATATCATCATTTCATCCACATAGCATGTGCAAGAAAGTTGAGAGGGTTACGGCAAAAACTGGATGCACTTCGTGTACAAAACGGACAATCCCTTTCAAAGTATCAGGATTTCATACGGAAACTCGTCTGTTACAAAGGGCTTTCATTTTTTAAAACTTATTTGAACTCCTGACTTTTTGTGTGTTCAAAATGCACCATTAAAAGCCACATCATCATTTTTCAATCCTTTCTGACTTCATTTGTTATTTTTCATGCATTTACTAATTATTTTGAGCTATAAGACCCTAAAATTGAAAAGCATTTCAAATGAACTCTGAAAAGGTTCAAAGTTGGCATGGTATCATCATTTCATCCACATAGTATCTGCAAGAAAGTTGTGAGGGTTACGGCAAAAACTGGATGCACTTCGTCTACAAAACGGACAATCTCTTTCAAAGTATCAGGATTTCATACAGAAACTCGTCTGTTACAAAGGGATTTCATTTTTAAAACTTATTTGAACTCGTGACTTTGTGTGTGTTCAAAATGCACCATTCAAAGCCACATCATCATTTTTCAATCCTTTGTGACTTCATTTGTTATTTTTCATGCATTTACGAATTATTTTGAGCTATAAGACCCTAAAATTGAAAAGCATTTCAAATGAACTCTGAAAAGGTTGAAAGTTGGCATGATATCATCATTTCATCCCCATAGCATGTGCAAGAAAGTTGAGAGGGTTACGGCAAAAACTGGATGCACTTCGTGTACAAAACAGACAATCTCTTTCAAAGTATCAGGATTTCATACGGAAACTCGTCTGCTACAAAGGGATTACATTTTTTACAACTTATTTGAACTCCTGACTTTTTGTGTGTTCAAAATGCACCATTCAAAGCCACATCATCATTTTTCAATCCTTTCTGACTTCATTTGTTATTTTTCATGCATTTACTAATTATTTAGAGCTATAAGACCCTAAAATTGGAAAGCATTTCAGATGAACTCTGAAAAGGTTGAAAGTTGGCATGGTATCATCATTTCATCCACATAGCATGTGCAAGAAAGTTGAGAGGGTTACGGCAAAAACTGGATGCACTTCGTGTACAAAACGGACAATCTCTTTCAAAGTATCAGGATTTCATACGGAAACTCGTCTGTTACAAAGGGATTTCATTTTTTAAACTTATTTGAACTCCTGACTTTTTGTGTGTTCAAATGCACCATTCAAAGCCACATCATAATTTTTCAATCCTTTCTGACTTCATTTGTTATTTTTCATGCATTTACTAATTATTTTGAGCTATAAGACCCTAAAATTGAAAAGCATTTCAAATGAACTCTGAAAAGGTTGAAAGTTGGCATGGTATCATCATTTCATCCACATAGCATGTGCAAGAAAGTTGAGAGGGTTACGGCAAAAACTGGATGCACTTCGTGTACAAAACGGACAATCTCTTTCAAAGTATCAGGATTTCATACGGAAACTCGTCTGTTAGAAAGGGATTTCATTTTTAAAACTTATTTGAACTCCTGACTTTTTGTGTGTTCAAAATGCACCATTCAAAGCCACATCATCATTTTTCAATCCTTTCTGACTTCATTAGTTATTTTTCATGCATTTACTAATTATTTTGAGCTATAAGACCCTAAAATCGAAAAGCATTTCAAATGAACGCTGAAAAGGTTGAAAGTTGGCATGATATCATCATTTCATCCACATAGCATGTGCAAGAAAGTTGAGAGGGTTACGGCAAAAACTGGATGCACTTCATGTACAAAACGGACAATCCCTTTCAAAGTATCAGGATGTCATACGGAAACTCGTCTGTTACAAAGGGCTTTCATTTTTTAAAACTTATTTGAACTCCTGACTTTTTGTGTGTTCAAAATGCACCATTCAAAGCCACATCATCATTTTTCAATCCTTTCTGACTTCATTAGTTATTTTTCATGCATTTACTAATTATTTTGAGCTATAAGACCCTAAAATCGAAAAGCATTTCAAATGAACGCTGAAAAGGTTGAAAGTTGGCATGATATCATCATTTCATCCACATAGCATGTGCAAGAAAGTTGAGAGGGTTACGGCAAAAACTGGATGCACTTCGTGTACAAAACGGACAATCCCTTTCAAAGTATCAGGATTTCATACGGAAACTCGTCTGTTACAAAGGGCTTTCATTTTTTTAAACTTATTTGAACTCCTGACTTTTTGTGTGTTCAAAATGCACCATTAAAAGCCACATCATCATTTTTCAATCCTTTCTGACTTCATTTGTTATTTTTCATGCATTTACTAATTATTTTGAGCTATAAGACCCTAAAATTGAAAAGCATTTCAAATGAACTCTGAAAAGGTTCAAAGTTGGCATGGTATCATCATTTCATCCACATAGTATCTGCAAGAAAGTTGTGAGGGTTACGGCAAAAACTGGATGCACTTCGTCTACAAAACGGACAATCTCTTTCAAAGTATCAGGATTTCATACAGAAACTCGTCTGTTACAAAGGGATTTCATTTTTAAAACTTATTTGAACTCGTGACTTTGTGTGTGTTCAAAATGCACCATTCAAAGCCAC
Source organism: Aegilops tauschii subsp. strangulata (assembly GCF_002575655.3). NCBI lineage: Eukaryota > Viridiplantae > Streptophyta > Magnoliopsida > Poales > Poaceae > Aegilops > Aegilops tauschii. The sequence continues at coordinate 51,331 of NW_027332465.1, read as the reverse complement.
ATCATCATTTTTCAATCCTTTGTGACTTCATTTGTTATTTTTCATGCATTTACGAATTATTTTGAGCTATAAGACCCTAAAATTGAAAAGCATTTCAAATGAACTCTGAAAAGGTTGAAAGTTGGCATGATATCATCATTTCATCCCCATAGCATGTGCAAGAAAGTTGAGAGGGTTACGGCAAAAACTGGATGCACTTCGTGTACAAAACAGACAATCTCTTTCAAAGTATCAGGATTTCATACGGAAACTCGTCTGCTACAAAGGGATTACATTTTTTACAACTTATTTGAACTCCTGACTTTTTGTGTGTTCAAAATGCACCATTCAAAGCCACATCATCATTTTTCAATCCTTTCTGACTTCATTTGTTATTTTTCATGCATTTACTAATTATTTAGAGCTATAAGACCCTAAAATTGGAAAGCATTTCAGATGAACTCTGAAAAGGTTGAAAGTTGGCATGGTATCATCATTTCATCCACATAGCATGTGCAAGAAAGTTGAGAGGGTTACGGCAAAAACTGGATGCACTTCGTGTACAAAACGGACAATCTCTTTCAAAGTATCAGGATTTCATACGGAAACTCGTCTGTTACAATGGGATTTCATTTTTTTAAACTTATTTGAACTCCTGACTTTTTGTGTGTTCAAAATGCACAATTCAAAGCCACATCATCATTTTTCAATCCTTTCTGACTTCATTTGTTATTTTTCATGCATTTACTAATTATTTTGAGCTATACGACCCTAAAATTGAAAAGCATTTCAATTGAACTCTGAAAAGGTTGAAAGTTGGCATGGTATCATCATTTCATCCACATAGCATGTGCAAGAAAGTTGAGAGGGTTATGGCAAAAACTGGATGCACTTCGTGTACAAAACGGACAATCTCTTTCTAAGTATCAGGATTTCATACGGAAACTCGTCTGTTACAAAGGGCTTTCATTTTTTAAAACTTATTTGAACTCCTGACTTTTTGTGTGTTCAAGATGCACCATTCAAAGCCATATCATCATTTTTCAATCCTTTCTGACTTGATTTGTTATTTTTCATGCATTTACTAATTATTTTGAGCTATAAGACCCTAAAATTGAAAAGCATTTCAAATGAACTCTGAAAAGGTTGAAAGTTGGCATGGTATCATCATTTCATCCACATAGTATCTGCAAGAGAGTTGAGAGGGTTACGGCAAAAACTGGATGCACTTCGTCTACAAAACGGACAATCTCTTTCAAAGTATCAGGATTTCATCCGGAAACTCATCTGTTACAAAGGGATTTCATTTTTTTTAACTTATTTGAACTCCTGACTTTTTGTGTGTTCAAAATGCACCATTCAAAGCCACATCATAATTTTTCAATCCTTTCTGACTTCATTTGTTATTTTTCATGCATTTACTAATTATTTTGAGCTATAAGACCCTAAAATTGAAAAGCATTTCAAATGAACTCTGTAAAGGTTGAAAGTTGGCATGGTATCATCATTTCATCCACATAGCATGTGCAAGAAAGTTGAGAGGGTTACGGCAAAAACTGGATGCACTTCGTGTACAAAACGGACAATCTCTTTCAAAGTATCAGGATTTCATACGGAAACTCGTCTGTTACAAAGAGATTTCATTTTTTTAAACTTATTTGAACTCCTGACTTTTTGTGTGTTCAAAATGCACCATTCAAAGCCACATCATAATTTTTCAATCCTTTCTGACTTCATTTGTTATTTTGCATGCATTTACTAATTATTTTGAGCTATAAGACCCTAAAATTGAAAAGCATTTCAAATGAACTCTGAAAAGGTTGAAAGTTGGCATGGTATCATCATTTCATCCACATAGCATGTGCAAGAAAGTTGAGAGGGTTACGGCAAAAACTGGATGCACTTCGTGTACAAAACGGACAATCTCTTTCAAAGTATCAGGATTTCATACGGAAACTCGTTTGCTACAAAGGGATTTCATATTTTACAACTTATTTGAACTCCTGACTTTTTGTGTGTTCAAAATGCACCATTCAAAGCCACATCATCATTTCTCAATCCTTTCTGACTTCATTTGTTATTTTTCATGCATTTTCTAATTATTTTGAGCTATAAGACCCTAAACTTGAAAAGCATTTCAAATGAACTCTGAAAAGGTTGAAAGTTGGCATGATATCATCATTTCATCCACATAGCATGTGCAAGAAAGTTGAGAGGGTTACGGCAAAAACTGGATGCACTTCGTGTACAAAACGGACAATCTCTTTCAAAGTATCAGGATTTCATACGGAAACTCGTCTGTTAGAAAGGGATTTCATTTTTAAAACTTATTTGAACTCCTGACTTTTTGTGTGTTCAAAATGCACCATTCAAAGCCACATCATCATTTTTCAATCCTTTCTGACTTCATTAGTTATTTTTCATGCATTTACTAATTATTTTGAGCTATAAGACCCTAAAATCGGAAAGCATTTCAGATGAACTCTGAAAAGGTTGAAAGTTGGCATGGTATCATCATTTCATCCACATAGCATGTGCAAGAAAGTTGAGAGGGTTACGGCAAAAACTGGATGCACTTCGTGTACAAAACGGACAATCTCTTTCAAAGTATCAGGATTTCATACAGAAACTCGTTTGCTACAAAGGGATTTCATTTTTTACAACTTATTTGAACTCCTGACTTTTTGTGTCTTCAAAATGCCCCATTCAAAGCCACATCATCATTTTTCAATCCTTTCTGACTTCATTTGTTATTTTTCATGCATTTACTAATTATTTAGAGCTATAAGACCCCAAAATTGGAAAGCATTTCAGATGAACTCTGAAAAGGTTGAAAGTTGGCATGGTATCATCATTTCATCCACATAGCATGTGCAAGAAAGTTGAGAGGGTTACGGCAAAAATTGGATGCACTTCGTGTACAAAACGGACAATCTCTTTCAAAGTATCAGGATTTCATACGGAAACTCGTCTGTTACAAAGGGATTTCATTTTTTTAAACTTATTTGAACTCCTGACTTTTTGTGTGTTCAAAATGCACAATTCAAAGCCACATCATCATTTTTCAATCCTTTCTGAATTCATTTGTTATTTTTTATGCATTAACTAATTATTTTGAGCTATACGACCCTAAAATTGAAAAGCATTTCAAATGAACTCTGAAAAGGTTGAAAGTTGGCATGGTATCATCATTTCATCCACATAGCATGTGCAAGAAAGTTGAGAGGGTTACGGCAAAAACTGGATGCACTTCGTGTACAAAACGGACAATCTCTTTCAAAGTATCAGGATTTCATACGGAAACTCGTCTGTTACAAAGGGCTTTCATTTTTTAAAACTTATTTGAACTCCTGACTTTTTGTGTGTTCAAAATGCACCATTCAAAGCCATATCATGATTTTTCAATCCTTTCTGACTTCATTTGTTATTTTTCATGCATTTACTAATTATTTTGAGCTATAAGACCCTAAAATTGAAAAGCATTTCAATTGAACTCTGAAAAGGTTGAAAGTTGGCATGGTATCATCATTTCATCCACATAGTATCTCCAAGAAAGTTGAGAGGGTTACGGCAAAAACTGGATGCACTTCGTCTACAAAACGGACAATCTCTTTCAAAGTATCAGGATTTCATCCGGAAACTCATCTGTTACAAAGGGATTTCATTTTTTAAAACTTATTTGAACTCCTGACTTTTTGTGTGTTCAAAATGCACCATTCAAAGCCACATCATAATGTTTCAATCCTTTCTGACTTCATTTGTTATTTTTCATGCATTTACTAATTATTTTGAGCTATAAGACCCTAAAATTGAAAAGCATTTCAAATGAACTCTGAAAAGGTTGAAAGTTGGCATGGTATCATCATTTCATCCACATAGCATGTGCAAGAAAGTTGAGAGGGTTACGGCAAAAACTGGATGCACTTCGTGTACAAAACGGACAATCTCTTTCAAAGTATCAGGATTTCATACGGAAACTCGTCTGTTACAAAGAGATTTCATTTTTTTAAACTTATTTGAACTCCTGACTTTTTGTGTGTTCAAAATGCACAATTCAAAGCCACATCATCATTTTTCAACCCTTTTTGACTTCATTTGTTATTTTTCATGCATTTACTAATTATTTTGAGCTATAAGACCCTAAAATTGAAAAGCATTTCAAATGAACTCTGAAAAGGTTGAAAGTTGGCATGGTATCATCATTTCATCCACATAGCATGTGCAAGGAAGTTGAGTGGGTTACGGCCAAAACTGGATGCACTTCGTGTACGAAACAGACAATCTCTTTCAAAGTATGAGGATTTCATCCGGAAACTCGTCTGTTACAAAAGGATTTCATTTTTTAAAACTTATTTGAACTCCTGACTTTTTGTGTGTTCAAAATGCACCATTCAAAGCCACATCATCATTTTTCAATCCTTTCTGACTTCATTTGTTATTTTTCATGCATTTACTAATTATTTTGAGCTATAAGACCCTAAAATTGAAAAGCATTTCAGATGAACACTGAAAAGGTTGAAAGTTAGCATGGTTCATCATTTCATCCACATAGCATGTGCAAGAAAGTTGAGAGGGTTACGGCAAAAACTGGATGCACTTCGTGTACAAAACGGACAATCTCTTTCAAAGTATCAGGATTTCATACGGAAACTCGTCTGTTACAAAGGGATTTCATTTTTTAAAACTTATTTGAACTCCTGACTTTTTGTGTGTTCAAAATGCACCATTCAAAGCCACATCATCATTTTTCAATCCTTTCTGACCTCATTTGTTATTTTTCATGCATTTACTAATTATTTTGAGCTATAAGACCCTAAAATTGAAAAACATTTCAGATGAACTCTGAAAAGGTTGAAAGTTGGCATGGTATCATCATTTCATCCACATAGCATGTGCAAGAAAGTTGAGAGGGTTACGGCAAAAACTGGATGCACTTCGTATACAAAACGGACAATCTCTTTAAAGTATCAGGATTTCATCCGGAAACTCGTCTGTTACAAAGGGCTTTCATTTTTTAAAACTTATTTGAACTCCTGACTTTTTGTGTGTTCAAAATGCACCATTCAAAGCCATACCATCATTTTTCAATCCTTTCTGACTTCATTTGTTATTTTTCATGCATTTACTAATTATTTAGAGCTATAAGACCCTAAAATTTGAAAGCATTTCAGATGAACTCTGAAAAGGTTGAAAGTTGGCATGGTATCATCATTTCATCCACATAGCATGTGCAAGAAAGTTGAGAGGGTTACGGCAAAAACTGGATGCATTTCGTGTACAAAACGGACAATCTCTTTCAAAGTATCAGGATTTCATACGGAAACTCGTCTGTTACAAAGGGATTTCATTTTTTTAAACTTATTTGAACTCTTGACTTTTTGTGTGTTCAAAATGCACAATTCAAAGCCACATCATCATTTTTCAATCCTTTCTGACTTCATTTGTTATTTTTTATGCATTAACTAATTATTTTGAGCTATACGACCCTAAAATTGAAAAGCATTTCAAATGAACTCTGAAAAGGTTGAAAGTTGGCATGGTATCATCATTTCATCCACATAGCATGTGCAAGAAAGTTGAGAGGGTTACGGCAAAAACTGGATGCACTTCGTGTACAAAACGGACAATCTCTTTCAAAGTATCAGGATTTCATACGGAAACTCGTCTGTTACAAAGGGCTTTCATTTTTTAAAACTTATGTGAACTCCTGACTTTTTGTGTGTTCAAAATGCACCATTCAAAGCCATATCATGATTTTTCAATCCTTTCTGACTTCATTTGTTATTTTTCATGCATTTACTAATTATTTTGAGCTATAAGACCCTAAAATTGAAAAGCATTTCAATTGAACTCTGAAAAGGTTGAAAGTTGGCATGGTATCATCATTTCATCCACATAGTATCTGCAAGAAAGTTGAGAGGGTTACGGCAAAAACTGGATGCACTTCGTCTACAAAACAGACAATCTCTTTCAAAGTATCAGGATTTCATCCGGAAACTCATCTGTTACAAAGGGATTTCATTTTTTAAAACTTATTTGAACTCCTGACTTTTTGTGTGTTCAAAATGCACCATTCAAAGCCACATCATAATTTTTCAATCCTTTCTGACTTCATTTGTTATTTTTCATGCTTTTACTAATTATTTTGAGCTATAAGACCCTAAAATTGAAAAGCATTTCAGATGAACTCTGAAAAGGTTGAAAATTGGCATGGTATCATCATTTCATCGACATAGCATGTGCAAGAAAGTTGAGAGGGTTACGGCAAAAACTGGATGCACTTCGTGTACAAAACGGACAATCTCTTTCAAAGTATCAGGATTTCATCCGGAAACTCGTCTGTTACAAAGGGCTTTCATTTTTTTAAACTTATTTGAACTCCTGACTTTGTGTGTGTTCAAAATGCACCATTCAAAGCCATATCATCATTTTTCAATCCTTTCTGACTTCATTTGTATTTTTCATGCATTTACTAATTATTTTGAGCTATAAGACCCTAAAATTGAAAAGCATTTCAAATGAACTCTGAAAAGGATGAAAGTTGGCATGGTATCATCATTTCATCCACATAGTATCTGCAAGAAAGCTGAGAGGGTTACGGCAAAAACTAGATGGACTTCGTCTACAAAACGGACAATCTCTTTCAAAGTATCAGGATTTCATACGGAAACTCGTCTGTTACAAAGGGATTTCATTTTTTTAAACTTATTTGAACTCCTGACTTTTTGTGTGTTCAAAATGCACCATTCAAAGCCACATCATAATTTTTCAATCCTTTCTGACTTCATTTGTTATTTTTCATGCATTTACTAATTATTTTGAGCTATAAGACCCTAAAATTGAAAAGCATTTCAAATGAACTCTGAAAAGGTTGAAAGTTGGCATGGTATCATCATTTCATCCACATAGCATGTGCAAGAAAGTTGAGAGGGTTACGGCAAAAACTGGATGCACTTCGTGTACAAAACGGACAATCTCTTTCAAAGTATCAGGATTTCATACGGAAACTCGTCTGTTACAAAGAGATTTCATTTTTTTAAACTTATTTGGACTCCTGACTTTTTGTGTGTTCAAAATGCACAATTCAAAGCCACATCATCATTTTTCAACCCTTTTTGACTTCATTTGTTATTTTTCATGCATTTACTAATTATTTTGAGCTATAAGACCCTAAAATTGAAAAGCATTTCAAATGAACTCTGAAAAGGTTGAAAGTTGGCATGGTATCATCATTTCATCCACATAGCATGTGCAAGGAAGTTGAGAGGGTTACGGCCAAAACTGGATGCACTTCGTGTACGAAACAGACAATCTCTTTCAAAGTATGAGGATTTCATCCGGAAACTCGTCTGTTACAAAAGGATTTCATTTTTTAAAACTTATTTGAACCTCTGACTTTTTGTGTGTTCAAAATGCACCATTCAAAGCCACATCATCATTTTTCAATCCTTTCTGACTTCATTTGTTATTTTTCATGCATTTACTAATTATTTTGAGCTATAAGACCCTAAAATTGAAAAGCATTTCAGATGAACTCTGAAAAGGTTGAAAGTTAGCATGGTTCATCATTTCATCCACATAGCATGTGCAAGAAAGTTGAGAGGGTTACGGCAAAAACTGGATGCACTTCGTGTACAAAACGGACAATCTCTTTCAAAGTATCAGGATTTCATACGGAAACTCGTCTGTTACAAAGGGATTTCATTTTTTAAAACTTATTTGAACTCCTGACTTTTTGTGTGTTCAAAATGCACCATTCAAAGCCACATCATCATTTTTCAATCCTTTCTGACTTCATTTGTTATTTTTCATGCATTTACTAATTATTTTGAGCTACAAGACCCTAAAATTGAAAAGCATTTCAGATGAACTCTGAAAAGGTTGAAAGTTGGCATGGTATCATCATTTCATCCACATAGCATGTGCAAGAAAGTTGAGAGGGTTACGGCAAAAACTGGATGCACTTCGTATACAAAACGGACAATCTCTTTAAAGTATCAGGATTTCATCCGGAAACTCGTCTGTTACAAAGGGCTTTCATTTTTTAAAACTTATTTGAACTCCTGACTTTTTGTGTGTTCAAAATGCACCATTCAAAGCCATACCATCATTTTTCAATCCTTTCTGACTTCATTTGTTATTTTTCATGCATTTACTAATTATTTAGAGCTATAAGACCCTAAAATTTGAAAGCATTTCAGATGAACTCTGAAAAGGTTGAAAGTTGGCATGGTATCATCATTTCATCCACATAGCATGTGCAAGAAAGTTGAGAGGGTTACGGCAAAAACTGGATGCATTTCGTGTACAAAACGGACAATCTCTTTCAAAGTATCAGGATGTCATACGGAAACTCGTGTGTTACAAAGGGATTTCATTTTTTTAAACTTATTTGAACTCCTGACTTTTTGTGTGTTCAAAATGCACAATTCAAAGCCACATCATCATTTTTCTATCCTTTCTGACTTCATTTGTTATTTTTTATGCATTAACTAATTATTTTGAGCTATACGACCCTAAAATTGAAAAGCATTTCAAATGAACTCCGAAAAGGTTGAAAGTTGGCATGGTATCATCATTTCATCCACATAGCATGTGCAAGAAAGTTGAGAGGGTTACGGCAAAAACTGGATGCACTTCGTGTACAAAACGGACAATCTCTTTCAAAGTATCAGGATTTCATACGGAAACTCGTCTGTTACAAAGGGCTTTCATTTTTTAAAACTTATGTGAACTCCTGACTTTTTGTGTGTTCAAAATGCACCATTCAAAGCCATATCATGATTTTTCAATCCTTTCTGACTTCATTTGTTATTTTTCATGCATTTACTAATTATTTTGAGCTATAAGACCCTAAAATTGAAAAGCATTTCAATTGAACTCTGAAAAGGTTGAAAGTTGGCATGGTATCATCATTTCATCCACATAGTATCTGCAAGAAAGTTGAGAGGGTTACGGCAAAAACTGGATGCACTTCGTGTACAAAACGGACAATCTCTTTCAAAGTATCAGGATTTCATACGGAAACTCGTCTGTTACAAAGGGCTTTCATTTTTTAAAACTTATGTGAACTCCTGACTTTTTGTGTGTTCAAAATGCACCATTCAAAGCCATATCATGATTTTTCAATCCTTTCTGACTTCATTTGTTATTTTTCATGCATTTACTAATTATTTTGAGCTATAAGACCCTAAAATTGAAAAGCATTTCAATTGAACTCTGAAAAGGTTGAAAGTTGGCATGGTATCATCATTTCATCCACATAGTATCTGCAAGAAAGTTGAGAGGGTTACGGCAAAAACTGGATGCACTTCGTCTACAAAACGGACAATCTCTTTCAAAGTATCAGGATTTCATCCGGAAACTCATCTGTTACAAAGGGATTTCATTTTTTAAAACTTATTTGAACTCCTGACTTTTTGTGTGTTCAAAATGCACCATTCAAAGCCACATCATAATTTTTCAATCCTTTCTGACTTCATTTGTTATTTTTCATGCTTTTACTAATTATTTTGAGCTATAAGACCCTAAAATTGAAAAGCATTTCAGATGAACTCTGAAAAGGTTGAAAATTGGCATGGTATCATCATTTCATCGACATAGCATGTGCAAGAAAGTTGAGAGGGTTACGGCAAAAACTGGATGCACTTCGTGTACAAAACGGACAATCTCTTTCAAAGTATCAGGATTTCATCCGGAAACTCGTCTGTTACAAAGGGCTTTCATTTTTTTAAACTTATTTGAACTCCTGACTTTGTGTGTGTTCAAAATGCACCATTCAAAGCCATATCATCATTTTTCAATCCTTTCTGACTTCATTTGTATTTTTCATGCATTTACTAATTATTTTGAGCTATAAGACCCTAAAATTGAAAAGCATTTCAAATGAACTCTGAAAAGGATGAAAGTTGGCATGGTATCATCATTTCATCCACATAGTATCTGCAAGAAAGCTGAGAGGGTTACGGCAAAAACTAGATGGACTTCGTCTACAAAACGGACAATCTCTTTCAAAGTATCAGGATTTCATACGGAAACTCGTCTGTTACAAAGGGATTTCATTTTTTTAAACTTATTTGAACTCCAGACTTTTTGTGTGTTCAAAATGCACCATTCAAAGCCACATCATAATTTTTCAATCCTTTCTGACTTCATTTGTTATTTTTCATGCATTTACTAATTATTTTGAGCTATAAGACCCTAAAATTGAAAAGCATTTCAAATGAACTCTGAAAAGGTTGAAAGTTGGCATGGTATCATCATTTCATCCACATAGCATGTGCAAGAAAGTTGAGAGGGTTACGGCAAAAACTGGATGCACTTCGTGTACAAAACGGACAATCTCTTTCAAAGTATCAGGATTTCATACGGAAACTCGTCTGTTACAAAGAGATTTCATTTTTTTAAACTTATTTGGACTCCTGACTTTTTGTGTGTTCAAAATGCACAATTCAAAGCCACATCATCATTTTTCAACCCTTTTTGACTTCATTTGTTATTTTTCATGCATTTACTAATTATTTTGAGCTATAAGACCCTAAAATTGAAAAGCATTTCAAATGAACTCTGAAAAGGTTGAAAGTTGGCATGGTATCATCATTTCATCCACATAGCATGTGCAAGGAAGTTGAGAGGGTTACGGCCAAAACTGGATGCACTTCGTGTACGAAACAGACAATCTCTTTCAAAGTATGAGGATTTCATCCGGAAACTCGTCTGTTACAAAAGGATTTCATTTTTTAAAACTTATTTGAACCTCTGACTTTTTGTGTGTTCAAAATGCACCATTCAAAGCCACATCATCATTTTTCAATCCTTTCTGACTTCATTTGTTATTTTTCATGCATTTACTAATTATTTTGAGCTATAAGACCCTAAAATTGAAAAGCATTTCAGATGAACTCTGAAAAGGTTGAAAGTTAGCATGGTTCATCATTTCATCCACATAGCATGTGCAAGAAAGTTGAGAGGGTTACGGCAAAAACTGGATGCACTTCGTGTACAAAACGGACAATCTCTTTCAAAGTATCAGGATTTCATACGGAAACTCGTCTGTTACAAAGGGATTTCATTTTTTAAAACTTATTTGAACTCCTGACTTTTTGTGTGTTCAAAATGCACCATTCAAAGCCACATCATCATTTTTCAATCCTTTCTGACTTCATTTGTTATTTTTCATGCATTTACTAATTATTTTGAGCTACAAGACCCTAAAATTGAAAAGCATTTCAGATGAACTCTGAAAAGGTTGAAAGTTGGCATGGTATCATCATTTCATCCACATAGCATGTGCAAGAAAGTTGAGAGGGTTACGGCAAAAACTGGATGCACTTCGTATACAAAACGGACAATCTCTTTAAAGTATCAGGATTTCATCCGGAAACTCGTCTGTTACAAAGGGCTTTCATTTTTTAAAACTTATTTGAACTCCTGACTTTTTGTGTGTTCAAAATGCACCATTCAAAGCCATACCATCATTTTTCAATCCTTTCTGACTTCATTTGTTATTTTTCATGCATTTACTAATTATTTAGAGCTATAAGACCCTAAAATTTGAAAGCATTTCAGATGAACTCTGAAAAGGTTGAAAGTTGGCATGGTATCATCATTTCATCCACATAGCATGTGCAAGAAAGTTGAGAGGGTTACGGCAAAAACTGGATGCATTTCGTGTACAAAACGGACAATCTCTTTCAAAGTATCAGGATGTCATACGGAAACTCGTGTGTTACAAAGGGATTTCATTTTTTTAAACTTATTTGAACTCCTGACTTTTTGTGTGTTCAAAATGCACAATTCAAAGCCACATCATCATTTTTCTATCCTTTCTGACTTCATTTGTTATTTTTTATGCATTAACTAATTATTTTGAGCTATACGACCCTAAAATTGAAAAGCATTTCAAATGAACTCCGAAAAGGTTGAAAGTTGGCATGGTATCATCATTTCATCCACATAGCATGTGCAAGAAAGTTGAGAGGGTTACGGCAAAAACTGGATGCACTTCGTGTACAAAACGGACAATCTCTTTCAAAGTATCAGGATTTCATACGGAAACTCGTCTGTTACAAAGGGCTTTCATTTTTTAAAACTTATGTGAACTCCTGACTTTTTGTGTGTTCAAAATGCACCATTCAAAGCCATATCATGATTTTTCAATCCTTTCTGACTTCATTTGTTATTTTTCATGCATTTACTAATTATTTTGAGCTATAAGACCCTAAAATTGAAAAGCATTTCAATTGAACTCTGAAAAGGTTGAAAGTTGGCATGGTATCATCATTTCATCCACATAGTATCTGCAAGAAAGTTGAGAGGGTTACGGCAAAAACTGGATGCACTTCGTCTACAAAATGGACAATCTCTTTCAAAGTATCAGGATTTCATCCGGAAACTCATCTGTTACAAAGGGATTTCATTTTTTTAAACTTATTTGAACTCCAGACTTTTTGTGTGTTCAAAATGCACCATTCAAAGCCACATCATAATTTTTCAATCCTTTCTGACTTCATTTGTTATTTTTCATGCATTTACTAATTATTTTGAGCTATAAGACCCTAAAATTGAAAAGCATTTCAAATGAACTCTGAAAAGGTTGAAAGTTGGCATGGTATCATCATTTCATCCACATAGCATGTGCAAGAAAGTTGAGAGGGTTACGGCAAAAACTGGATGCACTTCGTGTACAAAACGGACAATCTCTTTCAAAGTATCAGGATTTCATACGGAAACTCGTCTGTTACAAAGAGATTTCATTTTTTTAAACTTATTTGGACTCCTGACTTTTTGTGTGTTCAAAATGCACAATTCAAAGCCACATCATCATTTTTCAACCCTTTTTGACTTCATTTGTTATTTTTCATGCATTTACTAATTATTTTGAGCTATAAGACCCTAAAATTGAAAAGCATTTCAAATGAACTCTGAAAAGGTTGAAAGTTGGCATGGTATCATCATTTCATCCACATAGCATGTGCAAGGAAGTTGAGAGGGTTACGGCCAAAACTGGATGCACTTCGTGTACGAAACAGACAATCTCTTTCAAAGTATGAGGATTTCATCCGGAAACTCGTCTGTTACAAAAGGATTTCATTTTTTAAAACTTATTTGAACCTCTGACTTTTTGTGTGTTCAAAATGCACCATTCAAAGCCACATCATCATTTTTCAATCCTTTCTGACTTCATTTGTTATTTTTCATGCATTTACTAATTATTTTGAGCTATAAGACCCTAAAATTGAAAAGCATTTCAGATGAACTCTGAAAAGGTTGAAAGTTAGCATGGTTCATCATTTCATCCACATAGCATGTGCAAGAAAGTTGAGAGGGTTACGGCAAAAACTGTATGCACTTCGTGTACAAAACGGACAATCTCTTTCAAAGTATCAGGATTTCATACGGAAACTCGTCTGTTACAAAGGGATTTCATTTTTTAAAACTTATTTGAACTCCTGACTTTTTGTGTGTTCAAAATGCACCATTCAAAGCCACATCATCATTTTTCAATCCTTTCTGACTTCATTTGTTATTTTTCATGCATTTACTAATTATTTTGAGCTACAAGACCCTAAAATTGAAAAGCATTTCAGATGAACTCTGAAAAGGTTGAAAGTTGGCATGGTATCATCATTTCATCCACATAGCATGTGCAAGAAAGTTGAGAGGGTTACGGCAAAAACTGGATGCACTTCGTATACAAAACGGACAATCTCTTTAAAGTATCAGGATTTCATCCGGAAACTCGTCTGTTACAAAGGGCTTTCATTTTTTAAAACTTATTTGAACTCCTGACTTTTTGTGTGTTCAAAATGCACCATTCAAAGCCATACCATCATTTTTCAATCCTTTCTGACTTCATTTGTTATTTTTCATGCATTTACTAATTATTTAGAGCTATAAGACCCTAAAATTTGAAAGCATTTCAGATGAACTCTGAAAAGGTTGAAAGTTGGCATGGTATCATCATTTCATCCACATAGCATGTGCAAGAAAGTTGAGAGGGTTACGGCAAAAACTGGATGCATTTCGTGTACAAAACGGACAATCTCTTTCAAAGTATCAGGATGTCATACGGAAACTCGTGTGTTACAAAGGGATTTCATTTTTTTAAACTTATTTGAACTCCTGACTTTTTGTGTGTTCAAAATGCACAATTCAAAGCCACATCATCATTTTTCTATCCTTTCTGACTTCATTTGTTATTTTTTATGCATTAACTAATTATTTTGAGCTATACGACCCTAAAATTGAAAAGCATTTCAAATGAACTCCGAAAAGGTTGAAAGTTGGCATGGTATCATCATTTCATCCACATAGCATGTGCAAGAAAGTTGAGAGGGTTACGGCAAAAACTGGATGCACTTCGTGTACAAAACGGACAATCTCTTTCAAAGTATCAGGATTTCATACGGAAACTCGTCTGTTACAAAGGGCTTTCATTTTTTAAAACTTATGTGAACTCCTGACTTTTTGTGTGTTCAAAATGCACCATTCAAAGCCATATCATGATTTTTCAATCCTTTCTGACTTCATTTGTTATTTTTCATGCATTTACTAATTATTTTGAGCTATAAGACCCTAAAATTGAAAAGCATTTCAATTGAACTCTGAAAAGGTTGAAAGTTGGCATGGTATCATCATTTCATCCACATAGTATCTGCAAGAAAGTTGAGAGGGTTACGGCAAAAACTGGATGCACTTCGTCTACAAAATGGACAATCTCTTTCAAAGTATCAGGATTTCATCCGGAAACTCATCTGTTACAAAGGGATTTCATTTTTTTAAACTTATTTGAACTCCTGACTTTTTGTGTGTTCAAAATGCACCATTCAAAGCCACATCATAATTTTTCAATCCTTTCTGACTTCATTTGTTATTTTTCATGCTTTTACTAATTATTTTGAGCTATAAGACCCTAAAATTGAAAAGCATTTCAGATGAACTCTGAAAAGGTTGAAAATTGGCATGGTATCATCATTTCATCGACATAGCATGTGCAAGAAAGTTGAGAGGGTTACGGCAAAAACTGGATGCACTTCGTGTACAAAACGGACAATCTCTTTCAAAGTATCAGGATTTCATCCGGAAACTCGTCTGTTACAAAGGGCTTTCATTTTTTTAAACTTATTTGAACTCCTGACTTTGTGTGTGTTCAAAATGCACCATTCAAAGCCATATCATCATTTTTCAATCCTTTCTGACTTCATTTGTTATTTTTCATGCATTTACTAATTATTTTGAGCTATAAGACCCTAAAATTGAAAAGCATTTCAAATGAACTCTGAAAAGGATGAAAGTTGGCATGGTATCATCATTTCATCCACATAGTATCTGCAAGAAAGCTGAGAGGGTTACGGCAAAAACTAGATGGACTTCGTCTACAAAACGGACAATCTCTTTCAAAGTATCAGGATTTCATACGGAAACTCGTCTGTTACAAAGGGATTTCATTTTTTTTAAACTTATTTGAACTCCTGACTTTTTGTGTGTTCAAAATGCACCATTCAAAGCCACATCATAATTTTTCAATCCTTTCTGACTTCATTTGTTATTTTTCATGCATTTACTAATTATTTTGAGCTATAAGACCCTAAAATTGAAAAGCATTTCAAATGAACTCTGAAAAGGTTGAAAGTTGGCATGGTATCATCATTTCATCCACATAGCATGTGCAAGAAAGTTGAGAGGGTTACGGCAAAAACTGGATGCACTTCGTGTACAAAACGGACAATCTCTTTCAAAGTATCAGGATTTCATACGGAAACTCGTCTGTTACAAAGAGATTTCATTTTTTTAAACTTATTTGAACTCCTGACTTTTTGTGTGTTCAAAATGCACAATTCAAAGCCACATCATCATTTTTCAACCCTTTTTGACTTCATTTGTTATTTTTCATGCATTTACTAATTATTTTGAGCTATAAGACCCTAAAATTGAAAAGCATTTCAAATGAACTCTGAAAAGGTTGAAAGTTGGCATGGTATCATCATTTCATCCACATAGCATGTGCAAGGAAGTTGAGAGGGTTACGGCCAAAACTGGATGCACTTCGTGTACGAAACAGACAATCTCTTTCAAAGTATGAGGATTTCATCCGGAAACTCGTCTGTTACAAAAGGATTTCATTTTTTAAAACTTATTTGAACTCCTGACTTTTTGTGTGTTCAAAATGCACCATTCAAAGCCACATCATCATTTTTCAATCCTTTCTGACTTCATTTGTTATTTTTCATGCATTTACTAATTATTTTGAGCTATAAGACCCTAAAATTGAAAAGCATTTCAGATGAACTCTGAAAAGGTTGAAAGTTAGCATGGTTCATCATTTCATCCACATAGCATGTGCAAGAAAGTTGAGAGGGTTACGGCAAAAACTGGATGCACTTCGTGTACAAAACGGACAATCTCTTTCAAAGTATCAGGATTTCATACGAAAACTCGTCTGTTACAAAGAGATTTCATTTTTTTAAACTTATTTGAACTCCTGACTTTTTGTGTGTTCAAAATGCACCATTCAAAGCCACATCATAATTTTTCAATCCTTTCTGACTTCATTTGTTATTTTGCATGCATTTACTAATTATTTTGAGCTATAAGACCCTAAAATTGAAAAGCATTTCAGATGAACTCTGAAAAGGTTGAAAGTTGGCATGGTATCATCATTTCATCCACATAGCATGTGCAAGAAAGTTGAGAGGGTTACGGCAAAAACTGGATGCACTTCGTATACAAAACGGACAATCTCTTTAAAGTATCAGGATTTCATCCGGAAACTCGTCTGTTACAAAGGGCTTTCATTTTTTTAAACTTATTTGAACTCCTGACTTTTTGTGTGTTCAAAATGCACCATTCAAAGCCATACCATCATTTTTCAATCCTTTCTGACTTCATTTGTTATTTTTCATGCATTTACTAATTATTTAGAGCTATAAGACCCTAAAATTTGAAAGCATTTCAGATGAACTCTGAAAAGGTTGAAAGTTGGCATGGTATCATCATTTCATCCACATAGCATGTGCAAGAAAGTTGAGAGGGTTACGGCAAAAACTGGATGCATTTCGTGTACAAAACGGACAATCTCTTTCAAAGTATCAGGATTTCATACGGAAACTCGTGTGTTACAAAGGGATTTCATTTTTTTAAACTTATTTGAACTCCTGACTTTTTGTGTGTTCAAAATGCACAATTCAAAGCCACATCATCATTTTTCAATCCTTTCTGACTTCATTTGTTATTTTTTATGCATTAACTAATTATTTTGAGCTATACGACCCTAAAATTGAAAAGCATTTCAAATGAACTCTGAAAAGGTTGAAAGTTGGCATGGTATCATCATTTCATCCACATAGCATGTGCAAGAAAGTTGAGAGGGTTACGGCAAAAACTGGATGCACTTCGTGTACAAAACGGACAATCTCTTTCAAAGTATCAGGATTTCATACGGAAACTCGTCTGTTACAAAGGGCTTTCATTTTTTAAAACTTATGTGAACTCCTGACTTTTTGTGTGTTCAAAATGCACCATTCAAAGCCATATCATGATTTTTCAATCCTTTCTGACTTCATTTGTTATTTTTCATGCATTTACTAATTATTTTGAGCTATAAGACCCTAAAATTGAAAAGCATTTCAATTGAACTCTGAAAAGGTTGAAAGTTGGCATGGTATCATCATTTCATCCACATAGTATCTGCAAGAAAGTTGAGAGGGTTACGGCAAAAACTGGATGCACTTCGTGTACAAAACGGACAATCCCTTTCAAAGTATCAGGATTTCATACGGAAACTCGTCTGTTACAAAGGGCTTTCATTTTTTAAAACTTATTTGAACTCCTCACTTTTTGTGTGTTCAAAATGCACCATTAAAAGCCACATCATCATTTTTCAATCCTTTCTGACTTCATTTGTTATTTTTCATGCATTTACTAATTATTTTGAGCTATAAGACCCTAAAATTGAAAAGCATTTCAAATGAACTCTGAAAAGGTTGAAAGTTGGCATGGTATCATCATTTCATCCACATAGCATGTGCAAGAAAGTTGAGAGGGTTACGGCAAAAACTGGATGCACTTCGTGTACAAAACGGACAATCTCTTTCAAAGTATCAGGATTTCATACGGAAACTCGTCTGTTACAAAGGGCTTTCATTTTTTAAAACTTATGTGAACTCCTGACTTTTTGTGTGTTCAAAATGCACCATTCAAAGCCATATCATGATTTTTCAATCCTTTCTGACTTCATTTGTTATTTTTCATGCATTTACTAATTATTTTGAGCTATAAGACCCTAAAATTGAAAAGCATTTCAATTGAACTCTGAAAAGGTTGAAAGTTGGCATGGTATCATCATTTCATCCACATAGTATCTGCAAGAAAGTTGAGAGGGTTACGGCAAAAACTGGATGCACTTCGTCTACAAAACGGACAATCTCTTTCAAAGTATCAGGATTTCATCCGGAAACTCATCTGTTACAAAGGGATTTCATTTTTTAAAACTTATTTGAACTCCTGACTTTTTGTGTGTTCAAAATGCACCATTCAAAGCCACATCATAATTTTTCAATCCTTTCTGAATTCATTTGTTATTTTTCATGCTTTTACTAATTATTTTGAGCTATAAGACCCTAAAATTGAAAAGCATTTCAGATGAACTCTGAAAAGGTTGAAAATTGGCATGGTATCATCATTTCATCGACATAGCATGTGCAAGAAAGTTGAGAGGGTTACGGCAAAAACTGGATGCACTTCGTGTACAAAACGGACAATCTCTTTCAAAGTATCAGGATTTCATCCGGAAACTCGTCTGTTACAAAGGGCTTTCATTTTTTTAAACTTATTTGAACTCCTGACTTTTTGTGTGTTCGAAAGGCACCATTCAAAGCCATATCATCATTTTTCAATCCTTTCTGACTTCATTTGTTATTTTTCATGCATTTACTAATTATTTTGAGCTATAAGACCCTAAAATTGAAAAGCATTTCAAATGAACTCTGAAAAGGATGAAAGTTGGCATGGTATCATCATATCATCCACATAGTATCTGCAAGAAAGCTGAGAGGGTTACGGCAAAAACTAGATGGACTTCGTCTACAAAACGGACAATCTCTTTCAAAGTATCAGGATTTCATACGGAAACTCGTCTGTTACAAAGGGATTTCATTTTTTTAAACTTATTTGAACTCCTGACTTTTTGTGTGTTCAAAATGCACCATTCAAAGCCACATCATCATTTTTCAATCCTTTCAGACTTCATTTGTTATTTTTCATGCATTTACTAATTATTTTGAGCTATAAGACCCTAAAATTAAAAAGCATTTCAAATAAACTCTGAAAAGGTTGAAAGTTGGCATGGTATCATCATTTCATCCACATACCAGGTGCAAGGAAGTTGAGAGGGTTACGGCAAAAACTGGATGCACTTCGTCTACAAAACGGACAATCTCTTTCAAAGTATCAGGATTTCATCCGGAAACTCGTCTGTTACAAAGGGATTTCATTTTTTAAAACTTATTTGAACTCCTGACTTTTTGTGTGTTCAAAATGCACCATTCAAAGCCACATCATAATTTTTCAATCATTTCTGACTTCATTTGTTATTTTTCATGCATTTACTAATTATTTTGAGCTATAAGACCCTAAAATTGAAAAGCATTTCAAATGAACTCTGAAAAGGTTGAAAGTTGGCATGGTATCATCATTTCATCTACATAGCATGTGCAAGAAAGTTGAGAGGGTTACGGCAAAAACTGGATGCACTTCGTGTACAAAACGGACAATCTCTTTCAAAGTATCAGGATTTCATACGGAAACTCGTCTGTTACAAAGGGATTTCATTTTTTTAAACTTATTTGAACTCCTGACTTTTTGTGTGTTCAAAATGCACAATTCAAAGCCACATCATCATTTTTCAACCCTTTCTGACTTCATTTGTTATTTTTCATGCATTTACTAATTATTTTGAGCTATAAGACCCTAAAATTGAAAAGCATTTCAGATGAACTCTGAAAAGGTTGAAAGTTGGCAGGGTATCATCATTTCATCCACATAGCATGTGCAAGAAAGTTGAGAGGGTTACGGCCAAAACTGGATGCACTTCGTATATGAAACGGACAATCTCTTTCAAAGTATCAGGATTTCATCCGGAAACTCGTCTGTTACAAAAGGATTTCATTTTTTAAAACTTATTTGAACTCCTGACTTTTTGTGTGTTCAAAATGCACCATTCAAAGCCACATCATCATTTTTCAATCCTTTCTGACTTCATTTGTTATTTTTCATGCATTTACTAATTATTTTGAGCTATAAGACCCTAAAATTGAAAAGCATTTCAGATGAACTCTGAAAAGGTTGAAAGTTAGCATGGTTCATCATTTCATCCACATAGCATGTGCAAGAAAGCTGAGAGGGTTACGGAAAAAACTGGATGCACTTCGTGTACAAAACGGACAATCTCTTTCAAAGTATCAGGATTTCACACGGAAACTCGTCTGTTACAAAGGGATTTCATTTTTTAAACTTATTTGAACTCCTGAATTTTTGTGTGTTCGAAATGCACCATTCAATGCCACATCATCATTTTTCAATCCTTTCTGACTTCATTTGTTATTTTTCATGCATTTACTAATTATTTTGAGCTATAAGACCCTAAAATCGAAAAGCATTTCAGATGAACTCTGAAAAGGTTGAAAGTTGGCATGGTATCATCATTTCATCCACATAGCATGTGCAAGAAAGTTGAGAGGGTTACGGCCAAAACTGGATGCACTTCGTATATGAAACGGACAATCTCTTTCAAAGTATGAGGATTTCATCCGGAAACTCGTCTGTTACAAAAGGATTTCATTTTTTAAAACTTATTTGAACTCCTGACTTTTTGTGTGTTCAAAATGCACCATTCAAAGCCACATCATCATTTTTCAATCCTTTCTGACTTCATTTGTTATTTTTTCATGCATTTACTAATTATTTTGAGCTATAAGACCCTAAAATTGAAAAGCATTTCAGATGAACTCTAAAAAGGTTGAAAGTTAGCATGGTTCATCATTTCATCCACATAGCATGTGCAAGAAAGCTGAGAGGGTTACGGAAAAAACTGGATGCACTTCGTGTACAAAACGGACAATCTCTTTCAAAGTATCAGGATTTCACACGGAAACTCGTCTGTTACAAAGGGCTTTCATTTTTTAAAACTTATTTGAACTCCTGACTTTTTGTGTGTTCAAAATGCACCATTCAAAGCCATATCATCATTTTTCAATCCTTTCTGACTTCATTTGTTATTTTTCATGCATTTACTAATTATTTTGAGCTATAAGACCCTAAAATTGAAAAGCATTTCAGATGAACTCTGAAAAGGTTGAAAGTTGGCATGGTATCATCATTTCATCCACATAGCATGTGCAAGAAAGTTGAGAGGGTTACGGCAAAAACTGGATGCACTTTGTATACAAAACGGACAATCTCTTTAAAGTATCAGGATTTCATCCAGAAACTCGTCTGTTACAAAGGGCTTTCATTTTTTAAAACTTATTTGAACTCTTGACTTTTTGTGTGTTCAAAATGCACCATTCAAAGCCATATCATCATTTTTCAATCCTTTCTGACTTCATTTGTTATTTTTCATGCATTTACTAATTATTTTGAGCTATAAGACCCTAAAATTGAAAAGCATTTCAAATGAACTCTGAAAAGGATGAAAGTTGGCATGGTATCATCATTTCATCCACATAGTATCTACAAGAAAGCTGAGAGGGTTACGGCAAAAACTGGATGCACTTCGTCTACAAAACGGACAATCTCTTTCAAAGTATCAGGATTTCATACGGAAACTCGTCTGTTACAAAGGGATTTCATTTTTGAAAACTTATTTGAACTCCTGACTTTTTGTGTGTTCAAAATGCACCATTCAAAGCCACATCATCATTTTTCAATCCTTTCAGACTTCATTTGTTATTTTTCATGCATTTACTAATTATTTTGAGCTATAAGACCCTAAAATTGAAAAGCATTTCAAATGAACTCTGAAAAGGTTGAAAGTTGGCATGGTATCATCATTTCATCCACATAGCATGTGCAAGAAAGTTGAGAGGGTTACGGCAAAAACTGGATGCACTTCGTGTACAAAACGGACAATCTCTTTCAAAGTATCAGGATTTCGTACGGAAACTCGTCTGTTACAAAGAGATTTCATTTTTTTAAACTTATTTGAACTCCTGACTTTTTGTGTGTTCAAAATGCACAATTCAAAGCCACATCATCATTTTTCAACCCTTTTTGACTTCATTTGTTATTTTTCATGCATTTACTAATTATTTTGAGCTATAAGACCCTAAAATTGAAAAGCATTTCAAATGAACTCTGAAAAGGTTGAAAGTTGGCATGGTATCATCATTTCATCCACATAGCATGTGCAAGGAAGTTGAGAGGGTTACGGCCAAAACTGGATGCACTTTGTGTACGAAACGGACAATCTCTTTCAAAGTATGAGGATTTCATCCGGAAACTCGTCTGTTACAAAGGGATTTCATTTTTTAAAACTTATTTGAACTCCTGACTTTTTGTGTGTTCAAAATGCACCATTCAAAGCCACATCATCATTTTTCAATCCTTTCTGACTTCAATTGTTATTTTTTATGCATTTACTAATTATTTAGAGCTATAAGACCCTAAAATTGGAAAGCATTTCAGATGAACTCTGAAAAGGTTGAAAGTTGGCATGGTATCATCATTTCATCCACATAGCATGTGCAAGAAAGTTGAGAGGGTTACGGCAAAAACTGGATGCACTTCGTGTACAAAACGGACAATCTCTTTCAAAGTATCAGGATTTCATACGGAAACTCGTCTGTTACAAAGGGATTTCATTTTTTAAAACTTATTTGAACTCCTGACTTTTTGTGTGTTCAAAATGCACCATTCAAAGCCATATCATCATTTTTCAATCCTTTCTGACTTCATTTGTTATTTTTCATGCATTTACTAAATATTTAGACCTATAAGACCCTAAAATTGAAAGGCATTTCAGATGAACTCTGAAAAGGTTGAAAGTTGGCATGGTATCATCATTTCATCCACATAGCATGTGCAAGAAAGTTGAGAGGGTTACGGCAAAAACTGGATGCACTTCGTGTACAAAACGGACAATCTCTTTCAAAGTATCAGGATTTCATACGGAAACTCGTCTGCTACAAAGGGATTTCATTTTTTAAAACTTATTTGAACTCCTGACTTTTTGTGTGTTCAAAATGCACCATTCAAAGCCACATCATCATTTTTCAATCCTTTCTGACTTCATTTGTTATTTTTCATGCATTTACTAATTATTTTGAGCTATAAGACCCTAAAATTGAAAAGCATTTCAGATGAACTCTGAAAAGGTTGAAAGTTGGCATGGTATCATCATTTCATCCACATAGCATGTGCAAGAAAGTTGAGAGGGTTACGGCAAAAACTGGATGCACTTCGTATACAAAATAGACAATCTCTTTAAAGTATCAGGATTTCATCCGGAAACTCGTATGTTACAAAGGGCTTTCATTTTTTAAAACTTATTTGAACTCCTGACTTTTTGTGTGTTCAAAATGCACCATTCAAAGCCATATCATCATTTTTCAATCCTTTCTGACTTCATTTGTTATTTTTCATGCATTTACTAATTATTTTAAGCTATAAGACCCTAAAATTGAAAAGCATTTCAAATGAACTCTGAAAAGGTTGAAAGTTGGCATGGTATCATCATTTCATCCACATAGTATCTACAAGAAAGTTGAGAGGGTTACGGCAAAAACTGGATGCACTTCGTCTACAAAACGAACAATCTCTTTCAAAGTATCAGGATTTCATACGGAAACTCGTCTGTTACAAAGGGATTTCATTTTTTAAAACTTATTTGAACTCCTGACTTTTTGTGTGTTCAAAATGCACCTTTCAAAGCCACATCATCATTTTTCAATCATTTCAGACTTCATTTGTTATTTTTCATGCATTTACTAATTATTTTGAGCTATAAGACCCTAAAATTGAAAAGCATTTCAAATGAACTCTGAAAAGGTTGAAAGTTGGCATGGTGTCATCATTTCATCCACATAGCATGTGCAAGAAAGTTGAGAGGGTTACGGCAAAAACTGGATGCACTTTGTGTACAAAACGGACAATCTCTTTCAAAGTATCAGGATTTCATACGGAAACTCGTCTGCTACAAAGGGATTTCATTTTTTAAAACTTATTTGAACTCCTGACTTTTTGTGTGTTCAAAATGCACCATTCAAAGCCACATCATCATTTTTCAATCCCTTCTGACTTCATTTGTTATTTTTCATGCATTTACTAATTATTTAGAGCTATAAGACCCTAAAATTGAAAAGCATTTCAGATGAACTCTGAAAAGGTTGAAAGTTGGCATGGTATCATCATTTCATGCACATAGCATGTGCAAGAAAGTTGAGAGGGTTACGGCAAAAACTGGATGCACTTCGTGTACAAAACGGACAATCTCTTTCAAAGTATCAGGATTTCATACGGAAACTCGTCTGCTACAAAGGGATTTCATTTTTTAAAACTTATTTGAACTCCTGACTTTTTGTGTGTTCAAAATGCACCATTCAAAGCCACATCATCATTTTTCAATCCTTTCTGACTTCATTTGTTATTTTTCATGCATTTACTAATTATTTTGAGCTATAAGACCCTAAAATTGAAAAGCATTTCAGATGAACTCTGAAAAGGTTGAAAGTTGGCATGGTATCATCATTTCATCCACATAGCATGTGCAAGAAAGTTGAGAGGGTTACGGCAAAAACTGGATGTACTTCGTATACAAAACAGACAATCTCTTTAAAGTATCAGGATTTCATCCGGAAACTCGTCTGTTACAAAGGGCTTTCATTTTTTAAAACTTATTTGAACTCCTGACTTTTTGTGTGTTCAAAATGCACCATTCAAAGCCATATCATCATTTTTCAATCCTTTCTGACTTCATTTGTTATTTTTCATGCATTTACTAATTATTTTGAGCTATAAGACCCTAAAATTGAAAAGCATTTCAAATGAACTCTGAAAAGGTTGAAAGTTGGCATGGTATCATCATTTCATCCACATAGTATCTGCAAGAAAGTTCAGAGGGTTACGGCAAAAACTAGATGCACTTCGTCTACAAAACGGACAATCTCTTTCAAAGTATCAGGATTTCATACGGAAACTCGACTGTTACAAAGGGATTTCATTTTTTAAAACTTATTTGAACTCCTTACTTTTTGTGTGTTCAAAATGCACAATTCAAAGCCACATCATCATTTTTCAACCCTTTTTGACTTCATTTGTTATTTTTCATGCATTTACTAATTATTTTGAGCTATAAGACCCTAAAATTGAAAAGCATTTCAAATGAACTCTGAAAAGGTTGAAAGTTGGCATGGTATCATCATTTCATCCACATAGCATGTGCAAGGAAGTTGAGAGGGTTACGGCCAAAACTGGATGCACTTTGTGTACCAAACGGACAATCTCTTTCAAAGTATGAGGATTTCATCCGGAAACTCGTCTGTTACAAAGGGATTTCATTTTTTAAAACTTATTTGAACTCCTGACTTTTTGTGTGTTCAAAATGCACCATTCAAAGCCACATCATCATTTTTCAATCCTTTCTGACTTCATTTATTATTTTTCATGCATTTACTAATTATTTAGAGCTATAAGACCCTAAAATTGGAAAGCATTTCAGATGAACTCTGAAAAGGTTGAAAGTTGGCATGGTATCATCATTTCATCCACATAGCATGTGCAAGAAAGTTGAGAGGGTTACGGAAAAAACTGGATGCACTTCGTGTACAAAACGGACAATCTCTTTCAAAGTATCAGGATTTCATACGGAAACTCGTCTGTTACAAAGGGATTTCATTTTTTAAAACTTATTTGAACTCCTGACTTTTTGTGTGTTCAAAATGCACCATTCAAAGCCATATCATCATTTTTCAATCCTTTCTGACTTCATTTGTTATTTTTCATGCATTTACTAAATATTTAGACCTATAAGACCGTAAAATTGAAAAGCATTTCAGATGAACTCTGAAAAGGTTGAAAGTTGGCATGGTATCATCATTTCATCCACATAGCATGTGCAAGAAAGTTGAGAGGGTTACGGCAAAAACTGGATGCACTTCGTGTACAAAACGGACAATCTCTTTCAAAGTATCAGGATTTCATACGGAAACTCGTCTGCTACAAAGGGATTTCATTTTTTAAAACTTATTTGAACTCCTGACTTTTTGTGTGTTCAAAATGCACCATTCAAAGCCACATCATCATTTTTCAATCCTTTCTGACTTCATTTGTTATTTTTCATGCATTTACTAATTATTTTGAGCTATAAGACCCTAAAATTGAAAAGCATTTCAGATGAACTCTGAAAAGGTTGAAAGTTGGCATGGTATCATCATTTCATCCACATAGCATGTGCAAGAAAGTTGAGAGGGTTACGGCAAAAACTGGATGCACTTCGTATACAAAACAGACAATCTCTTTAAAGTATCAGGATTTCATCCGGAAACTCGTCTGTTACAAAGGGCTTTCATTTTTTAAAACTTATTTGAACTCCTGACTTTTTGTGTGTTCAAAATGCACCATTCAAAGCCATATCATCATTTTTCAATCCTTTCTGACTTCATTTGTTATTTTTCATGCATTTACTAATTATTTTAAGCTATAAGACCCTAAAATTGAAAAGCATTTCAAATGAACTCTGAAAAGGTTGAAAGTTGGCATGGTATCATCATTTCATCCACATAGTATCTACAAGAAAGTTGAGAGGGTTACGGCAAAAACTGGATGCACTTCGTCTACAAAACGAACAATCTCTTTCAAAGTATCAGGATTTCATACGGAAACTCGTCTGTTACAAAGGGATTTCATTTTTTAAAACTTATTTGAACTCCTGACTTTTTGTGTGTTCAAAATGCACCTTTCAAAGCCACATCATCATTTTTCAATCCTTTCAGACTTCATTTGTTATTTTTCATGCATTTACTAATTATTTTGAGCTATAAGACCCTAAAATTGAAAAGCATTTCAAATGAACTCTGAAAAGGTTGAAAGTTGGCATGGTGTCATCATTTCATCCACATAGCATGTGCAAGAAAGTTGAGAGGGTTACGGCAAAAACTGGATGCACTTTGTGTACAAAACGGACAATCTCTTTCAAAGTATCAGGATTTCATACGGAAACTCGTCTGCTACAAAGGGATTTCATTTTTTAAAACTTATTTGAACTCCTGACTTTTTGTGTGTTCAAAATGCACCATTCAAAGCCACATCATCATTTTTCAATCCCTTCTGACTTCATTTGTTATTTTTCATGCATTTACTAATTATTTAGAGCTATAAGACCCTAAAATTGAAAAGCATTTCAGATGAACTCTGAAAAGGTTGAAAGTTGGCATGGTATCATCATTTCATGCACATAGCATGTGCAAGAAAGTTGAGAGGGTTACGGCAAAAACTGGATGCACTTCGTGTACAAAACGGACAATCTCTTTCAAAGTATCAGGATTTCATACGGAAACTCGTCTGCTACAAAGGGATTTCATTTTTTAAAACTTATTTGAACTCCTGACTTTTTGTGTGTTCAAAATGCACCATTCAAAGCCACATCATCATTTTTGAATCCTTTCTGACTTCATTTGTTATTTTTCATGCATTTACTAATTATTTAGAGCTATAAGACCCTAAAATTGAAAAGCATTTCAGATGAACTCTGAAAAGGTTGAAAGTTGGCATGGTATCATCATTTCATGCACATAGCATGTGCAAGAAAGTTGAGAGGGTTACGGCAAAAACTGGATGTACTTCGTATACAAAACAGACAATCTCTTTAAAATATCAGGATTTCATCCGGAAACTCGTCTGTTACAAAGGGCTTTCATTTTTTAAAACTTATTTGAAGTCCTGACTTTTTGTGTGTTCAAAATGCACCATTCAAAGCCATATCATCATTTTTCAATCCTTTCTGACTTCATTTGTTATTTTTCATGCATTTACTAATTATTTTGAGCTATAAGACCCTAAAATTGAAAAGCATTTCAAATGAACTCTGAAAAGGTTGAAAGTTGGCATGGTATCATCATTTCATCCACATAGTATCTACAAGAAAGTTGAGAGGGTTACGGCAAAAACTGGATGCACTTCGTCTACAAAACGAACAATCTCTTTCAAAGTATCAGGATTTCATACGGAAACTCGTCTGTTACAAAGGGATTTCATTTTTTAAAACTTATTTGAACTCCTGACTTTTTGTGTGTTCAAAATGCACCTTTCAAAGCCACATCATCATTTTTCAATCCTTTCAGACTTCATTTGTTATTTTTCATGCATTTACTAATTATTTTGAGCTATAAGACCCTAAAATTGAAAAGCATTTCAAATGAACTCTGAAAAGGTTGAAAGTTGGCATGGTGTCATCATTTCATCCACATAGCATGTGCAAGAAAGTTGAGAGGGTTACGGCAAAAACTGGATGCACTTTGTGTACAAAACGGACAATCTCTTTCAAAGTATCAGGATTTCATACGGAAACTCGTCTGCTACAAAGGGATTTCATTTTTTAAAACTTATTTGAACTCCTGACTTTTTGTGTGTTCAAAATGCACCATTCAAAGCCACATCATCATTTTTCAATCCCTTCTGACTTCATTTGTTATTTTTCATGCATTTACTAATTATTTAGAGCTATAAGACCCTAAAATTGAAAAGCATTTCAGATGAACTCTGAAAAGGTTGAAAGTTGGCATGGTATCATCATTTCATGCACATAGCATGTGCAAGAAAGTTGAGAGGGTTACGGCAAAAACTGGATGCACTTCGTGTACAAAACGGACAATCTCTTTCAAAGTATCAGGATTTCATACGGAAACTCGTCTGCTACAAAGGGATTTCATTTTTTAAAACTTATTTGAACTCCTGACTTTTTGTGTGTTCAAAATGCACCATTCAAAGCCACATCATCATTTTTCAATCCTTTCTGACTTCATTTGTTATTTTTCATGCATTTACTAATTATTTTGAGCTATAAGACCCTAAAATTGAAAAGCATTTCAGATGAACTCTGAAAAGGTTGAAAGTTGGCATGGTATCATCATTTCATCCACATAGCATGTGCAAGAAAGTTGAGAGGGTTACGGCAAAAACTGGATGTACTTCGTATACAAAACAGACAATCTCTTTAAAGTATCAGGATTTCATCCGGAAACTCGTCTGTTACAAAGGGCTTTCATTTTTTAAAACTTATTTGAAGTCCTGACTTTTTGTGTGTTCAAAATGCACCATTCAAAGCCATATCATCATTTTTCAATCCTTTCTGACTTCATTTGTTATTTTTCATGCATTTACTAATTATTTTGAGCTATAAGACCCTAAAATTGAAAAGCATTTCAAATGAACTCTGAAAAGGTTGAAAGTTGGCATGGTATCATCATTTCATCCACATAGTATCTACAAGAAAGTTGAGAGGGTTACGGCAAAAACTGGATGCACTTCGTCTACAAAACGGACAATCTCTTTCAAAGTATCAGGATTTCATACGGAAACTCGTCTGTTACAAAGGGATTTCATTTTTTAAAACTTATTTGAACTCCTTACTTTTTGTGTGTTCAAAATGCACAATTCAAAGCCACATCATCATTTTTCAACCCTTTTTGACTTCATTTGTTATTTTTCATGCATTTACTAATTATTTTGAGCTATAAGACCCTAAAATTGAAAAGCATTTCAAATGAACTCTGAAAAGGTTGAAAGTTGGCATGGTATCATCATTTCATCCACATAGCATGTGCAAGGAAGTTGAGAGGGTTACGGCCAAAACTGGATGCACTTTGTGTACCAAACGGACAATCTCTTTCAAAGTATGAGGATTTCATCCGGAAACTCGTCTGTTACAAAGGGATTTCATTTTTTAAAACTTATTTGAACTCCTGACTTTTTGTGTGTTCAAAATGCACCATTCAAAGCCACATCATCATTTTTCAATCCTTTCTGACTTCATTTGTTATTTTTCATGCATTTACTAATTATTTTGAGCTATAAGACCCTAAAATTGAAAAGCATTTCAGATGAACTCTGAAAAGGTTGAAAGTTAGCATGGTTCATCATTTCATCCACATAGCATGTGCAAGAAAGTTGAGAGGGTTACGGCAAAAACTGGATGCACTTCGTGTACAAAACGGACAATCTCTTTCAAAGTATCAGGATTTCATACGGAAACTCGTCTGTTACAAAGGGATTTCATTTTTTAAAACTTATTTGAACTCCTGACTTTTTGTGTGTTCAAAATGCACCATTCAAAGCCACATCATCATTTTTCAATCCTTTCTGACTTCATTTGTTATTTTTCATGCATTTACTAATTATTTTGAGCTATAAGACCCTAAAGTTGAAAAGCATTTGAGATGAACTCTGAAAAGGTTGAAAGTTGGCATGGTATCATCATTTCATCCACATAGCATGTGCAAGAAAGTTGAGAGGGTTACGGCAAAAACTGGATGCACTTCGTGTACAAAACGGACAATCTCTTTCAAAGTATCAGGATTTCATACGGAAACTCGTCTGCTACAAAGGGATTTCATTTTTTAGAACTTATTTGAACTCCTGACTTTTTGTGTGTTCAAAATGCACCATTCAAAGCCACATCATCATTTTTCAATCCTTTCTGACTTCATTTGTTATTTTTCATGCATTTACTAATTATTTTGAGCTATAAGACCCTAAAATTGAAAAGCATTTCAGATGAACTCTGAAAAGGTTGAAAGTTAGCATGGTTCATCATTTCATCCACATAGCATGTGCAAGAAAGTTGAGAGGGTTACGGCAAAAACTGGATGCACTTCGTCTACAAAACGGACAATCTCTTTCAAAGTATCAGGATTTCATACGGAAACTCGTCTGTTACAAAGGGATTTCATTTTTTAAAACTTATTTGAACTCCTTACTTTTTGTGTGTTCAAAATGCACAATTCAAAGCCACATCATCATTTTTCAACCCTTTTTGACTTCATTTGTTATTTTTCATGCATTTACTAATTATTTTGAGCTATAAGACCCTAAAATTGAAAAGCATTTCAAATGAACTCTGAAAAGGTTGAAAGTTGGCATGGTATCATCATTTCATCCACATAGCATGTGCAAGGAAGTTGAGAGGGTTACGGCCAAAACTGGATGCACTTTGTGTACCAAACGGACAATCTCTTTCAAAGTATGAGGATTTCATCCGGAAACTCGTCTGTTACAAAGGGATTTCATTTTTTAAAACTTATTTGAACTCCTGACTTTTTGTGTGTTCAAAATGCACCATTCAAAGCCACATCATCATTTTTCAATCCTTTCTGACTTCATTTGTTATTTTTCATGCATTTACTAATTATTTTGAGCTATAAGACCCTAAAATTGAAAAGCATTTCAGATGAACTCTGAAAAGGTTGAAAGTTAGCATGGTTCATCATTTCATCCACATAGCATGTGCAAGAAAGTTGAGAGGGTTACGGCAAAAACTGGATGCACTTCGTGTACAAAACGGACAATCTCTTTCAAAGTATCAGGATTTCATACGGAAACTCGTCTGTTACAAAGGGATTTCATTTTTTAAAACTTATTTGAACTCCTGACTTTTTGTGTGTTCAAAATGCACCATTCAAAGCCACATCATCATTTTTCAATCCTTTCTGACTTCATTTGTTATTTTTCATGCATTTACTAATTATTTTGAGCTATAAGACCCTAAAGTTGAAAAGCATTTGAGATGAACTCTGAAAAGGTTGAAAGTTGGCATGGTATCATCATTTCATCCACATAGCATGTGCAAGAAAGTTGAGAGGGTTACGGCAAAAACTGGATGCACTTCGTGTACAAAACGGACAATCTCTTTCAAAGTATCAGGATTTCATACGGAAACTCGTCTGCTACAAAGGGATTTCATTTTTTAGAACTTATTTGAACTCCTGACTTTTTGTGTGTTCAAAATGCACCATTCAAAGCCACATCATCATTTTTCAATCCTTTCTGACTTCATTTGTTATTTTTCATGCATTTACTAATTATTTTGAGCTATAAGACCCTAAAATTGAAAAGCATTTCAGATGAACTCTGAAAAGGTTGAAAGTTAGCATGGTTCATCATTTCATCCACATAGCATGTGCAAGAAAGTTGAGAGGGTTACGGCAAAAACTGGATGCACTTCGTCTACAAAACGGACAATCTCTTTCAAAGTATCAGGATTTCATACGGAAACTCGTCTGTTACAAAGGGATTTCATTTTTTAAAACTTATTTGAACTCCTTACTTTTTGTGTGTTCAAAATGCACAATTCAAAGCCACATCATCATTTTTCAACCCTTTTTGACTTCATTTGTTATTTTTCATGCATTTACTAATTATTTTGAGCTATAAGACCCTAAAATTGAAAAGCATTTCAAATGAACTCTGAAAAGGTTGAAAGTTGGCATGGTATCATCATTTCATCCACATAGCATGTGCAAGGAAGTTGAGAGGGTTACGGCCAAAACTGGATGCACTTTGTGTACCAAACGGACAATCTCTTTCAAAGTATGAGGATTTCATCCGGAAACTCGTCTGTTACAAAGGGATTTCATTTTTTAAAACTTATTTGAACTCCTGACTTTTTGTGTGTTCAAAATGCACCATTCAAAGCCACATCATCATTTTTCAATCCTTTCTGACTTCATTTGTTATTTTTCATGCATTTACTAATTATTTTGAGCTATAAGACCCTAAAATTGAAAAGCATTTCAGATGAACTCTGAAAAGGTTGAAAGTTAGCATGGTTCATCATTTCATCCACATAGCATGTGCAAGAAAGTTGAGAGGGTTACGGCAAAAACTGGATGCACTTCGTGTACAAAACGGACAATCTCTTTCAAAGTATCAGGATTTCATACGGAAACTCGTCTGTTACAAAGGGATTTCATTTTTTAAAACTTATTTGAACTCCTGACTTTTTGTGTGTTCAAAATGCACCATTCAAAGCCACATCATCATTTTTCAATCCTTTCTGACTTCATTTGTTATTTTTCATGCATTTACTAATTATTTTGAGCTATAAGACCGTAAAGTTGAAAAGCATTTGAGATGAACTCTGAAAAGGTTGAAAGTTGGCATGGTATCATCATTTCATCCACATAGCATGTGCAAGAAAGTTGAGAGGGTTACGGCAAAAACTGGATGCACTTCGTGTACAAAACGGACAATCTCTTTCAAAGTATCAGGATTTCATACGGAAACTCGTCTGCTACAAAGGGATTTCATTTTTTAGAACTTATTTGAACTCCTGACTTTTTGTGTTGAAAATGCACCATTCAAAGCCACATCATCATTTTTCAATCCTTTCTGACTTCATTTGTTATTTTTCATGCATTTACTAATTATTTTGAGCTATAAGACCCTAAAATTGAAAAGCATTTCAGATGAACTCTGAAAAGGTTGAAAGTTGGCATGGTATCATCATTTCATCCACATAGCATGTGCAAGAAAGTTGAGAGGGTTACGGCAAAAACTGGATGCACTTCGTATACAAAACAGACAATCTCTTTAAAGTATCAGGATTTCATCCGGAAACTCGTCTATTACAAAGGGCTTTCATTTTTTAAAACTTATTTGAACTCCGGACTTTTTGTGTGTTCAAAATGCACCATTCAAAGCCATATCATCATTTTTCAATCCTTTCTGACTTTATTTGTTATTTTTCATGCATTTACTAATTATTTTTAGCTATAAGACCCTAAAATTGAAAAGCATTTCAAATGAACTCTGAAAAGGTTGAAAGTTGGCATGGTATCATCATTTCATCCACATAGTATCTGCAAGAAAGTTGAGAGGGTTACGGCAAAAACTGGATGCACTTCGTCTACAAAACGGACAATCTCTTTCAAAGTATCAGGATTTCATACGGAAACTCGTCTGTTACAAAGGGATTTCATTTTTTAAAACTTATTTGAACCCCTGACTTTTTGTGTGTTCAAAATGCACCTTTCAAAGCCACATCATCATTTTTCAATCCTTTCAGACTTCATTTGTTATTTTTCATGCATTTACTAATTATTTTGAGCTATAAGACCCTAAAATTGAAAAGCATTTCAAATGAACTCTGAAAAGGTTGAAAGTTGGAATGGTGTCATCATTTCATCCACATAGCATGTGCAAGAAAGTTGAGAGGGTTACGGCAAAAACTGGATGCACTTTGTGTACAAAACGGACAATCTCTTTCAAAGTATCAGGATTTCATACGGAAACTCGTCTGGTACAAAGGGATTTCATTTTTTAAAACTTATTTGAACTCCTGACTTTTTGTGTGTTCAAAATGCACCATTCAAAGCCACATCATCATTTTTGAATCCTTTCTGACTTCATTTGTTATTTTTCATGCATTTACTAATTATTTAGAGCTATAAGACCCTAAAATTGAAAAGCATTTCAGATGAACTCTCAAAAGGTTGAAAGTTGGCATGGTATCATCATTTCATGCACATAGCATGTGCAAGAAAGTTGAGAGGGTTACGGCAAAAACTGGATGCACTTCGTGTACAAAACGGACAATCTCTTTCAAAGTATCAGGATTTCATACGGAAACTCGTCTGCTACAAAGGGATTTCATTTTTTAAAACTTATTTGAACTCCTGACTTTTTGTGTGTTCAAAATGCACCATTCAAAGCCACATCATCATTTTTCAATCCTTTCTGACTTCATTTGTTATTTTTCATGCATTTACTAATTATTTTGAGCTATAAGACCCTAAAATTGAAAAGCATTTCAGATGAACTCTGAAAAGGTTGAAAGTTGGCATGGTATCATCATTTCATCCACATAGCATGTGCAAGAAAGTTGAGAGGGTTACGGCAAAAACTGGATGTACTTCGTATACAAAACAGACAATCTCTTTAAAGTATCAGGATTTCATCCGGAAACTCGTCTGTTACAAAGGGCTTTCATTTTTTAAAACTTATTTGAACTCCTGACTTTTTGTGTGTTCAAAATGCACCATTCAAAGCCATATCATCATTTTTCAATCCTTTCTGACTTCATTTGTTATTTTTCATGCATTTACTAATTATTTTGAGCTATAAGACCCTAAAATTGAAAAGCATTTCAAATGAACTCTGAAAAGGATGAAAGTTGGCATGGTATCATCATTTCATCCACATAGTATCTGCAAGAAAGTTGAGAGGGTTACGGCAAAAACTGGATGCACTTCGTCTACAAAACGGACAATCTCTTTCAAAGTATCAGGATTTCATACGGAAACTCGTCTGTTACAAAGGGATTTCATTTTTTAAAACTTATTTGAACTCCTTACTTTTTTTGTGTTCAAAATGCACCTTTCAAAGCCACATCATCATTTTTCAATCCTTTCAGACTTCACTTGTTATTTTTCATGCATTTACTAATTATTTTGAGCTATAAGACCCTAAAATTGAAAAGCATTTCAAATGAACTCTGAAAAGGTTGAAAGTTGGCATGGTATCATCATTTCATCCACATAGCATGTGCAAGAAAGTCGAGAGGGTTACGGCAAATACTGGATGCACTTTGTGTACAAAACAGACAATCTCTTTCAAAGTATCAGGATTTCATACGGAAACTCGTCTGCTACAAAGGGATTTCATTTTTTTAAACTTATTTGAACTCCTGACTTTTTGTGTGTTCAAAATGCACCATTCAAAGCCACATCATCATTTTTCAATCCTTTCCGACTTCATTTTTTATTTTTCATGCATTTACTAATTATTTAAAGCTATAAGACCCTAAAATTGAAAAGCGTTTCAGATGAACTCTGAAAAGGTTGAAATTTGGCATGGTATCATCATTTCATCCACATAGCATGTGCAAGAAAGTTGAGAGGGTTACGGCAAAAACTGGATGCACTTCGTGTACAAAACGGACAATCTCTTTCAAAGTATCAGGATTTCCTCCGGAAACTCATTTGTTACAAAGGGATTTCATTTTTTAAAACTTATTTGAACTCCTGACTTTTTGTGTGTTCAAAATGCACCATTCAAAGACACATCATCATTTTTCAATCCTTTCTGACTTCATTTGTTATTTTTCATGCATTTACTAATTATTTTGAGCTATAAGACCCTAAAATTGAAAAGCATTTCAAATGAACTCTGAAAAGGTTGAAAGTTGGCATGGTATCATCATTTCATCCACATAGTATCTGCAAGAAAGTTGAGAGGGTTACGGCAAAAACTGGATGCACTTCGTCTACAAAACGGACAATCTCTTTCAAAGTATCAGGATTTCATACGGAAACTCGTCTGTTACAAAGGGCTTTCATTTTTTTAAACTTATTTGAACCCCTGACTTTTTGTGTGTTCAAAATGCACCTTTCAAAGCCACATCATCATTTTTCAATCCTTTCAGACATCATTTGTTATTTTTCATGCATTTACTAATTATTTTGAGCTATAAGACCCTAAAATTGAAAAGCATTTCAAATGAACTCTGAAAAGGTTGAAAGTTGGCATGGTGTCATCATTTCATCCACATAGCATGTGCAAGAAAGTTGAGAGGGTTACGGCAAAAACTGGATGCACTTTTTGTACAAAACGGACAATCTCTTTCAAAGTATCAGGATTTCATACGGAAACTCGTCTGCTACAAAGGGATTTCATTTTTTAAAACTTATTTGAACTCCTGACTTTTTGTCTGTGCAAAATGCACCATTCAAAGCCACATCATCATTTTTCAATCCTTTCTGACTTCATTTGTTATTTTTCATGCATTTACTAATTATTTAGAGCTATAAGACCCTAAAATTGAAAAGCATTTCAGATGAACTCTGAAAAGGTTGAAAGTTGGCATGGTATAATCATTTCATGCACATAGCATGTGCAAGAAAGTTGAGAGGGTTACGGCAAAAACTGGATGCACTTCGTGTACAAAACGGACAATCTCTTTCAAAGTATCAGGATTTCATACGGAAACTCGTCTGCTACAAAGGGATTTCATTTTTTAAAACTTATTTGAACTCCTGACTTTTTGTGTGTTCAAAATGCACCATTCAAAGCCACATCATCATTTTTCAATCCTTTCTGACTTCATTTGTTATTTTTCATGCATTTACTAATTATTTTGAGCTATAAGACCCTAAAATTGAAAAGCATTTCAGATGAACTCTGAAAAGGTTGAAAGTTGGCATGGTATCATCATTTCATCCACATAGCATGTGCAAGAAAGTTGAGAGGGTTACGGCAAAAACTGGATGTACTTCGTATACAAAACAGACAATCACTTTAAAGTATCAGGATTTCATCCGGAAACTCGTCTGTTACAAAGGGCTTTCATTTTTTTAAACTTATTTGAACTCCTGACTTTTTGTGTGTTCAAAATGCACCATTCAAAGCCATATCATCATTTTTCAATCCTTTCTGACTTCAGTTGTTATTTTTCATGCATTTACTAATTATTTTGAGCTATAAGACCCTAAAATTGAAAAGCATTTCAAATGAACTCTGAAAAGGTTGAAAGTTGGCATGGTATCATCATTTCATCCACATAGTATCTGCAAGAAAGTTGAGAGGGTTACGGCAAAAACTGGATGCACTTCGTCGACAAAACGGACAATCTCTTTCAAAGTATCAGGATTTCATACGGAAACTCGTCTGTTACAAAGGGATTTCATTTTTTAAAACTTATTTGAACTCCATACTTTTTGTGTGTTCAAAATGCACCTTTCAAAGCCACATCATCATTTTTCATTCCTTTCAGACTTCACTTGTCATTTTTCATGCATTTACTAATTATTTTGAGCTATAAGACCCTAAAATTGAAAAGCATTTCAAATGAACTCTGAAAAGGTTGAAAGTTGGCATGGTATCATCATTTGATCCACATAGCATGTGCAAGAAAGTCGAGAGGGTTACGGCAAATACTGGATGCACTTTGTGTACAAAACAGACAATCTCTTTCAAAGTATCAGGATTTCATACGGAAACTCGTCTGCTACAAAGGGATTTCATTTTTTTAAACTTATTTGAACTCCTGACTTTTTGTGTGTTCAAAATGCACCATTCAAAGCCATATCATCATTTTTCAATCCTTTTTGACTTCATTTGTTATTTTTCATGCATTTACTAATTATTTTGAGCTATAAGACCCTAAAATTGAAAAGCATTTCAAATGAACTCTGAAAAGGTTGAAAGTTGGCATGGTATCATCATTTCATCCACATAGTATCTGCAAGAAAGTTGAGAGGGTTACGGCAAAAACTGGATGCACTTCGTCGACAAAACGGACAATCTCTTTCAAAGTATCAGGATTTCATACGGAAACTCGTCTGTTACAAAGGGATTTCATTTTTTAAAACTTATTTGAACTCCATACTTTTTGTGTGTTCAAAATGCACCTTTCAAAGCCACATCATCATTTTTCATTCCTTTCAGACTTCACTTGTCATTTTTCATGCATTTACTAATTATTTTGAGCTATAAGACCCTAAAATTGAAAAGCATTTCAAATGAACTCTGAAAAGGTTGAAAGTTGGCATGGTATCATCATTTGATCCACATAGCATGTGCAAGAAAGTCGAGAGGGTTACGGCAAATACTGGATGCACTTTGTGTACAAAACAGACAATCTCTTTCAAAGTATCAGGATTTCATACGGAAACTCGTCTGCTACAAAGGGATTTCATTTTTTAAAACTTATTTGAACTCCTGACTTTTTGTGTGTTCAAAATGCACCATTCAAAGCCACATCATCATTTTTCAATCCTTTCCGACTTCATTTTTTATTTTTCATGCATTTACTAATTATTTAGAGCTATAAGACCCTAAAATTGAAAAGTATTTCAGATGAACTCTGAAAAGGTTGAAAGTTGGCATGGTATCATCATTTCATCCACATAGTATCTGCAAGAAAGTTGAGAGGGTTACGGCAAAAACTGGATGCACTTCGTCTACAAAACGGACAATCTCTTTCAAAGTATCAGGATTTCATACGGAAACTCGTCTGTTACAAAGGGATTTCATTTTTTAAAACTTATTTGAACCCCTGACTTTTTGTGTGTTCAAAATGCACCTTTCAAAGCCACATCATCATTTTTCAATCCTTTCAGACTTCATTTGTTATTTTTCATGCATTTACTAATTATTTTGAGCTATAAGACCCTAAAATTGAAAAGCATTTCAAATGAACTCTGAAAAGGTTGAAAGTTGGCATGGTGTCATCATTTCATCCACATAGCATGTGCAAGAAAGTTGAGAGGGTTACGGCAAAAACTGGATGCACTTTATGTACAAAACGGACAATCTCTTTCAAACTATCAGGATTTCATACGGAAACTCGTCTGCTACAAAGGGATTTCATTTTTTAAAACTTATTTGAACTCCTGACTTTTTGTGTGTGCAAAATGCACCATTCAAAGCCACATCATCATTTTTCAATCCTTTCTGACTTCATTTGTTATTTTTCATGCATTTACTAATTATTTAGAGCTATAAGACCCTAAAATTGAAAAGCATTTCAGATGAACTCTGAAAAGGTTGAAAGTTGGCATGGTATCATCATTTCATGCACATAGCATGTGCAAGAAAGTTGAGAGGGTTACGGCAAAAACTGGATGCACTTCGTGTACAAAACGGACAATCTCTTTCAAAGTATCAGGATTTCATACGGAAACTCGTCTGCTACAAAGGGATTTCATTTTTTAAAACTTATTTGAACTCCTGACTTTTTGTGTGTTCAAAATGCACCATTCAAAGCCACATCATCATTTTTCAATCCTTTCTGACTTCATTTGTTATTTTTCATGCATTTACTAATTATTTTGAGCTATAAGACCCTAAAATTGAAAAGCATTTCAGATGAACTCTGAAAAGGTTGAAAGTTGGCATGGTATCATCATTTCATCCACATAGCATGTGCAAGAAAGTTGAGAGGGTTACGGCAAAAACTGGATGTACTTCGTATACAAAACAGACAATCACTTTAAAGTATCAGGATTTCATCCGGAAACTCGTCTGTTACAAAGGGCTTTCATTTTTTTAAACTTATTTGAACTCCTGACTTTTTGTGTGTTCAAAATGCACCATTCAAAGCCATATCATCATTTTTCAATCCTTTCTGACTTCATTTGTTATTTTTCATGCATTTACTAATTATTTTGAGCTATAAGACCCTAAAATTAAAAAGCATTTCAAATGAACTCTGAAAAGGTTGAAAGTTGGCATGGTATCATCATTTCATCCACATAGTATCTGCAAGAAAGTTGAGAGGGTTACGGCAAAAACTGGATGCACTTCGTCGACAAAACGGACAATCTCTTTCAAAGTATCAGGATTTCATACGGAAACTCGTCTGTTACAAAGGGATTTCATTTTTTAAAACTTATTTGAACTCCTTACTTTTTGTGTGTTCAAAATGCACCTTTCAAAGCCACATCATCATTTTTCATTCCTTTCAGACTTCACTTGTCATTTTTCATGCATTTACTAATTATTTTGAGCTATAAGACCCTAAAATTGAAAAGCATTTCAAATGAACTCTGAAAAGGTTGAAAGTTGGCATGGTATCATCATTTGATCCACATAGCATGTGCAAGAAAGTCGAGAGGGTTACGGCAAATACTGGATGCACTTTGTGTACAAAACAGACAATCTCTTTCAAAGTATCAGGATTTCATACGGAAACTCGTCTGCTACAAAGGGATTTCATTTTTTTAAACTTATTTGAACTCCTGACTTTTTGTGTGTTCAAAATGCACCATTCAAAGCCACATCATCATTTTTCAATCCTTTCCGACTTCATTTTTTATTTTTCATGCATTTACTAATTATTTAGAGCTATAAGACCCTAAAATTGAAAAGTATTTCAGATGAACTCTGAAAAGGTTGAAATTTGGCATGGTATCATCATTTCATCCACATAGCATGTGCAAGAAAGTTGAGACGGTTACGGAAAAAACTGGATGCACTTCGTGTACAAAACGGACAATCTCTTTCAAAGTATCAGGATTTCATCCGGAAACTCATCTGTTACAAAGGGATTTCTTTTTTTAAAACTTATTTGAAATCCTGACTTTTTGTGTGTTCAAAATGCACCATTCAAAGCCACATCATCATTTTTCAATCCTTTCTGACTTCATTTGTTATTTTTCATGCATTTACTAATTATTTTTAGCTATAAGACCCTAAAATTGAAAAGCATTTCAAATGAACTCTGAAAAGGTTGAAAGTTGGCATGGTATCATCATTTCATCCACATAGTATCTGCAAGAAAGTTGAGAGGGTTACGGCAAAAACTGGATGCACTTCGTCTACAAAACGGACAATCTCTTTCAAAGTATCAGGATTTCATACGGAAACTCGTCTGTTACAAAGGGATTTTATTTTTAAAACTTATTTGAACTCCTTACTTTTTGTGTGTTCAAAATGCACCTTTCAAAGCCACATCATCATTTTTCAATCCTTTCAGACTTCATTTGTTATTTTTCATGCATTTACTAATTATTTTGAGCTATAAGACCCTAAAATTGAAAAGCATTTCAAATGAACTCTGAAAAGGTTGAAAGTTGGCATGGTGTCATCATTTCATCCACATAGCATGTGCAAGAAAGTTGAGAGGGTTACGGCAAAAACTGGATGCACTTTATGTACAAAACGGACAATCTCTTTCAAAGTATCAGGATTTCATACGGAAACTCGTCTGCTACAAAGGGATTTCATTTTTAAAACTTATTTGAACTCCTGACTTTTTGTGTGTGCAAAATGCACCATTCAAAGCCACATCATCATTTTTCAATCCTTTCTGACTTCATTTGTTATTTTTCATGC
Organism: Aegilops tauschii subsp. strangulata; assembly: GCF_002575655.3. Lineage (NCBI taxonomy): Eukaryota > Viridiplantae > Streptophyta > Magnoliopsida > Poales > Poaceae > Aegilops > Aegilops tauschii. The sequence goes on along the minus strand of NW_027332465.1, from coordinate 9,529 downwards.
ATTTACTAATTATTTAGAGCTATAAGACCCTAAATTGAAAAGCATTTCAAATGAACTCTGAAAAGGTTGAAAGTTGGCATGGTATCATCATTTCATGCACATAGCATGTGCAAGAAAGTTGAGAGGGTTACGGCAAAAACTGGATGCACTTCGTGTACAAAACGGACAATCTCTTTCAAAGTATCAGGATTTCATACGGAAACTCGTCTGCTACAAAGGGATTTCATTTTTTAAAACTTATTTGAACTCCTGACTTTTTGTGTGTTCAAAATGCACCATTCAAAGCCACATCATCATTTTTCAATCCTTTCTGACTTCATTTGTTATTTTTCATGCATTTACTAATTATTTTGAGCTATAAGACCCTAAAATTGAAAAGCATTTCAGATGAACTCTGAAAAGGTTGAAAGTTGGCATGGTATCATCATTTCATCCACATAGCATGTGCAAGAAAGTTGAGAGGGTTACGGCAAAAATTGGATGTACTTCGTATACAAAACAGACAATCACTTTAAAGTATCAGGATTTCATCCGGAAACTCGTCTGTTACAAAGGGCTTTCATTTTTTTAAACTTATTTGAACTCCTGACTTTTTGTGTGTTCAAAATGCACCATTCAAAGCCATATCATCATTTTTCAATCCTTTCTGACTTCATTTGTTATTTTTCATGCATTTACTAATTATTTTGAGCTATAAGACCCTAAAATTGAAAAGCATTTCAAATGAACTCTGAAAAGGTTGAAAGTTGGCATGGTATCATCATTTCATCCACATAGTATCTGCAAGAAAGTTGAGAGGGTTACGGCAAAAACTGGATGCACTTCGTCGACAAAACGGACATTCTCTTTCAAAGTATCAGGATTTCATACGGAAACTCGTCTGTTACAAAGGGATTTCATTTTTTAAAACTTATTTGAACTCCTTACTTTTTGTGTGTTCAAAATGCACCTTTCAAAGCCACATCATCATTTTTCATTCCTTTCAGACTTCACTTGTCATTTTTCATGCATTTACTAATTATTTTGAGCTATAAGACCCTAAAATTGAAAAGCATTTCAAATGAACTCTGAAAAGGTTGAAAGTTGGCATGGTATCATCATTTGATCCACATAGCATGTGCAAGAAAGTCGAGAGGGTTACGGCAAATACTGGATGCACTTTGTGTACAAAACAGACAATCTCTTTCAAAGTATCAGGATTTCATACGGAAACTCGTCTGCTACAAAGGGATTTCATTTTTTTAAACTTATTTGAACTCCTGACTTTTTGTGTGTTCAAAATGCACCATTCAAAGCCACATCATCATTTTTCAATCCTTTCCGACTTCATTTTTTATTTTTCATGCATTTACTAATTATTTAGAGCTATAAGACCCTAAAATTGAAAAGTATTTCAGATGAACTCTGAAAAGGTTGAAATTTGGCATGGTATCATCATTTCATCCACATAGCATGTGCAAGAAAGTTGAGACGGTTACGGAAAAAACTGGATGCACTTCGTGTACAAAACGGACAATCTCTTTCAAAGTATCAGGATTTCATCCGGAAACTCATCTGTTACAAAGGGATTTCTTTTTTAAAACTTATTTGAAATCCTGACTTTTTGTGTGTTCAAAATGCACCATTCAAAGCCACATCATCATTTTTCAATCCTTTCTGACTTCATTTGTTATTTTTCATGCATTTACTAATTATTTTTAGCTATAAGACCCTAAAATTGAAAAGCATTTCAAATGAACTCTGAAAAGGTTGAAAGTTGGCATGGTATCATCATTTCATCCACATAGTATCTGCAAGAAAGTTGAGAGGGTTACGGCAAAAACTGGATGCACTTCGTCTACAAAACGGACAATCTCTTTCAAAGTATCAGGATTTCATACGGAAACTCGTCTGTTACAAAGGGATTTCATTTTTTAAAACTTATTTGAACTCCTTACTTTTTGTGTGTTCAAAATGCACCTTTCAAAGCCACATCATCATTTTTCAATCCTTTCAGACTTCATTTGTTATTTTTCATGCATTTACTAATTATTTTGAGCTATAAGACCCTAAAATTGAAAAGCATTTCAAATGAACTCTGAAAAGGTTGAAAGTTGGCATGGTGTCATCATTTCATCCACATAGCATGTGCAAGAAAGTTGAGAGGGTTACGGCAAAAACTGGATGCACTTTATGTACAAAACGGACAATCTCTTTCAAAGTATCAGGATTTCATACGGAAACTCGTCTGCTACAAAGGGATTTCATTTTTTAAAACTTATTTGAACTCCTGACTTTTTGTGTGTGCAAAATGCACCATTCAAAGCCACATCATCATTTTTCAATCCTTTCTGACTTCATTTGTTATTTTTCATGCATTTACTAATTATTTAGAGCTATAAGACCCTAAAATTGAAAAGCATTTCAAATGAACTCTTAAAAGGTTGAAAGTTGGCATGGTATCATCATTTCATGCACATAGCATGTGCAAGAAAGTTGAGAGGGTTACGGCAAAAACTGGATGCACTTCGTGTACAAAACGGACAATCTCTTTCAAAGTATCAGGATTTCATACGGAAACTCGTCTGCTACAAAGGGATTTCATTTTTTAAAACTTATTTGAACTCCTGACTTTTTGTGTGTTCAAAATGCACCATTCAAAGCCACATCATCATTTTTCAATCCTTTCTGACTTCATTTGTTATTTTTCATGCATTTACTAATTATTTTGAGCTATAAGACCCTAAAATTGAAAAGCATTTCAGATGAACTCTGAAAAGGTTGAAAGTTGGCATGGTATCATCATTTCATCCACATAGCATGTGCAAGAAAGTTGAGAGGGTTACGGCAAAAATTGGATGTACTTCGTATACAAAACAGACAATCACTTTAAAGTATCAGGATTTCATCCGGAAACTCGTCTGTTACAAAGTGCTTTCATTTTTTTAAACTTATTTGAACTCCTGACTTTTTGTGTGTTCAAAATGCACCATTCAAAGCCATATCATCATTTTTCAATCCTTTCTGACTTCATTTGTTATTTTTCATGCATTTACTAATTATTTTGAGCTATAAGACCCTAAAATTGAAAAGCATTTCAAATGAACTCTGAAAAGGTTGAAAGTTGGCATGGTATCATCATTTCATCCACATAGTATCTGCAAGAAAGTTGAGAGGGTTACGGCAAAAACTGGATGCACTTCGTCTACAAAACGGACAATCTCTTTCAAAGTATCAGGATTTCATACGGAAACTCGTCTGTTACAAAGGGATTTCATTTTTTAAAACTTATTTGAACTCCTTACTTTTTGTGTGTTCAAAATGCACCTTTCAAAGCCACATCATCATTTTTCAATCCTTTCAGACTTCACTTGTCATTTTTCATGCATTTACTAATTATTTTGAGCTATAAGACCCTAAAATTGAAAAGCATTTCAAATGAACTCTGAAAAGGTTGAAAGTTGGCATGGTATCATCATTTGATCCACATAGCATGTGCAAGAAAGTCGAGAGGGTTACGGCAAATACTGGATGCACTTTGTGTACAAAACAGACAATCTCTTTCAAAGTATCAGGATTTCATACGGAAACTCGTCTGCTACAAAGGGATTTCATTTTTTTAAACTTATTTGAACTCCTGACTTTTTATGTGTTCAAAATGCACCATTCAAAGCCACACCATCATTTTTCAATCCTTTCCGACTTCATTTTTTATTTTTCATGCATTTACTAATTATTTAGAGCTATAAGACCCTAAAATTGAAAAGTATTTCAGATGAACTCTGAAAAGGTTGAAATTTGGCATGGTATCATCATTTCATCCACATAGCATGTGCAAGAAAGTTGAGAGGGTTACGGAAAAAACTGGATGCACTTCGTGTACAAAACGGACAATCTCTTTCAAAGTATCAGGATTTCATCCGGAAACTCATCTGTTACAAAGGGATTTCTTTTTTTAAAACTTATTTGAAATCCTGACTTTTTGTGTGTTCAAAATGCACCATTCAAAGCCACATCATCATTTTTCAATCCTTTCTGACTTAATTTGTTATTTTTCATGCATTTACTAATTATTTTTAGCTATAAGACCCTAAAATTGAAAAGCATTTCAAATGAACTCTGAAAAGGTTGAAAGTTGGCATGGTATCATCATTTCATCCACATAGTATCTGCAAGAAAGTTGAGAGGGTTACGGCAAAAACTGGATGCACTTCGTCTACAAAACGGACAATCTCTTTCAAAGTATCAGGATTTCATACGGAAACTCGTCTGTTACAAAGGGATTTCATTTTTTAAAACTTATTTGAACTCCTTACTTTTTGTGTGTTCAAAATGCACCTTTCAAAGCCACATCATCATTTTTCAATCCTTTCAGACTTCATTTGTTATTTTTCATGCATTTACTAATTATTTTGACCTATAAGACCCTAAAATTGAAAAGCATTTCAAATGAAATCTGAAAAGGTTGAAAGTTGGCATGGTATCATCATTTCATCCACATAGCATGTGCAAGAAAGTTGAGAGGGTTACGGCAAAAACTGGATGCACTTTGTGTACAAAACGGACAATCTCTTTCAAAGTATCAGGATTTCATACGGAAACTCGTCTGCTACAAAGGGATTTCATTTTTTAAAACTTATTTGAACTCCTGACTTTTTGTGTGTTCAAAATGCACCATTCAAAGCCACATCATCATTTTTCAATCCTTTCTGACTTCATTTGTTATTTTTCATGCATTTACTAATTATTTAGAGCTATAAGACCCTAAAATTGAAAAGCATTTCAGATGAACTCTGAAAAGGTTGAAAGTTGGCACGGTATCATCATTTCATCCACATAGCATGTGCAAGAAAGTTGAGAGGGTTACGGCAAAAACTGGATGCACTTCGTGTACAAAACGGACAATCTCTTTCAAAGTATCAGGATTTCATACGGAAACTCGTCTGCTACAAAGGGATTTCATTTTTTAAAACTTATTTGAACTCCTGACTTTTTGTGTGTTCAAAATGCACCATTCAAAGCCACATCATCATTTTTCAATCCTTTCTGACTTCATTTGTTATTTTTCATGCATTTACTAATTATTTTGAGCTATAAGACCCTAAAATTGAAAAGCATTTCAAATGAACTCTGAAAAGGTTGAAAGTTGGCATGGTATCATCATTTCATCCACATAGCATGTGCAAGAAAGTTGAGAGGGTTACGGCAAATACTGGATGCACTTTGTGTACAAAACGGACAATCTCTTTCAAAGTATCAGGATTTCATACGGAAACTCGTCTGCTACAAAGGGATTTCATTTTTTAAACTTATTTGACCTCCTGACTTTTTGTGTGTTCAAAATGCACCATTCAAAGCCACATCATCATTTTTCAATCCTTTCTGACTTCATTTGTTATTTTTCATGCATTTACTAATTATTTAGAGCTATAAGACCCTAAAGCTGATAAGCATTTCAGATGAACTCTGAAAAGGTTCAAATTTGGCATGGTATCATCATTTCATCCACATAGCATGTGCAAGAAAGTTGAGAGGGTTACGGCAAAAACTGGATGCACTTCGTGTACAAAACGAACAATCTCTTTCAAAGTATCAGGATTTCATACGGAAACTCGTCTGCTACAAAGGGATTTCATTTTTTAAAAGTTATTTGAACTCCTGACTTTTTGTGAGTTCAAAATGCACCATTCAAGGCCACATCATCATTTTTCAATCCTTTCTGACTTCATTTGTTATTTTTCATGCATTTACTAATTATTTTGAGCTATAAGACCCTAAAATTGAAAAGCATTTCAGATGAACTCTGAAAAGGTTGAAAGTTGGCATGGTATCATCATTTCATCCACATAGCATGTGCAAGAAAGTTGAGAGGGTTACGGCAAAAACTGGATGTACTTCGTATACAAAACAGACAATCTCTTTAAAGTATCAGGATTTCATCCGGAAACTCGTCTGTTACAAAGGGATTTCATTTTTTAAAACTTATTTGAACTCCTGACTTTTTGTGTGTTCAAAATGCACCATTCAAAGCCACATCATCATTTTTCAATCCTTTCTGACTTCATTTGTTATTTTTCATGCATTTACTAATTATTTTGAGCTATAAGACCCTAAAATTGAAAAGCATTTCAAATGAACTCTGAAAAGGTTGAAAGTTGGCATGGTATCATCATTTCATCCACATAGTATCTGCAAGAAAGTTGAGAGGGTTACGGCAAAAACTGGATGCACTTCATCTACAAAACGGACAATCTCTTTCAAAGTATCAGGATTTCATACGGAAACTCGTCTGTTACAAAGGGATTTCATTTTTTTAAACATATTTGAACTCCTTACTTTTTGTGTGTTCAAAATGCACCTTTTAAAGCCACATCATCATTTTTCAATCCTTTCAGACTTCATTTGTTATTTTTCATGCATTTACTAATTATTTTGAGCTATAAGACCCTAAAATTGAAAAGCATTTCAAATGAACTCTGAAAAGGTTGAAAGTTGGCATGGTATCATCATTTCATCCACATAGCATGTGCAAGAAAGTTGAGAGGGTTACGGCAAAAACTGGATGCACTTTGTGTACAAAACGGACAATCTCTTTCAAAGTATCAGGATTTCATACGGAAACTCGTCTGCTACAAAGGGATTTCATTTTTTAAAACTTATTTGAACTCCTGACTTTTTGTGTGTTCAAAATGCACCATTCAAAGCCACATCATCATTTTTCAATCCTTTCTGACTTCATTTGTTATTTTTCATGCATTTACTAATTATTTAGAGCTATAAGACCCTAAAATTGAAAAGCATTTCAGATGAACTCTGAAAAGGTTGAAAGTTGGCACGGTATCATCATTTCATCCACATAGCATGTGCAAGAAAGTTGAGAGGGTTACGGCAAAAACTGGATGCACTTCGTGTACAAAACGGACAATCTCTTTCAAAGTATCAGGATTTCATACGGAAACTCGTCTGCTACAAAGGGATTTCATTTTTTAAAACTTATTTGAACTCCTGACTTTTTGTGTGTTCAAAATGCACCATTCAAAGCCACATCATCATTTTTCAATCCTTTCTGACTTCATTTGTTATTTTTCATGCATTTACTAATTATTTTGAGCTATAAGACCCTAAAATTGAAAAGCATTTCAGATGAACTCTGAAAAGGTTGAAAGTTTGCATGGTATCATCATTTCATCCACATAGCATGTGCAAGAAAGTTGAGAGGGTTACGGCTAAAACTGGATGTACTTCGTATACAAAACAGACAATCTCTTTAAAGTATCAGGATTTCATCCAGAAACTCGTCTGTTACAAAGGGATTTCATTTTTTAAAACTTATTTGAACTCCTGACTTTTTGTGTGTTCAAAATGCACCATTCAAAGCCATATCATCATTTTTCAATCCTTTCAGACTTCATTTGATTATTTTTCATGCATTTACTAATTATTTTGAGCTATAAGACCCTAAAATTGAAAAGCATTTCAAATGAACTCTGAAAAGGTTGAAAGTTGGCATGGTATCATCATTTCATCCACATAGCATGTGCAAGAAAGTTGAGAGGGTTACGGCAAATACTGGATGCACTTTGTGTACAAAACGGACAATCTCTTTCAAAGTATCAGGATTTCATACGGAAACTCGTCTGCTACAAAGGGATTTCATTTTTTTAAACTTATTTGACCTCCTGACTTTTTGTGTGTTCAAAATGCACCATTCAAAGCCACATCATCATTTTTCAATCCTTTCTGACTTCATTTGTTATTTTTCAGGCATTTACTAATTATTTAGAGCTATAAGACCCTAAAATTGAAAAGCATTTCAGATGAACTCTGAAAAGGTTGAAAGTTGGCATGGTATCATCATTTCATCCACATAGCATGTGCAAGAAAGTTGAGAGGGTTACGGCAAAAACTGGATGCACTTCGTGTACAAAACAGACAATCTCTTTAAAGTATCAGGATCTCATCCGGAAACTCGTCTGTTACAAAGGGCTTTCATTTTTTAAAACTTATTTGAACTCCTGACTTTTTGTGTGTTCAAAATGCACCATTCAAAGCCATATCATCATTTTTCAATCCTTTCTGACTTCATTTGTTATTTTTCATGCATTTACTAATTATTTTGAGCTATAAGACCCTAAAATTGAAAAGCATTTCAAATGAACTCTGAAAAGGTTGAAAGTTGGTATGGTATCATCATTTCATCCACATAGTATCTGCAAGAAAGTTGAGAGGGTTACGGCAAAAACGGGATGCACTTCGTCTACAAAACGGACAATCTCTTTCAAAGTATCAGGATTTCATACGGAAACTCGTCTGTTACAAAGGGATTTCATTTTTTAAAACTTATTTGAACTCCTGACTTTTTGTGTGTTCAAAATGCACCTTTCAAAGCCACATCATCATTTTTCAATCCTTTCAGACTTCATTCGTTATTTTTCATGCATTTACTAATTATTTTGAGCTATAAGACCCTAAAATTGAAAAGCATTTCAAATGAACTCTGAAAAGGTTGAAAGTGGGCATGGTATCATCATTTCATCCACATAGCATGTGCAAGAAAGTTGAGAGGGTTACGGCAAAAACTGGATGCACTTGGTGTACAAACCGGACAATCTCTTTCAAAGTATCATGATTTCATACGGAAACTCGTCTGCTACAAAGGGATTTCATTTTTTAAAACTTATTTGAACTCCTGACTTTTTGTGTGTTCAAAATGCACCATTCAAAGCCACATCATCATTTTTCAATCCTTTCTGACTTATTTTGTTATTTTTCATGCATTTAATAATTATTTAGAGCTATAAGACCCTAAAATTGAAAAGCATTTCAGATGAACTCTGAAAAGGTTGAAAGTTTGCATGGTATCATCATTTCATCCACATAGCATGTGCAAGAAAGTTGAGAGGGTTACGGCTAAAACTGGATGTACTTCGTATACAAAACAGACAATCTCTTTAAAGTATCAGGATTTCATCCAGAAACTCGTCTGTTACAACGGGATTTCATTTTTTAAAACTTATTTGAACTCCTGACTTTTTGTGTGTTCAAAATGCACCATTCAAAGCCATATCATCATTTTTCAATCCTTTCTGACTTCATTTGTTATTTTTCATGCATTTACTAATTATTTTGAGCTATAAGACCCTAAAATTGAAAAGCATTTCAAATGAACTCTGAAAAGGTTGTAAGTTGGCATGGTATCATCATTTCATCCACATAGCATGTGCAAGAAAGTTGAGAGGGTTACGGCAAATACTGGATGCACTTTGTGTACAAAACGGACAATCTCTTTCAAAGTATCAGGATTTCATACGGAAACTCGTCTGCTACAAAGGGATTTCATTTTTTTAAACTTATTTGACCTCCTGACTTTTTGTGTGTTCAAAATGCACCATTCAAAGCCACATCATCATTTTTCAATCCTTTCTGACTTCATTTGTTATTTTTCATGCATTTACTAATTATTTAGAGCTATAAGACCCTAAAGCTGATAAGCATTTCAGATGAACTCTGAAAAGGTTCAAATTTGGCATGGTATCATCATTTCATCCAC